>NC_138293.1:72110000-72710000 GCF_965601325.2 Salmo salar | reverse complement strand
GAGGCTATTTTGTAAATGACATCGCCGAAGTCGAGGATCGGTAGGATAGTCAGTTTTACGAGGGTATGTTTGGCAGCATGAGTGAAAGAGGCTTTGTTGTGAAATAAGAAGCCGATTCTAGATTTAATTTTGGATTGGAGATGCATAATATGAGTCTGGAAGGAGAGTTTACAGTCTAGCCAGACACCTAGGTATTTATAGTTGTCCACATATTCTATGTCAGAACCATCCAGAGTAGTGATGCTAGTCGGGCGGGCGGGTACGGGCAGCGATCGGTTGAAGAGCATGCATTTCAATTAACTAGCATTTAAGAGCAGTTGGAGGCCACGGAAGGAGAGTTGTATGGCATTGAAGCTCATCTGGAGGTTTGTTAACACAGTGTCCAAAGAAGGGCCAGATGTATACAGAATGGTGTCATCTGCATAGAGGTGGATCAAAGAATCACCCACAGCAAGAGCGACATCATTGATATATACAGAGAAAATAGTCGGCCCAAGAATTGAACCCTGTGGCACCCCCATATAGACTGCCAGAGGTCCGGACAACAGGCCCTCCGATTTGACACACTGAACTCTATCTGAGAAGTAGTTAGTGAACCAGGCGAGGCAGTCATTAGTGAAACCAAGGCTGTTGAGTCTGTCAATAAGAATACGGGGATTGACAGAGTCGAAGCCTTGGCCAGGTCGATGAAGACGGCTGCACAGTACTGTCTTTTATCGATGGCGGTTATGATATCGTTTAGGACCTTGAGCGTGGCTGAGGTGTACCCGTGACCAGCTCGGAAACCGGATTGCATAGCGGAGAAGGTACGGTGGGATTCAAAATGGTCGGTGATCTGTTTGTTCACTTGGCTTTCAAAGACTTTAGAAAGGCAGGGCAGGATGAATATAGGTCTGAAACAGTTTGGGTCTAGAGTGTCTCCCCCTTTGAAGAGGGGGATGACCGCGGCCGCTTTCCAATCTTTTCGAATCTCAGACGATACGAAAGAGAGGTTGAACAGACTAGTAATAGGGGGTTTGGACATTCATATAGGTTTAAGAGTTGTTAACTCTCTCTAGCTCTCCTACTGGTTCTCTGCTATTCTCTGCTGTCCCTATATAAATTAGTTATGGAGGGAGAACAGTTGGATTTCTAGCATGAGAATTCCATGTGGGCTTGTTACCCAGGGACATATTCTGGATGCACACGTAGATAGTCCAACTAGAGCTAACACCCATTTGTACATGAGGCTGCTATGCAGAGAGGTAAGCTTCTGCTGGAAGTGTAATGGTGGGTTGGATGAATAGTGTACTGAATTCTGGTATGGGGTAATGAGATTTGGCACTTTACTCAGCATTGATCAGTCTGTCTGGACTATCCCCAGCATATGCCATGTACAGCATCTCACGGGTATGTGAAACTAATGCCTTGGCTTGAGTCTAAATATCAACAACAACACCACAAGTAATCGCCATTAGAATGATTACGATGCAAGTAGTCCCTTTATAGGTGTGTTGTTATCATTGTTGCTTTGATTGTTAAAGGATCGTACATTCACCAGCACAGGATATATTTATTGGTTAAAAGGGAACAGTGGCTGGTGGGGTTTTGTGCTGTTGTTTACAGTGATTGCATCATCCATCAGTTCAACAGACCTGGACTTGGCTTAGGCCCCTGAGTGCACAGATGCTTAATGACATGACAGGTTATGTCCAGACCGCCAGGACTCTCGGCCCTGGCTGGTAGAGGGAGATGCCAGCAGTGCCAACCTTACCTGTCTCATGAAATCTGCTGGGCAGTACAATGGATACGCCACCAGACATTTCCTCTGCAGCACTGGACTCAGCTGCAGTACAGCTGCAGGCCCTTCCTTATGATGTAGTGGAACATTGCCCTGTAGTCCCTGGATCTATTGCCTCTCAATGCCATGGCACACCATACCCCGTGCCCTGAATAATCACCTGTCTGCAGCGCTCCCTTTCAGAGAGATAAATGGAAAACAGCAGTTGGCTGTGCCTGGAGCATCAGCCAATCGGAGTCTGTGTCTCTGTATCAAGAATTACTGTTTGGATGGGATGTTTCTTGTTAATGAGAGTTAATCATCTATCAACATTCACAGCACAAACAAATGTGCAGACACAGAATTCAGGCGGAAGGGGACGGAATATCCAAATTGCACCATAAGATTAATGCAAGGGAAAAAGGGTTATGGAAAAGATTAGGGGCTCGATACAATCCGTATCGCTGAAGTTTACAGTATCTCCGTTTACTATGAATGCGGTCTCCACTAACGCAGGAACATTATCTTTAAATTTCTATCACGCTGTAGCACAGATATTCAGCACTACGGATTGAATCAAGCCCTAGGTTTAGGGTTGAACTGGCATGTAAACATGAAGCTCGGGTCAGGGTTATGGTTGAGGCTAGGGTTAGGGTTGAGCTGGCATGTAAACATGAAGCTCGGGTCAGAGTTATGATTGAGGCTAGGGTTAGGGTTGAGCTGGCATGTAAACATGAAGTTCGGGTCAGGGTTATGGTTGAGGCTAGGGTTAGGGTTGAGCTGGCATGTAAACATGAAGCTCGGGTCAGGGTTATGGTTGAGGCTAGGGTTAGGGTTGAGCTGGAATGTAAACATGAAGTTCGGGTCAGGGTTATGGTTGAGGCTAGGGTTAGGGTTGAGCTGGCATGTAAACATGAAGTTCAGGTCAGGGTTATGGTTGAGGCTAGGGTTAGGGTTGAGCTGACATGTAAACATGAAGCTCGGGTCAGGGTTATGGTTGAGGCTAGGGTTAGGGTTGAGCTGGCATGTAAACATGAAGCTCGGGTCAGGGTTATGGTTGAGGCTAGGGTTAGGGTTGAGCTGGCATGTAAACATGAAGCTCGGGTCAGGGTTATGGTTGAGGCTAGGGTTACGGTTGAGCTGGCATGTAAACATGAAGCTCGGGTCAGGGTTATGGTTGAGGCTAGGGTTAGGGTTGAGCTGGAATGTAAACATGAAGCTCGGGTCAGGGTTATGGTTGAGGCTATGGTTAGGGTTGAGCTGGAATGTGGACATGAAGCTCGGGTCAGGGTTATGGTTGAGGCTAGGGTTAGGGTTGAGCTGGAACGTGGATATGAAGTTCGGATCAGAGTTATGGTTGAGGGTCAGGGTTGAGCTGGAACGTGGACATGAAGCTCGGGTCAGGGTTATGGTTGAGGCTAGGGTTAGGGTTGAGCTGGAACGTGGACATGAAGCTCGGGTCAGGGTTATTGTTGAGGCTAGGGTTAGGGTTGAACTGGAACATGGATATGAAGCTCGGGTCAGGGTTATGGTTGAGGCTAGGGTTAGGGTTGAGCTGGCATGTAAACATGAAGCTTGGGTCAGGGTTATGGTTGAGGCTAGTGTCATGACGTTGCCCTCTTTGAGTACAGGGAGGACAGTTGACCCTCTCCCCCTTGCACCATCCCCCAACCTACCTCCCCCCACCCAGGCCCTGTGTGAAGGGGTGGTAAAATTCTAGAGGAGAATCTCCTGCCATATGGCCCAGTTGAGACACAGAGGGGTTTCATAGAGAGACACAGGAAATTCTTCCAACTCACAGAATTGGGGAACCGAACGACATTTATGTTCTGGAGAAGGTATAAAAGATTGGTGAAGAATCCAGCTACGAACTGGTCCGCTTGGTACAATTTTGTGATACTCAGAAGAGACAATATAGCCATATTACCATAATACTGTTTATATAATAGCCTCAGCTATAGGACTTGCATCTAAATGGTTGTATAAAATGTATTAATAAGGATAAAGCTATTTGTAATACGTTGAGATGCTATGTACTGATGTTAATGTGATAGAATGTATTTCTGTTCAAAGCTTAAATCAGTCATCGGCACGCCCCCAGGGACACAGACAGGACCAGGCGTCATGTGACAAGCCTGTTCTATGTTCACGTATAAAACCCCACCCTGATTTACTTTCTTCAGACCAGGCCTCCACTTCATTGCGAGTTGGCCAATAGGTTTGACCATCCAATTCCTCTACTGAAAGTTAACTACACCACGTGGTTAACTTTTAGACTATCGATAGTCGACAGAATAAGAACAAGTCTTTGATATTAATTATTAGTCTGCAGCTAAGTAAATTATATCATTGAACGCGAAGACCGACGAAACATCCATTCTATAACGACATCAATGAATGTCGCTTTGAAAGATCCATTCTAACCGAGAGAGAGAGAACAGGACAAAACTCTCCAACAGAACAGAACTCTCCAACAAGGATCCCGACACACACTGAGCGTAAATATATATTGATTGCAATTGTTCCCGAATGAGTGAGCGTTCATGTGCAAAGGATTAGCATATCAATTGTTAATATTTATCAACTCTGTAGTGTCTTCTCAGCTGCCCTTTATGACCCTTTGTTTAACAGGCCACCATGCCTGTTTAGCCCACTAGGGCACATTCCTCTACCATTTCTTTGTAACGATAACTACTGTTTGTATGCTTTCTGTGAATTACTTAGTTTAGTAAATACATGATTTTAAGACAATTGATGTATGGATGACTTTAGTAAAGGCTGGATTCGTGCAGATACAACAATTTACGACGTTTGGAATGAGACTGGACGCGAGGTAAAATACACCATTTAAACCAGAAGATAATCGGCCTATACTATAATATAATATATAATGTTATAATATAGGAAAGTTATATTAGGAAAATTATAACTTTGTAATCTGAATATTTTCCTTGGTGCCCCGATCTCCTAGTTAATTACAGTTAAACGATTAATCAGTTTAATCGCGTAATAATAATTACAGGGAGTTAATTGATAAACATGTCTTCAGTTTAATGGTGCCCAAAGACACGACACTAATGTTAGGGTTGAACTGGAATGTAAACATGAAGTTCGGGTCAGGGTTATGGTTGAGGCTAGGGTTAGGGTTGAACTGGCATGTAAACATGAAGCTCGGGTCAGGGTTATGGTTAAGGCTAGGGTTAGGGTTGAACTGGCATGTAAACATGAAGCTCGGGTCAGGGTTATGGTTGAGGCTAGGGTTAGGGTTGAGCTGGAATGTAAACATGAAGCTCGGGTCAGGGTTATGGTTGAGGCTAGGGTTAGGGTTGAGCTGGAACGTGGATATGAAGCTCGGGTCAGGGTTAGGGGACAGATCATCGGATACATTTAGTATGAATACAGTGAAACAATTATACCAACACTGTAATATAGTGTGATGGAGGGATGATCAATTTGCTTATCATTTTCATGTTAGTGTGTGTGTGTGTGTGTGTTGGAGAGAGAGAGGGGGAGAGAGAAAAAGACAGAGACAGAAACGAAGAGAAAGAGGGAGGGAGGGAGGGAGGTAGGTAGGGAGGGAGGGTGCGAAAGAGAGAGAGAGAAAGAGAGCGATAGAGATACAGTGAGACAGAGAGAGACAGAGAGGGTTTAGAAAGGGTGAGAGTCAGTGAGAGCTCAGTGTACAGGGGGTGATGCAGATTTCAGGATGTAAGTGGAGCTTTCGTTGGTCAATACTCAGAGACGGCAGGATATATGTGGCCTCTCCCCTGGGCTCTGTGACGCCAAGTGTGGCCTTTTCCCTCTAGTTTTCCCTGATCCTGTCACAGGAACATGGCTTAAAATAGCCCCAAAATCGGGGATTGAAAAAAAAGAGTAATGCCAGGGTTTCAAGCATGGCTGTTTGTGATGCCGTTTGAGTTTTATTGAGTTTTATTTTGGGTCAGAGGTGCCCCGCCGCCATATTGGCGGGGCACCTCTGTTGAAGCAGCACAGTCAGGTCATGGAGAGAGCGCATATGCCTCCCTTTCCCACTGCTCCTGCCCCTGACATGTGTGACCAGACCAGCCCAGACACGCCCAGACCCACCTGTTCCACATCTAATCCTCAGCATCGCCACTCAGCCCCTGGAGATGATCTAACAGCTACAATCACTGCTCCAATGACACAGGAAGGTGAGGAACAATGGAGGGAGCTATGTAGGGAGGGATGGATGGTAGCTGTTTTGAGGAGCTATGTAAGGAGGGATGGATGGTAGCTGTTTTGAGGAGCTATGTAAGGAGGGATGGATGGTAGCTGTTTTGAGGAGCTATGTAAGGAGGGATGGGTGGTAGCTGTTTTGAGGAGCTATGTAAGGAGGGATGGATGGTAGCTGTTTTGAGGAGCTATGTAGGGAGGGATGGATGGTAGCTGTTTTGAGGAGCTATGTAAGGAGGGATGGTAGCTGTTTTGAGGAGCTATGTAGGGAGGGATGGATGGTAGCTGTTTTGAGGAGTTATGTAGGGAGGGATGGATGGTAGCTGTTTTGAGGAGCTATGTAGGGAGGGAGGGATGGTAGCTGTTTTGAGGAGCTATGTAGGGAGGGATGGATGGTAGCTGTTTTGAGGAGCTATGTAAGGAGGGATGGTAGCTGTTTTGAGGAGCTATGTAGGGAGGCATGGATGGTAGCTGTTTGAGGGAGGAGCTAACAACCTATAATGATCAATATCAGGTTTTCTGGAGGTAAATATCTCTGTAATCTGTGCTGTTTTACATCCCCAACATCCCCTAAAGCTTCAATATAAACAGGAAGAAACACTGACTATGACATTAAGACCCTGGCACTCAAGTGAACCCCAATTACTGTAAGTACGTATAATGTTGTGGAGAAAATATGGTGAGCCAATGAGATATGAGGCATCAGCTGTAATGACGTTAATACTGGGACCACATGGAGGGTCTACCAAATGCTTCTATTCAAAATGGCACAGGGAGGAAGACTGTTTGTACCAACCTTCAGAAGCAGACACATTACTGTATCCATTAGAGCCGCTCCCTACACTCTCCTTATCTCTTGCTTTACATCTCTCCCATCTGTTTGCCTTATTGATTAGTTAGCGATCATGGAATGCCATCTTTATAAACTGTTGATCAAGAGCAGAGAATCCATAGATATTTATTATATGGGGAAATCGATGGGGTCATACAGCCACAGCCCCCGGGCCTCTCCCAACAGCTAAAGAGGAACATATCACAGCCCCTGGGCCTCTCCCAACAGCTAAAGAGGAACATATCACAGCCCCTGGGCCTCTAAACAGCTAAAGAGGAACATATCACAGCCCCCGGGCCTCTCCCAACAGCTAAAGAGGAACATATCACAGCCCCCGGGCCTCTCCCAACAGCTAAAGAGGAACATATCACAGCCCCTGGGCCTCTCCCAACAGCTAAAGAGGAACATATCACAGCCCCTGGGCCTCTCCCAACAGCTAAAGAGGAACATATCACAGCCCCCGGGCCTCTCCCAACAGCTAAAGAGGAACATATCACAGCCCCCGGGCCTCTCCCAACAGCTAAAGAGGAACATATCACAGCCCCCGGGCCTCTCCCAACAGCTAAAGAGGAACATATCACAGCCCCCGGGCCTCTCCCAACAGCTAAAGAGGAACATATCACAGCCCCCGGGCCTCTCCCAACAGCTAAAGAGAAACATATCACAGCCCCCGGGCCTCTCCCAACAGCTAAAGAGGAACATATCACAGCCCCTGGGCCTCTCCCAACAGCTAAAGAGGAACATATCACAGCCCCCGGGCCTTTCCCAACAGCTAAAGAGGAACATATCACAGCCCCCGGGCCTCTCCCAACAGCTAAAGAGGAACATATCACAGCCCCCGGGCCTCTCCCAACAGCTAAAGAGGAACATATCACAGCCCCTGGGCCTCTAAACAGCTAAAGAGGACATATCACAGCCCCCGGGCCTCTCCCAACAGCTAAAGAGGAACATATCACAGCCCCCGGGCCTCTCCCAACAGCTAAAGAGGAACATATCACAGCCCCCGGGCCTCTCCCAACAGTTAAAGAGGAACATATCACAGCCCCCGGGCCTTTCCCAACAGCTAAAGAGGAACATATCACAGCCCCCGGGCCTCTCCCAACAGCTAAAGAGGAACATATCACAGCCCCCGGGCCTCTCCCAACAGCTAAAGAGGAACATATCACAGCCCCTGGGCCTCTCCCAACAGCTAAAGAGGAACATATCACAGCCCCCGGGCCTCTCCCAACAGCTAAAGAGGAACATATCACAGTAGCGACACATCTCTCAGCTCTGCCATGACAGGGTCATAAAATGCCGCTGATGTTCCCCTGCCTGGAAACAAGATACATTTTTGGTGAGATACATTTTGAGAGAAAAAAATAGAGATTTTTACAGCTATATTATTTACGAGAGAGTTTAATGTGTGGTTTGGCAGTCCCTTGTCTCGAACAGAAGTGGGAGAGTGTTTTAAAACTGTTGTTGTTTTGCAATAGGAAGTAAAATCCCATGTCATTCTTCAAAAACTCTTTCAACCCATTGCACATGCCTTGCCTCTGTGGATATTATGATGAGGAGATGACAGTATAAAAATGCCACCTGATGAGGGGTGTTCATTCCTGTGTGCGTAAGCATGCATGTATTCATGTGCATGTGTGCTTGCGTGTGGTGGCGTAGTCAAATAATTTGCAGGCTACTCAACCAGACTGCAAGACAAACATCTTCTGTACAGATTCACTTCATTGCTGCTTTACTGAGAAGAGAGGAAGTACACTACAAAACATGATTTAAAGTATCCCTGACATTTTTTTCACAGCAATTTCAATCTTCTATCCAGCACTGTATTTCTCTCCAAAATATAATTTTGGCTCTCCTTTTATGATTGCCTCTTCCTTCCTTCGAAATTGCTAGTTTCCTTGTTTTATGATAGTATTTGTTGGGACAAGCAGGTCAAAACATGGGACTATTTTTCAAACCGAAAATGCAATATAAATAAGAGATGAGAGAGAACATGTAAATCAGAGTCCCTGGAAACCAATTAAAATTGAGATAACTAGAACCATTGTTATGGTTACCACAGATTGGCACATTCACAGTCGCTATGCTACAGTATAAGAAAGAGGGAACAGATGATGGATGATCAAATGCAGACTCTCCAAATTATGTAAACAACGCTTACACTTGTAAGCATAAGTTCACTTCACAGCTCACTCCTTGTCCAGACTGAGGATTCTGACGCTGACTCAATGGCGAAGCAGCATCTGGCTCCTGCTCTGGAGCTCTTAGCCAAGCAGTTTATTCACTCCCAGTGAGCTGAATCAATCACTATGTTACATAAATGAGACAAGAGAGGGAATCAGTCCCTTCTAAAAGAGAGTTAAAGAGTAAACAAGCCATTGACTCTGTACTGATGTATACCTGGGGGATGATTGTGAATGGTGCCCTACTTATTTTGTTGTCATTGGTTCCTTTCCTCAAAACCTTTCACTTATAATAGTGTCTCCTAAAAGTACTGGAGTGCACTTCAGTGTCAGATAACGAAAAGACAGAGGGCAGACAAAAAGAGAGAAAGAGAGACAGAGATTTGGAGCGACAGAGGGAAAGAGAAAAAAATGATAGACAGAGACACAATGGGGAATTAAAAAAGAGGAGAGAGAGAGAAAGAGAGAGAAATACTTTTGTAAGTGTAATATTTACTGTTCATTTTTATTGTTTATTTCACTTTTGTTTACTATCTATTTCACTTGCTTTGGCAATGTAAACATACTATGCCATTAAAGCCCTTCAATTTAAAATTGAAATTGAGAGAGAGAGAGAGAAAGAGAGGGAGAGAGAGAGAGCGAGAGAGAGAGAAAGAGAGAGAGAGAGAGAGAGAGAGAGAGAGAGAGAGAGAGAGAAACAGAGAGAGGGGGGAGAGAGAGAAAGAGAGAGAGAGAAAGAGAGAGAGAGAGAGAGAGAGAGAGAGAGAGGGGAGAGAGAGAGAGAGAGAAAGAGAGGGAGAGAGAGAGAGCGAGAGAGAGAAAGAGATAGAGAGGGGGGAGAGAGAGAAAGAGAGAGAGAGAGAGAAAGAGAGCACGAGAGAGAGCGAGAGAGAGAACAGATAAATATATAGGAGAGAGAAGAGAGGGAGAAATGAAAATATAGTTAGGGGGAGAAAGCACAGGAGAGACATGAGAGAGTTTAAGTGAGGGAGAGAGAGGAGAGGTAGAGAGAAGGTAAGGCATACCATGTTTTCCATGTGAGCATTTAAATGCTAGACCTGTTGATGTGATGGAGTCAGCAGGAGAAAGACAGACAGAGCTCAATGAATGAATGAATGAATCAGTGTGAAGGGGCAATTGAGAGAGAAAGATACATTGTACTGTGGGACTGGGACTAGAGAGAGAGAGAGAGAGAGAGAGAGAGAGAGAGAGAGAGAGAGAGAGAGAGAGAGAGAGAGAGAGAGAGAGAGAGGATATGGAGTCACGTTGAATGAGTTGCAGATAGCGGGCAGTGCCGAGCAGTAGGGAGGGAGAGACCGAGGGGAGGGGTGGAGAAATAGTAAGCAGGGAGGGAGAGTGAGTGAGAGAGGGAGAGAGAGAATCAAAGGATAAATCCTTACTACATAATGATTAGGACTCACAAGCCCTTCCTGTGACATGGAGTGTAGAAGCCAGGATTACAACAGGACAGAGTAAAGAGGCTGCAGGCAACACAGGGGGAAGGAGGGACACAGGTGCAAGAAGAGGAAGGGGCACACGGGAACAAGAAGTGCATTGAACACGGCCACTAAAGGTTTCAGGGATCCATGCAACAGCCTGCATCAAGAGCGATTTGGAACCTCACCGGCTGACCTGCTGCTGCTGTCCTCTGCCTGGGCCATCTGTCTGTGGGCGTTGGACCTAGCAGACCCAAGCCCAGCATCTGGACAGCACTGTGTCTTACTTAATGGAGGGGCCAGCGTGCTGCTGGAGAGCACGGGGAGCAACCGGAGGCTCAGGTTATCCTGCAGACGTGAATTCGATGAGAAATTGACATATAGTCAATGAGTGTGTCATCAAAAAGATGGAGTACATCTGTTTATTTCACCTGGGCGAGACAGCAGTGGGCGTCGGGCGCAAAGTCTTGACTGTCGGAAGATGTGAAGAATTTCACTGAATCGACCACTTGTTTTCAGTTGTTTTTTTATGGCTCTAACTGCGTTATTGGGCCACTTCTGAGATATTTTCTCTTGGCCAGGAAGTGGATACAGATTAGATGTGTTATCAGAGGTGAGAGGCTGCTGAAGACCAGCCAAGACACAGAAATTACACACACACACACACACACACACACACACACACACACACACACACACACACACACACACACACACACACACACACACACACACACACACACACACACACACACACACACACACACACCCTATTCGGTATGCTTCATAACAATGAGTACATATATACACTTTCTGCCCTATTGAGCACACACATACTCACATACACACATACAGACACAGCCCATCTCGCACAACGTTCGGGGACTTGTTACCATAACAAACCTCTCTGGGGTTAGCTGTTCCAACTTCTATCCTCACGCCTTACACTGGAAATTAGCCTGTCACTACGGCCGTGGACTGCTTCAGTCTGTTTATTAGTTGTTCCTTCTTTCCTCTGGTACCTGCTTTCTTCAATCACCCTCTATCACTTTATCCATACTCCCCCCCCCCACCTCCCTTACCAGCAAGAGATAATGTGACCTTCTGCCAAAGTGCTGGAAACCATGCCACGGTCGCAGCGGGCTCCTCTGTTGCTACTGAAATAGACTCAAACAAGTGCCGAAAGGAAGGGAGAGGGGGAGTGAGGGAAGGGAAAAAAGAGAAGCAGGACAGCTGAAGCCACGGACACGGAATGAGCCGGTGGGAGCCAGGGCTGGATGCGGATTGCCAACGCAGGTAATGAATCACCTTCCCTTTCCCTTCCCCTACCACTGCCTAGCCTAGCGCTGTACCCAGACCCACCACACTTTACTGTCTCAGACTGCCTGTTATACCGGACAGAGAGGGAGGGTCGGCTGGATTGAAATAATTCCATATGACAAATGTGATTGCAATGGGCTGCTGTTAATATTGTAATGTATCTCAGAAGTGAGGAGACTGCTGCTTTGTCACAGGTGCTACATGTTTTTGTTTTGCTCTTCGAAAGTAAAGAGACGGTGTAGATAGCAGACCCATCCTCCTCCCACTCAAGTCAGATGAAATGGAATGTATGCTTGGAAGTTGGAACTGAATAAACAGTTTACTGTGAACTGTGGGGACTAGATCACAGGACCTGTGTAAGGCATCAAAGGACTGGCTGTTGGCTGTGTGACCGTGTGGCAGTATGACTGTGCCTGTGTGTCTGTGGCTGTGCTTTACTTCACAGTGTCACAGAGGATTTGGCAAAGTTGATCGATTCATCATTATAAACAGGAAAAACAGAACAGCTGAGAAGGACTGCAGTTGTACACTGCATGCTGAAACTGCCAGAGAAATTGAATTGCCACTGAGGAGTGACTTTGGTCCTTTGGGACAGGAGAGTGAATGAGACTTCTGTAATTATACTAGCATCCATCCCAGTGCTTTAGTTTCATGAATACAGAGCAGTTCCTTGATGTTCTGTAGACACACTCTACCTGTCAATTGGCTTCTGTTATGGCACTCTCACCCTGCGTTTGTATTTCTATTTCAACTGAAGGAAGAAAGAAAGAGAAAGATGAAGAATGAAATAATGAATGAATGAAAGAAAGGGAGAGAGAGAGAGAGAAAGAGAAAGAGGGAAAGAGAAAGACAGAGAGGGAGAGAGAGAGAAATATTTATTAGAAAGCGCCTTGATGGCATAGTTTGTGAGGACAGTGGCTATCATTCAGCCCTGTCTTGAAGGGCATTTCAAAAGTGTATCTCTGTTTCTCAACCTACTACACAGGACATGTTCAGTCACTTTAATATGAGAAACATGTCAAATTGTTCACAATTTGCTTGTTAAATTGATTGTTGAAATGTGATTGTTAAACTGACCACGTTATTCAAACTACAATGACCATATCCACAACAACGTTCAAGGTCAGATACCGGTGAGAGAACCCCAAGCAGGGAGAACTTGTCAACTTGGATATCCATACACACTGTATGAACCCCTTTAGGGTTTCCTGTAAGACAGTGTCACTGCTCTGAAAAAAGACAGTTAAGAAAAAAAGATCAAGCACCCGGTTTTATAATTTTTTGGGGGGGGGGGCATTTCACCTGAGTGCTTCCGAGACCATTTCCTAACACCTGTGGTATTTTTAGAAGAGCTGAAGCGTGTGTGAGCCTGGTTCTAACCAAGGCAGATTGTCTAGTTCCATGCATGGCCAAGCATTACCTGCCTAACAGTTTGGATATTTGTATGCCAATATAGTACATTGGCATTATGCATTACTGTGTCTACCTTTTCTCTGTGTGTTTCACTTGGGAGAGAATAATGTGTGAGCAGAATTAAATAATGTA
This sequence comes from Salmo salar, assembly GCF_965601325.2. NCBI lineage: Eukaryota > Metazoa > Chordata > Actinopteri > Salmoniformes > Salmonidae > Salmo > Salmo salar. Next base: position 72,696,734 of record NC_138293.1, on the reverse strand, counting down.
TTATAAACAGTAGACAGCTTAGCACCGGTTGTTGTAGTGAAAAATGGCTGTTCATTATGTTATTCCTTCCATATCGTGGTTCCCTGAGATGTATAGTGTATAAGGGAGTGTGTGTGTGTGTGTGTGTGTGTGTGTGTGTGTGTGTGTGTGTGTGTGTGTGTGTGTGTGTGTGTGTGTGTGTGCGTGTGCGTGTGTTGGGGGGGAGATGGTTAACAGATGAGACCGTCCCATCGTTGGTAGCAAGGCTCTGTGTGACAGGGGAACAGATGCATTGATCCCTGGGTATGCTGGCTCCCCTCTTCTAGAACTGGTCCATCACACAGCATGGAATACACACACACACACAGATGCACACACACATGCGTGCTTACACACACACACACAGATGCACACACAAGCACTCACTCACACACTGACGCTAAAACACACACACACACTATTGCAAAAGCACACACACACACTATTGCAAAAGCACAAGCATCCACAAGCACTCACACGCACATGCACACATACATACACACACACTCATTCGATCCATCCTACCATGGGAGACCACCTGTCTACTTGTATATTGTTTTTGGAGTGCTTTTTAAAAGGGGCTTTTAGGGTTGAAAATATCCAGACGTCCCCAACCTTGAGAGACACTATAGAGCAGGGCAACAGAGGGTTAAACCCTGAAGGACACGGGACTGTGGGAGGGGGAGGGGGAGGGGCGTACAGTAGGTCACCTAGAGAATAAATCAAATCAGCAATCAAGCCGAGATGTTTTTTAACAGATGCTGGGCTTAAACCAGCCTTCCTCCACTACATCACACAGACACACTCAACCACTATTACACACACAGCACTGCACACAGAAAGGGTTAGCCAATGTTTACACTTAGCTTTCTCTTTAGCTGTGTAGTTTAGTCTCATAGAGCACAAACATGAGGATAATCACAGCATTCTCCACTGGGTGTTTGTCCTGCTTTAATGGTGCGTGCATGTGTACCTAATGTGTGCATATGAAACCGTATAGCTTCCGAAATTTGCACTCTGTCTAGTCTGAGCCAAACTAGGAGACCCCACACCAAGTCCCATTAGCTGGCTGTTTGTTCCCTCCCATCCCAGTGTGTCTCCAATGACCTCCAGAGCTCTTATCTCAGGGTTAGCTGCTGCTTCGTCAGCTGTCCAGCCTGCCCCACGACACTCAGAGCTGATCAACTTAATGAAATGGTAAAGCTATCAGTCCTCACCCCATCCTCACCCAGTCTCCCCCTGTCCCTCCACACAGCAACACATCCCTCAACTCTGAGTGGAGAAAGGGCATGGAGAAGGGGGATAGGAGGGAGGTAGAGACAGGAGGCTGGTAAAATGACAAGGGGCCTTTACACCTGAACAAAGACACACAAGACACACATGCATGAGATGCAAATTGATCAAGCCACAGGGACCAGCCAGACAAGCACACACTGAGCAGTAAACAATTTACTGCAGGGGGAAGGTGGCTTCATACCAGAGCAATCGAGCCAACGTCAAAGAAGAACGTAAATTCCACCCAGAACCAACGACGCTGCGTCGTCACGTAATCCTTTTCCAGTGATATATGGCCCCCATAAAGTAGGGAATAATTGACAGGGCACCATACATGTTGAGGAACACATGAACTGTAACAGTTATACGTGTTTGCTGCCTGGTGTGTATGTTACAGTATGCCCCTGTAGCACTCACATAGCAGGGGGTAGAGGTCTCTGGTGAGATTTTAAAGGGGAATTTAGAGGCTGGCTTCAGTCAGTGTCGTTCTCCTCCAGACGTTTATTGCCGCTGTACTGCTTCACGGGCAACAGAGACTCTGGTCCCCATTTGTATTCAGGGTGCAGTGCTGTGTGCACCTTGTCTAACGTCCTGTCGCTGTTGAAAAGGAAAACTGACACAATGTTGCCTGGCTGGGGGAGCAGAGCGGCATCTTCTCATCCATCTCTCTCTGTCTCTTTCTCTCTCCCTCTCTCTCTCTCGGACACTGACACCCACCTTAGATCATACGCGTGTGCATCTGTGAGAATGTGTGTGTGCGTGTGTGATTTGTAATGGAAAAAAATGTAGTAGCCTAATTGCCATCTATTCACGCTTGTTTGTGTCGTACATAATATTTCACAATTACAACTACAACCTTAGAACCCATTCCTGAGAATTGATGTGCTGCTTAGTGCAATTAGATATCGATGCCATGGCTGTCCACGTCAAAATATAAAGAACATATCTAATTCCATTTGAATAGCTTGGAGTGGACATGATTCATTTATATGAATCAGGTTTGGGGTTCTGTGATGCAGCCTTGGGCAAAGAAGTCCCTCAGGGCTCATTTAAAGAACTTAATAAGGGTACATTCAGTTTATCAGTACCTTCAGTTTGTTTTGCACCAACACTGTCACTTCAATCAATACTTTAGCTCCACTGAAAAGTATAAAAGTCAGATCCTTTACGACTATAGCTTCCATGGGTTTCTGTAGAACAGCATTTGTAACCATGCGTATGAGAAGAATCTGATAGCTTTGACATGTATTTGGCCCAGTTTTGGCATGTTAGTGAGATGTCAGGGAGAGAGGCGGAACATAGTGTTGTAGCTGGTCTCAGCACATGGCAACACAATGTTTAAAGCAGCAAACACTCAATGGGATGGTTACCGTATAGTATACTGTATCCCAGAGGTTGATTAAAAAACAAAGTGGTGTGTTCATACGTGGGTTAGTGCTTGTGTGAGGGGTCTGTCAGGGCGGATGGGTGGGCAGCAGCCAGCAAGTCAGCTGTCAGAGCAGGATGGTGACATCTGGACCGGGAGGGGATTCTCCCATCGTCATCGTCATCCATTGACCTCAGCTTAACCAGGGTTTTATCCTGATCTCTGCTCCACATACCATACGGACACACATGAGGGCCACAGACAGCACGGTCAAAGGCCAGGACTACAACCCAAAGCTTACACCACCATGACCATGTCGACCCAACCGTTTCTCACTTGACACTCTGATTTACAGTGCCTTTAGAAAGCATTCACACCCCCTTGACCTTTTCCACATTTTGTTGTGTTAAAATAGATTTAATTGTGATTTTATTGACAAAGATCTTCACAAAATACTCTGTTATGTCAAAGTGGAAGAACATTTTACGTTTTTTTTTTTTATGAATGGAAAATAAAGCACTAATATATCTTGATTAGAAAATGATTCAACCCCCTGAGTCAATACAGGTTAAAATCACCTTTGGCAGCGATTACAGCTCTGGACACCTGGATTGTACAATATTTCCCATTATTCTTTAAGGAATTCTTCAAGCTCTGTCAAGTTGGTTTTTGATCATTGCTAGACAGCCATTTTCAGGTCTTGCCATAGATTTTCAAGCCAATTTAATTCAAAACTGTAACTAGGCCACTCGGGAAAATTCAATGCCGTCTTGGTAACCAACTCCAGTATATATTTGGCCTTGTGTTTTAGGTTATTGTCCTGCTGAAAGGTGAATTTGTCTCCCAGTGTCTGTTGGAAAGCAGACTGAACCAAGTTCTCCTCTAGAATTTTGCCTGTGCTTAGCTCTATTCCGTTTATTTATCCTAAAAAACTCTCTAGTCCTTTCCAATGACAAGCATACACCTAACATTATGCAGCCACCACCATGCTTGAACATATGAAGAGTGGTACTCAGTGATGTGTTGTGTTGGATTTGCCCCAAACATAACGCTTCGTGTTCAGGACAAAAAGTTAATTTCTTTGCCACATTTTTTGCAGTATTACTTTAGTACCTTATTGCAAACAGGATGCATGGAACCTTGAGGAACACCGAAATGTACAGTTGATTTGTCAGAGGACAAACCATCCACAGAGACAAACTGATATCTTTCTAACAGATAAGATCTAAACCAGGCCAGAACTTGTCTGTGTAGACCAATTTGGGTTTCCAGTCTCTCCAAAAGAATGTGGTGATCAATGGTATCAAAAGCAGCACTAAGGTCTAGGAGCACGAGGACAGATGCAGAGCCTCGGTCTGACGCCATTCAAAGGTAATTTACCACCTTCACAAGTGCAGTCTCAGTGCTATGATGGGGTCTAAAACCAGACTGAAGCATTTCATATACATTGTTTGTCTTCAGGAAGGCAGTGAGTTGCTGCGCAACAGCTTTTTCTAAATTTTTTGAGAGGAATGGGAGATTCGATATAGGCCGATAGTTTTTTATATTTTCTGGGTCAAGGTTTGGCTTTTTCAAGAGAGGCTTTATTTCTGCCACTTTTAGTGAGTTTGGTACACATGGATCGATAGCCGTTTATTATGTTCAACATATGTGGGCCAAGCACAGGAAGCAGCTCTTTCAGTAGTTTAGTTGGAATAGGGTCCAATATGCAGCTTGAAGGTTTAGAGGCTATGATTATTTTCATCATTTTGTCAAGAGATATAGTACTAAAACACTTGAGTGTCTCCCTTGACCCTAGGTCCTGGCAGAGTTGTGCAGACTCAGGACAACTGAGGTTTGGAGGAATACGCAGATTTAAAGAGGAGTCCGTAATTTGCTTTCTAATGATCATGATCTTTTCCTCGAAGAAGTTCATGAATTTATCACTGCTGAAGTGAAAGCCATTCTCTCTTGGGGAATGCTGCTTTTTAGTTAGCTTTGCGACAGTATCAAAAATACATTTTGGATTGTTCTTATTTTCCTCAATTAAGTTGGAAAAATAGGATGATCGAGAAGCAGTGAGGGCTCTTCGATACTGCACAGTACTGTCTTTCCAAGCTAGTCGGAAGACTTCCAGTTTGGTGTGGCGCCATTTCCGTTCCAATTTTCTGGAAGCTTGCTTCAGAGTTCGGGTATTTTCTGTATACCAGGAAGTTAGTTTCTTATGACAAATGTTTTTTGTTTTTGGGGGTGCGACTGCATCTAGGGTATCAAGGTTAAATTGAGTTCCTCAGTTAGGTGGTTAACTGATTTTTGTACTCTGACGTCCTTGGGTAGGCGGAGGGAGTCTGGAAGGGCATCTAGGAATCTTTGGGTTTATAGCACGGCTTTTGATTATTCTTGGTTGGGGTCTGAGCAGATTTTTTGCAATTGCAAACGTAATAAAATGGTGGTCCAACAGTCCAGGATTATGAGGAAAAACAATAAGATCCACAACATTTATTCCTCGGGACAAAACTAGGTCCAGAGTATGACTGTGGCAGTGAGTAGGTCCGGAGAAATGTTGGACAAAACCCACTGAGTCGATGATGGTTCCGAAAGCCTTTTGGAGTGGGACTTTTTTTTTCTGTGGACTTTTCCATGTGAATATTAAAGTCACCAAAAATTGGAATATTATCTGCCATGACTACAAGGTCCGATAGGAATTCAGGGAACTCAGTGAGGAACGCTGTATATGGCCCAGAAGGCCTGTAAACAGTAGCTATAAAAATTGATTGAGTAGGCTGCATAGATTTCATGACTAGAAGCTCAAAAGATGAAAACGTCGGGTTTTTTTGTAAATTGAAATTTGCTCTCATAAATGTTAGCAACACCTCCGCCTTTGCGAGATGCGCGGGGGATATGGTCACTAGTATAACCAGGAGATGAGGCCTCATTTAACACAGTAAATTCATCAGGCTTAAGCCATGTTTCAATCAGGCCAATCACATCAAGATTATGATCAGTGATTAGTTCATTAACTATAACTGCCTTTTAAGTGAGGGATCTAACATTAAGTAGCCCTATTTTCACATGTGAGGTATCACAATCTCTTTCAATAATGGCAGGAATGGAGGAGGTCTTTATTCCAATGAGATTGCTAAGGCGAACACTGCCATGTTTAGTTTTGCCCAACCTAGGTCGAGGCACAGACACAGTCTCAATGGGGATAGCTGAGCTGACTACACTGACTGTGCTAGTGGCAGACTCCACTAAGCTGGCAGGCTGGCTAACAGCCTGCTGCCTGGCCTGCACCCTATCTTATTGTGGAGCTAGGGGAGTGAGAGCCCCGTCTATGTTCGTAGATAAGATGAGAGCACCCCTCCAGCTAGGATGGAGTCCGTCACTCCTCAACAGGCCAGGCTTGGTCCTGTTTGTGGGTGAGTCCCAGAAAGAGGGCCAATTATCTACAAATTCTATCTTTTGGGAGGGGCAGAAAACAGTTTTCAGTTGTGAGACTCTGCTGTAGAGCTCATCACTCCCCCTAACTGGGAGGGGGCCAGAGACAATTACTCGATGCTGACACATCTTTCTAGCTGATTTACACGCTGAAGCTATGTTGTGCTTGGTGACCTCTGACTGTTTCATCCTACATCGTTGGTGCCGACGTGGATAACAATATCCCTATATTCTCTATACTCGCCAGTTTTAACTTTAGCCAGCACCATCTTCAGATTAGCCTTAACGTCGGTAGCCCTGCCCCCTGGTAAACAGTGTATGATCGCTGGATGATTCGTTTTAAGTCTAATACTACGGTAATGGAGTCACCAATGACTAGGGTTTTCAATGTGTCAGAGCTTATGGTGGTAGGCTTCGGCGTCTTAGACGCCGTAACAGGAGGAGTAGAGACCAGAGAAGGCTTAGCCTCTGACTCCGACTCGCTGCTTAGTGGGGGGAACTGGTTGAAAGTTTCTGTCGGCTGAATGAGCGACACCAGTTGAGCATTCCTACAGCATTTCCCTCCAGAGCCATGAGAAAGTTGTCCGGCTGCGGGGACTGTGCGAGGGGATTTATACTACTATCTGTACTTACTGGTGGCACAGACGCTGTTTCATCCTTTCCAGCACTGAAATTACCCTTGCCTAACAATTGCATCTGAAGCTAGGCTTGCAGCACAGCTATCCTCGCCGTAAGGCAATCGTTCTCCTGTATATTATGAGTACAGCGACTGCAATTAGAAGGCATCATGTTAATGTTACTACTTAGCTTCGGCTGGTGGAGGTCCTGACGAACCACGTCCAGATAAAGCGTCCGGAGTGAAAAGGTTTAATGAAAAAAAGTTGAGTGAGGGAAAAACAAAAAATATGAAATTAATAAAAAGTAAAAACTGTAAAGTTGTCAGGTAGCAAAGTAAGGTTAGCAACAAAACGCACAGCAGCACGTAAACAAGTCTGCAAGTCTACAGGTAAATTTATGTATGGTGTACAAAGATAGGGTAGTCATTTAAAAATCATATTAAACACTATTATTGCACACAACTTATTATGTGACTTGTTAAGCACATTTTTATTCCTGAACTTATTTAGGCTTGCCATAACAAAAGGGTTGAATACATATTGACTCAAGACATTTCAGCTTTACATTTTAAATTAATTTGTAAACATTTCTAAAAACATAATTCCACTTTGACATTATGCGGTATTGTGTGTAGATCAGTGACACACAATTGAAATGTAATCCATTTTAAATTCAGGCTGTAACACAACAACATGTGGAAAAAGTCAAGCGGTGTGAATACTTTCTGAAGGCGCTGTACATCTGTGTTAGCATGACCAGGGTGAGAAGGACATGACTGATGAATCCTGCCAGGCCAGTGCTGAGAAAGGCTCAAGTAAACACGTGTTAGGTAAAATAGATTACACCCCGGATACCACTGTAATCTGCTACTGCCTCTCAAAGATTATTACCCTCACGCTCTTCTACATGCAATCTGTTCAATCTCGCCACAGAGAGTGCTGACAAAGCAAATGCAGAGGATGGAGTTTGGTGCTATAAATGTGATAAGGGTGTGTAGAGATATACAGTGTATATCAACATTTGTCAAATGACAGGACAACACGTTACTCTATTCTTGGCTTTGAGAAATTAGTTGTATACCCTTGTGCCTTTGATGTATTGCCCTTAAAATAATTGATCAAACAGAAAATGTGATTAATGATCAAATGTTGGCTGATGACACAGTATATAGTCTTTCATTGGGTTTCCTTCCTAATGGGTCTGGCAATGATGACAAATTGGTTCTATATGACCTGTTGCCCTCTGTTTGTGAGGGCAACAAATGTGTTCTGTGCACTTTCAATATAGTATGAGACATTATCACCTTACTCCTGTGCTGCAGCTGCATGAAGATGACATGAAAATGTAGTAGTCCTGCATTATTACCCATCTGCTAAGTTATTAACAACCTGCCTGTCATTGTACCACTGACACACAGAGACAGGACATCTGCTAAGTTATTAACAACCTGCCTGTCATTGTACCACTGACACACAGAGACAGGACATCTGCTAAGTTATTAACAACCTGACTGTCATTGTACCACTGACACACAGAGACAGGACATCTGCTAAGTTATTAACAACCTGCCTGTCATTGTACCACTGACACACAGTGACAGGACATCTGCTAAGTTATTAACAACCTGCCTGTCATTGTACCACTGACACACAGTGACAGGACATCTGCTAAGTTATTAACAACCTGCCTGTCATTGTACCACTGACACACAGAGACAGGACATCTGCTAAGTTATTAACAACCTGCCTGTCATTGTACCACTGACACACAGAGACAGGACATAACCTGCTGGCCTTTGCCCTATTAACACCACAGAGACAGGACACACTGTAAACCCCCAAACTCATTCTACCTTACACACCCTCAAATCCAAAAGCATAATCTTAAATCAGAAATCGGCAGGTTGTGTGTGACCCAATGCTCCCCACTTCTTTTGTTGTGTTTTCACTTTGAACGAAAACAAGGGGGTTGAGCCCTGAGCCGCCTTGGGGTGGCCTTCTGGGCTAGGAGTGTCTTTGTGTTAATCCCGCCAACTCGAACGACCCTGCTGCCCCAGAGCTGGAGCGAAAGTGAAAGTCACTTGCAACCTAACATTACAGCTGCCAGAAACAAACCGAGCAGGTGAAGCCAACAAGCATCATTCTCGGTTCTTGGATCTGAATCCACTCGACCCCAAACGAGACAAAGAAGCAAGAAAATGAAGGCTCATGACCAATCCATAAACTGACCAATCCATATGTTAGCTGCTAACCTTAGAGTGTTCAGTGTTCAAGCTAGCTAACAAGGCTACTTAGCAAGCTAACTAACATCTTCTGTATTTTTTTGCCAACAACCTCCTTTGTACTCAAAGGAATCTAACAATGGCATCATGTAGCTACACTACATAAACCCTACAAGATGCCCAATGCCTTTATTTCAGCTAGCTAACATTAGCTAGCTAAAGCTAGATATGCAGATTGTTTCGCATGTAGATGATAATGCTAGCTAGCTAGGTGGTGAACAGGATTTTTGGCCCAGGACCACCCCAAAAAATACAACTAGCTATACATTTGGTACGGTAACATCACACAAACATGTATTTCTCAGGGAGATATGGGTGGGGACGGTCTGATTTAGATGGAAAGAAATGCTGTATGAATTTTGTGTTATGCTTTGTGATTCAATAATTATTTTGTTGGTAATCAACCAAAATAGTTAGCTATATTTGCCTGTTCCGCATATTGCATGTCTATATACAGCTTTGATTCCTACCTAGTGTTAACTACCTACCAGAACGACTGAATGAATAACTAGTGTGGTCAGTCAAGTAAACAATGGCACATCTGCAAGACATATTAGTGTACTATTGGCCATCATGTCACAGAATGGTACATTAGCATGACACATGTTAAACTGGTTACAGCACAACATCAAGGACACTTTTGTGACACTGACTTATTTGAGAATTGAACCTCTGTGGCAGGGCCGTAAGGATGCATTGCAGTCATACTTGCTCTGATGACCTCCTAGTAGGGAGTGAAAGGTGGGAACCAGGAGTAGCACTTAACAGTTTGTGGCCTGGAGGTGTGGGACCTAACAACATGGTCGTCATTCCAAACTGCTGTGTGTGGCGAGTACTTGCCTCTCGTGATCCGCTGCGGCAACATAAAGGCTTTTTGCCTGGGAGCTGGGAGATAGCTGTATATGTCCTACCTTGTATGTGTGTTTTATTGTTTTAAGTGTTCAGTTGTCATTGTAATTGTCCCATTTTGTTGTATGAAAACATTAACTTTTTTAAATGATGAATTATGGGGATTTTTACATAACAGAGATGTATTTATGTGGTCAGTCTTTTATCATGCAGCAAACAGTCCCAGTCATCCATGATTCTGTTACTACGTCAGTGTTGATGCTGATGGGAGAAAAAAAATCATATCACTGACATGTATTGGGCTCCTGAGTGGCACAGCGGTCTAAGGCACTGCATCACTGCATCACTACAGACACCCTGGTTTGAATCCAGGCTGTATCACAACCGGCCGTGATTTGGAGTCTCATAGGGTGGCGCACAATTGGCCCAGCGTCGTCCGGGTTTGGCTGGTTTAGGCTGTCATTGTAAATACGAATTTGTTCTTAACTGACTTCAAATAAAATATTGGAATCACTTACTGTATTAGCGCAAGTGTCAATGGCCTTTACGAACCAAATTTTCATAGTATTAATTCTAACCCAATGTAATTGTATGTTAATTTCTCAAGTTTCAGCAGGAAAAGGTAAAATACTCTAACAAGCATAATGTCTGCCATTCTGTATGAACAAAAGTTCCCCACCAAGCCCTTTGTACTGATGTTCCTGGAGAAACTCTTGTTTGGTTAGTAGTGAGACAGGAGGGACGAGTCAGTCTTTGGAGGTTGTTGGCACCGTGTGGGAAATCATCAAATGAATTGTTACTTCAATAGTATATGGTAAAATGCAATGTCATATTCCCGTACACCCCACTGTATCCTGTGTATATGCCAAATAAACTTTGATTTAGATTTGATAACATTTTTTTTATGGAATTTGAGTTAATTATAGTGAGAACGTATGCACCGTTTATGAATTTAACCATTAATGAATTGATGCTTGGTAACATATTGGCCATGGTCTAACCTGAGAGAGAGGAGGTAGGTAATACTGGCAATGGTCTCACCAGAGAGAGAGAAGGCAGGTAATATACTGGCCATAGTCTCACCTGAGAGAGAGGAGGTAGGTAATACTGGCAATGGTCTAACCTGAGAGAGAGGAGGTAGGTAATACTGGCAATGGTCTAACCTGAGAGAGAGGAGGTAGGTAATACTGGCAATGGTCTAACCTGAGAGAGAGGAGGTAGGTAATACTGGCAATGGTCTAACCTGAGAGAGAGGAGGTAGGTAATACTGGCAATGGTCTAACCTGAGAGAGAGGAGGTAGGTAATACTGGCAATGGTCTCACCAGAGAGAGAGAAGGCAGGTAATATACTGGCCATAGTCTCACCTGGGAGAGAGAAGCTAGGTAATATATTGGCAATGATCTCACCTGAGAAAGAGGAAGTAGGTAATAATATACTGGCCATGGTCTCACCTGAGAGAGAGGATGTAGGTAATAATATTCTGGCCATGGTCTCACCTGAGAGAGAGGATGTAGGTAATAATGTACTGGCCATGGTCTCACCTGAGAGAGAGGGTAGGTAATATACTACTATGTAATACTTGTAACGAGCGTAATGTCTGTGTCACGCTCTGACTTAGGAAAGCTGTTTTATCTCTGTTTAGTTAGGTCAGGGTGTGATAGGGGGTGGGCATTCTAGGTTTTTGTTTTCTATGTTTTGGCCGGGTATGGTTTCCAGTCAGAGGCAGCTGTCTATCGCTGTCTCTGATTGGAAGCCATACTTAGGCAGCCTTTTTCCCTTGGTTTGTGTGGGTAGTTGTTTTCTGTTTTGTTAGATTAACCTGACAGAACTGTCAGCTGTCATTTTTGTTGATTTGTATTCAGTGTTCATTTTCATTAAAATTTACGATGAGCACTCAACACGCTACGCCTTTATCCCCTTCATATGACGCCCGTTACAGTCTGCCATTCTGTATTAACAAAAGTTTCCTACCAAGCCCTTAGCACTGATGCTTCTGGAGATATTCTTGCTTGGTTGGTAGTGGGACAAGAGGGACAAGTCTGTCTGTGGGGGTTGTTGGCACTGTGGAAAAACATAAGATACATTTTTACTTCAATAGTACACGGTACAATTCCCATATACATCCCACTGTATCCTGTGCATATGCCATATAAACATTGATTTTGATAACATAATATGGATGGAATATGTGGTGTTTTGCGGTAACCAATCTAACATCCTAATGTAACCAGCCTATCACTTGATGGCCAATAGTCCACCAATACGTCATGAAGATTAACCATTGTTTACTTGACTGACCACTGTGGATATTCATTCAGCCGTTCTGGTGGGTAGTTCACACTAAGTAGGAATCAATGCTGTATATAGGTAGGCAATGTGCTGAACAGGTAATCATAGATAACTATTTTGGTCAATTTCAAGCAAAATAATTATTGAATCACAAAGCATAACAGAAAATGCATACAGCATTTCTTACCTTGGTCAATTAACAACAAAACAATTATTGAATTAGAAAGCACAACATAAAATGCATACAGAATTTCTTACCTTGGTCAATTAACTTCTATGGGACGCGGTACACACTATCAACAGCCAGTGAAATAGCATGGCGCGAAATACAAAACAGCAAAAATCTCATAATTTCATTTTCTCAAACAATCAACTATTTTACACCATTTTAAAGATAAACTTCTCGTTAATCTAACCACATTGTCCGATTTCAAAAAGACTTTACGGCGAAAGCATAAAATTAGATTATGTTAGGACACAAACTTCACAAGAAAAACCACACAGCCATTTTCCAAGCAAGGACATGCATCACAAAAACCAAAAATACAGCTAAAATATACACTAACCTTTGATCTTCATCAGATGGCACTCATAGGACTTCATGTTACACAATACATGTATGTTTTGCTCGATAAAGTTCATATTTATATCCAAAAACCACATTTTACATTGGCGCGTGATGTTCAGAAAATGTATTCCCACCAAAACTTCCGGTGAATGAGCACATCAATTTACAAAGATACTCATCAAAAACGTTGATAAAATTTACAACAGTTATTGAAAGAATTATAGATATACTTCTCCTTAATGCAACCGCTGTGTCAGATTATTCTGAGTACATAGCTCAACCATCAAAGCCAGCTATACAGATACCCGCTAAGTTCTGGGGTCAACTAAACTCAGAATTAGTATTAGAAATATTCTCTTACCTTTGCTGATCTTCGTCAGAATGCACTCCCAGGACTCCTACTTCCACAAGAAATGTTATTTTTGTTTGAAATACTCCATATTTATGTCCAAATACCTCCATTTTGTTCGTGTGTTCAGATCACTATCCAAAGGCATAACGCGCGAGCGTAAATCCAGACACGAAAAGTCAAATAGTTCCATTACCGTTCGTAGAAACATGTCAAACGTTGTTTACAATAAATCCTTAGGGTCTTTTTAACATAAAACGTCGATAATATTCCAACCGGACAATAGCGTATTCATTACAGAGGAAAAAGAATGAGCGGTGTGCCAAATATGCCTGCGCAGTAAACAACTCACTGGTCCAAGACATTCCACTCATTGACTGAGCTCCTATTTTCTGCCCAGTAACAGGAGAAGGATGAAACACGTTTCTAAAGGCTGTTGACAGCCAATGGAAGCCTTAGGAAGTGCAACGTGACCCCACAGACACTGTAGTTTCGATAGGCATTCAAAAGAAGAACTACAATCTCAGATTTCCCAATTCCTGGTTGGATTTTTCTCAGGTTTTTGCCTACCATATGAGTTCTGTTATACTCACAGACATCATTCAGAGTGTTTTCTATTCAAATCTACTAATAATATGCAAATATTTGACTCTGGGTCCGAGTATTAGGCAGTTTACTCTGGGCACGCTTTTCATCCGAAAATGAAAATACTTCCCCCTATACCTTATTAACAACAAAACAATTATTGAATCACAAAGCATAACAGAAAAATGTATACAGCATTGCTTACCTTGGTCGATTAACAACAAAATAATTATTGAATCACAAAGCATAACAGAAAATGCATACAGCATTTCTTACCTCTCTTTCAGTGTTGGGGTTTGCACAACCACAATTTGAACAGCCTCAGATTCACTCGAAATCAGACCGTCTCCACCAGTATCTCACTGAAAATACATGTTTGTGTGATGTTACTTTACCAAATGTTATGCATACATGCATTTTTTGGGGTGTACCTGGGCCGAAAATGTTGTTGACCATCTAGCTAGTTATCTACAAATGAAACACTATCATGTCAACAATCTGGATATCTTGCTTTTGCTAGCTAATGTTAGTTAGTTGAAATTAAGGCATTGGGGGGTTTGTGCAGTGTAGGTTAATGATGCCATTGTTAGATTCCTTTGAGTACAAAACAGACCAAATACAGAAGATGTTAGCTAGCTAGCTAAGTAGCCTTGTTAGCTAGCTTGAACATTGAACACACTAAGGTTAGCAGCTAACGTAGCTAGCAGGCTAAACACGCAACCTAACACTTACTGACTGGTAAGTCAGTGGAGGCTGCTGAGGGGAGGACTGCTCATAATAATGGCTGGAACGGTGAGAATGAAATGGCATCAAACACCATGTGTTTGATGTATTTGATACCATTCCACCTATTCCGCTCCAGCCATTACCACGAGCTGGTCCTCCCCAATTAAGGTGCCACCAACCTCCTGTGTTACCAGTCCATGAGAACGTGACCATTTCAGCGTCACTGTTCCACCTTTCAAAATGTATTCAAATCAAATTGTATTGGTCACATACACATATTTAGCAGATCTCATTGCGGGTGTAGCGAAATGCTTGTCTTCCTAGCTCCAGCAGTGCAGTAGTATCTAACAGTGCAGTAGTATCTAACTGTAACATGGGTCGTATAAAGGGGACCAAGGCGCAGCGTGTAAAGTGCTCATATTTCCTTTTAATGATAACACTTAAACAAAATAACAAAAACGACAGCCAACAGTTCCGTCAGGTACATAGACAAAACGGAAAACAACTACCCACAAAAACCCAGGAAGAAAAACCCCTACTTAAATATGATCTCCAATCAGAGGCACCGAGGACCAGCTGCCTCCAATTGGAGATCAACCCAAAAAACAACAACATAAAAATAGAAAACCTAGAACACAAACATAGAAATAGAAAACATAGAAAAATACAAAACACTCCCTGTCACACCCTGACCTACCTATAGAAAATGACATCTTACTAAGGTCAGGACGTGACACTAACAGTGCAGTAGTATCTAAAAACGATTCACAACAATACACACAAATCTACAAGTAAAAGAATGGAATTAAGAAATATATAAATATTAGATTGATCATTGTCGGAGTGGCATTGGCTAAAATACAGTAAAATAGAATACAGTAAATACATGTGAGATGAGTAAAGCAGTATGTAAACATTATTTAAACATTATTAAAGTGGCTTGTGTTCCCTTATTAAAGTGGCCAGTGATTCCAAGTCTATGTATATAGGGCAGCACCCTCTAAGGTACAATGTTGCGTAACCGGGTGGAAGCCGGCTAGTGATGGCTATCTAACAGTCTGATGGCCTTAAGATAGAAGTTGTTTTTCCAGTCTCTCGGTCCCAGCTTTGATACACCTATTCTGACCTCACCTTCTGGATGATAGAGGGGTGAACAGGCCATGGCTGGGGTGGTTAATGTCCTTGATGATCTTTTTGGCCTTCCTGTGACATCGGGTGCTGTAGGTGTCCTGGAGGGCAGGTAGTTTGCCCCCGGTGATGCGTTGGGTAGACCTCACCACCATCTGGAGAGCCCTGAGGTTGCGGGCGGTGCAGTTGCTGTACCAAGCGGCGATACAGCCCGACAGGATGCTCTCAATTGGACAGGATGCTCTCATCTGTAAAAGTTTGTTTTAGAGGCCAACCCAATTTTCTTCAGTTGTGCCTTCTTCACCACACTGTCTGTGTGGGTGGACCATTTCAGATCGTCAGTGATGTGTACGCCGAGGAATCACCTTCTCCACTGCAGTCCCGTCGATGTGGATAGGGGCATGCTCCCTCTGCTGTTTCCTGAAGTCCACGATCAACTCCTTTGTTTTGTTGACGTTGGGTCAGAGGTTATTTTCCTGGCACCACTCTCCCAGGGCCCTCACCTCCCTGCTGGCTGTCTCGTCATTGTTGGTAATCAGGCCTACTACTGTTGTGTCGTCTGCAAACTTGATGATTGAGTTGGAGGCGTGCGTGGCCACGCAGTCATGGGAGAACAGGGAATGCTGAGGATCAGCGAAGTGGAGGTGTTGTTTCCTACCTTTGCCACCTGGGGGCAGCCCGTCAGGAAGTCCAGGACCCAGTTGCACAAGGCAGGGTTCAGACCCTAGGGCCCCAAGCTTAATGATGAGCTTAGAGGGTACTATGGTGTTGAATGCTGAGCTACAGTCAATGAACAGCATTATGTCCAGATGGGATAGGGCAGTTCCAATGTTTTTCCGGTTTATGGATTGGTCTTGAGCAGTCTTTTTCTCGCTTCTTTTTATTTTTTGGGGTCGAGTTGATTCAGATCCAAGAACATAGAAATATGTTTGTTTGCTTCATCTACTGTGTTTGTTTCTGGCAGTGGTAAAGTTAGGTTGTAAATTACTTCCTCTCCAGCTCTGGGGCAGCAGGGCCATTCAAGTAGCGCAAAGACACGCCTAGCCTAGAAGGCTCAGGGCTCGAACCCATTGTTTCGTTCAAAGTGAAAACACTACACAAGAAGTGAGGCGGCATAGGGTTGCCCACTACCTGTGGATTTCTGATTTAAAGCACAGGCATGTTAGGAGAAACCTATCTCCAAAAATCCCCCCCAGGCAGAGACGGTCAGAGAGATCATTACTCTCAGATTTATCGGGTTTTCATTCCACGGCAGATCAATCACTTGTCATGTACACTTAATGCAACAGCATGTCTGAAATATGTCCAGCACGCTCATGGCTTAGGAGAGCAAAGCAGAGCAGGGATCTTGATTTGGATGGTGACATAAACTAATATCATTGAGTGTATCAGACTGAGAGTTCACTGTATGGAAGCAGGTAGGGTAGAGGGAACATGGGGCTGAATATTGGACAGTAGGATACATTTTTACTATGACAGCCTATAGCTCCAGTTTATTATGAGGCCATGATATGGAGAATAATTTCATCAGGACTAAAGAAGTAAATCTACAGGGAGGTGTCAGGGATATGACAGGTTGACATGCCCTGTCCGCGCTCCGCTAGGGCCCACGATGATCAAATCACCAGATGACAGACATAGTGTCACAGCTGAGAGGGACTCACCTTGCACTGCATCCAATATTGTGGTGACACCTGGCATCGGGATGTAAAATTGAGTTGAATATTGACCTAAATAAAATGTGACAACAATACAAGCCATTACATCTTGGTGGAGGGGATAAGCAGGTGCATGTGTCTGATTTGAGACATGGCAGATATGTCAAAGTCACATCCTTCCAGATGAGGCAGTGTGTCTAAAGGCTAAGTTGTCGTTAAGAGAAAATATTAACTCTCAAACTACCATGTTGTTCTGTTAGTGGAAATAGAATATAAACACTCTGTGAGTGTGGCTACTCTAGTAGTCTGTTTTTTTAGCAGTGTGCACTATTATCACAAAGCTGCTTCCCCCACTTGTTATATTTTGGTCACCATCTGAAAAGGCAGGAAACAAATGTCACTTAACAGTAATACTTCTGTGAACTAAACTATTGACTATACCAAGTCAAAATATTCTCAGAGTGCTTTGTTTTATCCCTGTATAGCTGGCAGTAGTACCAGGAATGTAGGTAATATTATTTGATGTGCAATATAGCATTTATTGAATGTTGTCTAAAGTAGAGAAAAAAGAGGCAGATGCTTTTGGCACTAAGGATTATAGATCCAGCTTGATATTACATTACTTTACATCACAATGAGGGAACCATGTTATTGGCAATTGACTAGTTAAGTGTTCCCCAGATGGTAGATTGGGACCCAGGCTGGGTCGCAACTACAGTATATCCTCCTGGGTTGCAGCTATATCCTCCTGGGTCGCAGCTAAAGCCTGGGTTCTGTCTACAAGTATTGTTTTGTTTATCAGATGGTCCACAAAGCTCTTTAGATAGATCCGAGCTAAACAAAGTCTGGAAACCACGGTAGCAGTGAGGGTCAATGAATGGGAGTTGAGAGGATACTCAGTGGTTAACAGTAAAAGCCTAATTGATTCTAATTTACTTGACAGTGCATGACTGGAAGAAGCCGATTCACTGTATTCACAAAAGCATTTTATTATTCCTATTTAAGTGTACTCAAAATGCTCATGAATTACCAGATTAGTTGAAAGGTAATGGATTTTTTGGGATTAGAATGACAGTATTTTATCTTCATGGTTTAGCTAAACCCATAATCACAGGTGAATGGGAAATGAACTGTGACCATAATGATCGGATGAATTAGTTGGCGGTCTTTGCATTAGCGAAGGTCAAATTGTCAATTACGCTGTGTAGGGTTAAACTAATCCTTAATTCTGAACACATGCATAATATATGGGAATGAAAAGGAGATTTATACTGATTAGACTTGAATGGGTTTATTATAAAGGAATTCTAATAGGATTTTATGTAAGTATGTCTTTTTCATGTTAATCCATTGTTGAAGACCTACAAATCATAAGGTTTCCTTACTCAAGTCTAAAATGTGATAGGTATTAAACATTGGGCTGGTCAGCTGATGTTTCATTGATGAAAAGCAAGAGAAGAGGTAAAGTTACCAGCAGAGAGCCACGAGGCGCCAGCATGCCTATCCAAGGCTTGGAGCACATTGATCAAACTGTGCCCAGGATGAGACAGGTGTAAGTCCTAGCAGCAGTTTCATGCTCTGAATACGAAATGATCCATTACTTCAGCAGTGACAAGAACAACAACCCCCCCCGCCACACACACACACACACACACACACACAACCAGATGTACTTACTGTCCGACTATGGTCTTAAGATATTGAGCAGGGGTGGGAATTGGGCATGTGGAGAATGCAGTCAAATGTCTGAGCAGAGGCTCCTGAACAGATGTGATAATTGTAACACTGTAAATAAATAAATGTGTCATCTCAGCTGACTTTCAACCAATCACCTTTAGGACAAAGGAATAGCTGAAAAGGTGTAAAACTAAAATAATTTAATTTCTCAGGCCTGTCCAGACAAAACAAAACACATCTGGCAGGTGTTATTACAATAACAAATGTAACCCCTTGACCCTTGTTATTTAGTCAAATGTGTTAGAGTAGAGACAGTTCTCACACAGACTACATAAGAGAAGTGGGACAGAGACAGAAATAATTAGCTTCTCTGCTTTCATAAGGAAACAGCAGAGGACAACTGATATTCTAAGGGAAATGCTTTTACCAAATCACCCACTAGAGGGGGATAAGCAATTCCTCATTGTAAACCCATCGGGTCTGAAAGCCAAGGTGAAGATCTTGAAGGATTCTGTTAGGACTGTCTGCCATTAAACAGAGATAGAATATCAACTGTCACATAGTTAGATCTGGTATCTGTTTTACTCTGTCATCTCCCTCTCCCTAACACTTTTAGCTGGATGCCAGTTCTAAAAAGGCATGGCATAATCTTTGCAGTCGCACCAGGGATTTGCTCAGTAGTAACGGTGCATGGGGAAACGGTCTGAGCCCTTCTAAGTGCCAGACTGGAACAGTGGCAGAAGCTTTGATCTAATCTGGTCTGTGGGCCCTCTCGCCAGCCAGCGGTGACTTGGGCAGAGTCAAGTGAGAGAGAGAGGTCGCTAAACTGAACACATCCCACTGATAGGAGGCTGGGAGCTGGAGCTGTGAAAACTCGAGCAGACAACTAACACATATCAAATCCAGGCGCTGAAAATTGGGGACTTGCAGATTCACAAAGTGGATTACATCTCTAGAGAGCAAAGAATTTGACATGGCAGTGCATTCCAAAATCCAACCCCAGATTACAGAGGTCATAGCGTAGAAGACAAATTATCTCTTGTCTGTGTAGATTGGGGAAAATCGCTCTCAGGCACATCTTCTCCCTATGCCGGCATGTCTCACAGTAATGACTGTTTGCATACTTAGAGTATCATAGATATATTGTAATAGAGTATGCTTATGTTCATGTTCACTAGTTTCACAGTGGGATTTTGTTTGTTTCTACTGACTCAACATGACACAGAAGTCATAAAACTAGCTTGTCATGACTGCATCATGACGTAAACAGCAACCTGTCTCTTTTCCATGGTCCCAAACTACAGTATTTACCACTCATCTGTTACAACCAGGCTTATTAAGAACCAAATAAACTGTGATCTGAAAAAAAATCAACATATAATACAGTGTAAATGATGTACTCAGACGTGCATTTTCCATTACAATATCCCTGACTAAAATAAATATCCACAGTGAGTTTTGATCCCTAACATTGGAATAAAGCCTCAAGCCATTGTACGAGTTTGGGGGTGGATTTAGCTCCATGTAGCACAGTAATAAAAGCCTCTTTCCTGTGTTTTGGAGACTTTGGGTTGTGACCAAGCTACAGAACGACTGCAATGTTCAACAACTTTGAACAGGTTTCATGACTATATTGCCCAGCGTTATAGCAAATCACAGTAGTGTGAGTTCCACTTTTGTTGTCAGCAAGGTGAAATTGGGCTAGATGGTCAAATCAATGTTTCCACTGTGCTGTAATTACCTCCCGATAGCTGTTCTGTGTCTCTGTTTGGAATACACCTTGGTAATAGGGGGCATATCGACAAACATAAGTCATCTGATTAAGTCGATGATGACTCATTGGCTGTTGTATTTAATTCCACATCCCCATTTTACCACAGTAATCCCCAATGTAGGTGACCTTCAGACAACCACCTCAGCTGTTTCACTGCCTTGATTAAACATGTGGAAGGTCAAGCTCTTTTAATGAGATCCTCCTCAAAGACATTAACCCTAACGTGTTCCATCATCCAATGGCCGGTTAAGACATGGATAATGTAATTGAAGGGAAGCAATACATTCCTGCTCTGTGTTCTTAACAATTTAAGGGATTATCAATCAGCCTGCATGATCAATGACAGAAATATTGCCTATTTTTATGACAGAGGAAACTCAGCAATGATGTCATAAAAGGAAAATATATATGTCAATCAGCACAACAAATCCATCATGTTTTTGACATGGTTAATATCTAGCAACTTTCATAATGCCTTTCCATTCTCAGCAGCCATAGCATCATTGGTATTCTAGGCTGCTCCGCTACTAATGACAATCTATAATGGTCCTTTCTCAGCCATGTGCTGCTGATATGGTAGGTCCCTGACGAACAGTGGGATGCAGAAATCCCTACGGTCCTCTGGGAGGCAGCTTTTCAGAGTGGAGATTATATTATCACGTAGTCCAACCAATTACCCCATGGGAACGTCACCGCCAATTTACTGGTACACTCCATCTACGCTAACACAAGCCCCTCGTCCCATTCCCTCTATCAGGCAGGGGTTGAGGAATGGGGGACTGCAGTGGGTCCCCAGCTATCCTACATGTCTTGATAGGGAGACACAATCATGCTGTGGGCCATGACACCCGCCAAGGAATACTGAGGATTACATTGTATTCACCCCACTGTGATTCAAACGCATGCTAAATCAGGTCCCCTTGACAGGATACCACACACACACGCACACACTCACACTCACACACACCACACAGAGTCAGGCATGCAGGCGGCAGTGTGACAGATAAGTCATAGAGGATGACTCTGTCTGACAGAGGGACACAGTATCTGACCAGACATTAAATGGATTGGTGAATGTAATGCTGTAGGATCTAACTCCATTCAACTGCATTGTGAAATACATTAAAAAAAAATCTACTTTGCCCTACAGCTATAAATATCTGGAAGATCAAAACAAGCTAAAGAGTTTCTGGTCGATTTGATCATTTATTCATTACCTGGAACATGAATGTAGGATTTATGATTTCAAACTAAAAGTGAATCCCTTAACAAACTTTGTTACTGTCGCTGTGTCACTGTACTTTGGGAAAATTGCATTGAAGTCTATTAGCAATGCAGTGTTTTTAAACACTGATCTTATCAATTCCTTTCAAAGGCTCATCTAAGGGAAAACTGTCATCCAAGTTAAGTTACATAAGGTTTTTTCAGAAACAATGTCTTAGAAATACTGCATGTAGCTGCCTTGAAAAAAAGCCTCCATGGCCGAAACCAGGTCTCCACCTATTCACAGCACATAATACCCATGCATTCAGACGTTTTGCAGATTAAGTTGGAATAGCTCTGCAGCATTATTTCAAAGGGGGAAAAAACATAACGAGAGATAAATGATAAATCCTTGTTCTCCATTTGTTGTATTAAACAGTAGGCACCATCTGCTATATTCGACTGCAGAGTACAACAGTAGTGGGGCCGCAGCTGCCATCCGCAGGCACAGCAACCTGCTCACTGCCTTGTGTTGCACGCCAAACACTCACACAGAAAATAGTACCTGGGTCTCTCATCATCCACCTGACCCAACCCACCACTCATGGCCGCTTACATAGAGACACACCTGCACATGAAGCACATGACTCACAGATGAAGCTAGAATGTCTCTAAACTACAGGCAGTTGGTTTGGTTGGCTTGCCTGGAGGGATTACTAAGCATTATCACAACATTGCACAAATGACACTAAACGGTCCCATGTATCTAATATAAATGTCTTTACCCATCTCTCTTCTCTCCTCCTCTCATCCCCACCCTCGTCCCCTCTCAGGCAGTAGGTGACTGAGATGGGCGTTCGTCTAGGCCGCTTGAGCGACTCCCCGTGGTGGTGGCCGCTGCTGCTGCTGTTGCTGCTCTGCACTGCCCCCTGGTGCCAAGGTCGGCCTTTCGCAACGCCCTTGCCAGCAGTCAACGTGGCGGTGGTGTTCAGTGGCTCGGCCTACCAGCAGGAGATCAAGGGGCGTCTCAGCAGGGAGAACTTTATGGACCTGCCCTTGGAGGTGAATCCCATCACAGTGCTGGTAAACAACACCAACCCTCGGGCCCTGCTCACACGCATCTGTGACACACTGGCGGCCAACCGCGTACATGGTGTGGTGTTTGAAGACAACATCGGCTCGGAAGCCGTGGCACAGATCCTGGACTTCATTGCCCTGCAGACGGCCGTGCCCATCGTCGGCATCAGCGGGGGCTCCGCCATGGTCCTGCCACACAAGGTCAGTGACCAGGATTGGGCTGGGGGACACTTGGCTGCTAGTGTCTAGGCTGCCTGAGGAACATGCTTAAGTTCATCTTTTTATTTTTGAAATAACCTTGAAGGCCACATTATTTTTTTCCCCAAACTGCTGTAGAGAGTAGCAGCTTAACTGATGTGTGGTTTATGACTACACAGTCACATTACTTCAGAGGTTTTAAACCCTTTATATTCTAGTGACCGGGAAATAAAGAACTGGTAAAGACCCCTGGCACAACTCACAGCACAAATAATAAAACCAAAACAACAATATCAACAACACAGGTCCCCCAAGGTGAGCAAAGCACTCAGATCTTGAAAGCCGTCCACCACACACACACACAGGCCAACCGTCATTAGTCTGGTGATTATCAGTCATAATGAACATTAGCAGACACACATTGCCATTTCCAGGTGACTTACAGCACATGATTATAAACTCACTGAATGTTAATGCTGCCCATACAGACACTGTTGTTTTTTTGTATCTGGCGGTCCTAGGCCAGAAAGACTGAAACAACAAGATACGGTGTTAAACCAGCTAGCAGAGGGATGTCCAAATACTGCATCTAGTACACTCATTAAAATATGATGGTCAAAATCAAAACCTGTTAGCCTCTGCCACTTCATCCTTGTTCTATTTTTAAACTTCTGGTCCCACCAGACACAAAGATGTTAAACTAGAGAAATCTGTTTGTATTCGTTGGTAACAAATGTACAGTTTACAGTTGGACCCCTCATGTCAATAGAGTTATGCAATGATTTGAAATGTTGTATTACCC
Source organism: Salmo salar (assembly GCF_965601325.2). Lineage (NCBI taxonomy): Eukaryota > Metazoa > Chordata > Actinopteri > Salmoniformes > Salmonidae > Salmo > Salmo salar. Next base: position 72,672,875 of record NC_138293.1, on the reverse strand, counting down.
GGCATCATGCACTGGAGTTTGGCACCAGTAAATTGTCAGAGGGATGTTTGTGATACAGATTAGACTGCCGTTAAATTGCTTTTAGAGTAAAGCCTCATAGGTTTAGGAGCAATGATCCCTCTCCCTGAGCGTTACACAAAGGGCTCAGCCACAGAGAGAAACTTTAATTAGACTGAAATGGCTGTATTCTCTAACTATATCACCATCAATCTTCCCATACGACAAACACAGCTCTGCGTTTTGCAGAGAATCACAATACTACTCACAGAGACAGAGAATGCACGTTATGAGCATCACAATACTACTCACAGAGACAGAGAATGCACGTTATGAGCATCACAATACTACTCACAGAGACAGAGAATGCACGTTATGAGCATCACAATACTACTCACAGAGACAGAGAATGCACGTTATGAGCATCACAATACTACTCACAGAGACAGAGAATGCACGTTATGAGCATCACAATACTACTCACAGAGACAGAGAATGCACGTTATGAGCATCACAATACTACTCACAGAGACACAGAGTGCACGTTATCAGCATCATAATACAACTCACAGAGACAGAGAATGCACGTTATGAGCATCACATCTTTATTGGTTCTATGCAAATTGATGTAGGCTGAGGATACAGAGGACTGGTGGGGCATAGCTCGCCAATCCACCGACCATAAACAAAGCGTTTATTCAGCGGGGGAAAATGGAGGGTGATAAAGCAGGCTGGCTGACCTCGGCCGGTCAGAGCAAGAAGAGAATACTGCTGCATTGTAATGTCTAATCAGTTCTAGTAATTTCAGCTCCGGTAGCTGGCTGTTTGAGTATGCGGCACACAGGGAACTGAGTAGCGGAAAATATGAGGTCTGCCTGCCACCCTCGATTTCCATCAGTTAATCCACAGCTCAGATAGGATTTTCTCTCCCTCATGTTTGTGAGATTTTCATAATAAACGTGAGAAACGTGTTCCTCCACAACAGGAGACGGCCAGGGCCATGGACCCACAGTACCTTGATTATGCATTCACATTCATACAGATCCTCAGGGGGTTGCAGTTCAATAGAGAGCTGGTTAAAATGGATGCATTCCAACTCAATTGAATTTAAATAAATTTTTCTAAACAAAAAATGGATTCATTGATTCAATCTTTACTTTGTGTGTGGCCGAGATGATTGAGAGGGAAAGTATATTTGTTAGAAGTAACCCGGGGTCCATCAACAAAACAGTAATCAATATAGGGCCCAACAGACTGGCTGGTGTATTAGACACTGTGCTTTGTTACATCCAGCAACTTCGTCTCCCAACAGCTGTTGTTGTAATTGGAATTTCCTTATTCCAGTCCACACATTACTGGACTGCTCCCTTGTCAAATAGCCACATTAATTCAAGGAAATATGTTTGGCAATCAGGGCATGGGCATTGCTTCTTATGGGCAATAAAATAAGTGTCAGTGGCTAGCTAATACCTACAACAGGTCATTTACACATTTAATTACGCCAAGTTGGGGAACACAATCATTCATGATAAAATCCAATATAAATAAAATAGGAAAAATGCAATTATCTAAAGGTTGGCAGCAGTTTAATTGAGAGTGTGTGGTAATTACTATGTGTACTACAGTTGAAGTCGGAAGTTTACATACACTTTGGTTGGAGTAATTAAAACTCGTTTTTGAACCACTCCCCAAATTTCTTGTTAACAAACTATAGTTTTGGCAAGTCAGTTAGGACATCTACTTTGTGCATGACACAAGTTATTTTTCCAACAATTGTTTACAGACAGATTATTTCACTTATAATTCCCTGTATCACAATTCCAGTGGGTCAGAAGTTTACATACACTAAGTTGACTGTGCCTTTAAACAGCATGGAAAATTCCAGAAAATGATGTCATAGCTTTAGAAGCTTCTGATAGACTAATTGACATAATTTGAATCAATTGGAAGTGTACCTGTGGATGTATTTCAAGGCCTGCCTTCAAACTCAGTGCCTCTTTGCTTGACATCATGGGAAAATCAAAATAAATCAGCCAAGACCTCCACAAGTCTGGTTCATCCTTGGGAGCAATTTCCAAACGCCTGCAGGTACCACGTTCATCTGTACAAACAATAGTACACAAGTATAAACACCAAGGGACTACGCAGCCGTCATACCGCTCAGGAAGGAGATGTGTTCTGTCTCCTAGAGATGAACGTACTTTGGTGCAAATCAATCCCAGAATAACAGAAAAAGACCTTGTGAAGATGCTGGAGTAAAACGACTCCTATATCGACAACCTGAAAGGCCGCTCAGCAAGGAAGAAGCCACTGTTCCAAAACCACCATAAAAAAGCCAGACTACGGTTTGGAAAATGATGTGGATATATTGAAGCAACATCTCAAGACATCAGTCAGGAAGTTAAAGCTTGGTCGCAAATGGGTCTTCCAAATGGACAATGACCCCATGCATACTTCCAAAGTTGTGGCAAAATGGCTTAAGTATAACAAAGTCAAGGTATTGGAATGGCCATCACAAAGCCCTGACCTCAATCCTATAGAAGATTTGTGGGCAGAACTGAAAAAGTGTGTGTGAGCAAGGAGGCCTACAAACCTGACTCAGTTACACCAGCTCTGTCAGGAGGAACGGGCCAAAATTCTCCCAACTTATTGTGGGGAGCTTGTGGAAGGCTACCCGACACGTTTGACCCAAGTTAAACAATTTAAAGGCACCGCTACCAAATACTAATTGAGTGTATGTATACTTCTGACCCACTAGGATATGATGAAAGAAATAAAAGCTGAAATAAATCATTCTCTCTACTATTATTCTGACATTTCACATTCTTAAAATAAAGTGGTGATCCTAACTGACCTAAAACAGGGAATGTTTACTAGGATTAAATGTCAGGAATTGTGACAAACTGAGTTTAAATGTATTTGGCTAAGTTGTATGTAAACTTCCGACTAAAACTGTATATACAATACTGTGAAGGCTAGTTTGTAATGACAGATGGACCATGTGACTTGGCTTATAATCAGTTATACGAACGTTAGATCATGCAATAACAATGTCATAACAATAGTACGATACAAAACACAAGGCTTATATGCAGAGCAGAAAACACTTAATGTTGTTGGATCCAGAGTTGATGACAGAGAGAGAAACTGAAGTGGCACAGACCTCATTAGAGGCTGGCATAGAGCCTTGCCCACGGCATGGTGGCACTCACGGGCTCAGACTGATTAGAAGAGCTCTATCTTCATAAAAACCAAGGCCACCAACAGCCCCTGCCAGAGCAGGTGGAGACAAGTATGGCGGGATGTGATGTCCATCTGCACATCTGTTTTGTGTCCCTGAGCCTGAACATGAATGGTAACTTTCCACAGGAAACAGAGGTAGTTTGCAGCTAGCGCAGCCTTGTGTAGTGATGTCATCCTTCAAATGGCTTAAGTCAACTAAACTGTCTTCACTGGAACAATTAGTGTTACATAGAATTAACTAACTGTTGGTGGAACCATGGACTCAAATCCAGGCTTGGGCTGGTCTATATGCTACTTACACGATGTGTGCCAGTACCAAACAAAAGTGATTTAAATGTTCAAAGATACAATCCTATGGAAAAGTGAGTTAATTTACAGAATATGGAAATAAACGCTCACAATATGTGTTTGTGTGCTTACGCACTAGACATGAATATTCATGACTTCATTTAAAATGTGATGGCACTTAAATGTCACCACTTCAGATGTAACCGTTTATATGAACCTTTAAGATACCTTTAAATTAGCTTTTCAATGAGGCTGAGCGATTGCTCACCATTGATTGATTAGTGGGACGCCGTCCAAGCTGGTCGACAAGCCAACTCAATCACTTAAAATGTTGTCTCTGAGAAAGCATGGCGTTTGATCTCGCTCGAAGAGGAAGGTGAAAATTAACAGAGAACAGATTTCTATCCTGAGGAGATTTTGCTCAATTAGCATGTTGATTAGCTAAATTACAATAACCCATTAGAAACCTATTATTCCCTTTTTTTCTCGCAATTAGAAAAAGTTAAAACAATCATTGGATAATCAATAGCCTAGCAGACACAAAGAATCCGGGTTTTACAAGAAGTATAGGACAAATTCAGACAAACCCAACTGTCTGTCTGTTGTCTGTCTGCAGTCGTCGAACAGAGAGAGAGCTTCCTTAACAGAGGATTCTAATCTAGCTGTGAGGCATGCAGCCATATATCACCTTCTGATGGAATTTAAATAAAATCTGCTTCACTATTGCCAATCAATCATGGCTAACACGCATGCCTGGAATGTTAAAATGCAAGGGGGGCTTTGGTGCATTCATTCCCACTGGGGATTTACAACCAGAGGTGACTGGTGGCTGGTATGTACGACATGATGGTAGAGATGCTTTTGTCTTATCATCCTCTTCCTTTCCAGGATGAAATACATATGTAGGATTTTTATTTGACCAGTTTCTCACAGCTGGAAAATAATCCTGCAGCAACAGGAAATTATTATTATTGTGTGGATTATAATTAATGGACATTTTTGTTGGGGTTGATACATTTTTTGTTAGGGCAAATCAAGTCTAACATTTTTAAGTGGTAATTACAAACTTTAGAAGCGTTTTTAAACATTGAATACACTACACATTTGCATTTCCTGCTATACAGGACATTTTCTGCACCAACAGGGTGATCAAATTAAGATCCTACATATGTAGGACAAACACAGAATCACATGCATACTGGGGAAATGTACTTACAAACCAGTGGAAGCTGCTGAGGAGAGGACGGCTCATAATAATGTCTGGAACGGAGCAAATGGAATGGCATCATACACATGGAAACTGTAAGGACCGACACTGGGAGACGAGAAGCAAGTACAGGGAGTGAAAATGTAATGGATAATAGACAAGAAACAAACAAGGACAGCGTCTTGACAAGGGAAAACGTAACGACATCAATGCTGACACAGGGAACAAACTGAGTAACAGACAGATTTAGAGGGGCAATCAACAAAGTAATGGTGTCCGGGTGAGTCCAATATTGCGCAGATGCATGTAATGATGGTGACAGGTGTGCATAATGATGGGCCGCCCTCGAGCGCCAGAGAGGGGGAGTGGGGTCAGGCGTGACAGGAAACCATGTGTTTGGTGAATTTGATACCATTCCACCCATTACGCTCCAGCCATTACCACAAGCCCGTCCTCCCCAAAGGTGTCACCAACCTCCTGTGATACAAACAATGGTACCCAAATTGTGATTTGATATGTACTATATTACATGTGATTTTTGACTAAGCCATGTTTAACATGATTCACAAGGGGAATAGCAGGGAACAGTCATGTATCAAATGTTTAACCACAACACACTTGCAGCAAAGCCCAATAGACGGAGACATGAGTAGTAGTCCCAGGTAGACAAGACAACCTTCAGACTGTGTCTGTCCAGCCGTCTCGCTTCACACACCTTCTATCATTGGGGACCGAATCCTAACTTGAGATTTATGGATGTAACCCACATTTTTTAATTACATCTTAAATCTACCATTGACGTTAACGCATAATTTATGCATGCGTTTAAATGTATCTTAAGTTAGGATTGGGTCCAGAGTCTCTTTGTTTCAGTGTTCCGGAGACGTGTTGTGAAGCAGGGCAAGCAGCAGCAGCAGCAGACCTTGTTTCTCAAAGCAGGAAGGGGAGCCTGAGGCCCATCCCTAAAGTAGAGCAACCTTTTTCTCCCTTCCTTTCTTCACATCCTAAACCTACTTGTGTCCCTCTCTACCTCGTTGCTTTGCATCCTGGGGCCAGTGACACAGATACAGTACGAACTGTCTAGACAGGGCTAAATAGGCTGGGATGGTATTCAGAAGAACTGTATGGGAATCTGCAATCTCAGTAGGGATGCATGAATACATAAGAAAATCACCTAATATATGTTTTGTCCTGGTTTTCTGCAAGTCAAAGGCATATAATAAACATTGTTTGTAGCACATAATACTAGATCATTTAGCATGAGAATTACAGAGTATAATACAATTCAGACAGACTAATGAATTTGTACTCACTTTAGTGTTACAATGTAATATAAATGCATTCAAAATTGATATAATAACACTCAAACATACAATATGATTGTAATTCAGTGCTATGTGTTACTGCATTTGGATCTCCTCTATCATTGTGAGGAAGGACAAATGACTACGGCGGTGCACGTCTGTTCCTCGGCCCTGCGCAGGGTCCCTGTGACGTCAGCACATCACGCTGGGAGTTGCAGGCGGACATATGCCGCAGCAAAGATCCATGTCCAGAAGTCACTCACCATCGGAGAGAGAGAGAGGGAGAGAGAGAGAGGGGGGAGGGGGAGAGAGAGAGACAGAGAAAGAGAGAGAGTGAGAGAGAGAGCAGGCTGCCATGTGCTCCTCTTGCACTAAGGGAGGAAGTATAGAGAAAGAGAGAACGAGAGAGAACAAGGGAGAGCACGTCGGCCTCTTTCTCTCCACCGGCCCTTCTGGACGGGCTACTCGCTGCCGGCCTCCCTCCCTCCCTCAGATTTATTTTGCAACTTCTGAATCATTTACAACACAGTACAGACCCCCTGCTCTAATCTCTCAAGCCCCTAGGACCACAATTTCAGGTGTCCTTGCAGTTGCAACTTGGAAAGCCTCATTTCTTTTCCTTTAAACCATTCCATCTCCATTCCATCTCCATCAGTAATTAGCGACAGCTCTTTGTTTCTGTGAGAGTCCTTCAAATGCCCACCATTGGTCCAGATAAAAAAAAATTATCAGTGGCCTAAACTTTGTGTGTAGAGAGCATTGTATTCTGAAAAAAAAAATCTGTTATATTGGGGTTCTTGACCACTGACCAGGGGTCCTGTAAAAGCATCTGTGCCGTGATATATATGGCTTTTATCTCTCATCTGACCCCGATTCAACCCATTTGTAAAGCATTCAGCTGCTAGTCTGTTACCCACAAAGCACTCAAGCAAAGAGCCAGTTGGCTAATATAAAACATAAAATTAGGGAGAAGACATGAGATATGTGTTTTTGTTACAGTATATGAAGACACATCACTCTATCTTGTTGTTTGTAAGCAGATTACAGAAGACATATCCTTCTTGTTAAACTGACCACTGACCAGACTCCACAGCTTGGGACTAAGGTTCTATCTGCATTTCTGCAGATAGTACTCTAAATAACCCAATTCATGGTGTTCAGTTCAAAAGAATACTATACAAAAATTGCTGACACCATTCAAACCAATACGGGGATGGAACTTTAAAGCCAGTTATCTCAGAATCATATTTTTTGCAGATAGAACCTTGTAGTCCTAAACTCTCACAGTGCCAGTGGAAGCTAAGCTGTTAACTAGATGCCTTTTAATCTTCTTTCTGAAATGTACACACTTACAGTACAGAGGCACAATGGGACGTCAGTCTATAGTCACAACCCTTTCATGGAAACAACAACACCGTATACTAATCACCATCAACATAAAGAAACAAACATCTGGCAAACATCTGGCCCTGCACCTATAGGAGCACGTAGTATTGGTAATGGACATCTGTTTCCAACCAGATTCCCTTAAATCCCCCCAAGCCATGTGATTCGGACAGTATTGTCCATGTCCAACAGAATGTATCATCAGATATGGGTTGTGTCCTGATGCATCATGAGTAAGAGCTCCCGAGTGGCGCAGCAGTCTAAGGCACTGTATATCAGTGCTAGAGGTGTCACTACAGACCCTGGTTCGATTCCAGGCTGTATCACAACTGGCTGTGATTGGGAGTCCCATAGGGTGGTGCACAATTGGCCCAGTGTTGTCCAGGGTAGGCTGTCATTGTAAATAAGAATTTGTTCTTAACTAACTTGCCAAGTTAAATAAATAAAAAAAGCTTTAGCATGCTGGGTACGGCTGTAGCTGAGCCTATGGCTGTCTGATGTCCATGCTCAGGGCTCATTTGGACTTCAGTACAGTTCTAATTGAGTGGTTGCTACCACACTTCTCTAGATAGATCCTTAGGGTGTTTTTGGCTGAGAGTCACAGTGTGATTGTGTACACATACTACACACAGGCACAAACACACACACATGCCCTGGAGCAAATTGATTTTACACTCTGCCAGATGAATACTCATGGCATACAAGTGGTGAAAAAAGGCTGCACGCACAGAAAGAAGCCAGTAACTTAAACAGATTTGCTGCAGGACACTGAGAGGAGTTAGAACATTTGTAGATTTATGTCATATTCGCAACCTGCTCCTTTACTAACCTGCATAACACCCATGCTCTTGCTAAGCTAATGTTGCAAGATGTTTTATTGTCCCTTCTACTGTATCACATCTACAGTACCTCCAAGGTAATATAGGAGGAGGTATTTTGTATATGGAAAAGGGTAGAACACAAATTGCTAAATGTTCAATGTTACTAATTGAAATAGAAACAGAGAGGATGTGATATTCAGAGCAATGAGAACGGTCAGTGGAGACACTCAAAGGAATAGACCAGTATGATGTCTGACATCAGGAGACACACAGATGGTTCTAACCTACTTTAGACTTCTCTGAAGGACAACAAGGAGACAGAATGAAACAGCAGAACAAGAGAACAGAGTAGTCCTGGTCTCTGGATACCTGGCTTTCTGTAACCCCAAACCTCAACAAGCTTGATGACCATGACAGAGACAGAGCACAGTCCCCTAGAGAAGGAACGGGACAGGTAAGGTCCAGCTTGAGTGAAGCAGTGACTTCTGGGTACTGCTCTGATAGCATCAAGGAAAAATGGCATTCAGTGCCTTCAGAAAGTATTCACACCTCTTGACTTTTTTCCATATTTTGTTGTGTTACAAAGTGGGATTAAAATGGATTTAACTGTAAAATGTTTTGTCAACAATCTACACAAAAAAAACACAAAAAAAATATATACATATCTTGATTAGATAAGTATGTTAAAATCACCTTTGACAGCGATTACAGCTGTGAGTCTTTCTGGGTAAGTCTTTAAAAGTGTTCCACACCTGGATTGTGCAACATTTTCCATTCTTCTTTTCAAAATTCTTCAAGCTCTGTCAAGTTGGTGGTTGATCATTGCTAGACAACCATTTTCAGGTCTTGTCATAAATGTTCAAGTTGATTTAAGTCAAAACTGTAGCTCGGCCACTCAGGAACATTCACTGCCTTCTTGGTTAGCAACTCCAGTGTATTTATGGCCTTATGTGTAAGGTTATTGTCCTGCTGAAAGGGGAATTAATCTCCCAGTATCTGGTGGAAAGCAGACTGCACCGTGTCTTCCTCTAGGATTTTGCCTGTGCTTAGCTCCATCCAGCTGCTTTTTTATCCTGAAAAACTCCCCAGTCCTTAACTATTTCAAGCATACACATAACATGATGCAGCCACCACTATGCTTGAAAATATGGAAAGTGGTACTCAGTAATGTGTTATATTGGATTTGCCCCAAACACAACACTTTGTATTCAGGACAAAAGTTAATTGCTTTGCCACATTTCTTGAAGTATTATTTTAGGGCCTTGTTGCAAATAAGATGCATGTTTTGGAATATTTTTATTCGGTAAAGGCTTACTTTTTTTCACTCTGTCAATTAGGTTAGTATTGTGCAGTAACTAAAATTACTAATACTGAAAGTTTTCTCCTATCACAGCCATTAAACTCTGTAAATGTTTTTCTTTCCTTCCTTCTTTTCTTTCCAAAACACTTGAGAGTGCTGTCTCTGATCAACTTTCTCGTTATCTCTATCAAAATGATCTTCTAGACCCTAACCAGTCAGGCTTCAAGATGGGTCCCTCAACCGAGACTGCTCTTCTCTGTGTCAAGGAGACTTTCCGCACTGCCAAAGCTGACTCTGTCCCCTCTGTTCTCATCCTCCTAGATCTATACGCTGTCTTTGACACCGTGAACCATCAGATCCTCCTCTCCACCCTCTCAGGGCTGGGCGTCTCAAGCTCGGCATATTCTTGGATTGCAGCCTTCCTGGCAGGCTGCTCCTACCAAGAGACGTGGAGAGGATCTGTCTGCACAACTTACTCTCACTACTGGTGTCCCCTAGGGCTCGGTTCTAGGCCCTCTCCTCTTCTCTCTATACACCAAGTCATTCGGCTCCATCATATCCTCACATGGTCTCTCCTATCATTTCTATGCGGATGACACTCAACTACATTTCTCCTTCCCCCCTTCTGACACCCAGGTGGTGACACGTATCTCTGCGTGCCTGGCAGATATCTGAACTTGAATGACGGCCCACCACCTCAAGCTTAACCTCGACAAGACGGAGCTGCTCTTCCTTCCGGGGAAGGCCTGCCCGCTCAAAGACCTCTCCATCACGGTTGACAACTCTAGTGTTGCCCTCCCAGAGCGCAACGAACCTTGGCGTGACCCTGGACAACACCCTGTCGTTCTTTGCAAACATCAAAGCAGCGACTCACTCCTGCAGGTCTACAACATCCATAGAGTACGACCCTACCTCACGCAGGAAGTGCTGCAGGTCCTAATCCAGGCACATGGCAACTTGCTGTTGGCTGGGCTTCCACCTTGTGCCATCAAACCCCTGCAACTTATCCAGAACGCTGTAGCCCGCCTGGTTTTCAACCTTCCCAAGTTCTCTCATGTCCCCCCGCTCCTCCGCACACTCCACTGGCTTCCAGTTGAAGCTCTCATCCACTACAAGACCATGGTGCTTACCAACGGAACAGCAAGTGGAACTGCAACTCCCTACCTTCAGGCTATGCTCAAACCCTACACCCCAACCCGAGCACTCCGTTCTGCCACCTCAGGTCTCTTGGCCCTCCCACCCCTGCCCAGTCCAATCTCTTCTCTGTCCTGGCACTTTGACATTATGGGGTATTGTGTATACATCAGTGACCAAAAAAAACTCTATTTAATCCGTTTTAAATTCAGGCTCTAACACAACAAAATGTGGAAAAATTCAAACGGTGTGAACACTTTCTGAAGGAACTGTATCTGTAAATGGCATAATATAAAGAAACTGAGCCTCACCAAAATCATTCTCACTTAGGAGGGGAAAAAGTAATTTTTTTTATCATCAAATCTACTTTATAGATTTATTTGGGGTGATAAAGAAAATGATACGCTTTTTATTTATTATAAAGTTGCCGTTTATGCAACGTAATTTAAAAAGTGAAAGTCTTAATGATCAACCCAGATATGCAACCAGTGAAACAGTAAAATCTCTGTAATTGATGTAACTTTTTATTACACTTTGTTTATCATTACAATTCACTGGGGTTGCACATGATTTACGATGCTATTTGTTTTACAAAGCAATTATGGTGCAATGATTTCTATGAGCAGCCTGCTTAATTCAAAACTAATAAACAATCCTTAACTTCTCTTAGAGTCAAGACATATCAATGGCATCCAACCTGGAAATGTACTGTATGGGTCATAAGCAGTTTTAAAAACAATGATGGATTCTGTTATTTTCTAGTAAGAAACACAAAAATAAAACTCTGCCCTGTGTCAGCCCATAGCCTTCCCAGGTTGCAGAAACATGTTTATGCCAAGACCATTACTGATATGAATATTCCAACAAGATTGATGGAAAAAAACATATATTATTCTGTTCCCTGAACATACTAAAACAAGACAAACGCTCTTACAAACACACACAGACAACAAACAGCTCTGATCTTCCTCAAAATTCCTGGATCACTTGAGTTAACACAACACAGCATTTTCATACTCCTCTCTCCAAGGTCAAAGAGGAGAGACATCTTGAGAAAAGTGAGAGATAAAAAGAGAAAACAGGGACTGGGCTCAGTGACAGTGGGCTCAGTGATAGTGCCAAGTATATATGAGGGCCAATGTTGCTGTGGCAAGTGGGAGACACATGGGTTAAAGTGATGAATGGTGCCTGGGCTACAGGGAAAGCAACACCAAACAGAATCACTTACTGTAGAGTACTGCCTCTCAGTCCAGAGACTACACACCACTTCTGGCTGGGCTGGCTGGTGGTCAGGAGCTGGATGGTGTGGACGGAGCACACAGACACACTGTCAAGCTACCCTCAGGATTCTACTGTCATTTCTTGATTATAATTTTTTTTAAATTACATATGACTGGCTGAATTACATAAAACACAATCATATAATTGCCACTAAGCAGGCTATTAAGAAAGTCATTGCATTAGATCATTAGAAGGTTTTAATTGTGCTTGTTAGATAAATTGAGCAAATTGATTGAGCTTATAACTATCCATAAAGGGCTGTTATCAGTTCTCACTCTGCTGTCTGTGTCTCTCTGCAGGGCGACGGCTCCACGTTCCTCCAGCTGGGCTCCTCCATCGAGCAGCAGATTAACGGCATGTTCAAGGTGATGGAGGAGTACAACTGGGACAGCTTTGTGGTCATCACCAGCCTGTACCCGGGCTACGAGGTCTACGTGGACTATGTCAAGACCTTCACTGACACCAGCTACTTCATGTGGGAACTGCAGGACGTGCTGACCTTCGACATGTCTGCCGACGGCATGAACGACATCCGGGCACGGCGCCTGCTGCAGCAGATTGACGCCCAGGTACTGCTGGTATACTGCTCCCACGAGGAGGCCCAGTACCTGTTCAGTATGGCCGGAGAGGCCGGCCTGCTGGGGCCTGGCTACATCTGGATCCTCCCCAGCCTTGCCGTGGGGAACCTAGACATGCCCCCACCAAACAGCTTCCCTGTGGGCCTCATCAGCATCATCACCGACCGCTGGCGGATGAGCTTGAGGAAGAGGGTGCGGGATGGGGTGGCCATCGTGGTCAAAGGGGTGCAGAGCTTCCGCAAACAGAGGGGCTTCATCCCCGAGGGCCACAACGACTGCCACAGCCCTGTTAGGGCATCTTCTAATGATACACTGTTCAGGTGAGTGGAGGTGGGGGGATGGAAGGGGTGCATACTGACATACTGTAAGTTGGAGATTGTTCATTGCAATAAGAGAAGCCAACCAAAATGGAGCGATTAAGTGATACAGTTTTAGTCGGAAGTTTACATACAACTTAGCCAAATACATTTAAACTCAGTTTGTCACAATTCCTGACATTTAATCCTAGTAAACATTCCCTGTCTTAGATCAGTTAGGATCACCACTTTATTTTAAGAATGTGAAATGTCAGAATAATAATAGAGAGAATGATTTATTTCAGCTTTTATTTCTTTCATCATATCCTAGTGGGTCAGAAGTATACATACACTCAATTAGTATTTGGTAGCAGTGCCTTTAAATTGTTTAACTTGGGTCAAACGTGTCGGGTAGCCTTCCACAAGCTCCCCACAATAAGTTGGGTGAATTTTGGCCCGTTCCTCCTGACAGAGCTGGTGTAACTGAGTCAGGTTTGTAGGCCTCCTTGCTCACACACACTTTTTCAGTTCTGCCCACAAATCTTCTATAGGATTGAGGTCAGGGCTTTGTGATGGCCATTCCAATACCTTGACTTTGTTGTACTTAAGCCATTTCGCCACAACTTTGGAAGTATGCTTGGGGTCATTGTCCATTTGGAAGACCCATTTGCGACCAAGCTTTAACTTCCTGACTGATGTCTTGAGATGTTGCTTCTATATATCCACATAATTTTCCACCCTCATGATGCCATCTATTTTGTGAAGTGCACCAGTCCCTCCTGCAGCAAAGCACCCCCACAACATTATGCTGCCACCCCTGTCCTTCACGGTTGGGATGGTGTTCTTCGGCTTGCAAGCCTCCCCCTTTTTCCTCCAAACATAACGATGGTAATTATGGCCAAACAGTCCTATTTTTGTTTCTTCAGACCAGAGGACATTTCTCAAAAAAGTACGATCTTTGTCCCCAAGTGCAGTTGCAAACCGTTGTCTGACTTTTTTATGGTGGTTTTGCAGCAGTGGCTTTTCCTTGCTGAGCGGCTTTTCAGGTTATGTCAATATAGGACTCGTTTTACTGTGGATATAGATACTTTTGTACCTGTTTCCTCCAGCATCTTCACAAGGTCCTTTGCTGATATTCTGGGATTGATTTGCACTTTTCGCACCAAAGTACGTTCATCTCTAGGAGACAGAACGCGTCTCCTTCCTGAGCGGTATGACGGCTGCGTGGTGCCATGGTGTTTATACTTGCGTACTATTGTTTGTACAGATGAACGTGGTACCTTCAGGCATTTGAAAATTGCTCCCAAGGATGAACCAGACTTGTGGAGGTCTACAATTTTTTTCTGAGGTCTTGGCTGATTTCTTTAGATTTTCCCATGATGTCAAGCAAAGAGGCACTGAGTCTGAAGGTAGGCCTTGAAATACATCCACAGGTACACCTCCAATTGACTCAAATTATGTCAATTAGCCTATCAGAAGCTTCTAAAGCCATGACATAATTTTCTGGAATTTTCCAAGCTGTTTAAAGGCACAGTCAACTTAGTGTATGTAAACTTCTGACCCACTGGAATTGTGATACAGTGAATTATAAGTGAAATAATCTGTCTGTAAACAATTGTTGGAAAGATGACTTGTGTCATGCACAAAGTAGATGTCCTAACCGACTTGCCAAAACTATAGTTTGTAAACAAGAAATTTGTGGAGTGGTTGAAAAACAAGTTTTAATGACTCCAACCTAAGTGTATGTAAACTTCCAACATCAACTGTAACTGTAGCAGATTGAGAAGGACTGACTTGAAACAGAGAGAGAGAGTTGGCAACATCAGTCAACAGTTGCCCAACAGTCATTTAGCTGTGGCTCTCCATCTGCTTAATGTTGTGGTGGGTGGCAACATGGTACTCTCCCTGTCACTCCCTTAACCCCTGCCTGCCAACTCATCCATCCTACCTCTGTCCCATCACCTCACTGTTGGAAGCACTGGCATCACAGAGAGATAATGTGGCCTGTCATACCTGCCCAGCCCAGCCCAGCCCAAAAGAGCAATCTGGCGCCATCTGTGCCAGGGAACATGGAGCAAATCCTATTTGGTTCCAGAACATTTTTAATCAGCCAAAGGGAGGCTCGGCTTCTGTAGGGAAAACAGATTCAGCGTCAGCATTTGGCACTAGCTAAGGTCATTGAGACTGGACTGGGAGGATTGGAGAGTTTCCAGGCAGGGTACAGGGGGTATTCTTTATACATGTTTGTGGACCAGGATCGTAATATGAAATCTGACACAGTTCAGTAGTATTAAAACATCACTTTCTCCTCAGAAGTAATTTTCTCTTTTCTGAAAGTGGCTAGCCTGAGGGAAAGATAACTTATCTTTTTATAAATCGAAACCCTTCATGAAAAGGAGAACCGTCTGGGCAGCTGTATTTCAGCCTTTGATTTGAGTCATGCTGCTGTTTCCAACCCCTACGATTTTCCACTTTAAAGACAAAAAAATCCTGAGTGGAATAGCAATGACCAAAGTTGGTAATATGAGGGTCCGGCAAGCAGGACAAAGCCTGGTATAGCATTCTTCGTCTGCTCTCCACTCTTTTATTTCCCTCCCTGGCACAATGTTGTTCTTTCTCACAGACCTCCCTATTCAAAGGGACCCACTTCAAACGGTGCAGTGCCTCGCTCTCTCCTCGGCGGTCAATAGACTCAACACCTCATTTAATTAGCTCTCTTTTTAATGAGCTTTTGATTATAAATCACTCCACCTGTTAATAAGATTATCACAGATTACCAGATTAAACAAGCCTTTCCCATGGACTAGACAGTTCATTACCCAGCATGCTTTCATCACCTCTGCTGGACTGAGAGAGAGGGGGAGGAGAGGTGAGAGAGCAGCCTCGCAGTGCGTGATGACAGGTAGTTCACAACACGTCGATAGCTATGTGCACAACAAGCAGCAGGTAGTGCTTTAGAAATAGGATGAAACCATTGGAAGATTGGATTAATGGACATTAACGACTATTAGTATAATGTTGTAATGAGTATTTAACTCTTTGATTGATTTCCCTTGTTTTCAGGCACATGTTAAACGTAACATGGGAACACAACGACTTCTCGTTCAACCCTGGTGGGTATCTGATCAACCCAGCTATGGTCATCATCACCTTAGATCGAGAGAGACAGTGGGATAAGGTGAGACATTACACTTCATTATATTCCTCACAATCAGTAAAACTAGGGTTAGTCTTTGTGTTATCTGACTACAAGTTAATAAGGCTATATAACCTGCTCGTTACGAAAGGAAAAACTCCAAAAAGTGTTATTAACAACACATGAATTACTGCCTCATTCACTGTGTGTTTCCATGAACTATCACTGACAGGTCTTGACTTGGGCATATTGTGGGCTGTTACGTTTCCTTTGCATCACCTGTTACAAAATACAGACTGTCCACCTAATAGGCTAGCATTTTGCTCTAACTGCCTCCTACCAATCACAGTGTCCTAACCGGCCACTATACCCAGTGTCTCTCCATACCACAGGCCTAGTGTGATTACACGTCTGACTGATCTCCCTACAAACACCAGCTATTCAAATGAGCCTGCCTAGCTTTTCACTACCTCAGAGCCACCGACTCTTAGCGAACGGAACCTTGTCTCACATATTCATCCCACCTTCACAACACACCTTCCCTCTCCCTGTAACGCCCTTCTTATTGACGGTTGATATTGTCAGGAGGTTCCCAGTAGGGAGTAGACACTGAAGGGAGGTGGAGGTTAGTTTTCTCCTTAAATGCAGTCAGTGGTTGAATGGAGGTTGATGTGTGTCAGAGCATGTTGGGCCAAACCACGTCTCTGGGTAAACAGCTCCGGGCCTTCTCCAGCTTATTACATGCCATCGATGTTCTCTCAAGGTTGGTTCCTATTAATTTCAGGTATGTTATTGTAACTGAGGCCTATGCCTCTGTAATTTGGAGGGTCTGACAGCGGGCTGTACTGAAGGCTATCAGACGTGTGGTTGGTCAGAGAGAGAGAGAGAGAGGAGTAGTCTATTGACAGCTTGTGCCAATGGAAAGGTTGCAATTAAAAATACAACAGAAAATGAACGTAGCTGTTGCAGAGTCCACTTTGAGGTCGAGAAGTCAACAAACTTACTGCTGTACGTGATCTAAAAGACTCCTCTTTAAACTCTGTTACTGGAAATATCTGAGCTACTCAAAATATTACCTGAAGTAATACTTCAAAAGAATAACAAGAAGACATGCTCATTCATTGCAGATCAATGAGGCAAACTTACACTGAGTGTACAAAACATTAGGAACACCTGCCCTTTCCATGACATAGGTGAATCCGGGTGAAAGATATGATCCCTTATTAATGTCACTTGTTAAATCCACTTCAATCAGTGTAGATGAAGAGGAGGAGACAGGTTAAATAATACTTTTTTACCCTTGAGACAACTGAGACATGGATTGTGCATGTGTGCCATTCAGAGGGTGAATGGGCAAGACTAAATATTTAAGTGCCTTTGAACAGGGTATGGTAGTAGGTGCCAGGCGCACTGGTTTGAGTGTGTCAAGAACTGCAACACTGCTGGGTTTTTCACACTCAACAGTTTCACGTGTGTATCAGGAATGATCCACCACCCAAAGGACATCCAGCTAACTTGACACAACAGTGAGAAGCATTGGAGACAACATGGGCCAGAATGCCTATGGAACGCTTTCGACACCTTGTAGAGTCCATGCCCCAACGAATTAAGGCTCGAAGAAGAAGAGAAGGAAAAGAAGAGAAAGAAAAGAAGAGAAGAGAAGGAGAAGAAGAGAAGAAGAGAAGGAGAATAAGAGAAGAAGAAGAGAAGAAGAAGAAGAAGAAGAGGAGGAGAAGAAGTCTTTCTCTCTCCTTAATTTTAGCCAGTCTCAGCCTTAAAGTATGTTTCTGGATTTGACAACAGCTAATGGGGATCCTAATAAAATACAAAAAATACCAAATCATTAGGAACATTGCTCACTCCAAGTATTATCCAAGCTCAGGCTATAGGTATTTGAGATCTTGGCTTCCTCTCTCATCTCCAATATGTTACAAAGGCAAACTGACAAGTCTGTTCTTTGACACAAACCAAGAGGTTTGGCTCTGTAAAGCCAGTAAAAAGAGTGAGGGGACACTCTTACGCTCTCTTTTACCATTGTGATCCATTGACAAGGCCCATAAACTGGGAAAAAGGAAAACAAGAGGATTAATCAAGAGTCCAGCAGGAGAGACAGGAATAACTAAGCATACCAGTAAAACAGAGGATATTCTAATAGTTGTATTTTGTTGTGCTTTGTGACATCTGACAATAATGACTGCAATAATCAGATAACTTCCAGTATTAGTAGGAGAGATTATTATGAAGCAAAGGCATTTGTCAGTGGTACAGGTTGGCCTCCTGATAAAACGTTTAGGACAGCCAATCATTTTCCAAAGTAAGCAGAATTATGCAGTCTTTGACTGCTGTAAAATAATGTATTTTTTATTAAATGTAACCTTTATTTAACTAGGCAAGTCAGTTAAGAACAAAATCTTATTTTCAACGGCGGCCTACACCGGCCAAATCTGGACAATGCTGGGCCAATTGTGCGCCGCCCTATGGGACTCCCAAGCACAGCCGGTTGTGATAGAGCCTGGATTTGAACCAGGGTGTCTGTAGTGACATCTCTCGCACTGAGATGCAGTGCCTTAGACCACTGTGATACAGCCTGGATTTGAACCAGGGTGTCTGTAGTGACTCCTCTAGCACTGAGATGCAGTGCCTTAGACCACTGTGATACAGCCTGGATTTGAACCAGGGTGTCTGTAGTGACTCCTCTAGCACTGAGATGCAGTGCCTTAGACCGCTGTGATACAGCCTGGATTTGAACCAGTGTGTCTGTAGTGACTCCTCTAGCACTGAGATGCAGTGCCTTAGACCGCTGTGATACAGCCTGGATTTGAACCAGTGTGTCTGTAGTGACTCCTCTAGCACTGAGATGCAGTGCCTTAGACCGCTGTGATACAGCCTGGATTTGAACCAGTGTGTCTGTAGTGACTCCTCTAGCACTGAGATGCAGTGCCTTAGACCACTGTGATACAGCCTGGATTTGAACCAGTGTGTCTGTAGTGACTCCTCTAGCACTGAGATGCAGTGCCTTAGACCGCTGCCCCACCCGGCAGCCGGGATATGTCAAATATTATTATTGTTATTGTAAGCGTGTAACTTTCAATGCTCACTTTATTGCATCTTAGATGCCTCAGAGTTGGCCAAACATCATTTTAGTGACCCCTGACATGAATTAAAGATTGCAGTGCAATCCATACATTCTAAAAAGTTATTGACCAGTATTCTGCCATTGTAGAGGTAGTTGATTGAACACAAACATGTTGTTAAATGTTGTTAATGTGAGCAATGAAATTGTTTTACCCTGCAGCCTATTGTTGCTGATACGTGTGACAATCCGCCAATATATTGACAGAAACATAAAAGTGGATCAATATGCTCTATGTGCAAACACAGTAACAATGAATACAATTATCAACACAGTTCACGATCCATTTTAATGTAGCTCCGCAATAATTAGGAGGCATAAAAAACAATTAACACAAAAACATTCTGGAGAGAATACTTATTCGACTCTTTGTTTAACCTTAAACAACTCTTAATTATGGAACTTCACCGATTAAAGGCACAATATGTGTGCCATTAAGAACGGTTAAATCATCATCACTATGTAAAAGTTTACAACCTCATTCTCAACACATAAAACCATAGAGAACAATAATAGAAGTGTTACTGCATTGGGCTCTGTGAAAGCCACAGTTTAATTACTGCGTGTGATCACTTTTTTTCTGAGTCACTGCAATGAAGCAGAGAAGTGCTGTTCAGCATACTGAACTACTTCATCACCACTGAGAACTGTGTTTGGTAATAGAGGAAACAACAGATAAAGAGTTTGGTCCTCTGTGACCGGCTGATCCTCACAGCTTAAGTACAGATGTTCAGAGTGAGACTAGACAAACTTCTCTAACTTAGTGCAAGGAGACATCACAGGTGGTGCAACTCCTCAGTGTGTCCCTCAGGATTGTTGAGGTCTATTTAAAATGGGCAAAGATCTTGTCTTTCTGCATCCTGATATATATTTGATCGACTGTATGTTTTCCTTGTGGAAATGAGAGAATCCATCACTTAGCATTCAACAGTAAAATGTATTTAGTTTTTTTCTATAATAAAATACACACGAAAATTTATAACAAAAGATGCAGACATGGAAATAACATTTCCTCGATTTAATCTATCCTGGCATTTCCCACACGGCTGCATCGAAATCTCTGACGAGTAGTTTGCGATGTGATTGTATTGCAGGTTTGAATACCAATAAGCTAAAGTATGACTCATGCCTGTTATTTTCCCTTCTCTCTCTCCTCTTCCAGGTGGGGAACTATGAGATGGGGATCCTGCAGATGAGATACCCGGTGTGGCCTCGATACGGCACCTATCTGGAGCCCGTATCAGATAACAGACACTTGACTGTGGCCACACTGGAGGAACGTCCCTTTGTCATAGTGGAGGCTGTCGACCCCATGACTGGGACCTGTGTCAGCAACACCGTGCCCTGCCGCCGCCAGTCCAACAAGACAGAGACGTAAGTGGAACAATATTCCTTGAAACCTGGTTTTCTCTGATATTAATGACGACAAACGTTTTCTAATGAGAAGGATGAAACAGAGCATAAAAGTGTTGTGTACGACTATGGTCATGTACATCCATTATCCTGTTTCACTAACCATTGCTTGTTGTCAGTGGCAATTTTAGCATGTATATCTTGGTGGGGCAAACTCCCCAAAACATTTTTAGATGCATGCCAGCAAAGCCACTACACAACACAAAACAACTGTCACGTCCTGACCCTAGTAAGATGTCATTTTCTATAGTACATTTACATTTTAGTCATTTAGCAGACGCTCTTATCCAGAGCGACTTACAGTAGTGAATGCATACATTTCATATCATTTCATGCATTTTTTAAATATTTTTTTTACTGGCCCCCCGTGGGAATCAAACCCACAATCCTGGCATTGCAAACACCATGCTCTACCAACTGAGCCACAGGGTAGAGTAAGTCAGGGTGTGTAGTGGGGGAGGTTTGGGTTGTTCTATGTTTTCTATTTCTATGTTTAAGTTCTAGTTTCTCTATTTCTATGTTGGGGTTGTTTGGGTTGATCTCTAATTGGAGGCAGCTGATCCTCGTTGCCTCTGATTGGAGATCATATTTAAGTAGGGATTTTTCTTCCTGGGTTTTGTGGTTAGTTGTTTTCTGTTTAGTGTATGTCACCTGATGGAACTGTTTGGGTGTTTTGTTGTTTTCTGTTTTAAGTGTATTCATTAAAAAGGAAATATGAGCACTTCACACGCCGCGCCTTGGTCCCCTTAAGACGACCCATGTTACAACAACACTAAATAATACATTAATTGCACTATAACGGTGACCAACAGTGCCCACAAACTGTTCAAATCAAATTTTATTGGTCACATACACATGGTTAGCAGATGTTAATGCGAGTGTAGCAAAATGCTTGTGCTTCTAGTTCCAACAGTGCAGTAATATCTAACAAGTAATCTAACAATTCCCCACCAACTACCTAATACACACAAATCTAAAGGGTTGATTGAGAATATGTACGTATATGGATGAGCGATGGCCGAGCGGCATAGGCAAGGTGCAGTAGATGGTATAAAATACAGTATATACATGTGATATGAGTAATGTAAGATATGTAAACATTATTAGTGGCATTATTTAAACTGCCATTATTTAAAGTGACTAGTGATCCATTTATTAAAGTGTCCAGTGATTGGGTCTCAATACAGTATATACATGTGATATGAGTAATGCAAGATATGTAGACATTATTAAAGTGGCATTATTTAGAGTGACATTAGGGCCTACATAAAGCTGTTCAGCACCATGGAGTGAATCCTTAACACTGCTACACCTGGCTATCAGCAGAGCTTTGTCTGGCAGCGAAACAGTTCATTCAGCCTCGTTTACTGCTTTAAAAAAAAAGCATAACTGATATGGCTGACTTTCTTAAAACAAAAATATGGTTCTACTGACAATTGAGATGTACAAACTATGGCACAAGCGGATAAGAGGCAATCCGTAATTTCGATTAAGACAATAATGAGCGATCTAGGGCGGACATAGTCAATATAACTATTTGTTCACCTCTTTTGAAATGTACAGTGACAGAATTCAGAACATGGGTCGTTCTTACAGTATTCTCCCTGTATACCAAGACAGAACCATAGGATAAATAAAGGGGGCATATAAGCAGACAATGAAAGCTCTTACAATATTCAATTATTACATTTCTCTAAAACAGGCTATAGGCTACATGTGCATCACCAAGTCAGAACAGTAGGCAAAATTATGAGGGGGAAAGGGACCAAATTATTAGGGTGAGGCACATGGGCTACTAACAGATTACTTCACAACATACACTTAGTATTACTTTCTTAGCTACAGTATACATATCTCCCTGGCATATTACATCATTTATGCAGCAGCATACAATACATTTTGGACTCAACTTCTTGTGCTGTGCTCACTTGAACAGGAAGGTGAAGCGGCAATCTTTGTGGGCAATTTTTGTAATCAAACTTTGTCATCAAAGTCTGGCATTCTCTGGATTTATGGTCCTTTCAAGACAATTGGGAACTCTGAAATAAACAAAGTCGAATCATGAAGTCAGTGATCTTCAGGTCAGAGCTCTAGAAAGAGGCCGGAGTTCTGAGTTGGATGACCGTTCAAAACGTATTTTCCCAGTCGAAGCTAGTTTTTTTCAGAGTTCCCAGTTCCCAGTTGTTTCAGAGTTCCCAGCATGACCAATGTATTCAACCTTTTCTGGCTCATGGCATGTGAGTGTTTATCCTTTTATGCTTGGAAAAGAGACCCTTAACACACCCACTCCACTGAATAGCAGGCTAGTGATTGCTTTGCAATGCTTGCAGTTATCCACTGATTTCTTCCAAACCACTCATTGTTGAATTTGCGATTTCCAACTTGTTGTGTAATCTTTATGTCCAATGGCCGATGAGCACCGATACGTTTTATCTATAATTTTTCTTCATATGACAAGGATTGAAAATAATTTGCCAGTAGATTGTTGACGTAATTCATGAAGATGACTGCTTGTCTAGCTTGCTAGCTAAGATTTTGAAAGTATGATGTTTACATGATCAGTCCAATCAAAGGTATGGTAGATATAATGTGATTTGACATCATTTTATCTGTGGCCAATGACCTTGAGCCTTCTTGGATGGGCACTTCTAATGTAACTCTGTTGCAGCACCCAATGGGGTTTGAATTTTCGAGCTCTCCCTGTAGATTTTGCGGTAACGTTGTGTCCCCATGAGTGACAGAACACTGAGCCAATCATGGCGCAACTAAAGAACATCACCAACTTTCCATATTTTCCACTGGCTGCCCCACCACCACAGAAAGCACTGAGCTAGGCTGAAACACCTGCATTTTGGAGCTGTCTTACTCAAGAAATCAAAAAAGAGACCATGTTTGTAAGCAGCTTTATTAAAAAAAATTGGGTTTATTGTTTGCAAACTGATATGTGACACATATGAATCCCAAAATAACATGCAGATCAGGCAACACATTATTTAGCTGAACAGGTGGGGCTCAAATCAGGTGGGGCTCTCCCCCACCTTCCCTCAATGACGGGTTGCCACTACCTGTTGAACGTAAACTGAGCTAAGAACTACCACAGACACCATATTAATGACACGCTCCAACATGTGCCATTAGGTGTGAAGAGGATGAACAGTGTCTTCCCCTACCATTAGCCCAGCCATGAGTCCTTATCATACAATGGGGTGAGATCTTCATTAAAGCAGACAGCCAGAGTGCGACATCACAGTAATCACAGTGTGACCCAATAAGGGAAATATATGTGCTGCTTGCTGGGATATCAATTAGATGGGCCGATTAGGCCGCCTCATCAATCCTGGACACCTAGAGACTGATAGTGATGTTCATTAGTGAATGGATATGGGGAAAGGAAACATTATCCATTACTGACAATGGTTGTTAATGAGAAGAGGGGATGAGCTCAATTCAGTGAAAATCTGCTTGGGAAGCAGACCAGATCTTTTTTTAGCTTGCACTGACCAAAACACCCCATTATTATAATCTGCATAGTTCTAGTGTGTTTTGTCTTGACTTAGATTGCAGTTTGCCATGTTGAACAAGGAAACATTTTCCTTGATTTCATATGGGAGAAATTGGCTAACCCAAGTGAGCAACTAAATGATGCAGTTAGTGGGTTGAGATAGAGGCCCAATGATTGATAATGTTAAAACACCAACAGCCATGAAACTAAAGACCAGCCCTGGGGGCTGATGCTAATAATGGACCCCAGGGCTGTGGTGTTTTTTTATCCTGGCCGCCAGTCATATTTCCTGGCCGGCAGGACAGGGAGCAAGAGGACCTGGCATTCTCATTTATTAAGGGCCATCAGCTGCCTCTCTCAGAAACCGCTTCCATGCCCCAAGACTCCCGCCGAGGCCCGTATCGCCCATAACTCACACCTACACGACTCGTCCGAGCTGGGTGCCAGCGCCACGAGCCATCCGTCAGGTGGGAGTATTTCTGGGCCCTCTGTTCCAATCCCTCAAGCCCTCAGCAGACGAGAGAAACGAGGAAGCCTGCGTACCGGACCATCTGTGCGGCTTCGCATGGAGACACGCTTATTCCTCCTTGAAGAGACAAAACAAACAGTCACTCTGTTCACTCTGCTCCACTGTGGTCAGACTGATATAACTCCTCCTTATGTGTCAGGTTGTCCAGAGAGACAAGTCCTATTCTTCTGTAAAGCTCTTTGTAATGTTTTTCACTTCACTAGCTTGTTACAGACCCTTACAGTGACCACACGTCAGCGCATTAGCCTCTTGCCATTGCTGGTGATCCATAGGTGAACAGTAGCGTTGATGTTAGACGATGATGTCATCATATAACAATTTTGCCTAATGAGAGCGAGATGATAATAGGTTGATTTGATTAAAACTGAGACTGGGTTCAGCAGTGGGTGAGCCCCCCCCCCCCCCCCGAGCGACACATTGGCAGGAACAATGCACAGCACCGTGGTCCAATTAAGTTTGTTTCAAAGGTGAACGTTTCAAGGGATTCCTGCTGGATATAGGGACCCAAAACAACAGTGCCTTTGGATTTCCTTCAGACAACAAGCAGATACCCATTTACACAAATAATTGTTTTTGTGGTGACAACACACAAACATTTGTAGCAAACACACAAACTCGTGAACACACATGCACACACACACACACACACACACACACACACACACACACACACACACACACACACACACACACACACACACACACACACACACACACACACACGTATTCTCTTATATTCCCAAACCTGTTTGGATGCAGTCAGCAGCCCACTTAACCTCCCAGCGGTGATCCCTGGCAGCTGGTGAGACAGGGGATGTTGGGACCTGTCTGTTTACTCTGCGATGTCTCACACCACCCACTCCTTTCCTCCAAACACTTCATTTGTTTCCTTTTGTTGCGGCTGCAGCTCTGCGCCTCCATCGGCTGTCTGCGCGTCTCATTGCCCCTCGCCCTCCTCCTCTTCCCTGTGTCTGAGGGCTGAGGGCACACTCCATTAGTCTGAAGGTCTGAGGGAGGTTAAGGGTGATGTGTCATTAGTGCTCTCTGCATCTCATCATGGTTCACTTGGTCCCCCACACCGCCCCTCCCTATGTGCCACTGTCAGTGAGCTATGGAATGAGCCCCTCCTCTTTCTGACTGTCTGTTTTCTCCTTCGCTCTATACTGGAGATGTCTAACATCCTCGAACTGCTGCAATATCAATGTGGTCCCTTGAAAAAAGTCCAATATGTCAACGTTGTGTGCCTCCACGAGACATTGTGTGCCCCTAAGAGACGCTGGGGACCCCCAAGAGTCAATGTTTAATTTGAACCCTGTTCAAGTCTCCAACACACTGTTAATGACGTCACTATGTTTTCCACCCACATATTCCAACGACCCTCCCATAATCCAGTTAGTGTGAAACTGGAGGACATTTTCCTAATCACGTTCTTGGTAATCCTGTTGATAATTTAGAGGAATGGATTATACCTGCGTCAGCTTCCTCCACTTGATATGCACAGCTAGTGCTGTCCATTTAGTTCCCCTGGATTCTCTCTCTCTCTCTCTCTCTCTCTCTCTCTCTCTCTGTAGATCATTACAGTGGTTGTGTATACAGGTAAAGCAACTTTGTCAGGGTCATTCCAGCCGCTCCACATGTAGTGGGCCCCATGCTGGTGTACACTTCGTTATCATGGTTTAGCATAAGAATGTGTGTGTTGCATTAAGGTTTAGGTCAAATTGTTTCACCCAGGGTAGGGGACGGGGGGGGGGGGGGGGGGGGGGGGGCGGGGGGGTTGAGATAAAGAGACAGAGCAATGCCTGAAGAGGAAGTATTGCTTTAAGCCCCAAAGACATTGGTTATGGGGCAAGGTCTACAGGATTGAGTATGTAGGCTGGTTATCTGCCATGGATGAGCCCGCCATTAGCCAGGCAGCAAATAATCCAGCATTGTGTTTCACTCCTGCCTTTGTTTGTTTGTGATTAATTTGTGTCAGATTTGTTTTGGTCAGCCCCAGCTGTCCGTCCATCTGTCGCAGCCATGACATAATGCGCAGGCCTGTGGAGCCACCCAGTCCCAGTCCCTCCAGTTCTCCCCGCAACCCCACTCCTGACGTCAGCTCCTGGGCACACATCAAGGAGGCCTTTTTATACCATTCTGTTTCTCTCTGTCACTCTCCCTCCTCCACCTTCTTCTGGTATGTTTCTTCCTCCTACATCTCCTTTAGGAAATCATGCTAATGAGATGTTTGCCATATAAACTGAAGCCTCTTGCTCTATTGCTCCAGGAGCATGAAGTTAGCGATGGGCTTTTATGAAACGAGAATAGATGTGTTCACAACAATGTTGTTACTGTTTGTAACCTGATGAGTGGAATTGGTGCATCGACTATCTTGATTGAAAATGGCCACATTAGCTGAGTTCCTAATTCATCCCCATGCATTATCGAATCGTTATGACATGCCATTGGTCACTCATCTCTTCCATTCACATCCAATCCATGTACAGGATCTCTGTAGTCGTTATTCAATAAGAATATGAATCAGGTGAAGACTTGTGAATATCCCAAAAAACTCTCAGCCAATAACATTTCTCCACCGATTAATAACCCTGGATGAGCGACAAATAGCCTCCTTCATATTAATCAACTCACACCTGTCTGTCTCAATCAATAACAAGCTGCAATGGTAACAAACAAACCAATATTCATATACAGAAAACCGATAGCCGTGAGCAGATTAATTACATTTCACAACAATATTTTTGCTGTCTGCATTCTTGATTCAGTCATAGCTGTTCCATTCAGATCTAGGAAAGTATTGGACTGCCTTTGTATTGGCCTTAACACTAGAAAACCCTGGCCTGGAGGGAACCCCTTCAAGCCAAAACTAGTCATTTTGACTCCAACATTCTCACAGTCCAATAAATATCAAATCAAATAAAAAATTTGTAATTTTAGTTGTAGACCTTACTTACAAGCCCTTTTAAGAAAAATAAGTGTTAAAACTTCTTCGGGATCGGTGTCCCGTCCACGGGACGGTTGAGCTTACGTTGGCTAATGAGATTAGCACAAGAACATTTCCCAGGCAGAAAGCTTAAATTCTTGTTAATCTAACTGCACTGTCCAATTTACAGTAGATATTACAGTGAAAGAATACCATGCTATTGTTTGAGGAGAGTGCACAATTTTGAACTTGAAAAGTTATTAATAAACAAATTAGGCACATTTGGGCAGTCTTGATAGAAAATGTTGAACAGAAATGCCATGGTTCATTGGATCAGTGTAAAACTTTGCGCGTACACTGCTGTCATCTACTGGCCAAAATCTAAATTGCACCTGGGCTGGAATAATACATTATGGCCTTTCTCTTGCATTTCAAAGATGATGGTTAAAAAAATACAAAATAACATTGTTTTTTTTCTTGTATTATCTTTTACTAGATCTATTGTGTTATATTCTCCTACATTCCTTTCACATTTCCACAAACTTCAAAGTGTTTCCTTTGAAATGGTACCAAGAATATGCATATCCTTGCTTCAGGGCCTGAGGTCAGGCAGTTAGATTTGGGTACGTCATTTTAGGCGAAAATTGAAAAAAGGGGCGGATCCTTAAGAGGTTTTAAGTAAAAAATAGATAAGTAAAAAATAAAAGTAACAAATAATTAAAGAGCAGGAGTAAAATAACAGTAGCAAGGTTATATACAGGGGGTACCGGTACAGAGTCAATGTGCAGGGGCACAGGTTAGTCGAGGTAATTGAGGTAATATGTACATGTAGGTAGAGTTAAAGTGAATATGCATAGATAATTAACAGAGAGTAGCAGCAGCGTAAAGGGGGGGGGGACAATTCAAATAGTCTGTGGAGCCATTTGATTAGCTGTTCAGAAGTCTTATGGCTTGGGGGTAGAAGCTGTTAAGAAGCCTTTTGGACCTAGACTTGGTGCTCCGGTACCACTTGCCGTGCAGTAGCAGAGAGAACAGTCTATGACTAGGGTGGCTGGCCTCTGTAGTGCCTTGCGGTCAGCGGCTGAGCAGTTGCAAATACCAGGCAGTGGTGCAACCAGTCAGGATGCTCTCGATGGTGCAGCTGTAGAACTTTTTGAGCTTTTTGAACTTTTTGAGGATCTGAGGACCCATGCCAAATCTTTTCAGTCTCCTGAGGGGGAATAGGCTTTGTCGTGCCCTCTTCACGACTGTCTTGGTGTGTTTGGACCATGATAGTTTGAAGCTCTCAACCTGCTCCACTACAGCCCCGTCGATGAGAATGGGGGCGTGCTCGATCCTCCTTTTCCTGTAGTCCACAATCATCTCCTTTGTCTTGATCACATTGAGGGAGATATGATCATACATTTCATATATGCTGTCGGGAAAAAAATATTTGGGTTGTGTAAATGAAGGCCTTGGATAATGAAAAAAAGTATTATTTCAAAGAACAAAGTATATCATTTTCATGAGTTTATGTTACTGTAGGATATCTGTTGCCTCATGCTCAAGTGTGGAGCTCCTGGAACAGTGGTTATTCTTGGAAAAAGTGATATTTTGAAATAGAGCTCATGTCTCCAAACACTTAAAACGTTTTACCTGCATGTGACTCTTAAAAGTCAAGTATGGAGTGGGGGATGACTTCAAAAATGGCAGAGATATTTCAATTTTAAATTCATATTGAGTCAAAATGACTCACTTCCAAGCAAACTGAGAACATTTCCAGAACATTAGCGAAGATTCCCTTTAAGTTCCAGTTAGGGTTGATAACATTCAAAAATAATTTAATGAATGTTTTTTATATATTTATACAATTTTATGTTTTAAATTAAATATCTTTGTAATGTTCTCCTAACATTCACTAAAATGTTGTGAACAACATATGTATCAACCACCACAGGACATTCCCCAAAAGTTCTCATTATGTTTCCAGGTAATGTAATAACACAATGTACCAGTAATGTTTTCCCAGCAAACCAAAATTGGTTCGATGAAATTTCCCAGAATATTTGTTAGGTTGCGGCAAATGTTCTCATAACACAAAAACTGTCCAGTCGTGCTGATGATTATACAATGTTTGTATAAAATATTCACCTGATGTTGCAAGTATTTTCCCAGAAAACATTTTGTCTGTTCTTTAAAGGTTCCCAGTATGTTTCATTAGGTTGTGGGAACAGTCTGGTGGTAACATTGTGGGGATATGACAAGAGATAGGTTCCCAAAACACTAAAACTGTCCAGTTGTGCTGACATTCAGATAATGTTTGTATCAGGGTGCACAAACATTCCTTTGATGTTGCAAAAATGTTGACAGAACAGCCTTTCTGAGTTCATTAAAGGTTTCCAGAACATTTAATTTGGTTGTTGGAACAGTGTGGATACATTACAAGAAACAGGTTCCAAAAACATGAAATATGCTCAGTTGTGATGACATTCATACAATGTTTAAGTTAGGTTTCACAGGACATTCACTTAATGTTGCAAGAACATTTTTGTGATATATTCACAAAGGTTGCACAGAACATTTCCACAATGTTGCATAATGGTCCACAATTTTCAAATAAGTCAGTTTTTATGATTTTCACGCAAAATATATACAGTACCAGTCAAAAGTTTGGACACACCAAGTCATTCAAGGGTTTTTCTTTATTTGTACTATTTTCTACATTGTAGAATAATAGTGAAGACATAAAAACTATGAAATAACACATATGGAATTATGTACTAACCAAAAAAGTGTTAAACAAATCAAAATATATTTTATATTTAAAATTCTTCAAAGTAGCCACCCTTTGCCTTGAAGACAGCTTTGCACACTCTTGGTATTCTCTCATCCAGCTCCATGAGGTAGCCACCTGGAAATCATTTCAATTAACAGGTGTGCCTTGTTAAAAGTTAATTTGTGGAATTTCTTTCCTTCTTAATGCATTTGAGCCAATCAGTTGTGTTGTGACAAAGTAGGGGTGGTATTCAAAAGATAACCCTATTTGGTAAAATACCAAGTCCATATTATGACAAGAACAGCTGAAATAAGCAAAGAGAAACGACCATCCATCATTACTGTAAGACATGAAGGTCAATCAATCCGGAAAATGTCAAGAACTTTGAAAGTTTCTCCAAGTGCAGTCGCAATAACCATCAAGCACTATGATGAAACTGGCTCTCATGAGGACCGCCACAGGAAAGGAAGACCCAGAGTTACAGAGTTCACAAAGTTCAAGTAACAGAGACATCTCTACATCAACTGTTCAGAGGAGACTGTGTGAATCAGGTCTTCATGGTCAAATTGCTGCAAAGAAACCACTACTAAAGGACACCAATAATAAGAAGAGACTTGCTTGGGCCAAGAAACACGAGCAATGGACATTAGACCCGTTGAAATCTGTCCTTTGGTCTGATGAGTCCAAATTTGAGACTGTATTTATCAAGGCACAAGGCGAGACCCAAATACAGACACAGGAGCCAGATGGTTGGAGTTTTACAATTTTTATTAATCCAAAGGGGTAGGCAAGAGAATGGTCGTGGCCAGGCAAAAAGGTCAAAACCAGATCAGAATCCAGGAAGTAGACAGGCTTGTGGTCAAGGCAGGCAGAATGGTCAGGCAGAATGGTCAGGCAGGTGGGTACAAAGTCCAAAAACAGGCAAGGGTCAAAACCGGGAGGACTATAAAAAGGAGAATGCAAAAAGCAGGAGAACGAGAACAACGCTGGTTGACTTGGAAACATACAAGACAAACTGGCACAGAGAGACAGGAAACACAGGGACAGGTGAAACAGATCAGGGCATGACAGTATTGTAGGCACACTACAAGGTAATACATGGCATTTTAATTGAATTCATAGGACATTTGAACAGTGTTTATCATACAAAGACAACCATATTTTTTACACTTCATATGTTGACAAAATGCACATTATTTCATTTGAACAACATTTAATCATACGAATACAACCATATTTTACCAGTACTATGAAGAGGATGGGAACATTTTTAATAACTCAGAAATTGTGTTCTGTGTCCTGATTGACCATATTAGACTGAAAACCCCCACAATACCACAGCTATCTCCTGGTGGCACATGGTTAATGATTTGGCTGCAAGATTGCAGGTTCAATCCCACATTTTCTTTAACCATGTTTTTTTTTTTAAATGAAATTGAGGCTCAGATATAATCTACTAAAAGATATTGTCTTTATTTCGTACAAATGTATAAATCCAACAGAAATGCAGAATTTAGAATAACCGTAAAAAAATGTTTACGTTGTGTAAAAATTGACTGTTCAACTTTTCAAAAACACACCCGATATAATTCCTATCTTGAGACGCTTCCCATGGTCCCCCTGCCCTATTTTTCACGATCTGAAAAGCAAACGTGATCCTAGATCAGCACTCATAGTCTTGGATACTTTGTAAATTTGGGCCCCCAAGTACGCAGCATATAAAGAGGATGGGTGATGTGATGGTGTATAACCCAGCTACCAGTATTTCCCTGGCTTAGTCACGTCTAAGAAAACTAAAAGGAAGAATGGAATTCCTGACTGACCACACTGCCATGGCTATATGCTGAAAAAAGAAAATGTAAGAGAGCTTCTCTGGTGTTGCAGAGGATAAAAGACCTGGCTTGAGAACTGAACATTGCAGGTTCAGAACCCACGTGTGCAGATTGTCAACATATGAAATGCACTGAATACAACAGGTGTAGACTTTACTGTGAAATGCTTACTTACTGTCTATGACTTGGGTGGCTGGAGTATTTGACAACTTCCTCTGACACTGCCTGATATAGAGGTCCTGGATGGCAGGGAGCTCGGCCCCAGTGATGTACTGGGCCATACGCACTATCCTCTGTAGTGCCTTGCGGTCGGATGCCAAGCAGTTGCCATACCAAGTGGTGATCAGGCAGTCAAATGCTCTCAATGGTGCAGCTGTATAACCATTTGAGGATCTGAGGGCCCATGCCAAATCTTTTCAGCCTCCTGAGGCGGAAGAGGCATTGTCGTGCCCTCTTCACAACTGTGTTGGTGTGTTTGGACCATGATAGGTCCTTAGTGATGTGGACACCGAGGAACTTGAAGCTCTCGACCCGGTCCACTACAGCCCCGTCGATGTGAATGGGGGTGTGCTCGGCTCTCCGTTTCATGTAGTCCACGATCAGCTCTTTTGTCTTGCTGACGTTGAGGGAGAAGTTGTTGACTAGCACCACACTGCCAGGTCTCTGACTTCCTCCCTGTGGCTGTCTCATCTTCATCGGTGATCAGCCCTACCACAGTTGTGTCATCTGCAAACTTAATGATGGTGTTGGAGTCGTGTGCGACTGAATTAAATAATGTGTAAATGTTGAAATGTCCTTTGAAAAAAATGTAAATGCCATGTGTCTCTAGATCACCTTCAAATGCAAATTGCCATTAAATCAGAAGAGAAACATAATGCGGATGTATTCCAATCTGCTTTATCATGCTTTAAGGAGCTACAAATTCTCATGCTGAGAATGTTGTGGTAATATTAGGTCAAACTTAAAGATAACATTTTTGAACATTTCTGAGGACCTTCAAGACAAGGTCAAATGTATATTGTGTGAACCTCAATGGAATATTATGTTAAACCTAAAATAAATATGCTATGAACGTCATAAAAACGGACTTATTTGGAAATTGTGCAACGTTGTGGGAATGTTTTTTGCATCCTGTGTGAATATCACAAGAATATTCTTGCAACATTCCAGACAACTCCCATAACTTAATTAAATGTTCTGGGAGCCTTTAAAGAACTTAGACCCGGTGTTCTGTCAACATTCTTACAACATTATAGGAATGTGCTGTGCAACCTAACTTAAACATTGTATGCATGTTATCACAACTGAGCATACTTTGTATTTGTTTTATCCTAAAAGAAACAGAATTATCTATCTGTACAACTGGACAGATTTTGTGTTTTGGGAACATATCTTTTTAGATGTCCCCACAATGTTCCCACCAGACTGTTCCCACAACCAAGTGAAACATTCTGGGAACCTTTAAAGAATAGACAAAATAGGTTCTAGCAACGTTCTTGCAACATCAGGTGAATGTTTTTTGCACCCTAAAAGAAACATTGTAGAATTGTCTGCACAACTGGACAGTTTTTGTTTTGGGCATAGATCTTTTCTTATGGCCCCACAATGTTCTCACCAGATTGTTCCCACAACCTAAAAAACATTCTGAGAACCTTTAAAGAAGAGATTAAATGCGTTCTAGGAATGTTCTTGTAACATCGTGCAAATGTTTTATACAAACATTCTTGAATCATCAGCACGAGTGGATAGTTTTTGTCTTATGAGAACATTTGCCGCGACCTAATGAATGTTCTGGTAACTTTCACAGAACCAATTTTGGTTTGCTGGGTTAGCTATTCTAGTGTTAACCCAGGTCACAGTAGAAGTGGTAAAATTGCTACTGTTGAAGGCTTTGGAAATCTTTACTATTCTGTGTATTTTTTTGTCCTCTGTCTCCCCAGTATTGTAGGTCATACTGAGCCCTACACCAAACTGTGCTGTAAGGGTTTCTGCATAGACATCCTGAAGAAGCTGTCCCGCACCACCAAATTCTCATACGACCTCTACCTGGTCACCAACGGGAAGCACGGCAAGCTGGTCAGAGGCAGTTGGAACGGCATGATCGGAGAGGTAAGGAGATGATGGTTATTCTAACAAGCATTATAATTAGCCACCTGTTAAAAAGTTAGCATATTAAATACATTAGATTTAGCCAATAAAATTGAAGGATAATACAAAACGTTTATTTCCATTTATATAGACATACCCAAAAATATTTATTTTTCATGAGATGGCCATAAACAATAACTAGTAATGCTGCATAGTTCTAGAAAGGTCTGGCACTCACCTTTTTGGTAAAAAGGTGTTATAAATTGCTGAGGTGTACTTGATTTTGAGGACAAGCTCCAGTATATAGTACAAATATTATTAAAATATTAAAAACCATATATGATTTTTTTTCCTGTTCATCAAAAGTGTGGGAATAGGGCTTGAAATTACTGAAATGCTTTCTAAATATAGTAACAATCAAATTATAAATGACTTACTATAAGATTTCACATTTACTATAACTGTAAAATAAATATGATAAATTTAGCCCTATTTCATATAACTGATGACAGAGCATTTTCTGCCTCCTCTGAGCTCAGAAACACCATTCAAAAGTGGTCGTGTTTCAATTCTTGACATTGGTGATTTAGGTTTATGTTTATTAGACCTCACGATAAGATCTAGATGCAGACAGTTCGAAGTAACAAAAATGTATTACAAAAACAGGGGGCAGGCAAACGATAGGTCAAGGGCAGGCAGAGGTCAGTCATCTAGAACAGAGTCTGAAAGGTACAGAACGGCAGGCAGGCTCAGGGTCAGGGCAGGCAGAATGGTCAAAACCGGGAAAACAAGAAAACAGGGACTAGAGAGAACAGGAGTACGGGAAACCGCTGGTAGGCTTGACGAGACAAGACAAACTGGCAACAGACAAACAGAGAACACAGGTATAAATACACATAATGGGGAAAATGGGCGACACCTGGAGGGGGTGGAGATGAGCACAAAGACAGGTGAAACAGATCAGGGTGTGACAATGTTGGCAATGAGTTCAGAATATCATTAAAAAGAAAAAGTAATGAATAACAATGAATGAATTGCCCTTAATAAAAACAAATAGGTATTATGGTCCAAATCCAAATAAAGGGAAACTAGACTAGAGTGTAGGGTTGCAACATTTCAATAAATTCCCTGGATTTCCCAAAATCACATTGGTGTATTCTCAGAATCAGGAGGGCATAAGCAGGAGATCTGGAATCCTCCAACCATCATTTCTGGAAAACCAGGGAAGTTTTCCAGAAGGAAGTTGTTGAAAGTTCATTCTTCTTGCTGACCGTGTTCCGGAAGAGTTTGAGGTTACAACATTAGTTTTCAGGGAAGCTATTGTTCTCACTGGGGCATTGGCCACAGTAGCACCGGTAACGGCTGACACAATGCCAGGCAGAGTGCCTGGACTGTAAACCCACTGGCGAGTCCATCAGCATGTTAAACATTACAGTTGTGTAGGGGAAAACGTCAGTAGAGGTTATTAAGAGGAGATATCATACTGCGGGGAAGGGAGGGAGTTGTAGAACAATAGGACTGACTCTGACTAGACTAGCAACAACCTTTATATAGGGTTATCAGCTTCACAACATGACGCAGTTTCTCTGGATCTCCGCAAGGTCTATGCAGCTGCATGCCTATCAAATCAATGATAGGCTTTCTGTGGTGCCAGGGTTTAGCTTTGCATTAGCTAATGGATAAATGTTTATTGGTAGGCCTATTTGGTCATCATTTTCTCATGTTAAGCTTAACATTTCACAAAGCTATACACGGAGTGGCAATGCTATAATATTTAGACTGCTGGCTCGTGGCAATAATGTAATTACAGTTGGAAATTCAACCATTGCAGATTGTAAAATAAATATTAGATGCAACAGCATACTAATCAGCTACCAATAGATTTAAAAAATATATATACAACTGTCCTGTATAGGCTACCTTAACCTGCATGACATGAGACGTCCTCGCGCTCTCTCCCAGATTGGATAGAAAGTTGTGCATAAAACCAGACTAATAATGCCAAATAATACAGTCAGTCCACCCTGAAAACACTAGCTTACTAGGGATTGTTTCATTATGCAGTGTACTATCTATAGCTATATACTGTATTTAGCTGCTATTTATAAACTTTTTAAAAATGATACATCAAATAGCCTAACAATAGGAAAAAAAGTTGTTGGCTTGAGGATAAATTCAGTCACTCTTCATTGTTGAACTCAGCGGGTTTTGTCTGGCTAATAACCTACACAAATGGGCTATAATATTCAAAGTAAATTTTATTAAATCAATTAAATTTACTTTAATTCTGTCCTGAACCTGGTGTTCTGAAGTCCTCCTTTTTTGTCTGTAAATGTTTTCACCACAGCCTGTACGTCCAGGTTGCGGGCCAGACTGTTTTTCTGTACTGAGTATTGCCAACCCAGACAGTCTTTCCTGAGATTGTCAGGAAAGACAGCTGCACACAATTTAAACTGAGTCTTGAACGATGCAGGCCAAGATATACCCGAGATAAGGGACTCTTGATATTGTAGCCACACAAGTCAGACGCCGATTCACCAGTATGAACGAAGTTGCAAACAATTTTTTTTGTTCAAGCCCTCAAGAACTGTTGTCTGCTAAATATGATAATCTGTTTGCATCTGCCAATTTATTGACCGTCCTGTATACAGACGACCTGTCCCCATAGCTTCCTATACAGTTCATCTCTTTCTTTAACATCTTGAGGCCGGCAATTAAGGAGAATGAGAGGCTCAATAAAAGATGTTACAAAACTGGCACAACTCCCTTCTGCCCAGTTTCCTTGATGTTGCTATAGCGATGAAGCTGTTTTTACCATCTCTGTAACTGTCGCTTCTGCAGAGAGATTGTTTTATAAACTAAAACTGATGAAGAACGACCTAATAAGCATTAGGCTCTCGGTCTGAAATGTGCTTTTGAACATCTGAGTAAGTGCCACTCGTTGCACTGGCGCCGTCGTAGCCTTGACCACAACATTTGTTCACTGAAATCTCCTTATACCTTTAATCAGTTTATTGAAATTTTTTTAACTTTTTCAGTCACATTCCTGAAAAATGTAAAAGGTTTATGAATTACTTTTTGGAGGATTACTGTCAAAATGATGACATCAATGACAGGCGCATGGATCCCCAGAGCTCGTGGGGTCCCCATGGCTTGTGGGCCCCCTGCCTTGCGGGGGTGTCTGGTATGCCAGTGTTTACAATGCCCAATTGCTGCTGGTAACACTTTGTCAGCCGGAGTCAGGGACTAATGTAACAGGTATTAGGTCGATGCTATATGCAACAATATCTAATGGATTAGGAATTAGGATTGATATTGCATAATGGATGACATTGCATGAATGGGTGGGTAGATGCCATGGGCTGTTATCTGCATCTGTCTGGATGGGTTGTGTAGTATATCAGGGATAACACTGTACACACTGTATATCACCTACAGGGATTTAAGTCTTGCATATCAGTGTTGATAGATAAAATGAATCAAACCGGTCAACAGGGGGCATCCCTAATCCCACCTACTACAGTGTTCAATTTATTACAGATCATGGAACATATAGACTGTAGACTTTCTATGTCATAAAAATGTCCTCTTCCGTTCTCCCTAGGTGGTATACAAGCGGGCAGACATGGCCATTGGCTCGCTGACCATAAACGAAGAGCGCTCAGAAATTATCGACTTCTCCGTGCCGTTCGTGGAGACGGGGATCAGTGTGATGGTCGCCAGGAGCAATGGGACCGTCTCTCCCTCTGCCTTTCTTGGTGAGCATGTTAAACCTGTTCATGTAAACAAACAAAACATTTCTCTACAGAAATAACAAATGACTTGGCTTAAAAAAGCTTGTTTTACCATCTGAAATCAGAGATGGCAAATGGTACTTTCTCTGGACAGAGTTTAGAACTCACAACTGAATTTATCGTACAACAAGCTGCCTCACGCTACATAAACAGGAGATTCTTCTCCTATGAGTGGTTCCGACTCGCAAAAGCCAAGGCTCGTTCAAGGCTACGCTACTTACTTTAATACTTCTTAAAGAGCATCCCTTTCAGAAGCTGCTGACAGTGTGCTACTATGGTAATACAATACCACGTTGTCCTTGCCATTATCTAGCAAGCAGCTGTCAGAGCACATGGTTTCAACGATTGCCAGAAAGATGTTCTGATTCTTCTATAGGTGTTCTGATTCCTCTCTCCCTCCTCCTCTATAGAGCCCTACAGTCCGGCGGTGTGGGTGATGATGTTTGTGATGTGCTTAACGGTGGTAGCTGTCACAGTGTTTATCTTTGAGTACTGCAGCCCTGTGGGGTACAACCGGAGTCTGGTGAGCGCCAAGGGTGAGTGTCAGCTCCGACCACCTTTCCCTCTACCTCTACCCTCCCGTATCAGCAAAGGTAGAAAGTCACGGAAAAGTAGGTTGAAAGAACTCTATATTATATCACAGAAAATATTAAATTACATTGAAATGGAATGCAAACGCATGTTATATACGCCCGCTCTGAATCCCTTCTGTCTTTACCACAACCACCATCCTGTCTTCTCCAGATCCCGGAGGCCCCACCTTCACTATTGGGAAGTCTGTATGGCTGCTGTGGGGCATCGTCTTCAACAACTCTGTTCCAATTGAGAACCCCAAGGGCACCACCAGCAAGGTCATGGTCCTGGTATGGGCCTTCTTCGCTGTCATCTTCCTGGCCTCCTACACTGCCAACCTGGCAGCCTTCATGATCCAGGAGCAATACACTGACACAGTCTCTGGACTGAGTGACAAAAAGGTAGGAGGATTCATCAGTCATTGGTAATTCTGTCTGTGTTCAGTCTTTGAAAGGGGGAAAGAATTATGGGCATACTGTAGTGTTTGATGTTTGGCTTAGGCAAAATATAGAGTGGCCTATTTCTGATGAGCAAACAGTGCCTGGCTGCAAACGGTTTGAGAGAATACAAATAACCACGGGCAGAGCCTCAATGTCATGACTGTGACTTTTTCCACTCATACTAAAAACATAATAGGATTCCCAGCGTCTGTGGTGAAATTAAATTAGATCCCTGAAGTCTTTAGGTATGATGTCTGTGAAAATCCCCTGGATTGTATTACACCAGTGGATTTGCCAAGCTGCCAGTGATTATATATTCTAGTATTAACTTATGCATATTTGTGTGGCCTGTGGAGGTGCTCTACACCAGTATTGACAAGGAAATCCATGTTAAACCTTCAGTGCTAGAAATGATTTGTAGACTATCTGCTTTAAGGCACTGAGGCATTAGAGAGGCATTTGAGGGAAAAGACCAAGCTGTCCACTGCTCATTATAATTCCGGGAACTCATTTAATATTCTTCCCACATAATCCATTAGCTCTACATTGTGAAAAAAAGACAAGAACCCATAAAGTGTCTTTTGACAGTGAGTCTACAGATCAAAACCAGGGCAGAATCCACAGAAGCTCAGAGAGAATAGACAGACTGGACACTGCAGGTGGAACATTTAAATTGAGCTGTATGATCTCTAAAAAGGGACGTTCTCTGAAAGTGTTTCAAACAAGAGGCTTGTGCGGAATACAAACTGGTTAAAGGACAGTAACTGATGTTTATGTAGTGACGGATGATTGTTTCTCCTCCTGGGACTGTTCACTTCAGAGGCATGGAGTCATGCATGGACAAGACCTTGCCATTTCCTCAGAGTGACATCATGTACAGACAGGCACCTCCCTCTTTAGACCCTGTCTGTGCTAGTCTCTCCTTTCTGTACAAGCTGTCAGATGTTAACAGATTTTTGTAAGAATCCTATACACTTAACTTTGGCCAGCTAGACTCAAGCTCTATGGGTCAACCGTCATCCATGCTTTTAGTCAGGGTTTTCACTGCTTCCCAACAGGCATTTACAACACAGAGCACTGTGTGACATCCTGTGCCCTGGGGGCACTATCACACTGCTACAGCATTCCCTCATTCACATAGCAGCAGTGTAACCTTGGTCTGTTGGGTGAGATGAGATGAGGAACACAGGCTGAGTGTCCTAATGCAGCCAGTGTACAGGATACAGGACAAATGGGAATGAGGACAACACTCTGTCATCTCTCCAGCTCCTCCACCAGACAGCAGTGAGACGTTGGATGCATAAGACTGGCACCAAAGGTCTCATTAATTCATGTGAAATGGCTCAGAGGACATTTCTCTGGAAAAGCCAAGGTTACTAGGAATTATCGCTCACTGAAGTATTTGCGTTAATGAACAAGTACAATTTATTTCCAGTATATTGCACAGTCAGGGTATTTAAATGAACATGGTCCACTCTGCGTCAAAGGGGCATGGCAAAATAAGGAGAAATTAGGAGTTTTTATTACAGTCAAGGGGGAAGAAGTAATTTTCTAATTCTCTGGAAAGTATGGCCTGGACTTAATTTCTGTTCATTGTGCCCTCTAATCGTCAAATTGAGAGAGGCATTATAGAGAGGGTAACCTTAGCTGACCACTTAATTGAGTGAACAGCACTTGAGGGTACAGGCAGATATCAAAGAGACAGTGGTCTAGTGTAGTCAAGGACAAGGTCATCAGTGTCGTTGTGTTCGTTTCTTTGAGGTTTATATTCACGCCTCTGGGTTTGCGTGGCATATCATACACTCTTAGAAATAAAGTGCTATCTTGAACCTAAAAGGGTTGAGACATCAGATCTTAGGAGAGGGTGGGGGGAAAAATGGTATTACTTAATATGCAAGTATGTCAATGTATTTCATATTTTAAAACATTTGATTTAATGAATAGTGCATGTATTCTTCCTAGACATGTTGGGTATCCTGTTCAAAATGTTTCTTGTTCATGCATTTATATTTCAAACTTCTACATTTCCCAAACAGTTTCAGAAGCCACAGGAGCAGTATCCACCATTTCGTTTTGGTACGGTCCCAAATGGAAGCACAGAGAGGAACATCCGGAGCAACTACCCTGAGATGCATGCCCACATGGTCAAATACAACCAGAAGGGTGTGGAGGACGCCCTCAACAGCCTCAAATCAGGGTAACACTCTGTAAATAATCATTATACACAGTCAGTGACAGAAAACAGACATCAGCGTAACACATTCTGAAATGTCTAAGCAAATATTTTATGTTTGATGAAATTATAATTCATTAGATAAGTTATTACATGGTAATTAAATAGTAATTAAAAATACATTTGTCTATCATTGCATTTTCCCACTAGATAAATCCCTATTGTTATTATCTGTAGGAAACTGGATGCCTTCATCTATGACGCTGCTGTGCTGAACTACATGGCAGGTAAAGACGAGGGCTGTAAGCTGGTGACCATCGGCAGTGGGAAGGTCTTTGCCACCACTGGCTACGGCATCGCCTTGCAGAAGGAGTCCCGATGGAAACGTCCTATAGACCTGGCCCTGCTCCAGTTCCTAGCTGATGGTAAATTACAATTAACCCCAGGTGGAGTGGGATGGGCGGCTAATTGTAAATCTTAGCTGTACTTATCCTTTTAGGTCCCAAATACTCACAAATTTGCTAAACTGGTAAACTGCCCATTAATGATAAAAATGCGTAACTCACACAAGTAAGCTAGTATAGGCCCGCAGAGCCTCAAGATTAGAAAAAACAAAGCTTTAATGAAAATACTGGCGTACATTGCACCATGGATCACTCAGAGGTACTGTAACATAGAGTTTTGACTGTGATCCAGGGAACAACAAGTGTAAAATGCTGAGTCAGGGTGTGTCAAGGGGAGTGATGAGGGTGTGAGATTGGCATTGACACACAATGACAACAACCGGCGCAAGAGTGTTTTAATGAAGACCTGCAAGCCTCTCTGTGTTCTGTTCTTCCCGCTCGCTGCAGGTGACACACAGAAGCTGCAGACGGTGTGGCTCACAGGGATCTGTCGTAACGAGAAGAAGGAAGTGATGAGCAGTAAGCTGGACATAGATAACATGGCGGGCGTCTTCTACATGCTGCTGGTGGCCATGGGGCTCAGTCTCCTGGTGTTCAGCTGGGAACATCTGCTCTACTGGAAGCTGAGACACTCAGTACGCAAGTCTGAACGCCTCGACTTCCTGCTCGCCATCAGCAGGGTAGGTGTGGCTGACCCTTCTTCCGAGGGACAGGGGTGTACATAGGCCTAATGGGATGTACACACTGAGGCATGTCTTAGATTGCGAAGGCCTTGGGTTCTGCAGAGAGAATGTGGTCCAATCACCATGGGAAAGTTGATCTGTTAATCTAAGGTACAAACCCGTTTTTATAGTAATGAATTCCATAAAGTAATGACATACAGTGTAAGCAACAATTCAATGAAAGCAGCAACAATGGCATAATTTTGCAAAGTCTAAGAAACCATAAAATGTGTCGTTTCTCTTTTCACAAACACAGCAGAAAAAATGTTTTACTTCCTGACCATAAAGTTCTCAGTCTTTCTTAGATTTTTGCCTCACAGTAATGCTTGGGAAATATTGGTAATGCACTAGGTCAAAGCTGTACATGATCAGGATATTTCAAGGGCACTAAAATAAAAATGATGCGAAAATAAAATTTGTAAAAAGCCATAAAATGACTTTATGGAGACCGTGCAATACTGTTACGGTCCTGATCCGTCTGAAATTGAATTTAAATAGGCCCATTAACAATCCATCTCAGTGTTGACAGTGGTGAAGTGAGATTAAGCATTCTAGACTGAGACCCAATTTGAAAGTAAAATAAAGCCGGCCGAATAAAAATTGGAAAACTAATTTAGCAAGTGCATGGTCAGCTGCTGCTTTTTCATTTACTCTCTTTCACAGTTTTCTGTGTGTTTAACACCGACCTGAATGCATACAAGCTTTCAAAACAAAACAAATTGTCTATAAACTATTTTGGACAATCCTGAATCGAATTTGGCTTTCACACTTCTCTGTGTAATTGTCTTCACTTCATTGGTCAGACAGGTTAATAGAAATTGTATTTGCTCAAAGTGAATGTTATCAACACAAGCAATAATGTTTTCTAAAGTCAGGATTAGAAACAATGGCCAAAGATAATTAACACCTGTGGGATTTAATCTTGTCAAACTTTGTGTAGGGTGAGAAATTTGGATCTGTTCCAAAACCTGACAAGGTTTTTTGATGGATGCTAATCTCCTCCTCCTTCGCTGTCTCTGCAGGGAATCTACAGCTGCTTCAACGGTGTGGAGGAATCTGACCGCAACGGAAACCTGCAGAACCCTGACGTCACCACCAACTACACCCAGGCCAACATGCTGAAGATGCTGCAGACAGCCAAGGACATCGTGACCTCGACCAGAGTGGAGAACTCCCTGGACAATGCCACCAAGACCATAGAGAACTGGAGCCGGCGAGGAGCCGACAATGTGCGGGTTGGCCTGCCGCCTCGGGTGGCAACCACTATAGACATGGGCCACAGCCGCCTGCCCTACATCTCCAGCATCACGGACAACCACTCGCCCTACCCCCAGAGGGCGCTCGCTTCCACCTTCCCCATCCACTACTCGGACAGCGCTACCCAGCCCCTGCTGGACAAATCCAGGGTGGTGACGCGGCCTACCCCGCTTCGCTACACCCTACCGGCCCGTGGCAGCCACCACTTCTACGAGAGGACCCTAC
Source organism: Salmo salar (assembly GCF_965601325.2). Classification (NCBI taxonomy): domain Eukaryota; kingdom Metazoa; phylum Chordata; class Actinopteri; order Salmoniformes; family Salmonidae; genus Salmo; species Salmo salar. Next base: position 72,629,141 of record NC_138293.1, on the reverse strand, counting down.
CCATCTCCAGCCTCAGCAGCCCCCACATCGCCATGAGGGACCCTGCTCCCCCCAGCACCTCCAGTCACAACCCACACCCCCACCACAGCAGCAGGCTGTATGTGGAGAGCCAGCCCCGGCACCCCACCTCCCCGTTTGTCCCCTACAGAGAGTTCCAGGTGCCTGACATCTATGTGGAACACCACAAGGGGCCCCTGGGACGGAAGTTCAGCTACCCCCCTGACCACATGGGCAGGAAGAAGAGGTCCCACAGCTACGTGTTTTCTGAGGCCCAAGACACCAGGGGGAGGAACGACTATGATGAGCCAACCTCATGTCTGGCTGAGCTGAGGGCCAACCACCTCCTGAACAACCACACCCCTTCTGCATCAACCATGGCCTGCATGGGGGGCCACTACCCCAGTGGCAGCGCCAGCTGCAACTCCTGCATGAAGCCCTACCTGGAGCCTGAAATGGAGGATGTGCCCTTGCTGGGGAAGGACAAGGTCAACCGCCGGGCCTCTTTTCTCAAGGCCACCTGGAGCAGTGACAGGATCCGCCAACTGGGCGAGAAGCCCTCCACCTCCACTATGCCTGACTTGTTCCCCCGCGTAGTGGTGGCCAACCCCAAGCCCCACAAACTGTACGGCAGCCAGGGGAACAACCTGTGCTACCCCCTGGCCGCTGAGCCTGCCTACCTAGACCCGGCCCATATGCGTTCCTACCCCTACAAGCAGCAGAAGCTCAAGTGCTCCCAGTCCACCCGGTTACCATCCTACAGGGAGGCTATCCTGCAGAACGCAGCCGCTTTGCGGCGCTCCTCCTCCACCGTGGTGCACAGACACTACTCCACCTACCTGAACTCCTACACAGACCTGCCTGTATACGTGGGGCCGCTGCCCCAAGGGCCCGGGCAGTTCTACGACAAGGACATGTGTCACTTGTTCCCCTGTGCAAGCCACTGCCCTAACAACAATGCCCTGGTGCCCCGTATGGGGGACCGACAGGTAGTGTACCAGAACAATATGTTTGGGGGCTACGAGGGCGCGGTGGGGCGGTCGCGGGAGGAGCCCCCCCTGCCCGGGTCTGGGAGCAGGGATCGGAGGGAGGTCCTGGTGGCCAGAAGAGTCAACAGTCCCTATGTGCCAAAGACCTGGGGCAGAGTATCCAGTCTGGAGTCTGAGGTCTGAGCCCCTCCCCCTCCATACCTTCAGGCTGATGGACTATCCCTCCCACTGGGGAGGGGAAAGCCTACCTGGGGCCTCCCCCTCAGCCTTTGGTTTAGGCAAAAATGAATGAATTAGCTACCAATATGGATGACTTGAGAGTGTTTACTCAGTGCAATAATATCCTTGGCTGACGGAAGGAAGTAGAGGACATTGAAAGGCTGTTAATGCTGGGACATTGTCAAGTAAACATTAAGCGATAAGAAAAGAAAAGACAATGTTGAATAGTATTTAATACCTTCAAATTTAACCTGTTGATTGTTATTTAAAATATTTTTAAATGCTGTTTTGCTGTGAGAGAGAGAGACCTGGATGACAATACACTGTAGCCGCTCACTCAGTTTAGACACACTTTACTTTTCTCTTCAATCATTTCGGTATCCTTCCATTTAAATGTAGACACATATAAAAAGAGAATAATACTTTTGTTATCAAACCACAGAAATGTCTTCCACGACTTTTGTAAGTCCAGGAGCTGTCCGTTTAAGGCTTTTTGGCTCCGGTGGTCACTGATGTAATTTGACTTGGATTTTAAAAGGGAACATTTTTAATTATCATCTGTATTTCCATTGTTACTCTACTCTTTAATAAATGACACGGCCACCTCAAGGCCCTTTTGGAATTGTCTATATTTTCATTTTCTGAGTAAAACTCCACATATGGTCTGTAATGCCAGCAGAATGGAATAGCAGGTCAGGTCCCAGCACTCTAGATGTTTGTGTCTGCTTCAGTTCATTAAGTGGGCCACCTCTGTTGACTCATCCAGAAAGGTCACTGGATATCAGATCCACTAGACAGCGCTGTGTTCAGTTCACATGCCAACAATAGGGCAGACAAGTAAACTACAGCTCCTTAAAAGACAAGAACACATTTGTATTTTACTAACACCCCACATAATCTGTTCAGAAACTGTGATATGTCATCAATCTATCAAATCACTGTATGAGTATTCTGCTGAACATCGTAAATACATTTTAAAAAGATGAAGTGGAATAGAAACATGTTCAGTTAGGTAACAAATCCAAACAGAGGCTTTGAATTGTCTGTATGACTAGGATGGCCATGCTATTGTCTGAGCAGTGATACCTGTGACAGTAAATCTTCCCTCATGGCTCATCATGGGATTCCAATGTCATTAGCCTATCAGTGATTCTGCCAAGATGCATGCACACACACACACACACACACACACACACACACACACACACACCACACACACACACACACACACACACACACACACACACACACACACACATATACACATTCACATACACACACTTTCACACTGGCTTCAAAGGGTGGTGTTCATCAACACCTCAGTTTACTCACTTACCAATGACTAGGGGGAGCTTTGGCACACCACATTCATCATTGTCCACACTGGGCCTTACCTGAAAACAGAAGGCAGAGATGGGCAACTGGCCCCCGGATCAACTTCCAAAAAATATACTGAGTGTACAAAACATTAAGAAGACCTTCCTAATATTGAGTTTCCCTCAGAACAGCCTGAATTTGTCGGGGCATGGACTCTACAAGATGTCGAAAGAGTTCCACAGGGATGCTGGCCCATGTTGACTCCAATGCTTACCACAGTTGTGTCAAGTTGGCTGGATGTCCTTTGGGTGGTGGACTATTCTTGATACACATGGGAAACTGTTGAGCGTGAAAAACTCAGAAGCGTTGCAGTTCTTGACACACCCAAACCGGTGCGCCTGGCACCTACTACCATACCCCGTTCAAAGGCACTTCAATCCTTTGTCTTGCCCATTAATTTACACATTTTGAAGTTACATCAATAAGGGATCATAGCTTTTACCTGGATTCACCTGGTCAGTCTTCGCCATCGAAAGAGCAGGTGTTATTAATGTTTTGCTCACTCAGTGTATATACAATTGTTGCTTGTGTATTCTACTATTCTCACTCTCAACATTAAGTCCCCACCCACTGAGTCCCCACCCATATAAACTCAGCAAAAAAAGAAACGGCCCTTTTTCAGGACCATGTCTTTCAAAAATAATTCATAAAATTCCAAATAACTTCACAGATCTTCATTGTAAAGGGTTTAAACACTGTTTCTCATGCTTGTCCAATGAACCATAAACAATTAATGAACATGCACCTGTGGAACGGTCTTTAAGACACTAACAGCTTACAGACGGTAGACAATTGGGAGTGGCAGGTAGCCTAGCGGTTAGAGCGTTGGACTTGTAACCGAAAGGTTGCAAGATCGAATCCCTGAGCTGACAAAAATCTGTCGTTCTACCCCTGAACAAGGCAGTTAACCCACTGTTTCTAGGCCGTCATTGAAAATAAGAATGTGTTCTTAACTGACTGGCCTAGTTAAATAAAGGTTAAAAAAAAATAAGTTAAGGTCACAGTTATGAAAAATTAGAACACTACTGACTCTGAAAAACACCAAAAGAAAGATGCCCAAGGAGGCATGAGGACTGCAGATGTGGCCAGGGCAATAAATTGCAATATCTGTACTGTGAGACTCCTAAGACAGTGCTACAGTGCTACAGGGAGACAGGATGGACAGCTGATTGTCCTTGCAGTGGCACACCACATGTAACAACACCTGCACAGGATCAATACATCTGAACATCACACCTGTGGGACAGGTACAGGATGGCAACAACAACTGCCTGAGTTACACCAAGAAATGCTCAGTGCTCAGACTGTCTGCGAGAGGCTGGACTGAGGTCTTATAGACATCACTGTCGCCTATGGGCACAAATCCACTGTCACTGGACTAGACAGGACTGGCAAAAAGTGCTCTTCACTGACGAGTTATGGTTTGTCTCAATCGGGGTGATGGTCGGATTTGCGTTTATCATTGAAGGAATGAGCGTTACACTGAGGATTTGGAGGTGGAGGGTCCATCATGGTCTGGAGCGGTGTTTCGCATCATCGGACTGAGCTTGTTGTCTTTTCAGGCAATCTCAACGCTGTGCGTTACAGGGAAGACATCCTCCTCCCTCATGTGGTACCCTTCCTGCAGGCTCATCCTGACATGACCCTCCAGCATGACAATAGCCATACTGCTCATTCTGTGCGTGATTTCCTGCAAGACAGGAATGTCAGTGTTCTGCCACGGCCAGCGAAGAGCCCGGATCTCAATCCCATTGAGCACATCTGGCACCTGTTGGATCGGAGGGTGAGGGCTAACATCTCACAGCAAGAACTGGCAAATCTGGTGCAGTCCATGAGGAGGAGATGCACTGCAGTACTTAATGCAACTGGTGGCTACACCAGATACTGACTGGTACATTTGATTTTGACCCCCACCCCTTTGTTCAGGGACACATTATTCAGTTTCTGTTAGTCACATGTCTGTGGAACTTGTTCAGTTTATGTCTCAGTTGTTGAATTTTGTTATGTTCATACAAATATTTACACATGTTAAGTTTTCTGAAAATAAACGCAGTTGACAGTGAGATGACGTTTCTTATAGTACCAGTCAAAAGGGTTTTTCTTTATTTTTACTATTTTCTACATTGTAGAATAATAGTGAAGACATCAAAACTATGAAATAACACATATGGAATCATGTAGTAACCAAAAAAGTGTTAAACAAATCAACATCTATTTTAGATTTTAGATTCTTCAAAGTAGCCACCCTTTGCCTTGATGACAGCTTTGCACACTCTGGAAAGATGATCATTTCTCTGCTAGTTCAACTAAGTCACAGGTGTTTTTATAATACGTGAGAGTGAATGCCACTTGTCTAGTAAAAAACATTATTATTCAACAATAGGTATTATGTATTCAAGATACTGTATGAAAGATTGCACTGTATACAGTACAATACAAAGAGGGAAAATCAAGATGTGCTATTGAGGTAATATTTCTGAAGGTCTTCAGTTGAACATCTTATGCGCTTATGCTCCAGCTCTTGGGATCCCTTCACTGATATCACTGAACGATGAGTGCTTTTCAGCTAGGCCAAATATCATTGAAAAGTGATTTCTAATTCAACAAAGAGAGATTAATGCCTTCACCACTTAATAAGTGTGAGAAACGCATCACGGCTGAATAAAACCCTTTCAAGTTCCCCAAAATGAACCTTTTCAGAGCAATATAGGCACTCTTTCAGCATGCTCGCTGCTCAGAACAATCTTTTTCATTTCACACAGTAATTAATGACTAATTCTGTGATCTGCGTGCTTTGTAATGTGACAAATGTGCTCCCTCTCACCCCCTCCTTCTTGAAATGTTGAAATTCACGAGGGGTAGGCCTACAAAGGCGGTCAATGCCCGCCAATTCATTTCTCAGAATTACCACATAAATATAGGACAAGATTATATCCAACCTGAGGGAATATTTTATGAATACAATTTCACTCTTGATTCCCTCAGCATGGTGCTACATATTTTACTGTTCATTCAGGCCCAGATCACAAAAAAAAGATGATGCCTGAAGCCCTCCTGATGTACAGCTGTAGTCAGAGAAACCCAAGGTCTATATATCTATCTGTTCTTCATGCACAGTTACTTTAGAGGGCATTCAAAACAGGATTTTCATTCTGTGAGAGTTGCAGCAAACCTTAACCCCCTTATCCTGTGGCAAATAGGTTTGATTCTGCCTTAGTACTACCCCTCACACCATCCTATCCCAGCCACACTGACTGCTGCTTCCTCCATGGTTCTGGTTCTGTTGGCCCTACGTTTGCTGGGCTGGAGTAGACAAAACATACAGGTTGGTCAGCCCCAAATGTATAATCCCACCCAGGCAGGCCCAGAGCAGGGATCTGAGAACACAGAGGTCAATGAGGTATGGCTGGATGAATAGACTGATTAACCCTGGGACAGGGTTAGTGGTATGTTTAATCAACATGTTCGGAACTGTGCAGCCCTCCCTCATTAGCCCAGCCATGATGTGTGGACCCAAGCTAACCAACAGGGCAGGTCACCATGGAGACCAAAACCAGGCCCTGCTGGGAGTTTATCTAACGAATCCTTGAACTCTCCTTCCACCACACTGATGACAGCTAGCTACATATACATGTACATGGATAGGTGGGAAAGATAATAGTTGTTCATGCTACACACTACTACGACTACTACTACTACTGTTACTGCTGCTGCTGCTACAACTGCTACAGCTACTGCTACAACTACTGCTACTACTGCTACTGCTACTACAACTGCTACTACTACTAATGCTATTGCTACTACTACTGCTACTACTACTACTGCTACAACTACTACTATTACTACTACTGCTACTACTACTGCAACTGCTACTACTACTGCTATTGCTACTACTATTACTGCTACTACTACTACTGCTACTGCTACTACTGCTACTACTGCTGCTACTACTGCTACTGCAACTGCTACTATTACTGCTACTACTACTACTACTGCTACTACTACTACTACTACTGCTACTTCTACTACTGCTACTACTACTGCTACTACTGCTGCTACTACTACTACTGCGACTACTGCTACTACTACTGCTACTACTACTACTACTACTACTGCTACTTCTACTACTGCTACTACTACTTCTACTACTGCTACTACTACTACTACTACTACTGCTGCTACTACTACTACTGCTACTACTGCTACTACTACTGCGACTACTACTACTACTACTGCTACTTCTACTACTGCTACTACTACTGCTACTACTGCTACTACTACTAATGCTACTTCTACTACTGCTACTTCTACTACCACTACTGCTACTGCTACTGCTACTGCTACTGCTCCTACTACTACTACTACTACTACTACTACTACAACTACTACTACTGTAGTCACTGCACCACCACCTCCATACAAATGCGATGACACATCAGAGAACATCCAAACAGACACAGATACTCATTAGATTATATCTTCCTCTGGAACGTAACTATGAAATTAATTTCCATAGGATTTTATAATTGATACTTTCTCCTGATATATTGTCTCATCTTGAAGATAAATATCATCATAGTGGGGGAAAAGCAATCTAGATCCCATGTGAATACCCCTACCCTTTATTTCCCATTTCGCTCCAACAATCATCAAAATTGTATTCTTATGATGGAATGTATCTTTCATGCAACATAAATCATGTGGTAATGACAGGCGAGGCTAAGTGAAGGGATAAAGAGTTACATGACTAAGTGTGGTGGTGTAGAGGACACCATGTCAACTGGCTGTTGATGGATGGATCTATTTCACCTGGCTCTATACAGGGCTCTAGCAGAAACATACTGCTGGGGAGGTGCAGGGAGGATAAAGGGGTTGAAGGTCAAGAATTACAAAGGGGGAAAAGATGTTGGGAAAGGGAACGGATATGATTTTAACTACCAAATCAGCCCCTGTTCATCATACCTCAGCTTTAAAGTAATGTGTGGACGGAACTGCTCAGTGGAGAAAATATCAATGCAAAATATCTACAGTATATGAATTATCATTTTTCATAGCTGGGTTTCATTTTGGCTCAGATTTAAAATTCTAGCTTAGCTCTGTTGGCTAATGCATTTCCGACAAGTGGGCATAACATGGACATTTCTTAAATATAGAAGGAATACATCCACGTGAGAGACTGATACTTGTTGCACCCACAACACATACTGAAACTGTTGATTCTTGGCTCACAGTCCCAGAGGCAAACAGTGACAGGAGGTGCCAGTGTTGAGTGACAGTTGAATGGCAGGGCCAGGGCCAGAAGGGAATCAGGTATTATGGGGCATTACCAGGCTTTAGTGGACATTAAAAGGGTGATGAGATCTGAGACGCTGCCAGTGTTAGTCCGATCTTGTTGGGTATGGGTGGAACAGGGTGGCACAACATACAGAGGACACCTGTAGATTAGGGCGGCGTGTAGTAAAAAACTTTGATGATTCACATTGACTTTGAAATTGACACTGAAGATTTTATCACGTCTAGTGGACAGTTGCCCTTGAGGAGACAGATACTAACCTAAACAGATTGTACTCTTTCTGAGACTCTTTCTGAAATTCCTTATAATGAAATGTGATCCTCATGGTCCATCTCATCATGTCTTATCTCTTGCCCAAGTTGAAATGAGTCTGGATTGAACACATACTGTAGTGAGCACATATTAGCCTCTCTTGTACTGCCGACCCATTACCCTATCAGACCGCGGGACTGTCTCTGGGCTGGCCAGCCGGCCGGTGGCCTCTCATGATCAAGCCCCCAGCCCAGGCTGTCCACATTGAGCTGGTCCCCCAGGGTATGAGCATTACTCTGGGTTTGTGAGGGGCAGATGCCCTGACATCTGGGCCCAGGGTTAGTGCGAGCCCATCAGGGTGTGCTGGTGCTGGTGGTGCGTTGGCATGCAGTCTTCCCTGTAGCAGATTGAGGGTCCTGATGGAGGCTGATTGTGATCATCCATTACCCAGGCCCTGCAGATGGGTCCCTTTACTCCCACATGGGCGTAATTGGAAGCACTTACTGAGGACAACAGCCAAAGGGACACACAGGAAAGGACACAACATGAGTATGGGAAGAATGAGAAGAAGAAGAAGAAGAATGGCGAGGATGATGATTATGATGATAATGGTGATAATGGTGAGGATGATACTTGCATATTATTTCCTAAGGCAAAGTCAGGTTGACTTATTGACCCTGTGACTCCATGGCTATTTATTCTCTAGTGAAGTGGCATGCCATCAATTAACTACCAGTTTCATCCATTAATCCGTATTAGAGGTCGACCGATTATGCTTTTTCAACGCCGATACCGATACCGATTATTGGAGGGCAAAAGGGACGCTACCGAATAATCGGCCGGTTTTTATATATATATATTTGTAATAATGACAATTACAACAATACTGAATGAACAATGAACAATTTTATTTTAACTTAATATAAAACATCAAAAAATCTATTTAGTCTCAAATATATTATGAAACATGTTCAATTTGGTCTAAATTATGCAAAAACAAAGTGTTGGAGAAGAAAGTAAAAGTGCAACATGTGCCATGTAAAAAAGCTTACGTTTAAGTTCCTTGCTCAGAACATGAAAACATATGAAAGCTGGTGGTTCCTTTTAACATGAGTCTTCAATATTCCCAGGTAAGAAGTTTTAGGTTGTAGTTATTATAGGACTATTTCTCTCTATACCATTTGCATTTCATATACCTTTGACAATTGGATGTTCTAATAGGTACTTTAGTATTGCCAGCCTAATCTCGGGAGTTGATAGGCTTGATATCATAAACAGCGCAATGCTTGGAGCATTAGGAAGAGCTGCTGGCAAACGCAGGAAAGTGCTGTTTGAATGAATGCTTACGAGCCTGCTGCTGCCTACCACCGCTCAGTCAGACTGCGCTATCAAATCATAGACTTAATTATAATATAATAAACACAGAAATACGAGCCTTAGGTCATTAATATGGTCAAATCCGGAAACTATCATTTCGAAAACAAAATGTTTATTCTTTCAGTGAAATACGGATGTCATAATAGTTGAAGCCGTGTTGAATGGACCAAACTGCAGGCGGAATGTGGATACTCATCTTTTAATGTAAAGAATAATAAATCAAAGCAAAGTATACACAGGAAAACAATAACACGAAACTCACGACAGGCTAACAGGCTTACTACAAACAAAAGACTAGCAGTGTTAGCACAACCACCCACAAACCCAAGTGACAAACATACTCCTAAATATATGACTCCCAAACAGACATACTAGACAACCCATACAGACTTCTTCTGCCACGTCCTGACCAAAATACTACACCACTACTCCCTCTGCTGGTCAGGACGTGACAACGGAACCGTTCCTTATTTTATCTACCGGGTGGCATCCATAAGTCTAAATATTGCTGTTACATTGCACAACCTTCAATGTTATGTCATAATTATGTAAAATTCTGGCAAATTAGTTCGCAACGAGCCAGGTGGCCCAAACTGTTGCATATACCCTGACTCTGCGTGCAATGTACGCAAGAGAAGTGACACAATTTGCCTAGTTAATATTGCCTGCTAACATGAATTTATTTTAACTAAATATGCTGGTTTAAAAAAATATACTTCTGTGTATTGATTTTAAGAAAGGCATTGATGTTTATGGTTAGGTACATTCGTGCAACGATTGTGCTTTTTTCGCAAATGCGCTTTTGTTAAATCATCCCCTGTTTGGCGAAGTTGGCTGTCTTTGTTAGGAAGAAATGGCCTTCACACAGTTCGCAACGAGCCAGGCGGCCCAAACTGCTGCATATACCTTGACTCTGTTGCACAGAACGCAAGAGAAGTGACACAATTTCCCTAGTTAAAAGAAATTCATGTTAGCAGGCAATATTAACTAAATAGGCAGGTTTAAAAATATATACTTGTGTATTGATTTTAAGAAAGGCGTTGATGTTTATTGGTGGAACGACAGTGCTTTTTCCACGAATGCGCTTGTTAAATCACCTGTTTGGCAAAGTAGGCTGTGATTCAATGATAAATTAACAGGCACCGCATCAATTATATGCAACGCAGGACAAGCTAGATAAACTAGTAATATCATCAACCATGTGTAGTTAACTAGTGATTATGTTAAGATTGAATGTTTTTTATAAGATAAGTTTAATGCTAGCTAGCACCTTACTTTGGCTCCTTGCTGCACTCGCATAACAGGTAGTCAGCCTGCCATGCAGTCTCCTCGTGGAGTGCAATGTAATCGGCCATAATCGGTGTCCAAAAATGCCGATTACCGATTATTATGAAAACTTGAAATCGTCCCTAATTAATCGGCCATTCAGATTAATCGGTCAACCTCTAATCCGTATGGCAGTCAGACTGTTTCAAAATGCATTTCATTGTATTACCCTTCTGCTCCGCTCCCTTCCCGCTCTCACCATGCTCATGTCATGTAACTTTTCTCTGATGTGGATCAGTGAGCTGTAAACATGTATACTAACACACTCAAAAACAGGCGCCCACACGCGCACACGCACACGCACACACACACACACACTGCTGGCTAATATGTTCCCACACTCCAGGCTGAGTCCTGCGCCATCTACAGAAGGGCTGTGTAACGGCATTCTCGGCACATCCGTGCTTTGAATTAATTGCAGTACCTCACACTCCATACATTTTCCCAGACACTATGTCACCTTGAGAATAGGGCTTGGGATCCTATCAGTTGTGGTGGCAGGGGGGAGGGGGGGGGGATGAGGGCAGGGGAGGGGGAGAGCCAGAGAGAGAGTCCAGCTAACATGAGCAGCTGAAAATGGCTGTCAAATGTTTGCAAATGATAAATACACGCACATATACGTTGTATCCCGGAGGGTTAAAAAGCCAAGCAACCACATGACTGTGTGAGGACTGTAACTTAATCTGCACTTATCCCTCAAACATATACAACAGGACACTACAGAATAAATCTTTCTTTCTCTATGTTTGTAGTGGAGCATTTTAATAAAATAGCCATAGAATTCTGTATAACTCCTCTAATGGCCAGGGCACAGTAGATTTGTGTCCGTCTGTGTAGGCTACAGAAATATCCTCTAGGCTGACCATTACAATATCATCCAGTGAAGTAGCAATCAAGTAGTGAGAAATATTTTTCATCCACAAAATATTTTACTATTCAGACTGAATAGTAAATTATCTTAAAGTCAATCAAATTGTAACATTTCACCAATATTTGATGAAATACTAATCCATCACACTGTAAACAAATGCATTAAAATGACAGGATCCTCCTCAGACCGTAGTCTGGGTTGTAATGGGCTAATGATTCATGGGGCATTGAAAAGGCCTCTGTATGGAGGACTGCTCTAAATCTAATCAGGGCCATTGCTTATGCCAGCAGGGCATAGTAATAAAGTTGGCAACACTTGGTTACTGCTTTGTGTTCCTCCTCATTTCTCATCACAGCCCAGACACCACAGTGGAGGGCAACACACACCGTAGCAGCATATCTGCCGTAGCAGTAATTGGAAGATGTAATCCGATTATCCTGATACTACCTGGGGTCAACCATCGCCTATGGTAAAAGTGTTTTATTATTATCATGAATTTGGAAACCTATTTACAGGGCTAATGGTAACTACTTCTAAACATCCCATAATCCAATCAACCATGGATGAATGATAGTATATCTAGCTACACGTTGAAATGATGGTGTCCTTTGTTGGGCAAATCAGATGTCAATGTAGCCGACAAACCCAACCTCACTATGAATTTACTTTCACATACAGCTTGGGTATGAGAAATTAGAGTTACTTTCAACTATTCTATGTTATTTAGGTAGTCTACACAAAGGAATATGAAAGCTGATCAATGTCTAAATGTGTTGACATGATAGCTCAGCTGAAACAAACACAGCTTGTTTGCTCAGCAGGGTATATAGACATAGGCATATGGATGGTGGACTTGATCTCACTGAAATGCATTACTCCTCCTCTACCAGTAGGAGTCCCTGATCAGGCAGAAATCATTAGAATGTGAGGGATGTTGATTCAACATAACATTTTACTATCAACCTTGAAACAAGGTCAAATATAATGTATAATCAAATTTAAAATTCTACGTAATTTCAACCACCCAATATATATTGAATATAGGATGAAAAATAATTTTTACATTTCTATGTGGAATTTTCAATGCAATTTCAATGTATACATATTTCTGATGACGACAACCTGTTAGTCAGGTTAAGTCAATGTATTTCATTTCAATGTTTACAACACTGGTTGGAATGAGATGCCAACAGTACTGAAAACCCTCCCACTTGCTAGCCAATACATTTTCTCAAGGAGATTTCATTCAATAGGGTTTTCAGTACATTTATCTAAAGCCATTCCTTTAAATTTGGTGTACCTTTAATTTGACATTTCTGGACAGACTCACTGCTCCTAGAGCACTACCTGATTCTAATAATTAGCTGATTGATAAACTGAATCAGGTTAGCTATAAATGGGGTTGGAGTGAAAACCTACAGGAAGGTAGCTCTCCAGGAACAGGGTTGGAGAGCCCTGCACTAGAATATATGAAGAGAACGTTCAGAATATTTGGCATCAATGAAAGAAAGCCATATAAATACACACATATTAGTCTCCCTAACAGCACTTTACTCTGATCTTGTATATTATTTAGGGTTAGGAAAGTATTTATTAATAAAAAAAACAGGGTTGGAGAGACTTTATGCACTAAATATATTGGTGAATAAAACATACAGTGGTTTGATTAATCCTGAAAGTTACCATATTCAATTATTCAATCCATTAAATATTGGAAGGGGAGAAAAGTGTACAATAGGTGTTGAACAGTAGTCTTATAAATCTACCCTAATAATCCTCACTAATCAAGGAACTGTGATGACAACGGTCCAGTCGTAAACAGTCGCCATGCTCCAGGTTTAAACTGCTACATATGGTCTACATACCATTAATGATTCAGACTACATGCCCCGAATTATTACACAACTTGTAATACGTTAGCCTAATATTATCCGCTATTGCTAACGATCCTCAGGAACAACCACGCAAACCTGACAGAGGAAAAACTAATGATGTAATGGAATGATGCAAAATGTAAGGAAACTAATTCTAAAGTCAGTGACAGATATAAATGTATGTGGGTATAACTGACAGTGGATAGTAGCTAATATTAAAAAAACAGTGAAAAGTCTGGGCATATAATTAACACATTCCATGAATCATAAATCAACTCCATGGGTTTACTGTCATTTGCGCATGACTACAGAAGCCTATAGCTTAGGTCTCCAAATTGCATCCGTGGCCTGCAAATGCAAGTTATAAGGCCAACATTTCATAAACTTCACTGTGGAAAAGATGTTGATATACTTCAGTCTGCTGCCATATGACTAGTTTCACATTTGTCTCCAGCGATCATAAGGTAAAGTATATCTAAAACAATTGTCATTTATATTTACAATCCCCTTATCCTAACGGCGTACTCATTTACCTAGCTCTTAGAGTAGCAATTTGTAAATGACCGTGCATGGAAAATTGTGTTATTTCTAATTGGAACCGACAGGTTGCTCGACCTTATTCATAATTTCATTGCGCGTAAACACCTTCATATATTGTATCTCCTCCCCAAACCAAAGCAGGTGAATAGCATAGTAGAGAGAAAAGTGATTAAAAAGGGAATTACATTCCATTTCAAATCAAATCAAATTGTATTTGTCACATGCCCCTAATACAACAGGTGTAGACCTTACCTTGAAATGCTTACTTACAAGCCCTTAACCAACAATGCAGTTCAGCTAATATAGTTAAGGAAATATTTACTAAATAAACTAAAGTAAAAAAATCTAAAGGTAAAACAATAAAATTACATAACAATAACGAGGCTATATACAGGGGGTACCAGTACCTAGTCAATGTGCAGGGGTACAGGTTAGTCGAGGTAATTTATAAAGTGACTATGCATAGATAATAGACAGCGAGTAGCAGCGGTGTAAAAACTGGAGTCTTTAACAATTTTTTGGGCCTTCATCTGATACCGCCTAGTATATAGGTCCTGGATTCCAGGAAGCTTGGCCCCAGTGATGTACTGAGCCGTACGCACTACCCTCTGTAGCGCCTTACAGTCAGATGCTGAGCAGTGGCCATACCAGGCGGTGACACAAACGGTCAGGATGCTCTCGATGGTGCAGCTGTAGAAGTTTTGAGGATCTGGAGACCCATGCCAAATCTTTTCAGTCTCCTGAGGGGGAAATGGTGTTGTCGTGCCCTCTTCACAACTGTCTTGTTGTGTTTGGACCATGATAGTTTGTTGGTGATGTGGACACCAAGGAACTTGAAACTCTTGACCCGCTCCACTTCAGCCCCGTCTATGTTAATGGGGGCCTGTTCGGCCCTCCTTTTCCTATAATCCACAATCAACTCCTTTGTCTTGCTCACATTGAGGGAGAGGTTGTTGTCCTGGTATCACACTGCCACGTCTCTGACCTCCTCCCTAAAGGCTGTCTCATCGTTGTTGGTGATCAGGCCTACCACTGTTGTGTCGTCAGCAAACTTAATGATGATGTTGGAGTCATGCTTGGCCACGCAGTCCTGGGTGAACAGGGAGTACAGGAGGGGACTGAGCACGCACTCCTGAGCCCCCAGTGTTGAGGATCAGCGTGGCAGATGTGTTGATGCCTACCCTTACCACCTGGGAGCGGCCCATCAGGAAGTCCAGGATCCAGTTGCAGAGGAAGGTGTTTAATCCCAGGGTCCTTACCTTAGTGATGAGCTTTGTGGGCACTATGGTGTTGAACGCTGAGCTGTAGTCAATGAACAGCATTCTCACATAGGTGTTCCATTTGTCCAGGTGGGAAAGGGCGGTGTGGAGTGCGATTGAGAATGTGTCATTTGTGGATCTGTTGGGGCGGTATGCAAATTGGAGTGGGTCTAGGGGTTATGGCATGATGGTGTTGACGTGAGCCATGACCAGCCTTTCAAAGCACTTCAAGGCTACCGACATGAGTGCTACGGGGCGTTAATCATTTAGGAAGGTTACCTTCACTTTCTTGGGCACAAGGACTATGGTGGTCTGTTTGAAACATGTAGGTATTACAGACTCGTCAGGGAGAGGTTGAAATGTCAGTGAAGACACTTGCCACCCATGCTTTGAGTACACATCCTGGTAATACGGCTGGCCCCGTGGCTTTGTGAATGTTGACCTGTTTAAAGGTCTGGCTCACATCGGCTACGGAGAGCGTGATCACACAGTCATCTGGAACTGCTGATGCTCTCATGCATGCTTCAGTGTTGCTTCAGTGTCTACAGCTTATCATGAGGTATTCTACCTTAGGCGAGCAATACCTTGAGACTTCTTTAATATTAGACATCGTGCACCAGCATTTATTGACAAATAGACACACACCCCCGCCCCTCATCTTACCAGACGTAGCTGCTCTGTCCTGCCGATGCACGGAGAAGCCAGTCAGTTCTATATTATCCGTGTCGTCGTTCAGCCACATCCCGTTGGTAGGACAGTCTTAATCGTAGATCGTCCAGTTTGTTTTCCAATCATTGCACGTTAGCCAATAATACGGAGGGTGATGGTGGTTTACCTACTCGTCGGCAAAGTCTTACAAGGCACCCCACCCTCTTCCCTCTTTTTGTCCGTCTTTTCTTCACGTTGATGACAGGGATTTGGGCCTTGTCTTGATAAAGCAGTGTATCCTTTGCATTGGACTCATTAAAGAAAAAAATATGATCCAGTTTGACAGCAACATCATGTACAAAATGAGTTACAAACAATGTGAAAAAACAAACAAAATAGCACAGTTGGTTAGGAGCCCGTAAAACGGCAACCATCCTCTCAGGCTCCGTTTATGTGTGCTTAACTCAGGTGGGAATTCCCTTCATAAAGCCTAGATACGGCTGGCTCTACTGCTGGCTGGCTCTACTGCTAGCTGGCACTACGGCTGGCTGTTGGCTCCACTGCTGGCTCTACTGCTTGTTGCTAGCTTTACTGCTGACTGCTGGCTCTACGGCTGGCTGGCTCTATGGCTGGCTCAACTGCTGGCTGGCTCTACTGCTGGATGGCTCTACGGCTGGCTGCTGGCACCACTGCTGGCTCTACTCCTTGCTGCTAGCTTTACTGCTGGCTGCTAGCTTTACTGCTGGCTGCTAGCTCTTTGGCTGGCTGCTAGCTCTACTTCTGGATGGCTCTACGGCTGGCTGCTGGCTGCACTGCTGGCTCTACGGAAGGCTTTACTGCTGGCTGGCTCTACTGCTTGTTGGCTCTACTTCCAGCTGCTAGCTCTATGGCTGCCTGCTGGCTCTACTGCTGGCTGGCTCTACAGCTAGCTGGCTCTAAAGCTGTCTGCTGGCTCCACTGCAGGCTGGCTCTACTGCTAACTGCTTGCACTACGGCTGCCTGCTGGCTCTACTGCTAGCTGGCTCTACTGCTGGCTGGCTCTACGGCTGGCTGCTCGCTCCACTGCTGGCTCTACTGTTGGCTGCTAGCTTTACTGCTGGCTGCTAGTTCTACGGCTGGCTGGATCTACTGCTGGCTGGCTCTACGGCTGCCTGCTGGTTCTACTGCTGGCTGGCTCTACTGCTGGCTGGCTCTAAAGCTTACTGCTGGCTCCACTGCTGGCTGGTTCTACTGCTAGCGGCTAGCTCTACGGCTGCCTGCTGGCTCTACTGCTAGCTGGCTCTACTGCTGGCTGGCTCTACTGCTGGATGCTGGCTCCACTGCTGGCTCTATTCCTTGCTGCTAGCTTTACTGCTGGCTGCTAGCTTTACTGCTGGCTGCTAGCTTTACTGCTGGCTGCTAGCTCTTTGGCTGGCTGCTTGCTCTACTGTTGGCTGGCTCTACGTCTGGCTGCTGGCTCCACTGCTGTCTCTACTGCTGGTTGGCTCTACGGCTGGCTGATGGCTCCACTGCTGGTTGGCTCTACTGCCAGCTGCTAGCTCTAGGGCTGCCTGCTGGCTCTACTGTTGGCTGGCTCTACTGCTAGCTAGCTCTAAAGCTGGCTGCTGGCTCCACTGCAGGCTGGCTCTACTTCTAGCCGCTAGCTCTACGGCTGCCTGCTGGCTCTACTGCTGGCTGGCTCTACGGCTGGCTGCTGGCTCCACTGCTGGCTCTACTGTTGCCTGCTAGCTTTACTGCTGGCTGCTAGCTCTACGGCTGGCTAGCTGGCTCTACTGCTGGCTGTCTCGACGGCTTGCTGCTTGCTCCACGGCTGGCTCTACTGCTGGCTGGCTATACTGCTTTCTGGCTCTACGGCTGGCTGCTGGCTCCACTGCTGGCTGCTAGCTCTACGGCTGGCTGGCTCTACTGCTGGCTGGCTCTATGGCTGGATGCTGGCTCCACTGCTGGCTCTACTGCTGGCTGGCTCTACTGCTGGTTGGCTCTACGGCTGTCTGATGGCTCCACTGCTGGTTGGCTCTACTGCCAGCTGCTAGCTCTACGGCTGCCTGCTGGCTCTACTGCTGGCTGGCTCTTCTGCTGGCTGGCTCTAAAGCTGGCTGCTGAATCCACTGCAGGCTGGCTCTACTGCTAGCTGCTAGCTCTATGGTTGCCTGCTGGCTCTACTGCTGGCTGGCTCTACGGCTGACTGCTGGCTCCACTGCTGGCTCTCCGGCTGGCTGGCTCTACTGCTTGCTGGATCTATGGCTGGCTGCTGGCTCCACTGCTGGCTGGCTCTACTGCTGGCTCTACTGCTGGCTGGCTCTACTGCTGGCTGGCTCTACTGCTGGCTCTACTCCTGGCTGGCTCTACTGCTGGCTGGCTCTATGGCTGGCTCTACTGCTGGCTCTACTGCTGGTTGCTAGCTTTACTGCTGGTTGCTGGCTCTACGGCTGGCTGGCTCTACTGCTGGCTGGCTCTACGGCTGGCCGCTGGCTCCACTGCTGGTTGGCTCTACTGCTACCTGCTAGCTCTACGGCTGCCTGCTGGCTCTACTGCTGGCTGGCTACTGCTAGCTGGCTCTACTGCTGGCTGGCTCTAAAGCTGGCTGCTGGCTCCACTGCTGGCTGGCTCTACTGCTAGCTGCTAGCTCCACGGCTGCCTGCTGGTTGGCTCTACTGCTGGCTGGCTCTAAAGCTGGCTGCTGGCTACACTGCAGGCTGGCTCTACTGCTAGCTGCTAGCCCTATGGTTGCCTGCTGGCTCTACCGCTGTCTGGCTCTACGGCTGGCTGCTGGCTCCACTGCTGGCTCTACTGCTGGTTGCTAGCTTTACTGCTGGCTGCTGGCTCTACGGCTGGCTGGCTCTACTGCTTGCTGGCTCTACGGCTGGCTGCTGGCTCCACTGCTGGCTCGCTCTACTGCTGGCTCGCTCTACTGCTGGCTCTACTGCTGGCTGGCTCTACTGCTGGCTGGCTCTACGGCTGTCTGCTGGCTCCACTGCTGGTTGGCTCTACTGCTAGCTGCTAGCTCTACGGCTGCATGCTGGCTCTTCTGCTGACTGGCTACTGCTACCTGGCTCTACTGCTGGCTGGCTCTAAAGCTGGCTGCTGGCTCCACTGCTGGCTGGCTCTACTGCTAGCTGCTAGCTCTACGGTTGCCTGCTGGCTCTACTGCTGGCTGGCTATTCTGCTGGCTGGCTCTACGGCTGGCTGCTGGCTCCACTGCTGGCTGCTAGCTCTACGGCTGGCTGGCTCTACTGCTGGCTGGCTCTATGGCTGGATGCTGGCTCCACTGCTGGCTCTACTGCTGGCTGGCTTTACTGCTGTCTGGCTCTACGGCTGGCTGCTGAATCCACTGCCGGCTGGCTCTACTGCTTGCTGCTAGCTCTACTGCTGCCTGCTGGTTCTACTGCTGGCTGGCTCTATTGCTAGCTGGCTCTAAAGCTGGCTGCTGGCTCCACTGCAGGCTGGCTCTACTGCTAGCTGCTAGCTCTACGGCTGCCTGCTGGCTCTACTGCTAGCTAGCTCTACTGCTGGCTGGCTCTACGGCTGGCTGCTGGCTCCACTGCTGGCTCTACGGCTGGCTCTACTGCTGGCTGGCTCTACTGCTGGTTGGCTCTACGGCTGGCTGATGGCTCCACTGCTGGTTGGCTCTACTGCCAGCTGCTAGCTCTACGGCTGCCTGCTGGCTCTACTGCTGGCTGGCTCTTTTGCTGGCTGGCTCTAAAGCTGGCTGCTGGCTCCACTGCAGGCTGGCTCTACTGCTAGCTGCTAGCTCTATGGTTGCCTGCTGGCTCTACTGCTGGCTGGCTCTATGGCTGACTGCTGGCTCCACTGCTGGCTCTCCGGCTGGCTGGCTCTACTGCTTGCTGGATCTATGGCTGGCTGCTGGCTCCACTGCTGGCTGGCTCTACTGCTGGCTCTACTGCTGGCTGGCTCTACTGCTGGCTGGCTCTACGGCTGGCTGCTGGCTCCACTGCTGGCTCTACTGCTGGCTGGCTCTACTGCTGGCTCTACTCCTGGCTGGCTCTACTGCTGGCTGGCTCTATGGCTGGCTCTACTGCTGGCTCTACTGCTGGTTGCTAGCTTTACTGCTGGTTGCTGGCTCTACGGCTGGCTGGCTCTACTGCTGGCTGGCTCTACTGCTAGCTGCTAGCTCTACGGCTGCCTGCTGGCTCTACTGCTGGCTGGCTACTGCTAGCTGGCTCTACTGCTGGCTGGCTCTAAAGCTGGCTGCTGGCTCCACTGCTGGCTGGCTCTACTGCTAGCTGCTAGCTCCACGGCTGCCTGCTGGTTGGCTCTACTGCTGGCTGGCTCTAAAGCTGGCTGCTGGCTACACTGCAGGCTGGCTCTACTGCTAGCTGCTAGCCCTATGGTTGCCTGCTGGCTCTACCGCTGTCTGGCTCTACGGCTGGCTGCTGGCTCCACTGCTGGCTCTACTGCTGGTTGCTAGCTTTACTGCTGGCTGCTGGCTCTACGGCTGGCTGGCTCTACTGCTTGCTGGCTCTACGGCTGGCTGCTGGCTCCGCTGCTGGCTCCACTGCTGGCTCGCTCCAATGCTGGCTCGCTCTACTGCTGGCTTGCTCTACTGCTGGCTCTACTGCTGGCTGGCTCTACTGCTGCTGGCTCCACTGCTGGTTGGCTCTACTGCTAGCTGCTAGCTCTACGGCTGCATGCTGGCTCTTCTGCTGACTGGCTACTGCTACCTGGCTCTACTGTTGGCTGGCTCTAAAGCTGGCTGCTGGTTCCACTGCTGGCTGGCTCTACTGCTAGCTGCTAGCTCTACGGCTGCCTGCTGGTTCTACTGCTGGCTGGCTCTACTGCTGGCTGGCTCTAAAGCTGGCTGCTGGCTCCACTGAAGGCTGGCTCTACTGCTAGCTGCTAGCTCTACGGTTGCCTGCTGGCTCTACTGCTGGCTGGCTATACTGGTTTCTGGCTCTACGGCTGGCTGCTGGCTCCACTGCTGGCTGCTAGCTCTACGGCTGGCTGGCTCTACTGCTGGCTGGCTCTATGGCTGGATGCTGGCTCCACTGCTGGCTCTACTGCTGGCTGGCTCTACTGCTGGTTGGCTCTACGGCTGTCTGATGGCTCCACTGCTGGTTGGCTCTACTGTCAGCTGCTAGCTCTACGGCTGCCTGCTGGCTCTACTGCTGGCTGGCTCTTCTGCTGGCTGGCTCTAAAGCTGGCTGCTGGCTCCACTGCAGGCTGGCTCTACTGCTAGCTGCTAGCTCTATGGCTGCCTGCTGGCTCTACTGCTGGCTGGCTACTGCTAGCTGGCTCTACTGCTGGCTGGCTCTAAAGCTGGCTGCTGGCTCCACTGCTGGCTGGCTCTACTGCTAGCTGCTAGCTCTATGGCTGCCTGCTGGTTCTACTGCTGGCTGGCTCTACTGCTGGCTGGCTCTAAAGCTGGCTGCTGGCTCCACTGAAGGCTGGCTCTACTGCTAGCTGCTAGCTCTACGGCTGCCTGCTGGCTCTACTGCTGGCTGGCTCTTCTGCTGGCTGGCTCTAAAGCTGGCTGCTGAATCCACTGCAGGCTGGCTCTACTGCTAGCTGCTAGCTCTATGGTTGCCTGCTGGCTCTACTGCTGGCTGGCTCTACGGCTGACTGCTGGCTCCATTGCTGGCTCTCCGGCTGGCTGGCTCTACTGCTTGCTGGATCTATGGCTGGCTGCTGGCTCCACTGCTGGCTGGCTCTACTGCTGGCTGCTGGCTCCTCTGCTGGCTCTACTGCTGGCTGGCTCTACTGCTGGCTCTACTCCTGGCTGGCTCTACTGCTGGCTGGCTCTATGGCTGGCTCTACTGCTGGCTCTACTGCTGGTTGCTAGCTTTACTGCTGGTTGCTGGCTCTACGGCTGGCTGGCTCTACTGCTGGCTGGCTCTACGGCTGGCCGCTAGCTCCACTGCTGGTTGGCTCTACTGCTACCTGCTAGCTCTACGGCTGCCTGCTGGCTCTACTGCTGGCTGGCTACTGCTAGCTGGCTCTACTGCTGGCTGGCTCTAAAGCTGGCTGCTGGCTCCACTGCTGGCTGGCTCTACTGCTAGCTGCTAGCTCCACGGCTGCCTGCTGGTTGGCTCTACTGCTGGCTGGCTCTAAAGCTGGCTGCTGGCTACACTGCAGGCTGGCTCTACTGCTAGCTGCTAGCCCTATGGTTGCCTGCTGGCTCTACCGCTGTCTGGCTCTACGGCTGGCTGCTGGCTCCACTGCTGGCTCTACTGCTGGTTGCTAGCTTTACTGCTGGCTGCTGGCTCTACGGCTGGCTGGCTCTACTGCTTGCTGGCTCTACGGCTGGCTGCTGGCTCCACTGCTGGCTCGCTCTACTGCTGGCTCGCTCTACTGCTGGCTCTACTGCTGGCTGGCTCTACTGCTGGCTGGCTCTACGGCTGTCTGCTGGCTCCACTGCTGGTTGGCTCTACTGCTAGCTGCTAGCTCTACGGCTGCATGCTGGCTCTTCTGCTGACTGGCTACTGCTACCTGGCTCTACTGCTGGCTGGCTCTAAAGCTGGCTGCTGGCTCCACTGCTGGCTGGCTCTACTGCTAGCTGCTAGCTCTACGGTTGCCTGCTGGCTCTACTGCTGGCTGGCTATTCTGCTGGCTGGCTCTACGGCTGGCTGCTGGCTCCACTGCTGGCTGCTAGCTCTACGGCTGGCTGGCTCTACTGCTGGCTGGCTCTATGGCTGGATGCTGGCTCCACTGCTGGCTCTACTGCTGGCTGGCTCTACTGCTGTCTGGCTCTACGGCTGGCTGCTGAATCCACTGCTGGCTGGCTCTACTGCTTGCTGCTAGCTCTACTGCTGCCTGCTGGTTCTACTGCTGGCTGGCTCTATTGCTAGCTGGCTCTAAAGCTGGCTGCTGGCTCCACTGCAGGCTGGCTCTACTGCTAGCTGCTAGCTCTACGGCTGCCTGCTGGCTCTACTGCTAGCTAGCTCTACTGCTGGCTGGCTCTACGGCTGGCTGCTGGCTCCACTGCTGGCTCTACGGCTGGCTCTACTGCTGGCTGGCTCTACTGCTGGTTGGCTCTACGGCTGGCTGATGGCTCCACTGCTGGTTGGCTCTACTGCCAGCTGCTAGCTCTACGGCTGCCTGCTGGCTCTACTGCTGGCTGGCTCTTTTGCTGGCTGGCTCTAAAGCTGGCTGCTGGCTCCACTGCAGGCTGGCTCTACTGCTAGCTGCTAGCTCTATGGTTGCCTGCTGGCTCTACTGCTGGCTGGCTCTATGGCTGACTGCTGGCTCCACTGCTGGCTCTCCGGCTGGCTGGCTCTACTGCTTGCTGGATCTATGGCTGGCTGCTGGCTCCACTGCTGGCTGGCTCTACTGCTGGCTCTACTGCTGGCTGGCTCTACTGCTGGCTGGCTCTACGGCTGGCTGCTGGCTCCACTGCTGGCTCTACTGCTGGCTGGCTCTACTGCTGGCTCTACTCCTGGCTGGCTCTACTGCTGGCTGGCTCTATGGCTGGCTCTACTGCTGGCTCTACTGCTGGTTGCTAGCTTTACTGCTGGTTGCTGGCTCTACGGCTGGCTGGCTCTACTGCTGGCTGGCTCTACTGCTAGCTGCTAGCTCTACGGCTGCCTGCTGGCTCTACTGCTGGCTGGCTACTGCTAGCTGGCTCTACTGCTGGCTGGCTCTAAAGCTGGCTGCTGGCTCCACTGCTGGCTGGCTCTACTGCTAGCTGCTAGCTCCACGGCTGCCTGCTGGTTGGCTCTACTGCTGGCTGGCTCTAAAGCTGGCTGCTGGCTACACTGCAGGCTGGCTCTACTGCTAGCTGCTAGCCCTATGGTTGCCTGCTGGCTCTACCGCTGTCTGGCTCTACGGCTGGCTGCTGGCTCCACTGCTGGCTCTACTGCTGGTTGCTAGCTTTACTGCTGGCTGCTGGCTCTACGGCTGGCTGGCTCTACTGCTTGCTGGCTCTACGGCTGGCTGCTGGCTCCACTGCTGGCTCGCTCCACTGCTGGCTCGCTCTACTGCTGGCTTGCTCTACTGCTGGCTCTACTGCTGGCTGGCTCTACTGCTGCTGGCTCCACTGCTGGTTGGTTCTACTGCTAACTGCTAGCTCTACGGCTGCATGCTGGCTCTTCTGCTGACTGGCTACTGCTACCTGGCTCTACTGTTGGCTGGCTCTAAAGCTGGCTGCTGGCTCCACTGCTGGCTGGCTCTACTGCTAGCTGCTAGCTCTACGGCTGCCTGCTGGTTCTACTGCTGGCTGGCTCTACTGCTGGCTGGCTCTAAAGCTGGCTGCTGGCTCCACTGAAGGCTGGCTCTACTGCTAGCTGCTAGCTCTACGGTTGCCTGCTGGCTCTACTGCTGGCTGGCTATACTGCTTTCTGGCTCTACGGCTGGCTGCTGGCTCCACTGCTGGCTGCTAGCTCTACGGCTGGCTGGCTCTACTGCTGGCTGGCTCTATGGCTGTATGCTGGCTCCACTGCTGGCTCTACTGCTGGCTGGCTCTACTGCTGGTTGGCTCTACGGCTGTCTGATGGCTCCACTGCTGGTTGGCTCTACTGCCAGCTGCTAGCTCTACGGCTGCCTGCTGGCTCTACTGCTGGCTGGCTCTTCTGCTGGCTGGCTCTAAAGCTGGCTGCTGGCTCCACTGCAGGCTGGCTCTACTGCTAGCTGCTAGCTCTATGGTTGCCTGCTGGCTCTACTGCTGGCTGGCTCTACGGCTGACTGCTGGCTCCACTGCTGGCTCTCCGGCTGGCTGGCTCTACTGCTTGCAATATCTATGGCTGGCTGCTGGCTCCACTGCTGGCTGGCTCCACTGCTGGCTCTACTGCTGGCTGGCTCTACTGCTGGCTGGCTCTACGGCTGGCTGCTGGCTCCACTGCTGGCTCTACTGCTGGCTGGCTCTACTGCTGGTTCTACTCCTGGCTGGCTCTACTGCTGGCTGGCTCTATGTCTGGCTCTACTGCTGGCTCTACTGCTGGTTGCTAGCTTTACTGCTGGTTGCTGGCTCTACGGCTGGCTGGCTCTACTGCTGGCTGGCTCTACGGCTGGCCGCTGGCTCCACTGCAGGCTGGCTCTACTGCTAGCTGCTAGCTCTATGGCTGCCTGCTGGCTCTACTGCTGGCTGGCTACTGCTAGCTGGCTCTACTGCTGGCTGGCTCTAAAGCTGGCTGCTGGCTCCACTGCTGGCTGGCTCTACTGCTAGCTGCTAGCTCTACGGCTGCCTGCTGGTTCTACTGCTGGCTGGCTCTACTGCTGGCTGGCTCTAAAGCTGGCTGCTGGCTCCACTGAAGGCTGGCTCTACTGCTAGCTGCTAGCTCTACGGTTGCCTGCTGGCTCTACTGCTGGCTGGCTATTCTGCTTTCTGGCTCTACGGCTGGCTGCTGGCTCCACTGCTGGCTGCTAGCTCTACAGCTGGCTGGCTCTACTGCTGGCTGGCTCTATGGCTGGATGCTGGCTCCACTGCTGGCTCTACTGCTGGCTGGCTCTACTGCTGTCTGGCTCTACGGCTGGCTGCTGAATCCACTGCCGGCTGGCTCTACTGCTAGCTGCTAGCTCTACGGCAGCCTGCTGGCTCTACTGCTGGCTGGCTCTACTGCTGGCTGGCTCTAAAGTTGGCTGCTGGCTCCACTGCTGGCTGGTTCTACTGCTGGCTGGCTCTAAAGCTGGCTGCTGGCTCCACTGCTGGCTGGCTCTACTGCTGGCTGGCTCTACTGCTGTCTGGCTCTACGGCTGGCTGCTGAATCCACTGCTGGCTGGCTCTACTGCTAGCTGCTAGCTCTACGGTTGCCTGCTGGCTCTACTGCTGGCTGGCTATTCTGCTTTCTGGCTCTACGGCTGGCTGCTGGCTCCAATGCTGGCTGCTAGCTCTACGGCTGGCTGGCTCTACTGCTGGCTGGCTCTATGGCTGGATGCTGGCTCCACTGCTGGCTCTACTGCTGGCTGGCTCTACTGCTGTCTGGCTCTACGGCTGGCTGCTGAATCCACTGCCGGCTGGCTCTACTGCTAGCTGCTAGCTCTACGGCAGCCTGCTGGCTCTACTGCTGGCTGGCTCTACTGCTGGCTGGCTCTAAAGTTGGCTGCTGGCTCCACTGCTGGCTGGTTCTACTGCTGGCTGGCTCTAAAGCTGGCTGCTGGCTCCACTGCTGGCTGGTTCTACTGCTGGCTGGCTCTAAAGCTGGCTGCTGGCTCCACTGCTGGCTGGCTCTACGGCTGGCTGCTGAATCCACTGCTGGCTGGCTCTACTGCTAGCTGCTAGCTCTATGGTTGCCTGCTGGCTCTACTGCTGGCTGGCTCTACGGCTGACTGCTGGCTCCACTGCTGGCTCTCCGGCTGGCTGGCTCTACTGCTTGCTGGATCTATGGCTGGCTGCTGGCTCCACTGCTGGCTGGCTCTACTGCTGGCTCTACTGCTGGCTGGCTCTACTGCTGGCTGGCTCTACGGCTGGCTGCTGGCTCCACTGCTGGCTCTACTGCTGGCTGGCTCTACTGCTGGTTCTACTCCTGGCTGGCTCTACTGCTGGCTGGCTCTATGGCTGGCTCTACTGCTGGCTCTACTGCTGGTTGCTAGCTTTACTGCTGGTTGCTGGCTCTACGGCTGGCTGGCTCTACTGCTGGCTGGCTCTACGGCTGGCCGCTGGCTCCACTGCTGGCTGGCTCTACTGCTAGCTGCTAGCTCTACGGCTGCCTGCTGGTTCTACTGCTGGCTGGCTCTACTGCTGGCTGGCTCTAAAGCTGGCTGCTGGCTCCACTGAAGGCTGGCTCTACTGCTAGCTGCTAGCTCTACGGTTGCCTGCTGGCTCTACTGCTGGCTGGCTCTATGGCTGACTGCTGGCTCCACTGCTGGCTCTACGGCTGTCTGCTGGCTCCACTGCTGGTTGGCTCTACTGCTACCTGCTAGCTCTACGGCTGCCTGCAGGCTCTACTGCTGGCTGGCTACTGCTAGCTGGCTCTACTGCTGGCTGGCTCTAAAGCTGGCTGCTGGCTCCACTGCTGGCTGGCTCTACTGCTAGCTGCTAGCTCTACGGCTGCCTGCTGGTTCTACTGCTGGCTGGCTCTACTGCTGGCTGGCTCTAAAGCTGGCTGCTGGCTCCACTGAAGGCTGGCTCTACTGCTAGCTGCTAGCTCTACGGTTGCCTGCTGGCTCTACTGCTGGCTGGCTATTCTGCTTTCTGGCTCTACGGCTGGCTGCTGGCTCCACTGCTGGCTGCTAGCTCTACGGCTGGCTGGCTCTACTGCTGGCTGGCTCTATGGCTGGATGCTGGCTCCACTGCTGGCTCTACTGCTGGCTGGCTCTACTGCTGTCTGGCTCTACGGCTGGCTGCTGAATCCACTGCCGGCTGGCTCTACTGCTAGCTGCTAGCTCTACGGCAGCCTGCTGGCTCTACTGCTGGCTGGCTCTACTGCTGGCTGGCTCTAAAGTTGGCTGCTGGCTCCACTGCTGGCTGGTTCTACTGCTGGCTGGCTCTAAAGCTGGCTGCTGGCTCCACTGCTGGCTGGCTCTACTGCTGGCTGGCTCTACTGCTGTCTGGCTCTACGGCTGGCTGCTGAATCCACTGCTGGCTGGCTCTACTGCTAGCTGCTAGCTCTACGGTTGCCTGCTGGCTCTACTGCTGGCTGGCTATTCTGCTTTCTGGCTCTACGGCTGGCTGCTGGCTCCACTGCTGGCTGCTAGCTCTACGGCTGGCTGGCTCTACTGCTGGCTGGCTCTATGGCTGGATGCTGGCTCCACTGCTGGCTCTACTGCTGGCTGGCTCTACTGCTGTCTGGCTCTACGGCTGGCTGCTGAATCCACTGCCGGCTGGCTCTACTGCTAGCTGCTAGCTCTACGGCAGCCTGCTGGCTCTACTGCTGGCTGGCTCTACTGCTGGCTGGCTCTAAAGTTGGCTGCTGGCTCCACTGCTGGCTGGTTCTACTGCTGGCTGGCTCTAAAGCTGGCTGCTGGCTCCACTGCTGGCTGGTTCTACTGCTGGCTGGCTCTAAAGCTGGCTGCTGGCTCCACTGCTGGCTGGCTCTACGGCTGGCTGCTGAATCCACTGCTGGCTGGCTCTACTGCTAGCTGCTAGCTCTATGGTTGCCTGCTGGCTCTACTGCTGGCTGGCTCTACGGCTGACTGCTGGCTCCACTGCTGGCTCTCCGGCTGGCTGGCTCTACTGCTTGCTGGATCTATGGCTGGCTGCTGGCTCCACTGCTGGCTGGCTCTACTGCTGGCTCTACTGCTGGCTGGCTCTACTGCTGGCTGGCTCTACGGCTGGCTGCTGGCTCCACTGCTGGCTCTACTGCTGGCTGGCTCTACTGCTGGTTCTACTCCTGGCTGGCTCTACTGCTGGCTGGCTCTATGGCTGGCTCTACTGCTGGCTCTACTGCTGGTTGCTAGCTTTACTGCTGGTTGCTGGCTCTACGGCTGGCTGGCTCTACTGCTGGCTGGCTCTACGGCTGGCCGCTGGCTCCACTGCTGGTTGGCTCTACTGCTACCTGCTAGCTCTACGGCTGCCTGCAGGCTCTACTGCTGGCTGGCTACTGCTAGCTGGCTCTACTGCTGGCTGGCTCTAAAGCTGGCTGCTGGCTCCACTGCTGGCTGGCTCTACTGCTAGCTGCTAGCTCTACGGCTGCCTGCTGGTTCTACTGTTGGCTGGCTCTACTGCTGGCTGGCTCTAAAGCTGGCTGCTGGCTCCACTGAAGGCTGGCTCTACTGCTAGCTGCTAGCTCTACGGTTGCCTGCTGGCTCTACTGCTGGCTGGCTATTCTGCTTTCTGGCTCTACCGCTGGCTGCTGGCTCCACTGCTGGCTGCTAGCTCTACGGCTGGCTGGCTCTACTGCTGGCTGGCTCTATGGCTGGATGCTGGCTCCACTGCTGGCTCTACTGCTGGCTGGCTCTACTGCTGTCTGGCTCTACGGCTGGCTGCTGAATCCACTGCCGGCTGGCTCTACTGCTAGCTGCTAGCTCTACGGCAGCCTGCTGGCTCTACTGCTGGCTGGCTCTACTGCTGGCTGGCTCTAAAGTTGGCTGCTGGCTCCACTGCTGGCTGGTTCTACTGCTAGCTGGCTCTAAAACTGGCTGCTGGCTCCACTGCTGGCTGGCTCTACTGCTGGCTGGCTCTACTGCTGTCTGGCTCTACGGCTGGCTGCTGAATCCACTGCTGGCTGGCTCTACTGCTAGCTGCTAGCTCTACGGCTGCCAGCTGGCTCTACTGCTGGCTGGCTCTACTGCTGGCTGGCTCTAAGGCTGGCTGCTGGCTCCACTGCTGGCTCTACCGCTGGCTGCTAGCTTTACTACTGACTGTAATCCCCTGTCGAGCATGCCTTTGGCAGTGCCCAAGACAAGGGCAAAGGGAGTGCCCTAATGGGACTTGGACCCTCCTTCCCCTCCCTCCCTCACTCCGTTCCTACTTTCCCCCCTGACTTTTCAACTCACATGCATAGCAGAGAGACATGGAGGGCGGACAGGCCCCTCATTACCTAATGCTATTGCCTTTCTCATAATGAGACTGCCTGTGTCAAGGTTAGGAGAAAAGGAGAACATTCCCTTTCCCTCGTTCATTCACCTTTTTACTTTTCATTTGTGAAAGCAGAGTTGATTATGGTGGACTGTGTTCAGTGTTTGTATGCATGCCAGAGATTGTGTTGGTAATACCAAGTCAAAGAGATCAAAGTGGAACCAATGGCATCTGAATGATCCCTACCAGTGGATGAATGTCCCACTTCTCAACATGTCAATCAATCTGGTCTGATAAAGAATAGAGACAACTTAGAAAATAATAAACGTTATCAAATATTTATTTCCTATTTGAATATGGATTCATCACAACCTTACTATTCACAATTGTGGCAGACTAGTCTAGATGAACAAAATGTACTGTGAAATCATGAACAGCAGCCCTGAATTATCAATCTTCAATTAACAACTGTTGATCCATAAATGTCCATATTTCCCATCCCAACACTGGTTTTAAAATCTCAAATCCCTTCCGCAAAGAGGGAAATGCAGTTAGCCGTGTCATCGAGAACACATTCCAAGTTCCCTTTCTCTCTGTAGGCAGCACGATCCATCAGCGCTGGTTGATACATTTATTGTTTTCTGCCCTGCAGTCAATGAGCCTGTAGTCTGGCTACATGGAATCGACTCATCCTCATATGCTCCTATGGATTTCACTATCACACACATTCCAGATGGTTGACTCCTGATCATTTTTGTTATTGATTTTCCTCACAAGGCCAAATGTGGCCTGTGACACCTCGGGAGAAATTACCACATTAATCTACTGTGATATGTACAGCACAGTGGAGGTTCCACTCCACAAAGTTAACTCTCTCTCTCTCTCAAACAATGTGTTCAGTGCCAAACACGCTTTATTTAGCCCGGTAAAGTTTCCTATGCAGTAGGAAGGTTTTATGGCTTTATACGTACACAACACCGTGGTTTTAAGCACCCTCTGCTTAAAACCCCCTAGCATCATCATCAAACAGCCATGTATTGTTGTTCGCCACCCATAATGTAATTGTCACTGCAGTATACATTAAGTAGAGGTTGAAGGACATGGATGGAGGCCAGTCCAACTCAACCTCTGTCAATGACTCTGCAGCAGTTTTAGCTAGCGCCTCACCACATCACTCTGACTGACACCAGTCTGCTGATAAGGCAAGCTAGCAAGCAGCCTAAACTCCACCTCTGTCTCCCTTCCAGCTCCTCTCCCTGTCCTGTGTGGAGTACAGGGCCCCAGCGGTAGGCTTGGCTCTTTGTAAGTAGTGAATTACCCAACCCCAGGACGTAGCACTGCAGGGTCCCATTGAGGAGCGAGGCACTACTTCACAACCCTACTGGGGAGCGCTCGGAAACAAATGGCTGTCTAATTAGGAAGTGCTTGAGTCTCATTAATCTCCTCTCCACTCCCAGATAGAGGAGAAGGAAGGAGAGAGGGAGGGAAATGTCATTGTTTGCGTTGTAGGATCAACTCTTTTTCCTCTGTACTGCTCTTTACCCGTTCAATTGGAGACTGAAAATGAGCTAATAAAAAGCAGGACTGTGGAGACACAGTGGGATGAAAGGGAGGAGGAGGGTGAGAGAGGGGGATCAAGAGAGTGTTTTGCGAGAGAGAGAGAGAGAGAGAGAGAGAGAGAGAGAGAGGGGTGGAAAGATTACAGGGTGGGTTTACAGTGCCCTGGATGCTGCTTTTTGGAGCGGCGGACGAAAGTTTCCCCAGAGGAAATCAGCTGGGAAGCCAAATTCATTTATGTGTTCGGTCCTCCCTATCACTGGCAAACGATCCCATACGAGCCCCACATCTCCGGAAGCAGGGCCACATCGACTTTGACCCCTGGGCTAAGAGCTACTCTTTGCCCCACGTGGTTGTTACGCAACACCCCTCTATTTCTGATCTCCTATCAGCGTATTTCAGTCTGAGATGAAGAGTGGAAATATAGTGTAACCACCAGAGAATGAGATACAACATGAATGACTACATCAATGTCATCTTATCACAATGATATAAATAGACTCAAGGAAACAAATCAGGGTTCTGCTACAAATGTGTTTGCTGTACCTCATCTAATGTATTTTACCCCAAAAAACACAGCAGATATTACTTGTGTCAATGACTTCAGACTTCAGTAACCACCAAACAGCAGTAAACCTCTACTAGTGTAGTGTGAGGCGGCAGCAAGAGAGAAGCCCCAGGTGTGAGAGTGCTTTGACAGTTAGTCCACAGCACCCACTGAGACAGCAGTAATGGGTCTGTGTGACTCCACTAGCTACAACACTGAGTCTGGTGAGGAAGGGAAGACACGCCCGGTGAGACCAGGGACACCATTCCAATTTCCTCTGAGTGCAATTCACACAGCGGTAAGGCAAAACAGTCCAGACAGCTCAATGAGCATACCCTTCAGCACTACCTTCTATATTTTCCTACTCACAGAGGTTAGAGCTTGAGAGAGAGAGAGAGAGAGAGAGAGAGAGAGAGAGAGAGAGAGAGAGAGAGAGAGAGAGAGAGATTGGTAGTAAGGCCCTCTTTATCAGCAACAGAAGAAAGGCCATTTAATCTCCATTTAATCACACTTTAATAGATCACTAATTTGAAAGAGTGTGAGAGAATGAGAGAAGAAGAGAAAGAGAGAAAGGAACTAGGTGAAGAACTTGCACCAGTGTTTGCTGCTCTGTGACAGTAACAAGAGCTGAGTGTGTTCCTTTCTCTCAGCTACTTTTAGCCCTCTGTTGTGTGTCTCAATTCCCACAGGTCTTGACTCCTGGAGTTAATGAGTCAAGGACAACACAAATTTGCCCACTCCTTGGTTGGCCCCCTGACACCAGAGTTTCTGCAGTGAGCAGAAAAGGGCAGGGATCATGCAACGACCTTGTCTGTTTGCCATGGTCCCTCTCTCACTCTGCACTCAAAGGATATTGGAGGTGTTCCAATCATGTTTAACAAAGTTAACGAATGTTTCACCAGAAAAGTTGAGCAGACGTCCCATCCTAGCCAGACCTTCAGTAATTCTCGTCTGGGTGGTTTGTGTACAGTAGGTCTCACCACAGCCAGTGTACCAGCTGGAATGCCAGGTTTGGCACCTCCTGTTTGGTGGCGCTGTTCTCCTGACCACTCCTCCCCAATCCCTGACCCACCACTCCCCCAGCCCTCTCCTTGCGGCCTGCTCCCCGCTGTGCCGGTACCACACCAACACAACCACTTAATTAGAATGGATTGATACGGCTGCCAGGCGACACACCGCCATCTGTCAAAATTCCTCGGGTGTGTGACAAGCACAATGGAAATAATTGCCTTTTCATCACAATAACGAGACATTTAGAGTCATTGAAGGTGGACTATGCGTAA
This sequence comes from Salmo salar, assembly GCF_965601325.2. Classification (NCBI taxonomy): domain Eukaryota; kingdom Metazoa; phylum Chordata; class Actinopteri; order Salmoniformes; family Salmonidae; genus Salmo; species Salmo salar. Next base: position 72,596,384 of record NC_138293.1, on the reverse strand, counting down.
GGTTCAGAGAATAGCCCACCATCATGGTTGCCAGATTGGGGCTGTATGCTATACAGGGAGGGCTTGATGAATCCAGTGTTCTGCAGAGTCATGGAGGTAAAGACAGGTAGGTATGCTGATGTTGATGTAACATTTATCATAGTTGTGCTGAACAAACCCGGACTTTACATGAATGACTTGAGTTTGTTTTATGAGTGCCTTTGCTTTGCCACTTTGCTCCACTGGTGGGTTCATAAATTCATCCATTGACCTGCAGATGTTTTAATTGCCATTAATCAGTGTTGATGTTGGAGGAAACTTTTTTGAGCGGCTGCCAAAGTTATCCCATCTGTCTCCACCCATCCTCTGCTGGCAGGTCAGAGAGAGATATCGATCTCAGATGCACCACGTATCCCTGAGAGAGGGAAAGAGTGGACTGAAGAGACAGGAGAATAGAGAGAAAAAGGAGGAGGTGATTTGCAGACGGACTTGTTTGCACAAGATAAAGAAACAAAAGCATATGATCAAACCTTTTCAATACAGATGCAAACATGCGTTGGGATTACTGCTGGCATACCAAACAACATAGTTCAGGGAGATATAAGTAGATTGGAAAAGAGAGGGAGACGGAAAAAGAACGATCCTTGATATTTATTTGGGAACAGCTGCTGCGAGGCATGGAAATGTGTACCCCTGTGAGCATCTGCCATTGCAAATTGATTACCCAGGGGTAGGCCAAACTGTGCCAACCCACCACAGACTAATGGCATCTGTTGCTTTGATTATGAAGAGAACACAGACCGCTATCTTGTCCCTGATGAGAGCCTGTGATGGGGCCTCTCTGACTGGGCCTCCTTGGGCCCACGTGACTGGAAGCCTGACTAGAGGATATGGGAGGCTAGCAGGGCTGGTAAGAGGGAACGAAGGGGGTCAGGGGATGAGCGGACTGGTCTATATGGCAGACTGTCCAGACTCAGAGACCAGATCATGTGACTTATTCTCTGACCCAGTAACACGAACACATCACAGGCATCCCAAAGGCAGCTAAATTAGGACAGCTGCTAGAGATGGAATGAGTGACAGGTCATTTCATGTCAGTTTCATCATTAATTGCGGGTATGTTTGTATCAGATGTGGAACTATAGACATATTACTGGTGCACAGGATATGCTCAACAACAAGTAGGTCTCTCTCTCTCTCTCCTGCTACTGTTATAGGCACTTATCAATTTGATAACTCACAGCGGCTGAAGTATTCAGTCTAAGAGGGAGCAACTAAGAGTCTCTCAGACAGGAAATTGTTCTCCTGTTTATCCTGCCACCACACAATTGCATCTTCATGCACCGTTGCAAACAAACTCGACTCAGTCCTGGCTGTCTAATTATCTCAGTGGAAAGAAGCTCTAACAAGGTTTGACAAGTTCCTTCCTCCTACGTGTTTTACCTGGGACAACACATTGATTCAACTGATCAAAGTTGATCTGACTGGACTGCCCGTGACCTTTGGGTTTGAAATCATCAAACACCACCAAATGAAAATCCACATGCCCAAGAGGTACACTAATGAAAATGTCAAAGTGCATGTATTAACAATCTCCCAAAACAAGTACAGTGCCTAAAGCATACCTCCCAATGAGTCAACATTTTATGCTTTCAATTTGTTTCTGCAATGCATGTACAATTATTAGGCAAGTGAGTATTCTGATCTTCTCATTATTTCTATGCACATTTTCCAACTCCAAACCATATAAACTTGAATGCTTATTGGATTGAATCATTTTCAGGTGATATGTATTTGTGTAATGAGGGAGGGTGTGGCGAAAGTGAATAACACCTTATATCAAGGTGTGCATAATTATTAGGCAGCTTCATTACCTCAGGTAAAATGGGCCAAAAAATAGATTTAACTGACACCGAAAAGTCAAAAATTGTCAAATGCCTTTCAGACAGATGCAACACTCTTGAAATAGCTAAACTATTGAGGCGTGACCACCGGACAATCAAACGTTTTGTTGCGAATAGTCAACTGGGGCACAAAAAATGCATGGAGAAGAAAAGGCGCAAACTAACTGCAAAAGACTTAATTAACCGTCAAGGTACCAGGAACCCATTATCCTTCAGTGCCACCATAATCCAGAACTGCAACCTACCTGGAGTGTCCAGATTTACAAGGTGTCAAGTGCTCAGAGACATGGCCAAGGTCAAGAAGGCTGAAACACAACCACCACTGAATAAGATTCAACAGTTGAAGCGTCAAGATTGGGCAAAGAAATTCCTGAAAACAGATTTTTCAATGGTTTTATGGACAGATGAAATGAGAGTGACTCTTGATGGACGAGATGGATGGGCCCATGGCTGGATCAATAATGGACACAGGGCACCACTTCGAGTCAGGCAAGGTGAAGGAGGGGTACTGGTATGGGCTGCTATCATTAAGGATGAGGTAGTTGGACCTTTTTGGGTTGAAGATGGACTGAAACTGGAAGATACTTTCTTTAAGCAGTGGTACAGGAAGAAGTCCTCAGCATTCAAGAAGGCCATGATCTTTATGCAGGACAATGCTCCATCATATGCATCCAAGTATTCCACTGCTTGGATAGCCAGCAAGGGGCTCAAAGATGCCCAAATAATGACCTGGCGCCCTTCCTCACCTGACTATAATGTTATTGAGAACTTGTGGGCCCTTCTCAAATGTGTGATTTACAGTGAGGGAAGACAATACACCTCTTTGAACAGCATTTGGGAGGCTGTGGTTGCTGCTTCAGCGAAAGTTGATCGTGAACAGATCAAGAAACTGACAGACTCCATGGATGGAAGGCTCACGGCAGTTATTTAAAATAAGGGTGGCTATATTGGTCAGTGAATATTTTTGAAAGGCCAAAAATGTTATTTAATTGTCATTTTGTGTTACTTATTTGTTACACTTACTCTACAAATTGAGAATAAGCAAGTGAGTCGGGAGAAATTATTTTTGTAATTTAGTTTCCTAATAATTCTGCACACTAATAGTTACCTAATAATTGTGCACTCTTACAGTTGAAGTCGGAAGTTTACATACACCTTAGCCAAATACATTTAAACTCAGTTTGTCGCAATTCCTGACATTTAATCCTAATAAAAATTCCCTGTTTTAGGTCAGTTAGGATCCCCACTTTATTTTAAGAATGTGAAATGTCAGAATAATAGTAGAGAGAATGATTTATTTCAGCTTTTATTTATTTCATCATATTCCCAGTGGGTCAGAAGTTTACATACACTCAATTAGTATTTGTTAGCATTGCCTTTAAATTATTTAACATGGGTCAAACATTTCGGGTAGCCTTCCACAAGCTTCCTACAATAAGTTGGCCGAATTTTGGCTCGTTCCTCCTGACAGAGCTGGTGTAACTGAGTCAGATTTGTAGGCCTCCTTGTAGGCCTCCTTGCTCCCACAGAACTTTTTGATGGCCACTCCAATACCTTGACTTTGTTGTCCTTAAGCCATTTTGCCACAACTTTGGAAGTATGCTTGGGGTCATTGTCCATTTGGGAGTCCCATTTGCGACCAAGCTTTAACTTCCTGACTGATGTCTTGAGATGTTGCTTCAATATATCCACATAATTTTCCATCCTCATGATGCCATCTATTTGTGAAGTGCACCAGTCCCTCCTGCAGCAAAGCACCCCCACAACATGATGCTGCCACCCCCATGCTTCATGGTTGGGATGGTGTTCTTCAGCTTAAAGCCTCATCTATTTTCCTCCAAACATAACGATGGTCATTATGGCCAAACAGTTCTATTTTTGTTTCATCAGACAAGAGGACATTTCTCCAAAAAGTACGATCTTTGTCCCCATATGCAGTTGCAAATGGTAGTCTGGCTTTTTTATGGCCGTTTTGGAGCAGTGGCTTCTTCCTTGCTGAGCGGCCTTTCAGGTAATGTCGATATAGGACTCGTTTTACTGTGGATATAGAACATTTTGTACCTTTTTCCTCCAGCATCTTCACAAGGTCTTTTGCTGTTGTTCTGGGATTGATTTGCACTTTTCGCACCAAAGTACGTTCATCTCTAGGAGACAGAATGCGTCTCCTTCCTGAGCGGTATGACGGCTGTGTGGTCCCATGGTGTTTATACTTGCGTACTATTGTTTGTACAGATGAACGTGGTACCTTCAGGCGTTTGCAAATTGCTCCCAAGGATGAACCAGACTTGTGGAGGTCTACAATTTTTTTCTGAGGTCTTGGCTTATTTCTTTAGATTTTCCCATGATGTCAAGCAAAGAGGCACTGGGTTTGAAGCTAGGCCTTGAAATACATCCACAGGTACACCTCCAATTGACTCAAATGATGTCAATTAGCCTATCAGGAGCTTCTAAAGCCATGACATAATTTTCTGTAATTTTACAAGCTGTTTAAAGGCACAGTCAACTTTGTGTATGTAAACTTCTGACCCACTGGAATTGTAATACAGCGAATTATAAGTGAAATAATCTGTCTGTAAACAATTGTTGGAAAAATGACTTGTGTCATGCACAAAGTAGATGTCCTAACCCACTTGCCAAAACTATAGTTTGTTAAATATCAAGATATTTGTGGAGTGGTTGAAAAACGAGTTTTAATGACTCCAACTTAAGTGTATTTAAACTTCTGACTTCAACTATATATATTCCCCTGAGAAAGACAAAACTCACATTTTCTTAGTTAAACATTCAGGTTTGAGGTTCAATAACATTTTGGATTGACTGAAAGCATTGTGTTTGTTCAACAATAAAATTAATCCTGAGGAATACAAGTTGCCTAATAATTGTGCACGCAGTGTATGTTGATCCAATTAAGAATGGAAATGGAGTGCTACATTACGTTTCTGGAGATAAAAACTCAGTGTACTGCATCAATCAATTACACAATTTTTTGGCCACTAAATGCTCCTCATAGTGTAATTACGGTGATGAATAAATATTGATATTTTCTCTCCTGAATTACATTATCAATGCACTGTGCTACGGATTCATTACAGGCTGAGTATTCAGATAATAGTTCCTTATATGAAGAATAATAAAACATGAATTTGATTAAGGATGCAATTACGGGAAACGTTTGTGTGTGTGTGTGTGTGTGTGTGTGTGTGTGTGTGTGTGTGTGTGTGTGTGTGTGTGTGTGTGGTGTGTGTGTGTGTGTGTGTGTGTGTGTGTGTGTGTGTGTGTGTGTGCGTGTGTGTGTGCGTGCGTGCGTGCGTAGGGGAGTGTGACGTTATGAAAAAGTGGTTTGTCTGAGAGAAGCATAAATGTATGAAACACAATGAAGATAAGTCACAGGTTGAGAAGAGTTTTGAGCACATTGAAACGTAATTGCTGTATTGTACCACATGAGATATAAATGTACGGTAAAGTGTATTGATGCATTGCTATTAAAGAAGACAATATTACCTTCAAGTCGTATAAGGAATCAACCACTTTAGAAACACATCCAATGTTACCTAATCTATAGTACATGCAAATACCACTGGGATTACATACATTGTTGTGTGTGCTATAGCAATTCCAAACTGATTGTTTGATGAATGTGTTGTATTTACTATATCTCTTTTCAAAGGAACTCCTCTATCGTAAAGAACATGGAAATAATGCATGGGTACTGGGTTCATATTATTGGCTTAAATGAAGCCATTAAAGTCCAAACAGAGACAGACAAAGGGGGAGGTGTCTTCCTGTTGTGTAAAAGGCAGGAGTAGCTAGGTTTCCATTCAATTGGCGACAGATTTTGATGCGAACATTCTAAAATCTGCATTAAAAACAATATGCACATTACCACCAGAGGGGTGTTTCCATCAAACTGACTTGTTATAAAAGGCTGTGAATGACGACATAGTGCACATTTTGTGGTTAAGTTTGCATGTACCGAATAAAGAATATAAGTTAAATGGGTTTCCATGGCATTTTCAACTCTACCAATGGTTTTGTCACAAAACCTATTGCGATAATATTGCAAACTTGCCCAATCTGGTTTTGGTGCATGCTCTATAGACAGTTCGCTGATAAATTGGACAGGGTAGGTTATATGATGAGATATGGATAAAAGCCAGATCATTTTTATTTGATAATTGCAGCCAAGCACCAATCATCATGTCCCCATTTAAATGATAGCCTACCCTCAATCTAAACATATTATCGTGTGACTCCAAGTTTACTGCGAAATTATGCTTTTAATATCAATATTTGTCCATAAAAGCATTTCCACTGGAATTTTTTCATAATCTATTTCACAGACCCCAAAAAATCCCACCTTGTCTTGTGTATTTTGTTTTGTCGACATTGGGACATTTTACCAACAAATTAGCTCTTTCCATAAGGCCTGGTGTGAGTGGTTTTTATGCATCAAGTAATTCATCCGCCTGAAATGACTGGATGGAAACCTGCTTACTGATAGGTTTTATTTCACACCTTGAGGAACATGGACAGACAAATAACATTATATTGATCCAATGTAATTCCTAGAACAACTTTGAGCAGAGGGAGGGAGGGAGGGAGGGAGGGAGGGAGGGAGGGAGGGAGGGAGGGTTAGGTGAAGGAGAAAGTACCTCTACATTTCAACTGTCTGGAGGAAAATGATGTGACGTCCTATAAAAATGAGACTTTCCTCCTGCTTTCCGAAATACATTTTTTCCAGCATTTTGGGTGATGCAATAAACAGGACAGCTGAAATGGGAAAGGGAGGCAATGGCTATTTCATCAGTCGGAAATGAGTCTTGTCTCTCACCTTAAGACTCCCGTCACTTCTGCTCCTGATACGCCTGCTACTGCTGTCCTCACAGACCTGTGGCAGCATGTTTGCCATTCACAGTGGACTCAATTAGTCCTATAGATCGGATTTACACACTTCTTCCAATTCCAATTCCAGCAGGCCTCTCTCCTCTGGGGTCCTTCATGATTTACCAGAGGTGTTACTGGGCTGGGGAGGAGGTGTTACTGGGTGGGGTCTGGGAGGCTAGTGCTGGTGAATGCATGTCAGGGTCAGGCCAGTTTGTTTCATCATCCTTCCTAACATCTATCTATATCAAATATGGGCAGGAGAATACCACTGCTGGCTTGCTTCTGAAGCTAAGCAGGGTTGGTCCTGGTCAGTCCCTGGATAAGAGACCAGATGGTGTTGGAGGGCCAGTAGGAGGCACCCTTTCCTCTGGTCTAAAAAAATATCCCAACGCCAGAGAGCAGTGATTGGGGACATTGCCCTGTGTAGGGTGTTGTCTTTCGGCTGGGATGTTAAACAGGTGTCCTGACTCTCTGTGGTCACTAAAGATCCCATGGCACTTATTGTAAGAGTAGGGGTGTTAAAAAAATAAAAATGTGTTCTTAACTAGTTAAATAAAGGTTAAAAAAATAATAATAATGATAATAAATAATAAAAACCCTGGTGTCCTGGCTAAATTCCCAATCTGGCCTTTGTACCATCTTGGCCACCGAATCATCCCCAGCTTACAATTGGCTCATTCATCCCTCTCCCCTGTAACTATTCCCCAGGTTGTTGCTGTAAATGAGAATGTGTTCTCAGTCATCTTACTGGGTTAAATAAAAAAATACCTCTATTTGTTGAATTAGCCTGACTTATACCTCAGGCCATGGCTTAATACCAAAATACCAAAAGTGTGATAAGTTGGTCTGAATAACCATCCCACAGTATTGCCTGTGAACTTGATGGCCATGATAGGAATGTGGCAGAACTGAGGCCAAGTTTTAGGAATCATCTTGGTGCTGTTTTCAATATGCTCCTCTCTATCATAGAAGGAGTAATCTATCTCAAACACTATTTATCAAGCTAACAGTGATGAAAACTCATACAATAAAAGTCATTTCTGTACAATTAAACATTGCATTTGCTATCCAAAAACACATGAACATATTCCCACCGTAGAGAAAAACACGTTTAAACGGGACGCATGCAGTCAATCATTTATTTTCTTGAGAGGTTATTTCCTATTTTAATTTCACTAGGGCACATTACATTGATGTTGTTTGTCATCCATTTCCATAGTTGTTAGGGTTTTTTCAACGAGGCAATCTTTTGTTCAAGATTTGATACAGGTGCACTTGGCAACAATTTAAATATCATGGCAGCAACTACTGTAAACTCGACTCTGATTGATGTTGTTCTCATTTACAACAAAACACTAACTCAGTCACTGAATGCATTTACTGTCAGCGAATAAGAGTTCTTTCTCATCTCCCACCTCCCAATAGGCTAACACCTGTTTGTACAGGAGTCATTCATTTTTTATGAATGACAAACACTAAAATAATGTTTTTACAGTGAGCTTAATTTTAGGCCGATAGTCATTTTGAGATGCATAGAACCACTGTATAGCCTCCAGGGACTCAGAACAACAACATTCAACTGGCAGACAATGAATGGATAAATTCCCTGTCTGAAATTATGAGGGTCGATGGGTTAACAAACAGATCCTTCCTTTAGCCAAAACCCATCCTCTTCCCTCAGTCAATTAGTGCCAAAGTCCCTGGAGTTGCCCAACCAGACCAGCAGAGCTGCCTTTGCCCCTTCTCCACTCAGTCTCCCAGTCCCCTCAGATCAGCACCGTATACTGTGTTATGGAAGGTTGCTTCTAGTCACTTGTTTCTACCAAACAGGCACATCATTTGTGGATGCCAAAATGGTGGACCGTTGTGAGTAAAGAATGTGAGTATTTAGGTGCCAGAAATCCAAACTCAAAAACATTAAATAACTCTAACATAGCACAGTGAAGCTTGGAAGGACTTCCCATAGGGTATTTATTTTTTAAATATGCAACATCCCTGTCATCACTCAAATGCATGATCACTTTTTTTGTTTTTACTTTGACAGCCCAAAGAGAAGTAGGCTAATTTCTTAACACTAAATTAATTAGAAAATAACACTAAACTTTTATTAAATGATTAAAAGGGATGGGTTATTATACAGCCCACTTTGAAATTAAACCCCCACACAGTGTATGTGTGTGTGTCTATTGTCATGGAAATTGCAAGATTATGTTATAATGCTTGTATTGCATTATAATGGTTGTTTTATTCGACAGAATAGAGTATTCTGTTAACTATTGTGTGTGTGTTCTAGTGAGGATGGGCCTCTATGAGATAACACTGACAGAGGAGATTTACGATGTCTTTGGGTGATTTCCAGAGAACATGAGGTAATGTTTCTGTTCTATACTGTACCAGGGTGAGATGGTTCCAGTTTGGAGTAGCAGGACCAGACACTGGTCTATACAATGAAAACTGTTGACACAGCAGATAGTGTCTGCTATGTATTATAGGTATCTTTCATACAAATCTTAACCTTGTGACCCATTCTATATATCTGTTGTTCGTCATGTAGGTTGAGAGGGGTGTATCTTGGCTATAAAATACCTTTGTACTTTTGCTTTATGACTCTCAACGGATCATTAGAAAATGGTGAATCGTTGAAAGTCATTGCTATTGCAAAGCTCTTATTATTAGAGATGTAGTTTAAGTATAACTCTGACTTGTGTGAAAGGTTTGTCTCTCCTCATTTGATAAGACAGAAATTTACCACCACACCATGTGTCTGTGTGTGTGTGTGGTGAAGCCACCTGTTTGGTTTTAAATGAACATTGCTGACAGGGTGAGGTGAGTGCCATGGATACCAGGATCCAGGCTCTGTAAGACCACATAGAGCATGTCTCAATGAACATCAGGCTCTGGTATTACAGACAGTGTGGGCTGTTATTAGCAGCTGATGTAACTGGATATTTTGGACGCATTAGAAAAGCTATTAGAAGATTCAGGTACGCTCTGCAGGTGGACTGTCTGCTACTGGAGGGAATGATTGGTAATATACACCGGGTATGTGTTGTGGCAATGGAAAGGAGGTCACCGGACAGGATGCTATTATACAGCGCTACAAAGCTTTTAAAACCTAACGCATTTACTGTTTTGAAGGGGAATTAGGATGCAGTGTTCAATATTACTATAAAGTCCATTATGCATTTCAGCTGGAATCAACTGGACCAGTTTGTTTCTCCACACAGGCCGTCCTCCCACCCTAATGTCCAGTACTCCTCATACTCACTGCCTGCTGCTACCACCTGACCTGTGTCAGGATGTCACAGTGCAATTTTCCACCCTATAAAGTAGCAATACACTCTAACAAGCTTACCCTCCAGGCTGAAAGTCACACTGTGGTGTGTTTTTATTGCTTTCTCTCCCTTTTAAACTTTCCAATAAACTCAATCTCCCTCCTCTCTCTCGCTCTCTCTATTTTGCTCTCTAGGCTGTCTGAGAGACATCTAAGGTTGTGTTCATGCTAATTCATCTTAATTGTGTCAGGCTTTGGACTCGGAGGGAGTGGAACGAGACGCTAATGGCTGACGTCAGATCAGCGTGAGGAGGAGGGCGACCTTCACCAGGAGTGACCTTCAGAGGGCGTCGGTCCACAGAGAGGTCTCCCTGATAAGTAGAGCAGCAGCGTTCAGATTGCTCCACTAATCAGTAGCAGAGCCTCAGGTGATCCTTCAGTACCCCAGCGTCTACTCGACTGTGTCTATGCTAACTACGTGGCTAAATCAGCATTCTAATTTGTGCAACTTGTAGAGACAGACGCGCTGACATCAAGGTTGCTCCTGATTCAATGTCATGTTCAATTTGTTTGGTATTTGTTTGGAGCTGTAGAAAATAAAGGAAAGCCGCACACTCTAAGAGCTCAGATGCAAAAATGTAATCACCAACGTTTCGACAGCGAAGCTGTCTTCATCAGGCTATCATCAAACACTGCGAGATGAGTCATTTATATAGTGTCAAGAGACACACAGGTGTTTGTAATCATGGCCAAGTATGGCCTAATATCATTGGTTAACTCAAATATTTAAAAAAATGGCATACAAAAAACATACAAAAAGACAAACAAATGGATAGCATACGATCATAGCATTTGTAGTCTAAAATGTATCTAACAAACAATTACAATGGCAAAATCACAATTATCACAAGAATGGCTTCAGATCAAAGTCTATGTTGAGACCGAAGGGAGCAAGGGTCTTTAAATTAAAGATCCAGGCAGCCTCTCGTTTTAACAATAAATGATCAAGGTCACCCCCTCTCCTCGGGAGGGTGACATGTTCGATGCCAATATAACGCAGAGACGAAATCGGATGGTTTGCTTCCAAAAAGTGGGCCGCAACTGGGTAAGTTAAGTTTTTGCACCTAATGGTGCTACGATGCTCTGAGATACGTACTTTTAATTCACGCTTTGTTTTACCCACATAATTTTTACCACAAGGACAAGTTATAAGATAAATAACTGCCTTAGTGGAACACGTTTTTTGTATGCCATTTTTTTAAATATTTGAGTTAACCAATGATATTAGGCCATACTTGGCCATGATTACAAACACCTGTGTGTCTCTTGACACTATATAAATGACTCATCTCGCAGTGTTTGATGATACCCTGATGAAGACAGCTTCGCTGTCGAAACGTTGGTGATTAAATTTTTGCATCTGAGCTCTTAGAGTGTGCGGCTTTCCTTTATTTTCTAGTGTTCTTCTCCGCTAGCCAGCACCTCGCCTTTAAAGGTGTGCGTTTCTTTTTTCTAATTTGTTTGGAGCTGAACAGCTTGTTGGAGGGATTTGTGAGCTTCTGCCAGTGCTATAGTTGTCTCTTAAGCCGTAACCAAAGTGCTGAGGTCATTGGTCTAACCATGAGTTAATGCATACAGGATTGAGATTGAATGGGGGAAACACTGGTAAGAGGAGCAATAATGTACTCATCCATAACTTGCTGGGCGAATATCCCATAATTACAGAACACATTAGAGTCCACAGATACATTAGCATTGATCATTACAGCGCAATGCTACCTGTTTGAACCACCTGAGCCAACAAATCACTGGCATAATAAAACCCATTTAGCTTGACTGGCTAGTTTGCATGACAGTGATTAGTTTAGTTGTGAATTAACACATCTGTCACCATATGATGCAAAAGCTATGCTTTCTTGTACATCAGCAATTACCATGAACCAATTTAAGGGCTGTGGATGTGGCAAATTCTTTATATTTCTAGTTCCGCAGAACCACAATGACAAACTACTGGCCATAAGCAGACCTTGAAAGTGCTTTAAAAGTAATTTTCAGAAAGTAATAGTTTGAGGTATATACAACCCATTGGGAGGTTTTCTCAGTTGGGCTTTAAGAAAAAGTAAATGGGGAAATAGTTCGATTTTCAAATGACTTTGGTCACTTAGCAAAGCGATGAGCCATTGCACTGTGCCCTAACGACTTGCTTCCCCAAGCTACTACAGGAACAAGCCTGTGGATTTATGGGTGTCGGTGTGTTTGTCAGAGTTGCTGTAAAAGACATGTTATGGATTAACATTATCCACAGGGAGGGATGGAAAAAGCGGGGGCAGAGGGATTCAGGGATGGAAGGAGGGGGTCAGAGGAAAGGGGGGAGGGGATTTGGGAGAAAGACAAATACAGTGTGGAAGGCCTCCCGAGTGGCGCAGTGGTCTAAGGCACTGCATCGTAGTGCTAGCTGCATTACTACAGATCCTGGTTCAATACCGGCTGTGTCGCAGCCGGCCGCAACCATGAGGTGACATACAATTGGCCCAGCGTCGTCCAGGTTAGGGGAGGGTTCGGCCGGCCGGGATGTCCTTGTCCCATCGCTCTCTAGTGACTCCTGTGGCGGGCCGGGCATATACACACGCTGACACAGTCGCCAGGTGTACGGTGTTTCCTCCGACACATTGGTGCGGCTGGTTAAGTGGATATTGTGTCAAGCGGCTTGGCGGGGTTGTGTTTTGGAGGACGCACGGCTCTCGAACTTCGCCTCTCCCGAGTCTATACGGGAGTTGCAGCGATGGGCCAAGACTGGAACTACCAATTGGATATGGTCAAAAGAAAAGACACTTCAACATTTCCTTTTAATCATGTTGCTGCCATTTCACCAACTAAGCCCTTCTCTCTTCAGCAATGTAAACTCAGTTACATTCTGTTGATAGACATTAGATGTGAAGCAAACACTGTTTGATACTACTGGGAAACCTTCCCACAAACCTCCAGCCACCCAGATTTACTCTGCTGTCTCCCATTCTAATTGGCTGCTTCTAATTCTAAGTGGAACAAAAGTGGTGGGAATCTAACACCAATTAAGAGACAATGAGGACCAGAGGCTTTAGGGAGGCTCACAGGCAGTCAGGAGGACGCCTAAACCAAAGCCCTGCTGGGTGAAATAGTACCATTCCCAGGTCCACAAAACGACCTGTGTCTGGCACGTGCCAAGGTGCATTAGTAGTGATTTAGTTGTGGTGTCCACTGTGTCCCTGGGGAGGGAAACAGAGTGCTGGGGCTCCTGGGAAAAGAGAGGGCGAGGAGGAAGGTGGTGAAAAGGACTAGTGTAAATCTCCACAGCATTTCGGGGGGAAGAAGTAGCAAAGAAGCAGACAAACATTACGCATCGGCACCATAAATAGTGACTGTAAAAACAGAAGAATCCTCAGGACCTCCTAGAGCTCTCAGCAAATCAACCCAGAATACTGAGACAACAAGGGCCCCATGTGTCCATGTGTATCAACTTGTATCTCTGGTGTGTTTGCCACATGAGGCAATTGAAAGCAAGGTAGGAAATGACAACAATATGTAGCCCATACTGATATTTACAACTTTGCAGAGTCATTGAACCTATTCCATTTCCAGAATGAGTGTGTTATAAGTCCACTGCCATTCTCTTATAAAACGAGCCCTTTTAAAGGTAAGTGCTGCTGTCTGTTAGAAGGCGATATAGACCTAACTAGGAGCGTGTAAAGGAGGTTTATGAAGGTGTTATATTGTCTTCCATTTGGACCTTTCGTGAAGTTTACAGCTGCAGAGACAAAAGAAGAGAGAGAGAGATGGAGAGGCAGGGGTCACCACACCGTGACTTCAATCGTTAAATCGATTAATAAAACTTCTGCTGAATTAAGTCTGAAAATGACACTGAAGCTTCTCTCCAAAGCTTCTCAACTTCAGTAGGCAGAGTCGTGAGTGGACAAACTCCAAGAACTGCAATGTGACCGATTGGCTGATTCCTTATACTTGGCGGCCAAATGGGGCGTGCTTAAGCAGGCCTATTGACAAGTAATTTGGGTGAAAACAAATTGGAGTTTCAGGCTGACATTAATAAAACAAAGTCATGGAGAAAGAGAAAGGGTGGGGTGACAGAGAGAGGATGAGGTGTGGGGAGAGAGGGGATGGGGTGTGGGGAGAGAGAGGATGATGTGTGGGGGAAAAGAGGATGAGGTGGGGGGAGAGAGGATGGGGTGTGGGGAGAGAGGATGGGGTGGGGGAGAGAGAGGATGAGGTGTGGGGAGAGAGGATAGGGTGTGGGGAGAGAGGATGGGGTGTGGGGAGAGAGGATGGGGTGTGGGGAGACAGGATGAGGTTTTTGGGAGAAAGGATGAGGTGGGGGAGAGGATGAGGTGTGGGGAGAGAGGATGGGGTGTGGGGAGAGAGGATGTGGTGTGGGGAGAGAGGATGTGGTGTGGGGAGAGAGGATGAGGTGTGGGGAGAGGATGGGGTGGGGTAGGGGAGAGAGGATGGGTGGGGGGAGAGAGGATGGGGTGGGGGAGAGGATGGGGGGGGGGGGGGGGGGGGGATGGAGTGGGGGGGCACACTGAGACTAATTAGATATGACATCCAAAGCCTGCTATCAATTTATACCCCACACACAGACTGACCTAGAGGAAGGGCAAGGTAGGAGGGAAAAAAACATACACCTTGTTGATATGTCACGAGCCACAACTGCAGAACCACTTTCAACATTTGAAGAAAGCCATGGCTGTGGAAATTAACATTGACCATCTATTACTGTATGCTTGAAAGAGATATGTAAAGTAAGTCGATGATGACTTAGACAGAGTAGGCCTTAAAGTAGAATTTTCCTTTTTTACAACCAAATCTCTATTTTTTCATGTAAATGGCATGTTATGGAAGGGTCCAGACACTTTTCTTTTGCAATTTCACTTGATTTTGAAAAACGTATCCCAAGCAGCGATTCACTTCCTCATCCTCGTTGTGCAGTACGGGGCTCTGAAAAAACAAGAACAATGGCTCCAAAAACACCCAACTAAGCTCTCAGTACAGTGACGCAGGTCTTTAGAAGTTGTACACATGAAATTGTGTCATTCGGAACTTTATTTGGAACTTTTTCATTTTCTTCAATTTTTTCCCCCACACCAGATACACATTTATACATAAGAAAAACTATTTACAGACGCACACAAACAATGACTACTATTATCTGCCCAGACCTGCATACTCATAACCCCATCCCTAGTGCCTGCATTATTGTTTGCTTGAAATTGTATCAATTTGTTTTTCTCGGTCGCCCATGCTATTTCAATATTTACATAATAAATCATTCCATTTTTCCATTGTATTAACCGATGCCGGATTGATATCCAAGTTTTTAGTATACGTTTTTTCAAGATGAGTTATATTCCATTTGGTTGCGACTCAAGTGATACCTCTCCATCCATTCTAGCAGCAGGCTACACTGAGAATGGAACAGCTGGATAAGGGAAACAGCTCGAGTTGCACAAAACGGAATATAACATTGCGAATAAAGTTCGGGATGACACAATTTAAGGTGTACAACATCTAAAGACATGCATCACTATACTGAAGGCGTTTCAGATTTTAAAAGGATGTATTTGGGTGTTTTTGGAGCGTTTTTCATGCTTTTTCAGAGTACTGCACAATGTACTGCACAACGAGGATGAGGAAGTGAATCGATGGTTGGGGTAAGTTTTTCAAAAACAAGCAAAATCCCATCAAAAATAGAGATTTGGTTGAAAAAAGCAAACTTCTCCTTTAACAACACCTTGCTGAATGCAATTAAGGCTGGCCATTATATACTGAAGCGGGTTGACTTAAATTGAACCCTGGCCTGTTTTATGAGGCCCCCGCATCACCAATGCTCTCACATTTCATCAGGACATCACAGGGAAGTGCTTTCGGGGAAAGTAAATGAAGAGGATTCCTGCGATTGGTCACAGGCAGATATCACTGTGGCGACAGCTTAACAATGAATTTAGACTTTCAGCCATTTACTCTACCTATCAATGGGAAGGTGATGTCCCCAGGGGAATGCAATTAAGACCCTCTCATCACTGAACTCCCTCCTTCCTAACCCCCACCTCTCCTCCCTGTAAAGAAGGTAGTAAGACAGCAATAGACCTCTACCGATTGAGGAATGTGGATGGTATTTCACTGTGCCTGTCTCACTATATAGAGTAATAAACCCCAACATTCGTAGTAAATCCTAACATTCAAATGCCCATTTTCCGTGTATAAAACCACTTTTTGGAGAAAAGATTAGACCTTTAAAACATTTTCTATATGTTCTGTGAAGTGTATTTCAATGAGGGCTGTTGTTGCCTCCTCTGCTCCTCGATAAGAGGATAAAGATGAAGAATGACCTTGACCCGTACCCCCTCCCCACTCTGCTCTCTATCTCTCTCCCCCCTCTCAGCCTCTTCTATCTCTCTGGCTTAATGACAGGGTGATGAAGTGACGACGCAGGGGTTCTTTGTGAGCTTTTTGCCCTGCACCGCCCTGGCTGCAGAACACTGTGTGACTGCAGACTGCTGCGTGATAGTGTCACTGCACATCTGCCCAGCTGGCCATACCTCCAGCTTGGTAGTCGAGAAGGAGGAGGAGGAAGAGGAGGAGGGACAGGGCCGATACGGGAGAGGGACAGATGGCTTCAGAGGAATGGGCAGGGGTACAGTATGCCATCAATTCATTTGCAATGGAACCCAAATCCCAACTGGTGCCTCCATAAAATTTCAAAGATGAAGGAACAGATTGAACCCTGGGCGTGTATGGAAATCCTGAAATTAGGGTTTAATTGGGAGCGAGGAGGTGCAAATCCATTGCAGCATAAAGACTGCTTCCTATTTTGTACTGCAACTACATTGCATTTGTACTGTACGCATCATGATCAACCCTCACTAGCTTACCTAATTTAATCATATAGGGCTGAGATAGCATAAAAGTAATGAACGATTCACCAAAATGTCAGTTTAATTTTGGGGGGTTATCAATAACTTTTCATGTTCAAAACTGTGCACTCTCCTCAAACAATACCATGGTATTCTTTCACTGTAATAGCTACTGTAAATTGGACAGTACAGTTAGATTAACAAGAATTTAAGCTTTCTGCCAATATCAGATATTTCTATGTCCTGGGAAATGTTCTTGTTACTTACAACCTCATGCTAATCGCATTAGCCTACGTTAGCTCAACCATCCCGTGGTAGGGATATCGATCCCGAAGAACTAATTGACTGACGTTGGTTCAATTCACTGAATTCGATTTAGTTAGGTTTTTTGTGAGCTCAACATACCGTTTCTCTAGAAAGAAATCAAATCGTTCACTTGAGAAATTAAGTCAAGAACTATGTGGGACGCTGGGCTAATAGGAAGTTGTAGTTTTTATTAGGCAAATATTCAACCTAGTTCAGTGCAGAAACATAGTAATTAACTACAATGACCATAAACCATTGCACCTGTTCCTTCCAGCCACGGACAGAGGCGTATCCAGTGTTGCCAATTTAGCGACTTTGTCGCTATATTTACCGAGTATTCAGACCCCTCTAGCGACACATTTTTAAAAAAGCGACTAGCGACAAATCTAGCGAATTTTTCTGGTGTTATTGGAGACTCTGACGTGAAAGCACGTATCGTTCTTACTCTTCTCAACGAGCAGCGGGTGCTGCCATGGGCCCCATCACAATTACATGCACATGGCCAATTATGCAAATTAGGTGATGACGTCATTTAGCGACTTTTAGGACAGCCAATAGCTACTTTCCTTACTGAGGAGTTGGCAACACTGCACAGACTATATGAGACTGCATGAGAGCGGAATGACACAAAGACAAGAGGGATTACATTTAAAATTTAGCAGACACTTGTGCAGAGCGACTTACAGGAGCATTTAGGGTTAAGTGTCTTGCTCAAGGTTAGATCGCCAGATTTTTCACCTAGTCAGTCAGCTCAGGGATTTGAACCAGCGACCTTTCGGTTTAATCAAATCAAATTGTATTTGTCACATGCTCCAAATACAACAGGTGTAGTCCTTACAGTGAAAAGCCGTTAACCAACAAGTCCGTTTTAAGAAAAATAAGTGTGAAGATAGTATTTACTAAAATAAACTGAAGTAAAAACAAATAAGAAGAAAATAGAAAAATAACTAACAATTAAAGAGCAACAATAAAATAACAGTAAGGAGGCTATATATAGGGGGTCACGGTACAAAGTCAATGTGCGGGGGCACAGGTTAGTCAAGATAATTGAGGTAATATGTACATGTAGGTAAAGTGACTATGCATAGATAATAAACAGAGAGAAGTAGCATCATAAAAATGGGGGTTGGGGACAATGCAAATAGTCCAGATAGCCATTTGATTAGCTGTTCAGGAGTTTTACGGCTTGGAGAGAGAAGCTGTTAAGAAGCCTTTTGGACCTAGACTTGGCGGTCCGGTACTGCTTGCCATGCGGTAGCAGAGAGAACAGTCTATGACTTGGGTGGCTGGAGAATTTGGCAATTTTTAGGGCCTTCCTCTGATGTCGCCTAGTATGGAGGTCCTGGATGGCAGGAAGCTTGGCGCCAGTGATGTACTGGGCCGTACGCACTAGCCTCTGTAGTGCCTTGTGGTCAGAGGTCAAGCACTTGCCATACCAGGCGGTGATGCAACCAGTCAGGATGCTCTTGATGGTACAGCTGTAGAACTTTTTGAGGACGCATGCCTCGTAGGTGTTCCTTTTGTCCAGGTGTGAAAGGGCAGTGTGGAGTGCAATAGAGATTGCATCATCTGTGGATCTGTTGGGGCGGTATGCAAATTGGAGTGGGTCTAGGGTTTCGGGGATAATGGTGTTGACTTGAGCCATGACCAGCCTTTCAAAGCACTTCATGGCTACAGACCTGAGTGCTACGGGTCGGTAGTCATTTAGACAGGTTACCTTGGTGTTCTTGGGCACAAGGACTATGGTGGTCTGCTTGAAACATGTTGGTATTACAGACTCGGTCAGGGACAGGTTGAAAATGTCAGTGAAGACACTTGCCAGTTGGTCAGCGCATGCTCGGAATACACGTCCTGGTAATCCGTCAGGCCCTACGGCCTTGTGAATGTTGACCTGTTTAAAGGTCTTACTCACATCGGCTATGGAGAGAGCGATCATACCGTCGTCTGGAACAGCTGATGCTCTCATGTATGCTTCAGTGTTGCTTGCCTCGAAGCGGGCATAGAAGTAATTTAGCTCGTCTGGTAGGCTCATGTCACTGGGCTGCTCGCGGCTGTGCTTCCCTTTGTAGTCTGTAATATACTGCTCAAAAAAATAAAGGGAACACTTAAACAACACATCCTAGATCTGAATGAAAGAAATAATCTTATTAAATACTTTTTTCTTTACATAGTTGAATGTGCTGACAACAAAATCACACAAAAATAATCAATGGAAATCCAATTTATCAACCCATGGAGATCTGGATTTGGAGTCACACTCAAAATTAAAGTGGAAAACCACACTACAGGCTGATCCAACTTTGATGTAATGTCCTTAAAACAAGTCAAAATGAGGCTCAGTAGTGTGTGGCCTCCACGTGCCTGTATGACCTCCCTACAACGCCTGGGCATGCTCCTGATGAGGTGGCGGATGGTCTCCTGAGGGATCTCCTCCCAGACCTGGACTAAAGCATCCGCCAACTCCTGGACAGTCTGTGGTGCAACGTGGCGTTGGTGGATGGAGCGAGACATGATGTCCCAGATGTGCTCAATTGGATTCAGGTCTGGGGAACGGGCGGGCCAGTCCATATCATCAATGCCTTCCTCTTGCAGGAACTGCTGACACACTCCA
The DNA here is from genome assembly GCF_965601325.2 of Salmo salar. Lineage (NCBI taxonomy): Eukaryota > Metazoa > Chordata > Actinopteri > Salmoniformes > Salmonidae > Salmo > Salmo salar. The sequence goes on along the minus strand of NC_138293.1, from coordinate 72,576,521 downwards.
GCCACATGAGGTCTAGCATTGTCTTGCATTAGGAGGAACCCAGGGCCAACCGCACCAGCATATGGTCTCACAAGGGGTCTGAGGATCTCATCTCGGTACCTAATGGCAGTCAGGCTACCTCTGGCGAGCACATGGAGGGCTGTGTGGCCTCCCAAAGAAATGCCACCCCACACCATGACTGACCCACCGCCAAACCGGTCATGCTGGAGGATGTTGCAGGCAGCAGAACGTTCTCCACGGCGTCTCCAGACTCTGTCACGTCTGTCACATGTGCTCAGTGTGAACCTGCTTTCATCTGTGAAGAGCACAGGGCGCCAGTGGCGAATTTGCCAATCTTGGTGTTCTCTGGCAAATGCCAAACGTCCTGCACGGTGTTGGGCTGTAAGCACAACCCCCACCTGTGGACGTCGGGCCCTCATACCACCCTCATGGAGTCTGTTTCTGACCGTTTGAGCAGACACATGCACATTTGTGGCCTGCTGGAGGTCATTTTGCAGGGCTCTGGCAGTGCTTCTCCTGCTCCTCCTTGCACAAAGGCGGAGGTAGCGGTCCTGCTGCTGGGTTGTTGCCCTCCTACGGCCTCCTCCACGTCTCCTGATGTACTGGCCTGTCTCCTGGTAGCGCCTCCATGCTCTGGACACTACGCTGACAGACACAGCAAACCGTCTTGCCACAGCTCGCATTGATGTGCCATCCTGGATGAGCTGCACTCCCTGAGCCACTTGTGTGGGTTGTAGACTCCGTCTCATGCTACCACTAGAGTGAAAGCACCGCCAGCATTCAAAAGTGACCAAAACATCAGCCAGGAAGCATAGGAACTGAGAAGTGGTCTGTGGTCCCCACCTGCAGAACCACTCCTTTATTGGGGGTGTCTTGCTAATTGCCTATAATTTCCACCTGTTGTCTATTCCATTTGCACAACAGCATGTGAAATTTATTGTCAATCAGTGTTGCTTCCTAAGTGGACAGTTTGATTTCACAGAAGTGAGATTGACTTGGAGTTACATTGTGTTGTTTAAGTGTTCCCTTTATTTTTTTGAGCAGTGTAGTTTGCAAGCCCTGCCACATCTGACGAGCGTCGGAGCCGGTATAGTACGATTCAATCTTAGTCCTGTATTGACGCTTTGCCTGTTTGATGGTTCGTCGGAGGGCATAGCTGGATGTCTTATACTGGGCCAACGCTCTTAACCGCTAGGCTACATGCCGCAGATAGAGACAGTTTGTGAGGTAGCTCTACTTGATTGACAGTTGGGGTTAGTTGGTAATAAGCAGTCTTGAAAGTATGAACTAGTGAAATTATTTTGTGAAATTACTTTGTCAGCCAACTAGGTACTACTACTAGCTTAGCTAAATAGGATGACTCCATCAATGGGGAGCACAATGGCTGGCTGGCTGATACTGCCTGAGCAGAGATTTGATGATGACTTCAAGGAAAAATAATCCTAAAATAAGTAATGTGAATACATGATGGTTAATATAGTTTTATTTGGTTTTGTTACAGAATTCAACCCACTGTCAGGGTCATGGGAAAGGCAGCTGATGGCTGAGGAAAGCCCTAAAATTATTTTAATGTCATTATTGTGTCATCAGCATGTTTTCATTTTAATGTCATTATTTCATAATGCATTTAACATTTTCAAAATGATAAGACCGTGATTTTTATTTTATAATCAAACCAAAACCGAACCAACCTCAAAAAGCACTAATCGCTCAGCACTATACTGTAGATTAAAGACACTTTCAACAAACATCATCGTAATTAACAACTGTGTAAAATAAAGGTTGTCTAAATGCAGGTGTCCTTGTCAGGAATGTGATAGAGATCTTGTGAATCAATACTAGTCCATTCAGAACATGCAGGCAGGGCCCGGGTCCCAGGGACAGAGGACTGTTCACTAGATGGCTGCATAGAGGACTGTAGGAAAGTCAAACTGGAACATTGCATGTTCATCAAGCGCTGTGAGACAGATGAGCTAAATGACCTCCCTGTTCTTTATCACACCCTTACAGTAAGCATGAAGACACACACGATCAATGTCACACTTTGACACACATGTAGTGCACAACACATCTCACATTCATACTACATGAACATGTTCACACATGCTGAAACAAAGTGTTTATCTCTGTCCCTAAACATAAATACAGTTGATATAAGTACACTCTAGTTGACACACTCTAGTAGACACACACTCTAGTTGATATACACTCTAGTTGATATACACTCTAGTTGACACATTCTAGTAGACATACACTCTAGTAGACATACACTCTAGTTGATATACACTCTAGTTGATATACACTCTAGTTGACACATTCTAGTAGACATACACTCTAGTTGATATACATTCTAGTTGATATACACTCTAGTTGATATACACTCTAGTTGATATACACTCTAGTTGATATACACTCTAGTTGACACACTCTAGTTGATATACACTCTAGTTGATATACACTCTAGTTGATATACACTCTAGTTGACACACTCTAGTTGATATACACTCTAGTTGATATACACTCTAGTTGATATACACTCTAGTTGACACACTCTAGTTGATATACACTCTAGTTGATATACACTCTAGTTGACACATTCTAGTAGACACACACTCTAGTTGACACAATCTAGTAGACACACACTCTAGTTGATATACACTCTAGTTGATATACACTCTAGTTGATATACACTCTAGTTGATATACACTCTAGTTGATACACATTCTAGTTGATATACACTCTAGTTGATATACACTCTAGTTGATATACACTCTAGTTAATACACATTCTAGTTGATACACAATCTAGTAGACACATTCTAGTTGACACACATTCTAGTTGATACACATTCTAGTAGACATACACTCTAGTAGACATACACTCTAGTTGATATACACTCTAGTTGATATACACTCTAGTTGATACACATTCTAGTTGATATACACTCTAGTTGATATACACTCTAGTTGATACACATTCTAGTTGATATACATTCTAGTTGATATACACTCTAGTTGATATACACTCTAGTTGATACACATTCTAGTTGATATACACTCTAGTTGATATACACTCTAGTTGATACACATTCTAGTTGATATACATTCTAGTTGATATACACTCTAGTTGATATACACTCTAGTTGATACACATTCTAGTTGATATACACTCTAGTTGATATACACTCTAGTTGACACATTCTAGTAGACACACACTAGTTGATACACACTCTAGTTGATATACACTCTAGTTGATATACACTCTAGTTGATATACACTCTAGTAGACACACACTAGTTGATACACACTCTAGTTGATATACACTCTAGTTGATATACACTCTAGTTGACACATTCTAGTAGACACACACTAGTTGATACACATTCTACTTGATATACACTCTAGTTGATATACACTCTAGTTGATATACATTCTAGTTGATATACACTCTAGTTGATATACACTCTAGTTGATACACATTCTAGTTGATACACACTCTAGTTGATATACACTCTAGTTGATACACATTCTAGTTGATATACATTCTAGTTGATATACACTCTAGTTGATATACACTCTAGTTGATATACATTCTAGTTGATATACACTCTAGTTGATATACACTGTAGTTGATATACACTCTAGTTGATACACATTCTAGTTGATACACACTCTAGTTGATATACACTCTAGTTGATACACATTCTAGTTGATATACATTCTAGTTGATATACACTCTAGTTGATATACACTCTAGTTGATACACACTCTAGTTGATATACACTCTAGTTGATACACATTCTAGTTGATACACATTCTAGTTGATATACACTCTAGTTGATACACATTCTAGTTGATATACACTCTAGTTGATATACACTCTAGTTGATACACACTCTAGTTGATATACACTCTAGTTGATATACACTCTAGTTGACACATTCTAGTAGACACACATTCTAGTAGTCATACACTCTAGTTGATATACACTCTAGTTGATATACACTCTAGTTGACACATTCTAGTAGTCATACACTCTAGTAGACATACACTCTAGTTGATATACACTCTAGTTGATATACACTCTAGTTGACACATTCTAGTAGTCATACACTCTAGTAGACACACATTCTAGTAGACACACACTCTAGTTGATATACACTCTAGTTGATACACATTCTAGTTGATATACACTCTAGTTGATATACACTCTAGTTGACACATTCTAGTAGACATACACTCTAGTAGACATACACTCTAGTTGATATACATTCTAGTTGATATACACTCTAGTTGATATACACTCTAGTTGATACACACTAGTTGATGCACACTCTAGTTGATACACACTTTAGTTGATACACACTCTAGTTGATACACACTTTAGTTGAAACACACTCTAGTTGATACACACTTTAGTTGATACACACTCCAGTTGATACACACTTTAGTTGAAACACACTCTAGTTGATACACACTGCAGTTGACAAAGAGATAAATTGTCAGTGTGTAAGTGACAGAGACAGGGACAGGGACAGAGACAGGGACAGGGACAGAGACAGGGACAGGGACAGGGACAGAGACAGGGACAGAGACAGGGACAGAGACAGGGACAGGTAAAGAGACAGGGGCAGAGATGGACGGGGACAGGCAGGGGGACAGAGACAGAGACAGGATGAGGACAAAGACACTGACAGGGACAGGAGAGGTGACAGTGACCAAAGCTGCTGCCTGGCTGCCGCGTGTCTCTCTCAAGTCCCTCTGCGGCTGTTTCAGCATCATCATTCTACGGGGCTTAAGCTGCCATCAGCGACAGACATTTTACATTCCACTGGCGTATCCTAATGAGAGGCATGGAGCTGACTGTCTGACACTTTCGGACCGCATCAATCCAAACTTTGTCTCTTAATCCTCTCCTGCCAGGCGCACGCTAGCCTGCCTCCCTCCTGCTGACGATCAGAGCCCTTGGGGAAGGGATGGTCGACGGGTGGGTACACACACTCACACTTACTCAACCACATCCACACACTCACATACTTACACAATCACACATACACACAGAGCTTAAATTCTCACCGTTTTTGTCAGACGAGCTAGCTAGCCCAGGGGAAGTCCATGGACTGCATCCTGTCTGAGAAGCTTTGGACTGCTAGTCTTAGATCACTCATTCATGCCAATTACCCATCCTGCCCACACACAGATGTAGCATGCCTGTCATATTACCACCCATGACCTTCTCCATATCTGGGGAATGTGATCACATAGACTCAGTGCTGTCCAGAAGTTGAGTGATGGCCCATTTAAATGTTCAGGCCCTGTGTGAAATATCCCTATACCTTCCCCCATACTGATTACCTACTTGGGAAAAGTAGCTTATAAATAATGAGAGAGCAGGATATTGAGAGAATGCATGATTAGCAACTGCCACTGTCATCCTCAAAGAGACTGTGTAGTACTGTGGTAATTAACACTATTAACCTTGCCACGGGTTTGCCTACAGGTGTGTCAGAGGCAGTGAATGTTTCAGTCCCTGTGCTGCACTGCTGTTGAGCCAAAACGTGTATAGGGACTGTAACTAACATGACATTTGAGAAACATAAGAAACCAGGCTCTGGACCTATGCTGCAATGTGTCTGGTGTGTGTGTGGGGGGGGGTGGACTGCTGCACTCTGCCCCATCTGCTATGCAGCACACATTGCGGCGGTGCGATGGTGGTGGTGGCGGCTCCCCAGGCCAGTGATGGATGACGAGGCAGGGCTCAAACAGCTCTGGGCACTGATAGAGAGAGAGAGAGCCTTATTGCCCAGATCAAATTCACACACCTCCACCCCCTCTTACCAGCGCCCACCCCCTCCTCCTCCTCCCCTCCTATCATCTAAAATCTATTATCAGTTTTTTTGGAGAGGGAGAGGACCGCACTCCCTGTAAGGAGCCAGTCGATTGGTCAAATGTCTAAACCAAAACCACAGCAGTTTGTGGTCAGCAATGGCTTAAGAGTGAGGGAATAGGGGTTTAAGATAAACCTTTATTCTAAAGAAAATATTGATGCAATCAGACAGTAACTAAGACTCCCATATAAATCATCTTGACTAAGCGTTACGTTGTCACATGGGCTGGCCAAGATAAACCGATTCAAAAACATTTTAAAAACATCAAAAACACACATTGGGGTAAATCCGGGACATGAGAGAATTATGTTGAAATAATATGGGTTTGCCAGCGTCTGCGGATTGATAACTGACTGTTTGCACACTGTCCCAAGGTCACTCCTGACACAGTAGCGAGAGTAAACAGCAGCCAGCCAGCGAGACAACCCCGTCCATGGTGTTTGCTCACTCACTGCTCACTGTGATCCTCAGCGAGAAACCCTTGTGAATCCTGGGTAAATACGGCAGATTGAGAGCCCGGTCCGGTCTGAGGCTGGGCCGCCATGCTGTCAACATGGAGCTATGCAAACACGCAACAAGACAGAGAGTAAGGCTCCGTGTAGCAGGCCTACAGTATGAGTGCATGTCTGCATCCTGACTGGGACCTTTCCTAGTGCTACCCCACCTAAACACTGACCTCCAGGTGACTGATAGCTAACCAGACATGATCATCTTCTACTAGGACACCCCTGAGTGGACCCTGTCAGTGTTGTACTGTAGGGGGCGGAGAAAGAGTAAGAGGTGTGTATGGACTGGAGAAACCCATGCCATGTCACAGGCGATTTCATGCCATTGAAAGTGTTAACCAGACAGGTGTCAAGCCCTCCCCCAGTAGACAGCAGTGAGATAGGAGACAGCAGATAGGATTAACCTGTTCTAGCCACCTGTGTCCAGAATCCTGAACGGGTGTAATGGTACATAAAGATACCATCAGGTGGTCTGTCTGTCATGATACAGAACACGCTTTCTACTTTCAATTTTCCCAAACATCAGATATTCCTCTACATGTATATGCAGTATTCCAGGCATGGATTTAACATCAATTTGAAACTCTCTACAGCCTAGCATGAGATAAGCTATTCACACATTTTGGTATTCCATCTATAGTCTGTTACGATGCTGCTTTTGAGGAACCAGTGCAGACCGAATGAATATTGAGTACTGGGACAGTAGGCTGATAAAGTTGATTGATGATGAACAGCTGAAGGGTAAGGCAGATCACACAGACTCCTTAACATCCCTAAAACGTAAACAATATAGACTTAAGTAAATGGTATTTGTGTTCCACTGTGAGTCCTGTAATGGTCATAAATCAACCACTGAAATGTTTTCCAGACAGTGGCTCCTCTAGAATATTCAACCAGTGCTGGCTTCCTACCTATCGATGGAGAGAGAAAAAGGGAGAGCAATTTAAAAACAATTTAAGACAGGTAGCTGGAGAGGAGGGGTAATTTAGTTGGAACCTATTATCCCTACTATTGATGCCTGTCTATTCCCTTCCCGATGCTAGCCAATAAGATGCTAAGAGCTTTTCACCATGCAGGGCTTGGCCATCGTCCCTAAAACCCTTCTTTCAGTGTGACTTGAATCTCTCCCACAGACTTCCATTAAACCCACCGACTGCTAAGGAGGCTCAAATACATGATACATACTGCATGCCATGAAAAATATATTACTCTACTAATGAATATCCACTTTAGCAATTAAACTGTCTGTATTCAAAACTAGACTATCATATAGGCTGGGTCGACACCGGAACAGGTTCTAATACCTAATAACCTATGGTCAGAATAACAAGAGTGTAGCATTTTGAGAATAAGGGAACCTTCTAGCCTCCAGCACCCTCTTGTTAGAATAAGGGGATCTTCTAGCCTCCAGCACCCTCTTGTTAGAATAAGGGGACCTTCTAGCCTTCAAATCAAATCAAATGTATTTATAAAGCACTTTTTACATCAGCTGATGTCACAAAGTTCTATACAGAAGCCCAGCCTAAAACCCTAAACAGCAAGCAATGCAGAAACATCTGCAACAGGTCAGCAACTCAGTAGTAAATGTCAGTTGGCTTTCATAGCCGAGCATTCAGAGTTAGAGACAGCAGGTGCGGTAGAAAGAGAGAGTTGAAAACAGCAGGTCCGGGACAAGGTAGCATGTTCAGTGAACAGGTCAGGGTTCCATAGCCCCAGGCAGAACAGTTGAAACTGGAGCAGCAGCACGGCCAGGTGGACTGGGGACAGCAAGGAGTCATCAGGCCAGGTAATCCTGAGGCATGGTCCCAGCGCTCAGAATTAGAGCGAGCATACTTAAATTCACACAGGACACCGGATAAGACAGGAGAAATACTCCAGACATAGACTGACCCTAGCCCCCTGACACATAAACTATTGCAGCATAAATACTGGAGACTGAGACAGGAGGGGTCGGGAGACACTGTGGACCTGTACAACGATACTCCCGGACGGGGCCAACCAGGCAGGATATAACCCCACCCACTTTGCCAAAGCACAGCCCCCACACCACTAGAGGGATATCTTCTAATCACCAACTTACTACCCTGAGAAAAGGCTGAGTATAGCCCATGAAGATCTCCCCCACGGCACGAGCCCGAGGGGGGCCCCAAACCCGGACAGGAAGATCACGTCAGTGACTCAACCCACTCAAGTGACGCACCCCTCGTAGGGACGGGATGGAAGAGCACCAGTAAGCCAGTAACTCAGCCCCCGTAATAGGGTTAGAGGCAGAGAATCCCGGTGGAGAGAAGGGAACCGGCCAGGCAGAGACAGCAAAGGCGGTTCGTTGCGCCAGTGCCTTTACATTCACCATCAATACCTTCAGCACCCTCTTGTTTGAATAAGGGGATCTTCTAGCCTCCAGCACCCTCTTGTTTGAATAAGGGGATCTTCTATCCAACTGCTACTACTGCTTTCTCTTTAATGACTTCCTCTGCTATGTCGGTTTGGGCACCTCTCCTAATACAACACCTAGAATAAGCCTCTCTAGCCTGGCATTGCCAAGTTGATCACATCCTCTCTTCCCCCAGGGTGTGGAGGAGAGAATGAAGGAGTGGAGGGAGATCAGAAGGTGTCCACTGATAAGGAGCAGGTGGTACCCTCCTCTGTGACTCAGAGCTGCAGCAGTTCCAGTAGCAGAGAGCCCTGCCTCATGCTTCCCTGTGCAACCTACCTGGCACCCAGAATCATGCAGATGCCTGCTGCTCTCTATCAACGCTGGTTAAGACAGCAGATACATGATCAATAGGCTCCTCTCCCACATCAATAACATCATGATCAAAGACTACAGCACAAAATTAAGTTCAGTGATAAAGATTGTGTTGTGGATGAAAACACGGTGGAATCAGTGCACAGCAAAGGGTACTGTGTGGTCAGCACAGCGGAATAGACATGGTCAATCAGCATGGATCAGGGGATCAGCTTGAGCCAGCCAGTTGAACAATCACTAATGCAGATCACATAATGAGTAGTGGCAAATACAGACAACTCTTCTGTAGGCCTATTGCATGTGTCTGAGGATGAGTCATTATATTGTTAAGTGAGCCAACCAAGGTATTGGGAATGGTTTACTTTCTAACTAACCACGTGTCATTGGCCTCATGGTGAAATCCCTGAGCGTTTTTTGAGTTAACTGGGTGTATTGAGACACCATCCAAAGTGTAATTAATAACTTCACTACGCTCAAAGGTATAATCTATGTCTGCTTTTTTAATGTGGGGCATTGGAAAATCTCCATGGTCTTTGTGGTTGAATTTGTGTTTGAAATTCACCGCTTGACTGAGGGACCTTACAGACAATTGTGTGTGGGGTACAAAGATGAGGTAGTCATTCAAAAATCATATTAAACACTACTAAACACAATTTTTGCAACTAATGTGACTTGTTAAGCAATATTTTCTGCTGAACTTATTTAGGCTTGCCATAACAAAGGGGTTGAATACTGACTCAAGACATTTGAGCTTTCATTTATAAAAATTAAGATAATTCCATTTTTACATTATGGGGTATTGTGTGTAGACCAGTGACAAAACATCTCAATTTAATCCATTTTAAATTCAGGTTGTAACACAACAATACGTGGAAGAAGTCAAGGGGTGTGAATACTTTCTGAAGGTATTGTACATAAAAGGCCAGAGGGTGAATTAAATGACAGTGCCGCAGCCCTGTCAAGATTGAAATTCAGCAGGAAGTTTTATGACCATAAAAAGAGGGATCTGTTGTCACTGGCAAAAGACTATGGAGGATCTTCACGCGAGACAGGGAGTGGAAAAACATGAAGTGATGCCAGGAGACCACACACACCCTCCAATGACACTTTCTTCCCAAACTCCGCCACCTGATGACAGGAGATAGATGACAGCGATAAAAATGACACAAGTTACAGCAAATTAACATTTAACTAGTGATTCATGCATTCTAAACAGTCATCTGAATATGAAAAAGTAAACAGATAAACTGCTTAATAGCATTGTGAGGGATAGTTTGACAGTTGTATTTTGTCAAAACCAGGCCGTTCAAATTGGAAATGTTTCAAACCCTCAAAGGGTTTCTAACGGAACATTATTGGTCTTTTGAAACAGGAAGTGAAATGTAAGTTCAAGTAAATGTTTAATGAGAACAAAACTTCACCATCAAAGAGTTAATTTCAAACATCTGTTCTTTAATTAAGGTTCAAAAGGTCCAGACAAACAAAATGCTTTTATTTCCTTTTTGAAACAGAAACATAGGAATTATACAACTGAAAACATTTAGACTGAGCATTGATTGAATTCACATACAGGCAAAATCATTCAAAACCATTCTGAAAACCATTGAAAAAAGAACAATGGTTGAACTTGTGCAACACAGTGAATTAAAGGTACTACGTGTAACAACTCAACAACGAACCGTCTCTTGTCAAATTGACTGGGGCCAGCAAATCTCTTGTTGTCAAATTGACTGGGGCCAGCAAATCTCTTGTTGTCAAAATGACTGGGGCCAGCAAATCTCATTGTCAAATTGACTGGGGCCAGCAAATCTCATTGTCAAATCGACTGGAGCCAGAAAATCCTACTTGTCCAGTCTGTGTGGGACATACACAGAGAGGGAGAGAAGAGACAGAAAAACACGTGATAGAGAGCAGTTGCGTGAGGTATCTCTACCTGAAAATACATGATCTAAGTGAAGCTGCTACTCTGTTATTATCTATGCATAAGTCACTAAAATAACTCTACCCACATGTATATATTACCTCAATTACCTCAACTAAATGGTGCCCCCGCACATTGACTCTGTACCGGTACCCCCTGTATATAGCCTCGCTATTGTTGTTTTACTGCTGCTCTTTAATTATTTGTTACTTTTATTTCTTTTTTGGGGGGGTATTTTTCTTAAAACTGCATTGTTGGTTAAGGGCTTGTAAGTAAGCATTTCACTGTAAGGTCTACACTGCTTGTATTCGGCACGTGACAAAATGTGTATTGGTATCAGCAATCTTAAAATGTATTTAAGTCAGTTAACAAATTCTTATTTACAATGACAGCCTACCCTGGCCAAACCCTATCAACGCTGTGCCAATTGTGCGCTGCCCTATGGGACTCCCAATCACAGCCGGTTGTGATACAGCCTGAAATCGAACCAGGGTCTGTAATGACACCTCTAGCACTGAGATGCAGTGCCTTAGACTGCTGCACCACTCGGGAGCCCTAAAAGTACCTTATTTACTTTGAAGAATCACTAAAAATAGTGATTTTGTCAGACAGCAGCTCTATATAGATGAGATGACTTGGTATGAAATAAAGTCATCAAATTGAGCTTATGTAATATACACGACTGAAATATTTTATTAAAGTAATGTGAATAAATGATGGTTAAAAGATTATATGTAGTAAGGGGCAGTCTAACATCATGGGACTTTTATTCATTGTTTTATTCTGTGTTACAGCATTCAACCCACATAATGCATACCGTAGTGCATTTGTTTTAAAAATTTGCAAAACCTAACCAACCTCAAAAAGCCAAAAAAAAACACTCAGAACTAATTTGACAAGAGCCAGTCCATCTTTTGTTGGCCAATAAGGTTGCACCATTAGAATGCACATTTTGAGTGGGCCCCAAAAAAATAATTTTGGAAAAAATATTGTGAAAAACTATCATTCCACTATTAAATGTTAATATATTAAGGAAATGTTCTGAAATTACAATGTTAATATTACATATATCTCTTTAATAATCACAAAACTGTCAAAGACGAGGCGAACCCACACTTTAGAAGACAAGGATATCCCAGTTTATTTTAGGAGACATTGGTTGTCAGTTAAATTAAGTGGCTTACATGCAGATCTTATCTGACAGGCTGCTTAAAACAAAGACGTGCCAGGAAAAACAACAGTCAACAAATGAATGGAAACAATAACCCCGGGAAAAAGGCACATTTCACAACTCCAAATAAGAGTCAGACATTTGCATTTAAAATCTTTTCAAAGTGACACATACACTGACACACACACACAGACAAACACTCTCAGAAACAGTTAATATTCGCTTGAAATCTTACTTCCCCAACCCAGTTCAAAGCATATTGCACATTTGTATTGAAAAGAAGATAAGAAGAGGAGTAACCATCCCACCCATCACAACCTGGAAGCCTTAAAGGAACAGCTGACTACATCATTTTGGAAGGAGCTGCATGCAGAAATGTAATGTTTACAATAATTACCAGAAGGAACCCAAGATTGAAGAGAAGGAACCCAATATTGAGAGAAGCAGTGTTACAGAAATAGTGAGCACTCTTGTTCTGTCCTAACACACACAATACCAACCACATTGAGATGTCTCTCATTCAATAGTCCTCAACAATACTGTACTGCCATCAATAAGTACGGAAAAAAAATAAGAATTATGAAATGAATTGAAATGTATGCATTCACTACTGTAAGTCGCTCTGGATAAAAGCGTCTGCTAAATGACTAAAATGTAATATGCTACAATGCATGACTATTAGTCTAATGCATTTTAAATAGTGTCAAGCTGTATATATTGATGGGTTAAGAATACCATTGAAGACTGTTAGATAAATACCATAGTTATCAACCCTTATAAACCTCTTCATGATAAACCATTTGCAAAAGTCTATGTAAAACACAGAAAAGGTCAAACCCAAGGCAATTATGTGCAAACTTGTGCAATGTTGCAGGTGCAACATAATAAGCATTTCCCTTTTTGACCAGGAGTGTGCTATATATATATATATATGAGAGAGAGAGAGAACCAGAGGACATGACAATGAGGAGACAGAAGCGTATAATGTGGACATTAGCATGAGCAGAGCTCGGGGCGAAGAGGCTGTTCCCACGTCTGGAAGTAAAATCTAATTAGTCGATCAAACTGAGCTAACAGGAAACTGTAATAAAACCTCAAGTAAAGAGCTGACAACAAATTAGCCAGCTGAGAAATTCTCGTTACGTGCGAGCACAAGACAGATGGTTAAAATCAAATCAAACTTTATTTGCCACATGCGCCGAATACAACAAGTGTAGACTTTGCCATGAAATGCTTACTTACAAGACCTTAACCAACAGTACAGTTCATGGTATGAGCAAACCAGTGATTGCAAAAAGAGATATACTGGGACTACTGTAGAGGTGTCTTTGTGGGCACAGTAGGCACCGTACCACCTGGCTCCCCATGTAGCCAACATAAACCTTCCTGTGTCCATTGATAACTTTCTGGGGTCAAAGTTCAACAGAGAGCAGTCGGGTGCTGACATGAAGCTGATGATTTGGTGGTGAACAGTAAAACATGATGGTGGTATGTGTACAGAGTTTGAACTCAAGATCGGTCTCCTGATGACCAGGGACGGAGCTCTTCCATCAGGCCCATCAGTCAGGGATCTGTCATGGACAAAGGTTCATTGTTCACAGGGAAGACAAGGAGAACTGAGGCAGAGCCACCAGTGAGGAATGTAGAAATGCCAGCCATAATAAACTGATTATCGCAGATTAATTTAGCTTGCTTTTTTCACCATCCCAAGTTCATTTTAAAGCCGCATTAAAGTCTCTCTGCATTGCCATTAGCAACAGGAGCGCTGAGTTAGTTGTCAGGTTCTATTTTTCTTTAGCCACAACACTGTTTCTGAAGGTCCAGAGGAACACTGACACCTCCCTTCTCTATCCTTCCTTCAGTTATTTTAGGCATTTGGAAACAAGTTGACCAGCTCTTTGTATATGCTTAAAAACAGTGCTGTTGTGTAGTGCAATGCCTTGCTAATACAGTCTGATTGTTCAGCTTGTATTTATCTACAGAGGGACACTGGAACAGAGTGAACAAGGCCCTCTTCCATGTGTTCCTACATACGGTAGCAGCTTTCATACAATCACTAGATATTTGGTCCCTTCCGCATATTGTATAGATTACTCTTAAAAGGGGTGATCTGCAGTTGATATAATTAATAAATGTGCCCATTGATTCTTGAAGAATATAGCTTCTAAATGCCTCATCCGCTTAGTTCAACTCTCACAACTGATCAGTACCTATAATATAAGCTTGTTGTACTGCAATGTTGTAAACAAAGTAAATGTAAATAAACACTATATAGCCTCAAAACATGGTAAAAATTATAATATCATGGAAGGCTAGTCCTTGCATGCATAGCTCGGTCTATGAATTTGATAATGGTTTACATCTCCAGCTCCAACCTCAAGCTTTTTACCGAAACAGGGACTGTTTGTAAACAAAGTAAATGTAAATAAACACTATATAGCTTTAAAACATTGTTAAAACTATCATTTCGATATCATGGATGGCTAGTCCTTGCATGCATATCTTGGTCTATGAACTTGATAATGGTTACATTTCTCCAGTACCATCCTCAAGCTTTTTACTGAAACAGGGGTGGGGAGGACACTTTATAATTGTTTCAACTGCTGATTACCGCTGTAATTAAAAAAGGGTTTCCCATGCTACAAGAGCAGCATAAAAAGGCACACCGTCCGACCTGTACCAAGTTCTGGAAGGCCTCAGGTAGAGAGAATGTAGAAATACAAGACACCCACACAGAGAAACCGGTCTTTCACAGTCAGTCAGTGTCCTCATTTCTTGGTGTCCTCTAGGATGATGTTGGCTGTGACAAACATGAGACAGAAGGTAGCCCACACCACTACGAACCATACCCAAAAGGTGTGGCGGAACGGGGACCGGTGCTTGTTGACCTCGTCCGTGCCCAGCATAGGCACCAGGTGGCGCCGGCCGTAGTACACCAGCAGGGCGGGGATGACGTACTGGATGCCCGTGCCAGCGTAGGCGCCCGTGATGCCCACCAGGGACTCCAGGTTGTGGGTGCAGAAGGCCACGATGATGGGCGGCACCAGGGTGATGAGGGGGAAGACGATGCGGTCAACCACCCAGGGGTAGGTTCCCCCGTCGCGGTGGAAGAGGGTCTTCCAGTTGTTGCGCAGCGTGACTGCGATGATGGGGAAGTTGGTGCTGATGGTGAAGACGGGGAAGAGGCCCAGGAAGTAGCGCAACGCGGGGATGTCCAGCACGTCACAGTTGTCAGTGAAGTTGAGGGTGTACATGTCGTGCAGCAGGGAGCTGTCAAAGCAGAAGATGGCTGTGAAGGAGAGCAGGCCGTAGAAGCCAAGGATGAGGACATAGTCACACACCACCAGGGTTCCCACACGCCTCTTATCAGAGATGGGCGTCACCAGGGAGGGCAGGGAGTGCTGGCACATGAAGGAGTAGACACACACTCCAAACAGGTTTGGCACCCCAGAGATCTGGGCCATACGGGGGTGGCCTTCGCCCCGGTCTTTACCAATACGGATCAGAGCCAGGATAATCATCATGGTGAACGCTGAAAAAGACACAGAAAAACAGCGGGTACTGGAGTTAAGTGATGTGACAACACCAAAACAAACAAGTAGTGTGTGTGTACGACATTCCAAAAGGTGACATCAGCTCCCACAGAGGGACTGTTTAAATCAAGGCTATCTACTAGGAGAGTTTAAAGGGAAGCTTTTACGGTAAGATTAAGCTCAAATGTCCTTTCATTTGACAATTTAGACCAAATCAAACCCATATTTTACTTGGTTGCATGCAAACTAAAAGACAAAAATCCTCAGAGTAAAGTATAATATTTAATGTAAAAAGTTAATTAAATTGTAAGCTAAATATTGGCCAAATCTATAATACACCAACATCATCTCATGACAACTGTAATAGGATTGGCCGAGTAAAGAAATGACATGACGAGGCATTTAAGGATACAGATAATAAATATACATTTTTATAACATTCGACTTCGGGTCACCGAGTTCACATTATTGCCAAATTGTGATCCGGTGCATGCCAACTAGGCAAAGCTTCACACTGCTTAGTCCCAGAATGCTTTTGATGGGTTCAGATATTGCAACATCCGAGGTCAGATTAGGGCCAAACCTCTGGAATGATCCCTTTATGTAGCACTCCCCTAATCCACCCCTACCTTTCATTATAGCACCACTGTTTTAAAAAATACCTTTGAAAGGGTAAGCCTTCTACCATTGCTAATCTGAAAGCGGTTAATGTTGACAAGGCAAGATTGTTTAGGCCCTAATGGGCTGTGGGAGAGTGCTGAGCTGGACAGGACGGACACATAACTCAGCTTCCTCCTCAGTCCTCCATGCTGCTAATGCCTGAGCATGGCCATCCAGGTAGAAACACAAGCCAGCATCAGTCAGCTGACTGCAGAAACAATATGCAGTCCATCTAGTTATGAACTAAACTCCCACCCATCAAAGGGCAGGAGGCTTTATGCATCAAGAGGATAATACTGAAACCACTTAGTAAGATATTGCCTTCCAGCTGCCTGATCCAGAAACTATCCCGCAGGCAAAGTCTACAGCCTATAGGAATGCTATGCTATGGATTATATACAGTATGTGAAGGCTCTCTGACTCTCAGTTCATCCAACCCAAAGTCAGCAGAGGTTGGAGGCTGGGTGGTACAAAAGGCGTCAGCGTCTCCACCTCATACTGTTTGCGCAAAGGCCATCCCCAAATCGATTGCTGCGACTGCCTCTCTGGCTGTTGGGCTGGGCGTTACTAAATGAGAGCTTTAAGCATGGATGCCAGTCTTGTTAAAGGCTCAGAGTTCTGCCTGTCCCCCTGTCCCCCCCCCAATCAGGCCATTAAACAGGGAATCAGTCACAGACGCATTCCACGGCCCACTCCTCAGCTTTCATCACACTCACACGGGGTGACGTTCAGAACGCACATTGCTTCACTACTCACCCCACTACAACGCACCACTAGTATCCCACTTCAAAACACACCCCTGTGTAGCTATGCAGGTTAGAGTAGAGCCAAAGCTCTCTTGTACCTGCCAGCAATATCTCAGCATCCATCTGGGCCCAATTGCCAGGAGAGGCAACCCATCAGTGTCAGGGGGGAGGATGGATTGGCTCTTTAGATAGGGCCTGAGTGAGGGGCCAGCGGATTACCAATTCATCTGCAGCTACTGGGGCGGTGTGAGGGGGTATAGGGAGGAGACGGGGGAGAGGGGTGCCACTGGCAGCTTCATCCTCCTTCAAGGTCTCTCACTAGCATCAGGTGTGGTCGGGACAGGAGTGTAGTCCTCTGCTCTAATCCTCCACTATTTTAGGGGTTTTTACACTCTTCAGGGCACAGGTGAAATATTCCAGAGCTAGCAAGGAGGGAAAGGGGCTGGGAACGTGGAGTTTTAATCTGCCCCTATTAATCAGGTACTGTGTGCTTCTGCCGTGGCACTTTAATGTATGTCAGGGGGATGAAATGATTCATTCCAATTACAAGGACAAAATGTTCCGAGGAGGGGGTGGGGGAAAACTACCAATGACAGAGGTAGTAGGATAGCTAACAAGTAGTGGGATTATGCCTTTGGAGAGAACAAGCAGAAATAAGACAAGAGTTGTTAACTAACAGGCTAAATGCAAACATCTTAATTTGACTAATGTGATTACTTACTCATCTTAAAATAGGACAGGATACTCTTAAAAACAAGTTTTCCCTTGTGCTTTGTGTGGACTTAGTTTGGGGTGGACACTGAGATAAAGATGCCCAGCAGTGGCCAAAGCCCCAGACCTGTTGAGGATTAAAGCTCAGAGAGTCAAGATTTAGTGGATATCTGGCCTACAACCAGTGTCAACATTGGCTCAAGACAGGAGAAGCAGGCCAGAGCAGAATCCTGTTTTAACACAGCCTATGTAGAACATGGGACAGTGGGCAGTGGACCAGCACTCAAGGACATCGGCAAATAAGAGCAAATAACACCATCACAACAAGTATAATCCCCAAAGACATCACGTCAAAGCATATGGAAAAACTATGCAGATGAAGTCAACACTCAATGTGCTAACATGGGCCACATTGGGACTCAGCTCTGAGAATACAGCATGTACTGTAGTGACTTTGTATCTTCATCTGACTGGACATGAGAGACTGTCAGTGGGGATAGTTATCAGCTGTCCCTCTCACTTCAGGCATCGAACACAATGTGCTGTATGACAGTCTGCCTGCTGTACTCTCCCTCTCTCTCCCAGAGAAGTAATGTACATCCGCTGTGTGTGAAACAGCCATCAAAAGGAGCCGTCCCGCTGGTCATGACAGAGGACGGACAGCGGGAGACGCTTCTCCTCTATTCCCTGACATTAACGGTAACAGGCTATACAGGAAGGAACATGGGCGGAGGGCGTTTAATTAAGAGAGTCTTATAGGACGGGACGCCACGCACGGCTAGTGTACAGATGCTTAACCTTCACCAGAGCAACACGTCTTTTCTCTGCCAACAAGGCTGAAATGTGAGTTTGTCGTGGTGCAACAAGCACAGTGATTCATCACAATCCCCTCCTATCCCCTCGGTGAGGCCCATGGAAGCCTGGAGGAAAATGGCACTGGTATTTATGTTACAGTCTTCTTCATCTTGATAGATCTGCCTCTGATGCCGCAGCCCAGTGTGCTCCGCTCGGCAGGGTTTGAACTGTAAAACCCCTGGTGACACGGTCAGTGACTGTCTCCTTTATGAGGGAAGGGCCACGCTTTAAAAAGCTGATAGAGAACTTTGCTCTTTTCCCACCGTACGGCGGCACAGGCTAAGGTTGGGACAAGGAGGCTCGGCATCGCGCCTCAAATTGATAATGAATGGCAAAAAGGCATTGCGGCTCCGCGGGTATCAACACAGGCTGATCAGACAGTGTGAAGGGCAGGGAGAGTTTGGGGGAAAGATCTTTTTTTAATCATGACTTTCTTCAGGTCAGGATGCATCACATGGTATTAGAGTGGAATGACATTGGCAGCAACCTTTGACACGGCTCCATTTTGAGCAGGTGTACTGAAGCGGCTGAATGGAACCCACCCAAATAACTGGTGCTACCTTCTGGGTTATAGATCGGGAAGCCATAGCCAGGTCACAACTTAAATAATTACTTTGGCACCTGCTTGACGAACACACGTCTGTGACAGAGAACAAGTGAGGTTCAAAGGTAAACAACGATCTGTAAAAAAGCATAGTCGACCCTTCTACTGTAGTTCTGTCCCCTAAAGTTGGAGTGACAGAGAATTTCTCTCCTATGGCAGAGAAGTTGGAGTGACAGAGAATTTCTCTCCTATGGTAGAGAAGTTGGAGTGACAGAGTTTCTCTATGGCTCTGATCCCAACTATCATGCTTTAGTGCTCATTAAAGACAAGGCCTCATTTGTCTTACTTAAGGCACTGAACTAACTCCTCTTATCTTTGAAAGAGATTGAAAGTCGATCAGATGAAAGAACTGGACACTAAGTAGAACAAAGTACATTTTGATAATGTACTCATTCATCATTCCTTTGCAACTGGATCATGCTACACGAGATAGGGCAACCATGTGTGGGTTTTATAGTACTTGGTGCAGCCTTAGCTATGAATCTCACTGTTTTATCTGTCTAACGGCGAAGAATAGGAGGAAATCTTTGATCACTAGGAGTGCTTTAGAGGCACGGGGACAGTGTGTCTGGAGAGAAAATCCAACGCAGTTAGTCAGATTACAAGCCATTGGTAATAGCGTATAGCCAGCATTAAATAAGTCATTGCATCATAAATTCACAGCAAATTAAATATTTTTCAACCGCCGTAATGATTTAAAAAAAATAATACATTTTACATTCCTTCTTGCGGCCATATTGCTCTCCTCTCTCTAAAGGGCAGTGTCATTGACTTCCTGATGGAGTCTACTCTGAAGCACTCATTTCATCCTCCTGGTAATCCTCAATCAACAATGGACACTCCTTCTTGCCTCTTCATCGATGGACACTCAGGTGAAAAACTAATTAATTCAGATGGGATGAGCCATTTTCTTTGCAGAGATATCTCTGACGATATGGTGATTACCTGGACTTTTACATTAACACTCTCTGCGGGTTGCAATCATCACACGGCATAGGGGAGGGACTGAGTGCATTGTATAGGTGTCAAACAGTCACATATTACATCCATATAACTGCTACCGGTGATATATAGCACTTCAATGGGGATGGCAATGACCTTGTGGGGAATGCTTCAACGTAAACACCCCCCAGAGGAGGCACTTACAGTTGTATCTCCAGTGGTAGCAAACAAAGCGTTTGCGGTTAAGCCAAGGTTGGCCGGCACTCTCAACCCCCCAAGGAGCTGTAGAATACAGTATCTGTGGAAGAGGGACTCCTCTTCCACAGAGGTTGGTACACTCCCTGTACCAATGGTACACTCCCTGTATCAATGCTTTTGCACTTGATGTGGGAAGAAGAGTCTATATTAACAGTTGACAGATCAAGGGCTTTTCATGTGCTTTCATCTTACTGACATTAAAAGCCATACGGGATATTATTCTAGCAAAGGCTTTGACAGTAGATAGGAACATTACTCTCTACTGGTATACAAACTGGCCTCTTGCTACTTCCATTCCCTAATAGATTACATTCCAAGTCCAACTCCAGCAGCACTCCTTTGCAGCAATCATCCCATCATTAAAGGGCAATTCCACCACTTTTCAACCTCACATTCATTACCTCCAGTACCAAACCAGTGTTTACATAATTTGTGAAAACAGTGTTTCTATGATCTGTGGTTAAAACAATAAGAAAGGACATTCTCTCATCACAGGGTAGGATCAAAAGTAAAAAAAAAAAAACGGATTTTCAAAACCTGCAACAAGTGTCTAGCCAGAAGGAGGGTATTTTCTTGCTCCCCACGTCACCACAAATCTCATAGTGTTTAAAACATTTTTAACATTCTTTTTTTCAATAAAATAGAGAAATGCACAGTTTTCACATATGTAGACACTGGTATTGTGCTGGAGATAATGAAAATGAGTTTGAAAAGTGGTGGAGTTGCCCTTTAAACGAGGTGCTCCATGATGAGACCACTTGGTTGAGTCTCAGTGGTAATGAGCAGCTCTGGCAGTTTGCCTGATTTCTAGGTTTGCAGAATTGTTTACTTCAGATGTTTTTTGGCAATATCCTACAATGGCATAGTCTTGGATATCAGAAGCAGGGGGACAGGACAGCCACGGCGTGTGTGACAGCTGGTGATAATGGCCTGCTGTACCGCAGCAGGGCTGCCATTTAGCACCCCATACAGCAGATCAACTCCACAGGGCAGAGCAGAGTTCAACTCCATGACATTATCTACAGTGTTCAAGAAAACATCAATTAGTCCAATCACTCAGCCGTGCCGCTGCAAATTGCACATCAGGCCAAAGATAAGAAACAAAATGCACCTACCTTCTTTACCATAAGGCTGAGCTAAGCCACACTCCAAACGCTGGGATCTTGAAAACACATCCGCTTGACGCTGCCTTGAGGTCAGGTTTCCCCCTCAACCACAAACGTTTAAAACCAACAAACAACCTGTTCTGTGCTACTGCTGACATTTTTTAAATTGTATAACAAACTAATAGAGGAGTCAAATGTTTATGTAAATTCAGTGGGTGGTTGCACCAGGTTAGCTAAAACACCCATCAACAGTAATTAAACATTCAGTGGGTGGTTGCACCAGGTTAGCTAAAACACCCATCCAACAGTAATTAAACATTCAGTGGGTGGTTGCACCAGGCTAGCTAAAACACCCATCCAACAGTAATTAAACATTCAGTGGGTGGTTGCACCAGGTTAGCTAAAACACCCATCCAACAGTAATTAAACATTCAGTGGGTGGTTGCACCAGGTTAGCTAAAACACCCATCCAACAGCAAATAAACATTCAGTGGGTGGTTGCACCAGGCTAGCTAAAACACCCATCCAACAGTAATTAAACATTCAGTGAGTGCAGAATATAAATGTCTTTTTTCTTCTGACCATTTCAAATAATTTATTGAGCCTAGAAAGCTTGGTTCATGATGCAATGAACGTACAAGGCAGACAAGATATGAATCAAGCAAATTCTCGTCTGCTTCTGTCTTCAATATCAAATCCTGTTCAGGTCTGACATTTTTTTTCAAATGAGACAAACGTAAAATGTTCAAAGCAAGTTGTGCATCTGGTATCCCTGCCGATCAATGACGAAACCCTAAGAAAGAGAGTAAACTACAACACCAGACTGCGGTTAAAACTACATTCTAGAAGCACTGTGTCTTCTCATTCCTCCCTCACCTCCCTCTCAGACAAGGAAATGGAGGCGACGACGACAACACGGTGAGGTGAGCGGGGGACGGAAGTCAACAGTCATGATTAAGGGCTTAGTTATCAGGATATTGAGCTTCAACTGACCCCGGGCAACACCACAGCAGAAGACATCCTACAAGTTTTCCCCTAATCACCTCCTAGAAATTGTGTTCACTATCAAAACAAAGTTCTCATTACAAAATGAAACACCAAACACCAATACTAAAAAGGATCAAGGAGAGGTGCCCAAAAACAAATAGGGAAAAAAGCTGCCCACATGTATTTCTCTATATATCAAAACTCAACAGAGATGTGAGTAAAGCGGACCTAGGATCTGAGCTCTGTTTATGTTTTGTTTCTGAAAGAGAAGTGTCAAACTAAGACTTCTACACCTGCATTGCTTGCTGTTTGGGGTTTTGACTGGGTTTTCTGTACAGCACTTTGTGACATCGGCTGATGTCAAAAGGGCATTATAAATACATTTGATTGAAGACATATTTTCTATCTGAACAACTCCGTGGTCAGTGTTGACTAGAAGTAATGTCCGTTGTGACAAGAAAAGGAATGATGCATTCCAATGCAATTTTCAGGACTTCTGAACTGTGCTGATGTTGGAAAGTTCATGAACGCCCAGCCATATTTCAACATTCCCTGTGAGACGCACTCTACATTAGCCTCTCTGGGCAAACTCTTAGGTTCCGCTCAATCAGCCACTAGTAGAATTCCCTCCCTGACCTTCAAAAACAAATACTACCCTCTCTCTCGGCTTGAAATGGCAATAGGTAGCTGTAACGCTCCCTGGTTACTCCCTAAACCAAGACAATGGGATGGACTGGATAGGGATCCACAGATCACTGTGGGCTGGGGCCTGTGGTTTCAGCTATTCATTTCTCCAGAGAGAGTAACAGCCCTAGTTAATTTCGTAACCTCTTTTCCTATTGAGCTGGAGGTTACTCCACACAAAGCTGGCTGGGGTGGTGGTATAGTTCACCATGTCTAGAAAAACAAATGTGACAGTGGGAGGACAGTGTTCTCAGAATGCATGATTTCTCCACTCCCAGCATACAGTAGGATCTATATGCCATGGCTGTAAGGGTAATAAATAGCGCCACAGAGGCTCTTCACCTATCCATCCATCCATCCATCCCTGTGGAGACAGAAGCGGGGTGATTAATACTCATTTACCGAGCTAGGTGTCTTTCCATCCATTCCTCTCTACTCAATATCAATTAAAGTGTCGGCTCTTAACCCTTCTCCCGGTCTGCTGTCGAGTGCAGATAATGATCCCCCTCTCTCTCTTCAGTGTGCTGCTAGAGAGGATGGGGACAAGGTAACAAGGCAGCAAGCTTTATCTATTCACATAACTCACCCAATGGAAATGGGTTTCAACAAACAAGCGTGTGAGCACCTACAGGAGTTCATAGAGACTGGGTGCAGTATGTGAGCGATATAGTCATTCAACTAAGAGCCTATGAAGTCATCAGGGCAACAGAACTGTGACATTAAAAGATGGGTCGTGAACCGAGTATAGAGTAGGTAGAATAATAAACAGGAACACAAATGGGAAACGCAAATGGGTCTGGAATCAGGGCAACACAAATAGTTTAATGGCTCCAGCGAAGTGGGACCATGGACAGAAGCAGCTACAAGCAGAGTGATGGGATCACAACCGGGACAGGAGATGGAGAGGGCTACACATATGGACTACTATGTCCACTATGTAAGTCATGTCCTCAGTGGGGAAGACAAAAAGTGTGTAGTGAGCTTGGTTGGACAGGGGGGCTCAGCTGAGTGACACTGACAAGGCCACAGGCAGTGAGCAGGGCACAGGGCTTCAACACATCTCGCCTAACATTCCCCACACTGCTCTGCACTCCTCATCCACCACCATCATCACCCTGCACTCCCCCATAGGGCATCATGGGTGACTGGAGAGGTAGGCAGGGGAGCCTGGTCACCTGGCCCCTTGTCTAGGGTGAGTAATGAGTATGAAAGAGAAGGGCCATGAGAAAAGAATGGAGATGGAAGTGGCTGAACGGGGGACATAACTACGCAGGTATCAATATCTGGTATCTTAGAAGACAAGAAAGGATCTGATAGTGGTGGAAAGTCATTAAATCCGGCAAATGCAGGTTAATGTAGAAGTGAAGAAAAAGGTGACTAACATGCACTGTCAGTTTTGTAAGACAGTTTGCTATAATGCAGTTATATTTTAAGGATTACTGCATACTGGTTGGCACTAGAAAAAAAGGAAAAAGCTCAGTAGTACTAATTGCTTATTAAAATATGTGTTGTCAATAGGTGAGAATCCTGTGAAAAATGTGAATAATGTGGTTCGATGTTGTGATATGGTTTCAGAGTGACGAGAACATGAATATAATTGCTGTCTAAAAACGAATCATACTGTACTACATCAGTGTCATTATCGAAATCATTTGACTGAAAACAAAAAACCCTGGAGGACTTGTTATGAGTTTCAAACATATCTTAAGACATTCTCAGTCTTCTCATAAGCAGTCTCATAAAAATAAATATTCTTACACTTGAGGGTTTTGTTTTGTTAGTGACGCTTCATTAACATTAATGATGATCTGCTGTTCATGCTTATTTGGGGGCTTTAAGGTGCAGAGAAGGAATCATAGGATGAGTCGAAGATACCTGCTACATGAAGGTGTAAAACCATGGGCCTAATCCAGAGACGTATTCACAGTGCATACTAATGACATTCTTAAAACAATCATGAATCCCATCATTGTGACAGAAATAAGAGGTTTACTATTAGTTTCATTATATCGTTAATTAGGTATTAAATTCCTCCCTTGAGACCAAAGCTTTGGTAAGTCACAACCTTTGCCAAGTCATAAGCTATGCTACAGTACACGCGTATGCATTCAAGTCCAACAACGTGTCCAATTCAGCAGCTTCAGTGGGTGAAAAGAGTGGAGCTAAATCAGAGTGAGGAGAGGAGTCAGAGGACACGTGATAAAATGGATAACAGGTTAAATGAAATCACTCCCGAGTCCCATTTTCTTGCTGCAGGGCAACGATAAAGTACAGTATCTTTAACCTGTTAGGGCTAGGGGGCAGTATTTGCACGGCTGGATAATTTTTTTTACCCGATTTAATCTGGTTACTAATCCTACCCAGTAACTAGAATATGCATATACTTATTATATATGGATAGAAAACACTCTAAAGTTTCTAAAACTGTTTGAATGGTGTCTGTGAGTATAACAGAACTCATTTGGCAGGCAAAACCCTGAGACATTTTCTGACAGGAAGTGGATACCTGATGTGTTATATTACCTTTAAACCTATGCCATTGAAAAACACAGGGGCTGAGGAATATTTTGGCACTTCCAATTGCTTCCACTAGATGTCACCAGCCTTTACAAAGTGTTTTGAGTCTTCTGGAGGGAGATCTGACCGAACAAGAGCCATGGAACGATGATGGCCCATTAGACACCTGGCGCGCGAGTTCATGTTGGGTACCCTCGTTCCAATACGTTATAAAAGAGTATGCATTCGTCCACCTTGAATATTATTCATGTTCTGGTTAAAAAAGGCCCTAATGATTTATGCTATACAACGTTTGACATGTTTGAACGAACGTAAATATATTTTTTCCCCTCGTTCATGAAGTGAAGTCCGGCGGGCTTAGATCATGTGCTAACAAGACGGAGATTTTTGGACATAAATGATGAGCTTTTTTGAACAAAACTACATTCGTTATGGACCTGTGATACCTGGAAGTGACATCTGATGAAGAGAATCAAAAGGTAATGGATTATTTACATAGTATTTTCGATTTTAGATCTCCCCAACATGACGACTAGTCTATCGCAACGCGTATTTTTCTGGGCGCAGTGCTCAGATTATTGCAAAGTGTGATTTCCCAGTAAGGTTATTTTTAAATCTGGCAAGTTGATTGTGTTCAAGAGATGTAAATCTATAATTCTTTAAATGACAATATAATATTTTACCAATGTTTTCTAATTTTAATTATTTAATTTGTGATGCTGACTTGACTGCCGGTTATTGGAGGGAAATGATTTCCTCAACATCAATGCCATAGTAAAACGCTGTTTTTGGATATAAATATGAACATGATAGAACAAAAAATGCATGCATTGTCTAACATAATGTCCTAGGAGTGTCATCTGATGGAGATTGTAAAAGGTTAGTGCATCATTTTAGCTGGTTTTATGGTTTTGGTGACCCTGTCTTTGAATTGACAAAACATTACACACAACTCTTGTAAATGTACTGTCCTAACATACTCTAAATTTATGCTTTCGCCGTAAAACCTTTTTGAAATCGTAAAACGTGGTTAGATTAAGGAGATGTTTATCTTTCAAAGGGTGTAAAATAGTTGTATGTTTGAAAAATTTGAATTTTGACATTTATTTGGATTCAAATTTGCCGCTCTTGAAATGCACCTGCTGTTGATGGAGTGCACCACGGGGGGGGACGCCTGCGTCCCACCTAGCCCATAGAGGTTAACAGGACAGACAATCAATGCCTTGAGAGCATAACACATCCTCATTTACCACAAGGCCCTCGAAATGACCACATACATAATCAAAATCGCTTTAAAATGGGAAACGTTTGAGGAATTGGAAAACATAGGTTACCTCGCAAACATTGAACTGGTGCCAGAGGCTGTAACTTTGAGAGAAGGACAGCTAAAGATTGTATAAATGACCCAATAACAGTCATGGACAAAAAGACCCAGAATACATTCTGGCTGACGATGCATTGGCTCGGTAATCAATTATTTGCCTTGAAGTGGTACCCTTTGTGCTGAACCCACTCGCTCTCTTTAAGTTTATGGCCAGAGCATCATGCCATAAAAAAACATATATATACACTGAACAAAAATATATACGCAACATGTAAAGTACTGGTCCCATGTTTCATGAGCTGAAATAAAAGATCCCAAAAATGTCCCATATGCACAAATAGCATATTTCGGTAAAATGCTGTGTACAAATTTGTTTACATCCCTGGGGACAATAAAAGGCCACTAAAATGTGCAGTTTTGTCACAGATGTTTTGTCACAATGCCACAGATGTCTCAAGTTGAGGGTGCATGAATTGGCATGCTGACTACAGTAAATCCTCCAGATCTGTTGCCAGAGAACTGACTGTTAATTTCTCTACCATAAGCTGTCAGTGTAGAGAATTTGACAGTACGTCCAACTGGCCTGTAACCATGCTAGCCCAGCACCTCCACATCTGGCTTCTTCACCTGCAGATCTTCTGAGACCAGATGAAACCCGATTTTAACTGTACTGGGCAGATGTGTGGGCAAGCGGTTTGCTGATGTCAACATTGTGAACAGAGTACCCCATGGTGGCGGTGGGGTTATGGTAGGAGCAGGCATAAGCTACAGACAACAAACACAATCACATTTTGAATGCACTGAGATACCGTGACGAGATCCTAATGCCCATTGTCATGCCATTCATCTGCCGCCATCCCCTCATGTTTCAGCATAATGCACAGCCCCATGTCGCAAGGATTTGTACACAATTCCTGGAAGCTGAAAATGTCCCAGTTCATCCATAGCCTGCA
Organism: Salmo salar; assembly: GCF_965601325.2. Taxonomy (NCBI): domain Eukaryota; kingdom Metazoa; phylum Chordata; class Actinopteri; order Salmoniformes; family Salmonidae; genus Salmo; species Salmo salar. Next base: position 72,548,407 of record NC_138293.1, on the reverse strand, counting down.
TACTCACCAGACATGACACCCATTGAACATGTTTGGGATGCTCTGGATACGACAGCATGTTCCAGTTTCCGCCAGTATCCAGCAACTTCAAAAAGCGGAACAAAATTCCACAGGCTACAATCAACAATCTGATCAACTCTATGCGTCGCGCTGCATGAGGCAAATGGTGGTCACACCAGATACGGACTGGTTTTCTGACAACTTCCCTACCTTTTTTTTTTAAGGTATCTATGACCAACAAATGCACAGCTGTAGTCCGTGTCATGTGAAGTCTATAGATTAGGGCCTAATGAATTGATTTCAATTGACTGATTTCCTTAAACTGTAACTAAGTGAAATCTTTGAAATTGCTGCATGTTGCGTTTATATCTTTGTTCAGTGTATTTATGCGTTACCGAATGGAGTAACATTTTTCCATTTGCCGGTTGTATTTTTTATTGCGCATCCAATTACTCTTGAGACCTTTGTCAGTGAGCTCTCTCTTTCAGGGTTGGATAGGCTGGTATAGCCAGACAAACAAGCCCTAACAGTTTAGCAGCAAATCTAGTACAGACAGATGCTGTTTCTGTGTCAAAATGAGACTAGAGAAACTGTAGAGACAGGGTGGAGAGGTCAGACAGACTATGCTGCCGCTGTCCTGATAACAGCACCACATAAATTGCCAGAAAACTCTTCAACACGAATTTCAGAGGGCAAAATCAGTTGAATACATCTTTAGACAGCCACTTGCCTTTCATGAAAAAAATCCAAATAAAAGTAGTACTTAAATTGGTCTCCAGTGTTAATTCCTCTGAGATGAGCTAAACATAAGAAACTTACCTAACCTAAAAAAATGTAAATAAATTGTTGACACTAGAGATTTAGGACTCAAGCATGCTGTCTAGCCCATTCATTTTTCTTCAGCCGTCTGTTCCTCCGAACTTCGGCCCACAATGTTTTTCTTATAAGATTTAAAACGGTCTCCAACCCTGTGTTTGATGGCTGCATAAACCCCTCAGCTTTCAGTGCCCTATGCTTTGAAGGCAGGCCATCTATCCCCATGCTCTGTGGCACCGGTGTAGTAAGGAAACAAAGAGCTGCCACTGCGGCCATTTTGAATCATTAGCTGGTGCTGTAGAGAGGCCTGCAGAGGTGACACAGCCAATCAATCACAGGTAGAGCCAGGGGAGGGCGGGGATATAAAAGGGAGTGGGAGGTGTGTAGCCAGAATCCCAGGGTGCTTTGTAGATAGCCAGATAATGGACAGTGTGTGTTATTTATGTGCATGCAACTATGTGTGTGTGTGTGTGTGTATGCGTGCCTGTGTGTGGGTGTGCATGCTTGCCTGTGTGTGTGTGTCTGCCCTATGTGTTGTTGTGGGTGCCAGTAGTATGCCCATACGGGGGTGGCGGCAGAGGCATGATTCAGTAGTGTTGTGATTTTAACAGCAGGTCCAGGACGGGCAGTTTATTTTCGTCCGTCGCCCTGTGAGTGACGGTCCAATCAGGCCTGGGACGGGCTGTCAGGCCTGTCAGGCTGAGGGATGAGAGGAGATGGGAATCAGGACATGGAGCGGGACTGCCGTATGATCGACGAACCCAGGCACAGGAGCCACAGAGAGGAGAAGGGGAAGGAGAGGAATGAAAGAGGGAGAGGAAGAGGACTGCTCCCACCAAGGTTCAGACCGTCAGCCAGGTGGAATAAAGTGTTTGTTTTTCTAAACATTTGCAACAGTGACAAAGAGCAATCTGGAAGAAGGCGTGAGACCGTGAACCGGGGATAATGGAGTGCGATATTTATATTTAATAGAAGGAAAGACACCCTCCATCATGAGGACAAACTTGGAAGAGATAATACACATTAAAGCGCTTCCTAAATAAATACCCATGACAGATTTACCGTTTCGATAAAGTTCCAGGGAATTGCACAGCTTGAATTGCTCTACCTAGAAAATAAATTGAGATCCACATTTAATGTGATTATTTGAAGATGCGTGCCTCGAGTCTGTCCAGAGCAACCTTTATCAGCCTATGGTGTTTGTATACCTTAAGGTAAGATAGGTTAGTCTTACCGATCCAGCGCATGAGTGAGGTGAGGATCTGGAGGTATTTGGTCTTCTGAGCATCGAAGAAGACGAAAGGGCCCAACATCACTGTGAAGATGCTCTGTAGAGAGAGAGGGATCATCTTAAAGCACATTGGAAATCACTTTATACAACATATTCACAAACCAGTGTGTGTTTGGGTTGTGTTTATACTTCCACATTTACACTTTTCTAAGTCCACAGCATGGGAAATAAATGACAAATGGTACAATTGGATTTTTCCAAGATGAAAATAGAGATAAAACTCTGTCTCATGAGAACATGAGGCTATTTATTCCCTTTCCACCCAATATACACTAAGATGCCAAACCCCCAAATAAAAAATGTAAGTTGAAATTCTTTGAAGCCATCATAGTATAGTACCGATTGCCTCATAACAAAGATGGGTCTTATCGAGAGTTGCAATCATCAGTGGCATCAGCCCCCTCTCTCTATTCCCCATCTATCCCATTCTCTCTGACAATCCCATGTCTGATAGCGGAGGTTGAGTGACGTGTGATCTCAAGGCCAGTCACTTCAGTGGCATGTCATCTGAAGAGGAGCCTGCAGGGTAGAACTCACACAGTCAGACACAATAATCTCTAACAGGGCCTGGGGGGGGGGGGGGGGGGGGGGGGGTGAGAGCTCAATCAGGAGACCAAAGTGGGGACAGAAAGACAGAAAGATACAGATGGAGAAATGTTCCACTCAGAAAACTGATCTGCTCCAGTCACTCTCCATCTCCAGGACCTCTGACCACTCCCATGAACCTCCCTAACTCCACCCTCAGCTCTCCCCTTCCCTCTGTGCTGTATTTACAGGGTGGGCCCATGGGCTGTGAGGGCAGGACGCAGAGGTCAGTGTTGGTGACATAAGTGTGAGACATGACAGAGAATGTAGACAGCCTCTACCTGCACAAGGAGGCCATCCACTGGGGACAGGGAAGGGTACAGTGCTAGCTGAATGCTAATGCCAAGAACGCAACAGAGTGAGACCAGCCGACAGGGAAGGTTGGGACAAGACACATTTAAGACCTTATTATTTCCAGAATTATGGAGGAGAATTGTGAATCCCACATGTCAGGACATGAAAGTGCTGAATAGTACTTAATACTAGCTACAGGTGACTGCTACAAATCAGTGCAGAATTCACGAAAATGTACTACATCTTGGAGCGAAGGACATATATTTGCAATACTCATTCATGTGTAATGGAGGAGGCATTATGGAAAGTGTGGAGTGTCCTAAAGAAGGTTAAGTTGTTAACGGTTGAGTGACAGTGAGACATATTTCAGCGCTGAATGGTCAGCGGTGTCTGGGTCTGCCTCTGGACCTGTGGTATGAGACAGTCTAACGTGCCATACTTCATCCTCCAGCCAGACAACAGTCCATCACAGGCCTGATGATACCTCCCATCCATCTGCCACCAAGTGATGGACTGCTACCACTCTTGGCCTGAGAAGACATGGTATATGCCATCTCAGAGGTGGGGGATATGTGCTTGTCAAGAACAGGGCAGCAGGTAGCCTAGTGGTTAGAGCGCTGGACTGGTACTGAAAGGTGGCAAGACCGAATCCCCGAGCTGACAAGGTAAAAATATGTTGTTCTGCCCCTGAACAAGGCAGTTTACCCACTGTTCCTAGGCCGTCACTGAAAATAAGACTTTGTTCTTAACTGACTTGCCTAGTTAAATAAAGATAAAATAAAAAGAGAGAGAGAGACAGAGAGACAGAGAGACAGAGAGAGAGAGACAGAGAGACAGAGAGAGAGAGACAGAGAGACTACTGGACCGGACGAATACCCATATAAACAGAGATTCTCCATGAACGTGAAGAGCGTGTTAGAACGGGACCTTTTCACTGCCATAGCTGGAGGCAACATATGGTCTCTACAGAAGAGGAGCTAGTTCTGTGAATGCCTCTTGTCACTCTGTCTGTTCCTCCGTCTCTCTCTCTCTCTCTCTCTCCACCCTCCCCCTGTGCCCTCCTGCTCCTAAGGCCCAGGAGAAAACAGGAGATGATGCAACCGTCTGTCTATCTCATGAAAGAGAAAAGAAACAAAGTTATCATTTTAAAACTGATCTTGATTATACATTTTTTTAATAAGAGTGGGGAGGCATAGTGTTTGTGGGGTGCCTGATGAATTTCACCCTTCTTGTGCAGTCAGCACCACACATGACTCAAGACCCCTCTAACCAATTACAACCTCCCACCACAGCCAGACAATAAGGCCTCAGGACACTGGACTGCACTTAACCACAGCACAACAGCCAGAGGAAGCAACACAAAAACACAAAACAATTCAAATGGATAAAGAATACGAACAGCAAAAACAGCTCTGTACTGTATCTTGATAAGGCTTTGTCGGTGAAGGCCAGAAGTGACTTACAGAAAGTTGGAGAGAGCCTTTCATCTCTGACAGAGAGAGCAGAGATGGAAGAAACCATTTTGCCAACAAGGTTTTGTGATGGTAATGACAAATGGGATGGGGAATGGGATGGCATCACACTGGCAAGCGATGCCAAGGCCAGGACCGGAAGGGAAGGCTGGCAGAGGGGCCAGGGCTGGAGGCAAGAGAGGCATGGCTTGTGTACAGTATGGGGAGGAGAGGAACAGAGAGAGTGTGGGCGAGGGGAGAGGGCATCAGGTGCCATGTGCTGTAGGGTGACTCAGACCCAGTGTTGGCAGGGCCTTAGGAGCAGGAGGGCACAGGGGGAGGGTGCAGAGAGAGAGAGACGGAGGAACAGACAGAGCGACAAGAGGCATTGCTGCAGGAGATGACATTTCTCTAGTCAATCTCCATAGAACTACACACTCTGCACCATCTTACTATAGGACGGAGAAGGAGCCTAGAGACAGGGACAAGGAGGTGAAAAGGCCAAAAGAAAGCTCATTCAAATAAACGCTGCAAATTCAGAGCCGTAGACGGACGTTTTTAGAGCTATAGGAAATGGAGAGGGGCATCTGGAGGTAGTCTGCATGTGGTCAGTGAGTCATGTCGCCATAGCTGACTGCACTGGCAGGTCAACGCACAAATCTCCTCTCCTGTCCTCAACAATGAACTTCACTGAGTCAATAAACCAGGCTTTAAATTGACAGATGATACGTATACCGACTGCAAGCATAACACCATTTTGTGATGGTTGGTGGTGTAGCTAGTACCCACACACACCTTTGAAAATTGTTGTGACAGGATATATTAACATGGCATGTGGATAAAATTAGTCTTCATTCATCAAAGGCTATTTCATTCATGGCTTCTGACTGAGACTTGAGGACAACATCACTAATAAAGCGGTTGGGATTGTGATTCAATTCAAGTCCATTTTGGGCCAGCTATTATCATCCTCAGAACCAATGACAGTGAAAACATGTCCTTTCAAATCCCTAGCCCTCAGCGCCATCTGTGTTCAGTGATCTTTCATTTGAAAGGCGGTTCTGCTATTAATAAGGTTTGGTGTAGACGGAGTCAGTGCCCACGGGCCAGCCAAGCACTCAGGTGGACTTATTCAGGACTGTCAAGGAGACACAGGAAGCAAAGCACTCCCTGCCAAGTACGCAAAGGGGAAAAACAAAGGCAATATAGGTAGAGTTCCATGTCTTAGGAAGATTGACTGGCACTTGGTTTCGATGCATTTAATTCTACATTCAAGATGCTCTACTGATTTTTTCATCTCACTCTTCCCCGCACTGCACTGAAATTGATTTTTGTCTATGCATGTTCTTTCCTGACCCAGAGTGCTTACGTTTCAAAGTTATGCAATAAAACTATCTATAGTGAGAACAAACCCTGTCATGGAGAAAACCATATGTTCCTTCCCTCTCTTCGCGGTGTGCTGATGATTTTGTTCCGGCAGCGTGACACCCTCAATCATGACTAGGAGCGTTTCATTTTTGACGACAATGACATTCTTAAACATCAGCCATTTCTTACCTCAATATCAGACAACGGTGAGCAACACCAAACCTGCCACAATCACACACTTGAGTGAAATGCAATAAACAATAAGTCAGAGATGAAAACGGCAAAAGTGACCAGGCTGACGACGGATACAAACACTGATTTATTCTATTACCCCGGCTGAAAGGGTACACAGTCTCTCCACAGACCATTAGAGCGCTTCTGGAAGGAAGAGACAAGCAAACAGACCCCTAGGGACAATATCCTATCTGATAACAATGACAGGAGAACATGTAGTAGTTGTGTTTCTGCCATAATAATTAGTCAACATGCGGTTTGTTGCCAAGTGAACACACAGTAAAATTGTGTTTTAACCACAATTCTGGCACTATACACAGACCCTTAATTTAGATTGTGACCAATGTTCCTGCACGCAGCTCCCCAGGACTGCCGCCCACAATTGCCAGCCTGCACAGAGACGCACAAAGTTGAACTTCACTCATCTTTACTAGTTTGTTTGCCCCAAACGTGTATATTTCTGGCCATCTTTGAAAAGCGAGTCAGGTAAAGAGCTGTATATGTCTTGAAGGGGCAGTGTTGTATTTTAAGACAGGCTTGTACAAGCTATCAAGCCAATAGTGAGGGTAGCATACAGTTTATGATTATTCGTTATAATAATGTATGGGGATAATAATACATTTTATTTTGTAAAGTGGTTTCTTGCATTAAGCACAATACAACATTTCCAGTTACCTCCTTGTCTGAAGGACCAGTGGCTAAACAGGTTAATGTCAGGTCCTGCATGTTTTCAAAAGCCTCATGGAATGTAAGCTTACAATGAACACCGCATTGGCTGCTACTGTAGGCTGTATCATAGAACAGCTTTCAATAGCCATTTCCATGTTAAAATGTTATGGGATGCATTTCTCTATTGTTTTTGATGGTAGGCCACTCTTGTAGGGCCTGCATTATGATCAAATAGCCACAGTAATCTACTTGGCCACTGTTAACTTAAAAAGCGGGTACAGCCAGTGTTCACAGTAAAAGCGCCGGAAGTTGCACAGAATTTCTACAAGGTTCAAGTTTGTGCTCAGCAGACCTAAAATTTGCTCAGTGCCGAAAAAAATGATGGAACATTGATGGTGACCCAGAAAAAGAGAACGCTCAAAGGACACCATCCGTTTCTCATCATGTCCCAATGTCAGGACCAGAGGGCCTGGAGAACTCCTGCCGCCTCCTCTCTCACATTCGCCATCTCTCTCTCTTCCTCTTCACACAGTAGGTACCTCCAACAGGCCATCCCACTCCAGACAGCCATGTGGCTACAGTAATGAGCTCCCCAGCCGAGCAGGCCACCTCCTGTGCATGGTGGGGAGGTGAGCTCATTCACTGGAGTGCTGGGAATGACTCACCCACCTGTCAGTTCAATCACCATGGGACTAGAGTCACCAAAGTGCTGGAGAAGAAGACTTTCTGGGTTTGGTGCTTTTGTTGAAAGTGCAACAGTATGGCTCCTAACGCCCTCTCAGTTTGGTTATAGAAAGGGAGATGGTGTGTGATCATGAAATATACTAGTAGTGTTGTGGGAACTACAAATTCATTGATATCGATAAAACTTAAAAACCCAAATCATTGGGTTGTTTAATCTGCCTGTGTCCATAATCTCTCCAAAGATCATGGTGGAAAAAGTGGCTGACAAACAATGTCAACAAGTAATCACTATTTTATGTTAAAGATTTGTGTGTGAGGGAGTCGTGTATGCAACAGCCTTGATTAGCTTTGGCTTGCGTCATCTTTGAGTCAATCCGTTGGTCTGGTTAATCACTGCATATGTGAGTATTTCACGTGGGCACTTCAGCCATTACAGTTGGCCCACATAATACATCTCTGATCCATGCACCCATTTGAATAATTAATCCCTATATTGGTTACCTCATTCTGGAGGGGTCAGCCAGATACTACCACCACACAGCTGTCTTGGTGCTCTAGGATAGGTTGGTTACTGGGATTGGATTCAAACCATAGAGTACTGCATCACTTGACTGCTACAAAGCCGTTTGGAATCTTGCTTTTATATTGCTTAGTGTTCTGGCCATTGTGTTATTGCTGGTGTTTGGGAGGAGGCGGAGGGGGTTAATGGATGAAAACCCGGAAGCCAGAGACCACTCATGGTGAATTCTCTACGGTCGTGGTCATGAGAATGCCATGTGGTCATGCAGCCTGGAACACTGTAATCCACCCACCATCAAAACAGCAGAACAAGGATTACTATTCCCAATCCCCACAGTCCCAAGATCCCCAGCCATTTGTTTGAGATGTTAATCTTCATTCCGGACAGATTTCACATGGAAAAACTTACATGGATGGGCGGGAGGCAGATAGGATTCCATTCCGGCTCATTTCTGACTAATGAGGACAAACGATAAAATACATTAATAACAATTCAATTGAGGTCACCGGTTTCCTTTCAACTTCCTTCGAAAGAAAAGGGAAAACAAGAGAGGTTGGGTGGATGCGGTTCTACTGATTGATACAGGCACAGTGGAGCGAGGTACCATCTTTTAGAATGTGTTCGTTGTGTGTAATTTATGGAAGACTGCTTGACAGGATATCGGCATCTCGCATGGAAAAATCAGCATGTGCACAAGCGAATGGATAAGCTAACAAGATGGATGACTGCTACAAACCAAACATTCACATAAAAACGCCAGGTCCATTGATTTGCCTTCAATCAAATTCAACCGTACTCAACGCATATTCATTGTTAAATATTCAGACTCTTTTCATTCTCAGAACCATCACTATCTCTACACTAAAACAAAGGCTTATTCTGGTGGTGTTTCCTGTGATTCAGAGAGAGAAAGGGTTTGTCCGTACGGAGTGACTGTACGACTGGAACCATTATTCAGAGGCCAGTGAGAGCAGGTCTGTGGTTGCGGCCCTGCAGTGACTGATGGGTGCGAGCTGGGAGACTGGGTCAACGTGTGATGAACACTGACGCGACAGTGTCTCTCCCAGCTGGCCACTGGCACTCAGTGGAGGGATGTTAAACAACAACAGGAGGAGTGTGAAGGTATGGTGGCGAACACAGAAACTATGATCCACTAGTGACAGCACGGGCCCACTGATCTCAGAGAACTAAGTGGACTCTGCCAAGGCTGTCCATCACTGGGCTGTTGCTTTCCCTCATACTCATAAGTGACACTGATGATGAGCCTCAATAGGACGTATTGAGAATGTGAGAACAAAAAAAAAAATAGGGTTATTCCCAACTCCGAGCATGCGCTGACCAACTGGCAAGTCTCTTCACTGACATTTTCAACCTCTCCCTGTCGGAGTCTGTAATACCAACACCTTTCAAGCAAACCACCATAGTCCCTGTGCTCAAGAACACTAAGGTAACCTGTCTAAATGACTACCGACCCACAGAACTCACGTCTGTAGCCATGAAATGCTTTCAAAGGCTGGTCATGGCTCACATCAACACCATTATCCCAGAAACCCTAGACCCACTCCAATTTGCATACCGCACCAACAGATACACAGATGATGCAATCTCTATTGCACTCCACACGGCCCTTTCACACCTGGACAAAAAGGAACACCTATGTGAGAATGCTATTCATTGACTACAGCTCAGCGTTCAACACCATAGTGCCCTCAAAGCTCATCACTAAGCTAAGGACCCTGGGACTAAACCTCTCCCTCTGCAACTGGATCCTGGACTTCCTGACGGGCCACCCCCAGGTGGTAAGGGTGGGTAACAACACATCCGCCACACTGATCCTCAACACGGGGCCCCCTCGGGGTGCGTGTTCAGTCCCCTCCAGCGCTCCCTGTTCACTCAGGACTGCACGGCCAGGCACGACTCCAACAACATCATTAACTTCTCTAGGGTAGGGGGCAGTGTTTTGACGTCCGGATGAAAGGCGTGCCCAAATTAAACTGCCTGCTACTCAGACTCAGAAGGTAGGATATGCATATTATTAGTAGATTTGGATAGAAAATACTCTGACGTTTCTAAAACTGTTTGAATGATGTCTGTGAGTATAACAGAACTCATTTTGTTTTGGTATCCAATTCGATACAGCCAGACATGAGCAGGGTCTGAGCACAAAACAGGCCCAAAACATGGGTCAAAAGTGGACAATGGTTTGGCTGGTACAATGAGGGTTTTGGTGGGTAGCCTATACATTGTATACAGTTGAAGTCGGAAGTTTACATACACTTCTGTTGGAGTCATTAAAACTCGTTTTTCAACGACTCCACAAATTTCTTGTTAACAAATTATAGTTTTGGCAAGTCGAATAGGACATCTACTTTGTGCATGACACAAGTAATTTTTCCAACAATTGTTTACAAACAGATTATTTCACTGTATCACAATTCCAGTGGGTCAGAAGTTTACATACACTAAATTGACTGTGCCTTTAAACAGCTTGGAAAATTCCAGAAAATTATGTCATGGCTTTAGAACTTTCTGATTCGGCTAATTGACATCATTTGAGTCAATTGGAGGTGTACCTGTGGATGTATTTCCAGGCCTACCTTCAAACTCAGTGCCTCTTTGCTTGACATCATGGGAAAATCAAAAGAAATCTGCCAAGACCTCAGAAAAAAAATTGTAGACATCCACAAGCCTGGTTCATCCTTGGGAGCAATTTCCAAACGCTTGAAGGTACCACATTCAACTGTACAAACAATAGTATGCAGGTATAAACACCATGGGACCACGCAGCCGTCATACTGCTCAGGAAGAAGACGCGTTCTGTCTCCTAGAGATCAACGTACTTTGGTGCGAAAAGTGCAAATCAATCCCAGAACAGCAGCAAAAGACCTTGTGAAGATGCTGGAGGAAACAGGTACAAAAGAATGAATATATATATCCACAATAAAACGAGTCCTATATCGACATAACTTGAAAGGCCGCTCAGCAAGGAAGAAGCCACTGCTTCAAAACCGCCATAATAAAACCAGATTACGGTTTGCAACTGCACATGGGGACAAAGATCGTACTTTCTGGAGAAATGTCCCCTGGTCTGATGAAACAAAAATAGAACTGTTTGGCCATAATGACCATCGTTATGTTTGGAGGAAACAGGGGGAGGCTTGCAAGCCCAAGAACACCATCCCAATCGTGAAGCACGGGAGTGGCAGCATCATGTTGTGGGGGTGCTTTGCTGCAGGAGGGACTGGTGCACTTCACAAAATAAATGGCATGATGAGGAAGTAAAATTAGGTGGATATATTGAAGCAACATCTCAAGACATCAGTCAGGAAGTTAAAGCTTGGTTGCAAATGGGTCTTCCAAATGGACAATGACCCCATGCATACTTCCAAAGTTGTGGCAAAATGGCTTAAGGACAACAAAGTCAAGGTATTGGAGTGGCCATCACAAAGCCCCGACCTCAGTCCTATAGAAAATGTGTGGGCAGAACTGAAAAAGCATGTGCGAGCAAGGAGGCCTACAAACCTGACTCGGTTACACTAGCTCTGTCAGGAGGAATGGGCCAAAATTCTCCCAACTTATTGTGGGAAGCTTGAGGGAGGCTACCTGAAATGTTTGATCCAAGTTAAACAATTTAAAGGCAATGCTACCAAATACTAATTGAGTGTATGTAAACTTCTGACCCACTGGGAATATGATGAAATAAATAAAAGCTGAAATAAATCATTCTCTCTACTATTATTCTGACATTTCACATTCTTAAAATAAAGTGGTGATCCTAACTGACCTAAAACAGGAGAATGTTTACCGGGATTAAATGTCAGGAATTGTGAAAAACTGAGTTGAAATGTAGTTGGCCATAAAAGCCCATGAGAGATGTATAAACCCAAACTGATGGTGATAACAAGTCAATTGATTCATTGAACATGGTGAGAGCAAGGGGAACAAGGAGAGAAATGAGAGGAGAAAGCAGAAGAGTGAGATTAAAAGGAGGGGCAACACATATGAGAAGGAAAGAGGAGGGCCTATGGGGCAGCAGCACCATGTACTCTCAAAAGTTCTGGCGCTTTGCGTCTGTCAGGATGAAAGAGAGACTACCGCCGGCATCATTAATCACCAAAATGCATTACTATCAAGCAGCCATAATTAAAAAACTAAATTAATGATCAAATAAATTGATGCTTAAATAGAAAAGATTGCCTTGCCGAATTTCCTAAACAACCAACACCCAGCCCTTGCTCTAATAAAAAAAATGAAAGCAATTAAGAAAGAAGGCTATATTTGCCTCAGTCAATTTATTGAGACAAATTGAATTAACTGATTTAGAGATACAAATATTAGGTCTCTCCATTATAATCTGTGTGCAGAGGAACACTAAAGACTGTCACGAAAGTCTCAAGCTCATCCATGATCACATATTCAACAAGGGTAGTAGGGTACTGACACAGTGTAGGAGGATTGGGATGTTTCTACTGCATGGACCAAGGGGGCTCAATTCAGTGTTAAGAGGCATATATCATAAACACCATTCAGTATTTGCAGCGAGGGGGAATGTTTGAATTAAAATGTATCAAGTACATTTTTTTCACACCATGAACATAATTTTTTCTTCTAATTAGAAAATGACAGTTTAAACCTGCATTCTTGACGAGCAAAAATCGTTTTTTTTTTATGTTGTAGATATTCAGTTACAACAGAGTTTGATTCAGATAGGCCTAAAGTTTTCAAATCAGAAGCACGCTTCCCATTGGTGTCACCGTAAAACTGCACACAGACGATCTTCAAAACTGAAACTAAGGGCTAAGACACGTCAATAGCTTTTGCTGGCCGAGAGGGTTTAGCACCTCTGAACTTAATTTGCGAACTGAGTGCGCACCTATTTTTTAGGAACGACCCCAATTAGTCGACTGGTCGATTGTTTGGTCGTTAAGCTGTTGGTTGACCGAGATTGCTTTAGTAGAGAAGTAACAAACAAACAAATGTATTTATTTATCTCAAGAGCATCTCCATCATTCAAGAATGGAGGCCACTGTGCTCTTGGGGACCTTCAATATTGCAGAAATGTTTTGGTACCCTTCCCCAGATCTGTGCCGACACAATCCTGTCTCGGAGCTCTACGGACAATTCCTTCAACCTCATAGCTTAGTTTTTGCTTTGCCATGCACTGTCAACTGTGGGACCTTGTATAGACAGGTGTGTGCCTTTCCAAATCATGTCCAATCAATTTAATTTACCACAGAATAAGGCTGTAACGTTACAAAATGTGGAAAAAGGGAAGGGGTCTGAATAGTTTCTGAATGCACTGTATATCACCAGTAGTACATTTAAGGTAAATTCCTATAATTTTTAAATCTACAATGTTTGTTACTTTGGTTACGGTCATTTAATTTAATGCATTCAATATTATTCCAGTCTTCCTGTTCTCATTGTCGAAGTGGACACATTGTTTGCAGAGTGTACAACCTATGCTCCTCTTGGTTTGTTTAATTCCATTTACGAGTTCTGTGAATTTAGTCATTGTATTTTGTTGGGGGCGCTCCTGTCAATGTTGAGTAAGGATGCGCACGCATAGAAGTAGGCTTATAGGCTACCTGGCCTGCGCACAAAGGTAGGCATATAAATATGCCCATTTGGGGATCTGATAGTTTTTCTGATTGGCTTAACCACTACTAATGAATGACCTGTGGAGCTTCTCAAAGTGATGTTTTTTTCTTCACCTCAAACAGCAAGCAAACAAAGTCTGTTTTTACATCCATTGATAATTACAATAGTTCCTCAATGCATTTGAAAAATCTTTCCAGCTCTCTCCCTTTCGATAACCACTCGGCGTGAAAGGGAAAAATGTCATGCCCTGATCCAGTAGAAAAGTCATAAAACAGGCTTCTTATCAGTGCTGGACTTAGGTTCCGGTACTCATCTTAGTTGGTACGGTTTATATTTAGGTGCAGGAGCTCCACAATCATTTTTAGCTAATATCCTATAAGAGGAACAGCTCTCAGCTCCAGTGAGCTCCAGCCCAAGTCAAGCACTGCTTCTTAACCTACAGCTGCGTCTGTACCGAGCTCACTGGCGCAGGGAACTGAGGGCCCAGAATATTATATACAATGTTGCAAGTTCACTAGTGCAAGCTTTGGGCCAGACCCAAGTTAATAGTTGATACCATGTTTAAAGTTTGTTGCAGACAGGCCATGTGTAGCCAATGTGATTTTAGTTTTTTTATCTGGATATTTCTACCTGCATGCTGCAATGTTTTTATTTGTGACTTTATATAGGCAATGTTTACATAGTTAGAAATGGCAATAGAAGTAACTTTTTTAGGTTTGTATCATTTAGATATGACAATGATTGAGATATGTTGAAGACGTTATTATAAATAGAATTGCATGGAAAATGTAGGCAGTCCGACGTCTATAGCGGGTGGTCCCGAAAACACAGCGTGCTGAACGATCTGCAGACGAACGCTAGATCCACATTCGGTGCGATGTGTGTGAGCTCCAACTCCTGCAGTCTTCAGAAGAATACATTCCTAGAACTGCATCGAACAACTTGTTTTGATTCCCCCCCCCCCCAAAAAAGCAATTCTGCTGTACAAACACAAAATACATAAATGACTTGAAGGGATGTTAGGCCTGGGCTCATTCATTATTTTCCCCTCAGTGAGAGTAGGAGAGACACACAGAGACAGAGGCTTTATTGGGTATAAAGGAGAGCTTATCTTGTGGTAGCAGCAGCCTTGCCATCCCCCTGTGTGACGAACAGCCATAGACTCATCAATGTCAGATCTCCTCTGCATCAACTGTGGATGCATCACCGGCCCTGCAGGCCCCGAGGTCACTATCAGGCAAGCGTAAACTGAACACTTCCAAAATAAACAGGGATATAAAACCACCAGAGATGAATAAATAACACTGTCTCTCTCCGTGGACATGGCTTGTGTGTGAAAGTCCACCTATGGAGGAGGCTTCAGGAAGTCAGTGAGCCAGGCTGAGGCTATGGACGGGTTGGAAACCTGTCAGATAGAATGGGTCAGTGTCTCTGACAGGATCTTTATACAGAGGTGTGTGGACCCAAGTAGCCTGACATACAGGGTTCCCACTGGACCTCCACGTGTTACAGCTGTCCCACAAACACTCAATGACGCACCCAGTACACACAGACTCTACCCTGCTTCAATAACTGTCTAAAATATGACCTTACAATGCTAAATTAGAAAATTGCAACTTTGAGAAGGCTACAAGGAACACATTGTCTTGATTCCATTAGCTTCACACTCACCAAGGTCAAGCTGATGTCCAGAAGTATAAGGCTAATGGTTAGCTCATGGCTACCATCACTGTGAGATGTGTGAAAAGAATAAAAACAACCTCAACCCTCATCTTTCTCATACACAGCCTGCTCTCAGAGGAAGTGAGATAACCTCAACACAATACTGTTAATTAGGTAGATGACCCAGGAGACAACCATCTAGTCTCTACGCAATTAAAGATGACTGGAATGAGAGGAAGGATGACAGCAGCCAGAGGATGGGATGGGACATGGAGGAGGGGGAGGTAAGTGTAGATGGGATATTTTGCCACCTGCCTGTGACTATTTAACACATCAGAATTGCTCAACACTACAGTAATGCAGTTGTGCCCAATTCCTTCACTATCTCAGTAGGAGATAACAGAACACTGATGAAGGAAGTTGAAGCAGACGTCAGTAAAATGACTGAGGCAGAAAATCAAGTTTGACCTGTGGCATTTCAAATGTACACACCGCTGTAGGGCTAGCCCACATGAAGACTAAAGCACGCATATAGATGCATCTTTATTTATTTCACTGCAGTACTAATAAATCACACTGGCTGGGCTTGTCATGGCCAACTAGTATTTGTCAGGCCAAGACTTTCACAATCCGCCAGCATTCCTAGGTCAGCATACGGTCTTAGGACAGTCTGACAAAGAATCCATGTGTAGGCCTAAACTTTTTAAAGGGCAATCGCTCAACTATTAACAACCATTTACAGCATGATTAACTTCTTTGGGGTAGGGGGCAGTATTTTGACGTCCGGATGAAAGGCGTGCCCGTAGTAAACTGCCTGCTACTCAGGCTCAGAATGTAGGATATGCATATCATTCAAACAGTTTTAGAAACTTCAGAGTGTTTTCTATCCAAATCTACTAATAATATGCATATCCTGAGTAGCAGGCAGTTTAATTTGGGCACGCCTTTCATCCGGATGTCAAAATACTGCCCCCTACCCTAGAGAACTTAACCTCTCTAGGGTAGGGGGCAGTATTTTCACATCCGGATAAAAAACGTGGTTATTACTACTGCCCAGAAACTAGAATATGCATATAATTGTTTGATTTGGATAGAAAACACCCTAAAGTTTCTAAAACTGTTTGAATGGTGTCTGTGAGTATAACAGAACTCATATGGCAGGCCAAAACCTGAGCAGATTCTGTACAGGAAGTGCCCTCTCTGACCATTTCTTGGCCTTCTACACCCTCTTTATCGAAAACAGAGGATCTCTGCTGTAACGTGACACTTTCTAAGGCTCCCATAGGCTCTCAGAAGGCGCCAGAACGTTGAATGATGACTTTGCAGCCCCTGGCTGAAAAACAGTAGCGCATTTGGATAGTGGTCCATCTGAGAACAATGAGACTGGTCCGCGCGTGCACGTGAAGAGGCCATTTTACATTTTCAGTCTTTGAACGAAAAAGACGTCTCCCGGTCGGAATATTATCGCTATTTTATGAGAAAAAACACATAAAAATTGATTTTAAATAGCGTTTGACATGCTTCGAAGTACGGTAATGGAATATTTTGACATTTTTTGTCACGATACGCATCCGCGCGTCACCGTTCGGATAGTGTCTTGAACGCAAGAACAAAACAGAGGATATTTGAACATAACTATGGATTATTTTGAACCAAAACAACATTTGTGGATGAAGTAGTCCTGGGAGTGCATTCTGACAAAGAACAGCAAAGGTAATCCAATTTTTCTTATAGTAATTCTGAGTTTAGTGAACGCCAAACTTGGTGGGTGTCAAATTAGCTAGCCCGTGATGGCGAGCTATCTACTCAGAATATTGCAAAATGTACTTTTGCCGAAAAGCTATTTTAAAATCTGACACCGCGATTGCATAAAGGAGTTCTGTATCTATAATTCTTAAAATAATTATGTTTTTTGTGAACGTTTATCGTGAGTAATTTAGTAAATTCACCGGAAGTTTTCGGTATGTTTGCTAGTTCTGAACGTCACATGCTAATGTAAAAAGCTGTTTTTTGATATAAATATGAACTTGATTGAACAAAACATGCATGTATTGTATAACATAATGTCCTAGGAGTGCCATCTGATGAAGATCATCAAAGGTTAGTGCTGCATTTAGCTGTGGTTTTGGTTTTTGTGACATTATATGCTAGCTTGAAAAATCGGTGAGTGATTATTTCTGGCTGGGTACTCTCCTGACATAATCTAATGTTTTGCTTTCGTTGTAAAGCCTTTTTGAAATCGGACAATGTGGTTAGATTAACGAGAGTCTTGTCTTTAAAATGGTGTAAAATAGTCATATGTTTGAGAAATTGAAGTAATAGCATTTCTAAGGTATTTGAATATCGCGCCACTCAAATCCACTGGCTGTTGACTAGGTGGGACGATTTCGTCCCACATACCCTAGAGAGGTTAAATAAAGGTGAAATAAAACAAAATAGACAAAACGCCCCCATGTTTGTGTTTTTCCACGGAGTACAGCACATGTGCCGGTCGCGTTAAATCCAATGTATTAAAACACTGGAACATTCTCAAAAGTAATCCCAATCTACGAGCGTCCACAATATTACCCCCTCACATTTTTTGGGGAGCCATTCAAGAATACAGCCGATTCCGTGACGCACAGCATGAAGCTACCTAAGAAGCATGACACTTGGCTACCAGGCCCACCCAATGGCAATTACAAGTGTGGCGACTGCGCACATTGTGACAGTACAACCAATACGAAAGTGTTCATTCCTCTGAATGAGTATAGTGAAGCAGTAAAAGGAGATAGAAACAGTTTCTGTTTATTATTATTTTCTTGTTTTTATTTAAGCTTTATTTAACTAGACAAGTCAGTTAAGAACAAATTCTTATTTACAATAACGGACTACACCGGCCAAACCAGGCTGACGCTAGACCAATTGTGCACCGCCCTATGGGACTCCCAATCACGGCCGGTTGTGATAGTGCCTGGAATCGAACCAGCGTGTCTGTAGTGACCTCTAGCACAGATGCAGTGCCTTAGGCCACTACGCCACTAGGGAGCTCTTGCGCTGTCTGACAGATTTTTTACTCAAAGGCTCTGTATGCTATATGTGTATGATAAGATACATAACGAATACACGAGCCAATTTAATTCCACTAAATTATGCAAATGAACATATTGACCGATAAGCATGACCAGTCAAATGCATTTCCATCGACTGGCATTTCCATTAATTAATAGGCTAAAAGGCATTATTTCGCAATTTGTTTCTGTGTCACATTTACATTGGACCAACTTTAAACATTAGAAATCAAGAGTAAGATTACTAATGGCACTTTATCCTCTAAAAAGGAGCTGGACCAACTAAATAAGTCTTGAGGTATTGCTCGCCTGACGTTTAGTACCTTATAAGCTGTAGACCACGCTATCTACCAAGTGAGTTCACATCTTTATTATTTGTAGCCGTCTATTTACCACCACAGACCGATGCTGGCACTAAGACCGCACTCAACCAACTCTATAAGGCCATAAGCAAACAAGAAAACGCACATCCAGAAGCGGCGCTCCTAGTGGCCTAGGGACTTTACTGCAGGCAAACTTAAATCAGTTTTACCAAATTTTAACCTGTCTGGGCTAGGGTGCAGTATTTTCACAGCTGGATAAAAAACATACCCGATTTAAACTGGTTACTACTCTTGCCCAGAAACGAGAATATGCATATAATTAGTAGATTTGGATAGAAAACACTCTAAAGTTTCTAAAACTGTTTGAATGGTGTCTGAGTATAACAGAACTCATATGGCAGGAAAAAACCTGAGAAGATTCCATGCAGAAAGTGGCCTGTGACAATTTGTAGTCCTTCTGTTGCATCTCTATCGAAATTACAGCATCTGTGCTGTTACGTGACACTTTCTAAGTCTTCCATTGGCTCTCTAAAGCCCTCAGAAAGCAGAATGACGCGTCTCTTGTCTCTGGGCAAAGTACAGCAGCAGAGTTTGTAAGTGGCCTGCCTGGGGACAGTGAGACTGAGATGGGCGTTCACGAGACTTCTCCATTTTTTTCTTTCATTCTTTGAATGAATACAACGTTGTCCGGTTGGAATATTATCGCTATTTTACGAGAAAAATAGCATAAAAATTGATTTTAAACAGCGTTTGACATGCTTCTAAGTATGGTAAAGGAATATTTTGAAATGTTTTGTCACGAAATGCGCTCGCGCGTTACCCTTCGGATAGTGACCTGAACGCACGAACAAAACGGAGGTATTTGGATATAACTATGGATTACTTGGTGGGTGTCAAATTAGCTAGCCGTGATGGCTGAGCTATGTACTCAGAATATTGCAAAATGTGCTTTCGCCGAAAAGCTATTTTAAAATCTGACATAGCTTTTGCATAAAGGAGTTCTGTATCTATAATTCTTAAAATAATTGTTATGTATTTTGTCAACGTTTATCATGAGTAATTTAGTACATTCACCGGAAGTTTTCGTTGGGTATGCTAGTTCTGAACATCACATGCTAATGTAAAAAGCTGGTTTTTGATATAAATATGAACTTGATTGAACAAAACATGCATGTATTGTATAACAATGTCCTAGGAGTGTCATCTGATGAAGATCATCAAAGGTTAGTGCTGCATTTAGCTGTGGTTTGGGTTTTTGTGACATACATGCTTGCTTTGAAAATGGCTGTGTGATTATTTTTGGCAGGGTACTCTCCTGACATAATCTAATGTTTTGCTTTCACTGTAAAGCCTTTTTGAAATCGGACAATGTGGTTAGATTAACGAGAGTCTTATCTTACAAATGGTGTAAAATAGTCATATGTTTGAGAAATTGAAGTTATAGCATTTTTGGAGGTATTTGTATTTCGCGCCACGCGATTCCACTGGCTGTTGAATAGAGTGGGACGCTAACGTCCCACCTAGCCCAGAGAGGTTAACCAGCATGTCACATTTGCGACCAAAGGAAAAAATAAAATCTCTAGACCACCTTTACTCCACACATAGAAATGCATACAAAGCTCTCTCCAGCCCTCCATTTGGCAAATCTGACCATAATTCTATCCTCCTGATTCCTGCTTACAAGGCAAAAACTAGAGCAGGAAGTACCAGTGACTCGCTCAATACGGAAGTGGTCAGATGACGCAGATGCTACGTTACAGGACTGTTTTGCTAGCACAGACTGGAATATGTTCCGGGATTCATCCAATGGCATTAAGGAGTATACCACCTCCGTCAGTCATCGGCTTCATCAATAAGTGCATCGACGATGTTGTCCCCACAGTGACAGTGCATACATATCCCAACCAGAAGCCATGGATTACAGGAAACATCCGCATCAAGCTAAAGGCTAGAGCTGCCGCTTTCAAGGAGCGGAACACTAATCCGGACACTTAAGATATCCCGCTATGCCCTCAGACAAACCATCAAACAAGCCAATAAAGGATTAAGATTGAATCCTACTACACCAGCTCTGACGCTCATCGGATGTGGCAGGGCTTGAAAACTATTAGGACTACAAAGGGAAACCCAGACGCGAGCTGCCCAGTGACGCGAGCCTACCAGACGAGCCAAATGCCTTTTATGCTCGCTTCGAGGCAAGCAACACTGAAGCATGCATGAGAGCACCAGCTGTTCTGGATGACTGTGATAACGCTCTCGGTAGCCGATGTAAGCAAGACCTTTAAAACAGGTCAACGTTTACAAAGTCACAGGTCCAGATGGATTACATGGACGTATACTCAAAGCATGCGCGGACCAACTGGCAATTGTCTTTACTGACATTTTCAACCTCTCCCTGATTGAGTCTAATACCTACATGCTTCAAGCAGACCACCATAGTCCCTGTGTCCAAGGAAGAGAAGGTAACCTGCCTAAATTATTACCGACCCGTAGCACTTACTTCGGTAGCCATGAAGTGCATTGAAAGGCTGGTCATGGCTCACATCAACAGCATCCTCCCGGATACCCTAGACCCACTGCAACTGGATCCTGGACTTCCTGACGGGCCACCCCCAGGTGGTAAGGGTAGCAACAACACGTCTGCCACGCTGATCCTCAACACTGGGGCCCCTCAGGGGTGTGTACCTAGTCCCCTCCTGTACTACCTTTTCACCCACGACTGCGTGGCCAAACGACTCCAACACTATCATTAAGTTTGCTGACGACACAGCAGTGGTAGCCCTGATCACCGACAACGATGAAACCGCATAGAGGGAGGTGGTCAGAGAACTGGCAGTGTGGTGCCAGGACAACAACCTCTCCCTCAATGTGCGCAAGACAAAGGAGCTGATCGTGGACTACAGGAAAAGGCGGGCTGAACAGGCCCCTATTAACATCAACGGGGCTGTAGTGGAGCGGGTCAAGAGTTAGTTCATTGATGATGTGGATGCCAAGGAACTTATCATGGTCCAAACACACCAAGACAGTCGTGAGGAGGGCACAACAAAACCTTTTTCCCCCTCAGGAGACTGAAAAGATTTGGCATGGGTCCCCAGATCCTCAAAAAGTTCTAAAGCTGCACCAGTGAGAGCATCCTGACCAGTTCAATCACTGCCTAGTATGGCAACATCTCGGCATCTGACCATAAGGCGCTACAAAGGGTAGTGCGTACGGCCCAGTACATCACTGGGGCCAAGCTGCCTGCCATCCAAGACCTATATAATAGGCGGTGTCAGAGGAAAGCCCAAAAAATTGTCAGAGACTCCAGTCACCCAAATCATAGACTGTTTTCTCTGCTACCGCACAGCAAGTGGTACCGGAACACCAAGTCTAGGACCAAAAGGCTCCTTTACAGCTTCTACCCCCAAGCCATAAGACTGCTGAACAATTAATCGGTACCGGTACTCCTTGTATATAGCCTCGTTATTGTGTAACTTTATTTATTTTTTATAAACTTTAACTTTAGTTTATTTGGTAAATATTTTCTTAACTCTTCTTGAACTGCACTGTTAGTTAATTGTTTGTAAGTAAGCATTTCACGGTAAGGTCTACACTTGTATTCAGCGCATATGACAAATACATTTGATAGATATGAGTTAGTAACTTCAGTGATATCACCAAGCCATTACTGAAACAGAAAGAGACTGTGAAGCAATGAGGAGAGGAAATGAGGATGATAAACTCTATACTGTACAGATAAGACTGGATTACTCCATTTATCCTAGCTTCAAAA
This sequence comes from Salmo salar, assembly GCF_965601325.2. Lineage (NCBI taxonomy): Eukaryota > Metazoa > Chordata > Actinopteri > Salmoniformes > Salmonidae > Salmo > Salmo salar. The sequence continues at coordinate 72,526,087 of NC_138293.1, read as the reverse complement.
CCCCTCTGATGTTCAGAGTTTCAAGCCTTTGAAGTCTATCAGAGAATGTTGTGGCATACAACAATCACTGAACAGACATAACATCAGCGTAAACAAATACTGAACTTGGGTGTGACCTGTAAAGGTCATTAGTTCAACAGAGCAATCGAGGGGCTGATCTAAAGCTCTGCCTTTACACTGGATCTCAAAATTCACTTCTCTCTGGAGAGATGAGAGGATACCAAGGATAAGACGTGAGCTAAACGCTTAGCCAACATTTAAAACTATTCCCTACTTTATCATTCACAACTTCCCAGAAATATGGGTTTAGCTTAACCAGACCTCCCGAAAAACTGTTGGACACATTTGTGCCAGCAGCCTCTATTTGGGTAGCCACATTAAATTGGGAACAATTGTCAGTTGTCAAAGTAAACAATGATGAGCAAAGCATTCATCTGCTACACTGAACCATTATGACTCATATGGGGTCCTGGGGTGCAGTTGTCTTCCAGTTGGTTTGCCTAATTAAAATCTCTGGCTCCTCAAAAGAAACCATTATACACCTAGGTAAAAAATAACGAGCAACACCGCAAAGGGAAGATTTATGACAGGCAAGGGACATAACTGTGAGGAAATTCGAAATGATAATTTGCCTGTGGTTTAATAGGACCTCGGCTATTTGACTCTCCCGATCGTTATAACTTTTAGTAGGGGATGTGGGGGATGGGGAGAAGGGGGTGCCATATCGCACAGAGAACAAGGTCTCATTAAATTATGTCGATGGACCTTATGAAGAATAAATTAAATAATACATCAACTAAGGGGCCTTTTCATGAATATGCTCCATGTCACGGTGTAATTGAAAAAGACAAGCTCTATATGAGGAAGCGGACTGTCCCTTTTTATTTCCTGGCTTTGGAGAAGGGTGCAAACGGTTGGGTCATTCTTTCAATAGGAGGCTGGGTCTGGTCAGCCTAACCAGCAGGCCCAGACAAATACAGCAACACACAGCCATACATGCAATCAGCCCAAGGTCACAGGGTCAGAATGTAAAAAAGTCTCTTGAAACCTGTCCCTTTTTAAATACGAGCCTGTGTTCCGTTTAAGCGGCAGATTCATTTCATGAGAATCACGTTTGTTAGCGTTCAGCCACCCACCGAGCAAGACCCTTACATCATTCGGCAATGTCCTTGTACCAGATAACCAGCTTTTCAAAACAGAAAACAATATTGTACTCAGCATGTAGATTTTCTCCTTAAACACGAGGCACAGACTTTAACAACGTGTTAGACAGGCCAAATACGTCTATTTTATCTTACTCCCCTGAGAAAAGGAAAGAATAAACAATTGACACAGACAATGCCCGTTCCATGATCTCGCCATCACGGTTGACAACTCCATTGTGTCCTCCTCCCAGAGTGCTAAGAGCCTTGGCGTGACCCTGGACAACACCCTGTCGATTTCCGCTAACATCAAGGCGGTGACCCGATCCTGTAGGTTCATGCTCTACAACATTCGCAGAGTACGACCCTGCCTTACACAGGAAGCTGCGCAGGTCCTAATCCAGGCACTTGTCATCTCCCGTCTGGATTACTGCAACTCGCTGTTGGCGGGGCTCCCTGCCTGTGCCATTAAACCCCTACAACTCATCCAGAACGCCGTAGCCCGTCTGGTGTTCAACCTTCCCAAGTTCTCTCACATCACCCCGCTCCTCCGCACACTCCACTGGCTTCCAGTTGAAGCTCGCATCTGCTACAAGACCATGGTGCTTGCCTACGGAGCTGTGAGGGGAACGGCACCTCCGTACCTTCAGGCTCTGATCAGTCCCTACACCCAAAGGGCACTGCGTTCATCCACCTCTGGCCTGCTCGCCTCCCTACCTCTGCGGAAACACAGTTCCCGCTCAGCCCAGTCAAAACGGTTCGCTGCTCTGGCACCCCAATGGTGGAACAAGCTCCCTCACGACGCCAGGACAGCGGAATCAATCACCACCTTCCGGAGACACCTGAAACCCCACCTCTTTAAGGAATACCTGGGATAGGATAAAGTAATCCTTTAACCCTCCCCCCTCCATACCGTCACCCCCCCAAAAAGATATAGATGTACTATTGTAAAGTGGTTGTTCCACTGGATATCATATGGTGAATGCACCAATTTGTAAGTCGCTCTGGATAAGAGCGTCTGCTAAATGACGTAAATGTAAATGTAAAAGTAATAGAAGGCAATGGGCTACACTACTCCCTTGTTTTGTTTTCTCAAAACCAATGAGTGAAATAACTTCTCAAATGATGATCGTCTGCAGAGTCTATAAGCAAAAAGACGGAGGAAAAACTGAGTTAAATGGACAGGCTGAAGGCAATAATTAAACCATGTATTACCTTGGTTACAAATCACAGGCACACAAGCCACATTGAGTTCTGTAGTGACAGCTGCCAAAAAGATCCTTAAGCACATTTGATGGCGTTAGCAGTTTGTCTCGTGTGGCTAACTGCCACTCTTTATGGTAATGTGACAGCAGCACCAGCACAACTCACACACACAAAAAGGGTTAACAACTGCTCAATCTGCTGGAGTGGAAGCAATATGCTGTAGTTAGCAAACACAGATGGGACAAACTCTTCCTAAACAGGGTAAGTATAGGTTCTAGTCTTTCAAAAGTCTTTGACTGGATGATCAGTTGGATCCTCAGCCTACATTATTGTTCTCGGACTCAGAGAGCCTGTATCCTCTCTCCTGCATGACCTCCAAGTCCCCCTTGCCAACAGTCCCTCCAGTCCTCTCCCAGTACGGCTGTGTTCCTCTGCAGTGTCCTGATCTGCAGCTCTGATTGGGTTCTGCCTCGTGGTGGTGTGGAGTGGACTCCCCTTGTGTGGTGCCCAACTCAAACACTTCCCCCTGCTGAGGTAATCTCTATTAAACCATCTGCACTGCAGCTCTGGGATGGCTGCACCACAACAGAGCTGCAGCTACACTACAGCACCCTCGCTCCCTCTCCTCCAAAGTGAAACACACAAACATCTGAAGAAAGCGTCACTCGCTTTTCACCATACAGACAGAGGCATGAAAAGAAACCATGGGGTTAAATACTGTATCTGTGTGTATTATCTGGGCTTATCTGCGTCTGTTCTCTCCGAGTGTGTGAGTGAGTCTGACTAGTTCAATGGAGTGGATCTAAACAGATGGTTGACACAAAGGTGGCCTCGTTTCATGGTGGGTGGCGCCCGCTGAAAGAATATTTCAATTCACTGGGCATCCACTCACTTTGAGTGGTCTAATAGACAGTCTTTAATACGCACATATGCATAAAGACAAACAGGGAAAGAACGCAGTGTCAGCAAAACCTAATTTTGAGCTGATATACAGTATTGATTTCCATCACTTTCTCAACCACAAGAAAAACATTCTCAATATAAAAGCAGCCATCTAAATCACAGTTGGGTTATCCAACAGTATATGTACGCATTATGGAACCAATGGACAGCTAATGCCTTTTTTATGCAGTAAAGTCCCAATGGTGTTGCAAATTGCAATTGAAAATCAAAAGGTAAACCTCACCAGGGAGCAACAACGGACAAAAAGATTTAATTGAGGTCTCAGGAAATCTCTCTGCTGGGGTTAAGCCAGTCCCCAGAAAGACCCCACTGTTGCACTTTCACGCCGAAACATAATCCTTACAATTAAAACTGCGGTCCAATGTAAAGGGCAGGTCAACGGCTAGGATTGGTCAAGCACACAATGACCTACAACCTTTCGCTTGGATATGCATGACTGAGGAAAAGCCCAACCTAAGTGAGTGGGTAGGATGTAAGATTTCTCTTAGTGTCAAAAGATAATGTATATTAGTTTTAAGGGAGAGTGAAAACAGCCTGGGTACTGGACACGAGAATCAATCAGCAGCAGATCAAATCTCACCCAAATCATCTTCATAGCCCTTTAAACTCGTACCTTGTACAGGATGAAAATGGCAGATTTGGGCACAGATAAATGCCTAAATTGGAACGCAGTGGCTGAAGAGTAACATGCTATACATGACGTCAGAGCTTTGCGCTTCACGTCACTGTAAGGGTTTGACTGACCGCTGTTCTGAACTTGAGTGTGACAAGTTGTTGCAGTTACTTACAAACACACACACCCTTTAAAATTAAGAGGACTATGTATTTTGGAAGATGACGTTTGTTATGTATTATGTCATACAAGTGAGTACAAAATGTGCACTTCACATACCTATATGATCAAACTCCTGCATATGCAATATCAACGTTTATGATCACTATGTTTGATGTACAGTTACAAGATGACATGGCATCATAAACTGGGGTGTCTGAACAGAATGAGCCTATTTTTGTCTTTTGGGAAGAAAATTTGCCACGGCACATGTACCTGAATTCACTCATGACTCATTCCGATGCGCACCAAAGTTATGACCCATTTCCCTGAATTGCATTGTGAAAGCCTAACTCTGTAAAATTGTACTTTAGAATTTAGTTTGCCATGTTGGCAATATAAGCTTTCAAATGATGCCCACCTGACCCAGACTGTGATTTATAAATGGACAGTTTCTGGATTGTGAAAACAGTAATTGTGTGATGGCTGGGATGCAGGATACGACACAGACAAGAGAGGGCAAAAAAGCACCATGTAGTTGAAGACTCTTCTCTGAGTAATAAAAGTGCAATAAAATTACTTAGGATACGTGCACACTTTGGAGAGGTTTGTGGCCACTTGGATACACCAGTTAGTCCTCTCACTCAAACACTTGGAATTATTTGTCTTATGTTGCACCTACCCCACATTTTCCAGGAATATTCTTATGTTACTGAATATATCCAGAGTTTTTTCAGATTTTGTTAAACAAATGCAACAGAAGTACAATAAATGTAAAATGAACATATTATTCAGTGTAATTTTTGGATTCAGTCTTGTGTTAGGTGAACTGTGGTGTCCTCACCTTTGGTCTAATAATTTTCCAATAATCTCCAAACTGTTCCCTTTCAATTGCTACCATGATTATGCATATCTTTTTCATATTTCTTCTGTCAGAAATATTTCAATTTAGCCCTATCCATATAGGCCAATTCCTACAAGTGTAAAAGGGTTAAGAGGCTTTGCAGACCGTGATGGAGAAAATGGCTGCCATGCTCCACAGCATGATACATAGTGTTTTGTGTGGACACCATTGATCTAACCAAAGGTCAGAGCGACCCAAACAGGCCACCCACCGTGCAGCTTGTATGCTGTTATTAGTCCATTTTGCTATGACAAAAGCCTGTGTGTTTATAATCAATGTCGTCTGTGCTCTGTCTGAAAGGGACTAAAGAATGTGAAAGGAACTGACATGCAGTACAGCCCAGCACGAGCTGTGTGAAAAGCTTGACGTTCATTGAAGGTTTACAGAATGATAAAACCTTTGATCACCTGGAATACCTTTTTCATTTCAGTCACAAAGTCACTGAATGAACTGATATGACTTTTGTTTCAAAAGAACTCGCAGATCTGGCCATTGACGATAAGTCAACCTGACAAATAGTCCAGACACCTCAGGGTAAGGTGTGAGGCTAACCTCCAGAATTGTGAATTCCATGCAATCCAGTGAATATTGTTATTGAGTTTCACTCATGTCCTCTGCATGCATGTATGTATGAGGTGCAAAGTTCATACTATGTGTATGCACTACCTCTCAATCCTAGAGAGAGTGGTTTGACAGGCTTAGTGACGGGGGGGGGGGGGGGGGAATCGATACAGTTACATATCGGGACATTATTTTTGGACAATATTATATTGATACTTTGACTTCAAGTATCGATTTGTAACAAAAAATGTATTTAATATATATACACTGCTCAAAAAAATAAAGGGAACACTTAAACAACACAATGTAACTCCAAGTCAATCACACTTCTGTGAAATCAAACTGTCCACTTAGGAAGCAACACTGATTGACAATAAATGTCACATGCTGTTGTGCAAATGGAATAGACAACAGGTGGAAATTATAGGCAATCAGCAAGACACTCCCAATAAAGGAGTGGTTCTGCAGGTGGGGACCACAGACCACTTCTCAGTTCCTATGCTTCCTGGCTGATGTTTTGGTCACTTTTGAATGCTGGCGGGGCTTTCACTCTAGTGGTAGCATGAAACGGAGTCTACAACCCACACAAGTGGCTCCGGTAGTGCAGCGCATCCAGGATGGCACATCAATGTGAGCTGTGGCAAGAAGGTTTGCTGTGTCTGTCAGTGTTGTGTCCAGAGCATGGAGGCGCTACCAGGAGACAGGCCAGTACATCAGGAGACATGGAGGAGGCCGTAGGAGGGCGACAACCCAGCAACAGGAGCGCTACTTCCACCTTTGTGCAAGGAGGAACAGGAGGAGCACTGCCAGAGCCCTGCAAAATGACCTCCAGCAGGCCACAAATGTGCATGTGTCTGCTCAAACAGTCAGAAACAGACTCCATGAGGATGGTATGAGGGCCCAACGTCCACAGGTGGGGGTTGTGCTTACAGCCCAACACCGTGCAGGACGTTTGGCATTTGCCAGAGAACACCAAGATTGGCAAATTCGCCACTGGCGACCTGTGCTCTTCACAGATGAAAGCAGGTTCACACTGAGCACGTGACAGACGTGACAGAGTCTGGAGACGCCATGGAGAACGTTCTGCTGCCTGCAACATCCTCCAGCATGACCGGTTTGGCGGTGGGTCAGTCATGGTGTGGGGTGGCATTTCTTTGGGGGGCCGCACAGCCCTCCATGTGCTCACCAGAGGTAGCCTGACTGCCATTAGGTACCGAGATGAGATCCTCAGACCCCTTGTGAGACCATATGCTGGTGCGGTTGGCCCTGGGTTCCTCCTAATGCTAGACCTCATGTGGCTGGAGTGTGTCAGCAGTTCCTGCAAGAGAAAGGCATTGATGCTATGGACTGGCCCGCCCGTTCCCCAGACCTGAATCCATCATGTATTGCTCCATCCACCAACGCCACGTTGCACCACAGACTGTCCAGGAGTTGGCGGATCCTTTAGTCCAGGTCTGGGCGGAGATCCCTCAGGAGACCATCCGCCACCTCATCAGGAGCATGCCCAGGCGTTGTAGGGAGGTCATACAGGCACGTGGAGGCCACACACACACTACTGAGCCTCATTTTGACTTGTTTTAAGGACATTACATCAAAGTTGGATCAGCTTGTAGTGTGGTTTTCCACTTTAATTTTGAGTGTGACTCCAAATCCAGACCTCCGTGGGTTGATAAATTGGATTTCCATTGATTATTTTTGTGCGTGTTTGGAGCGAGTAGTCGTGCTGCATTCGCTCCGCAGGTAATATTACATCTCATTACAACGGCTTGATTTGTTTGATTTGTTTGATCTGAGCAATGTTTTAGCTAGCTACTTAGCGGTCTTTGTATCAAAGATAATTGTGTAGTTTAGAGTAATTATCGAGGTTAGCTAGCCAGCTATTTTTGTCCGCCGCCCCACCGTTCTCCTACTTAGTCAACACTGCTAGCTAGCCAACTTCTACCGACTGGCAGCACTGTAGAAACTAATACATTACAACGGAACGATTTGATTAGTTTAGTGTTAGCTAGCTACATAGTTGTCTTTGCTGTCTTTGTATCTAAGATAATTGTGTAGTTTAGAGTAATTATCGAGGTTAGCTAGCCAGGTTAGCTAGTGTTAGCTAGCTACATAGTTGCCTTTATATCATGATAAGGTGTAGCACTGAAACTATCGAGGTTACCTAGCCAGCTACACTTTCAAACAAAGTCAACAACGCAGCCACTGCTAGTTAGCCTACTTCACCAGCCAGCAGTACTGTATCATTTTAGTCATTTTAGTCAATAAGTTGTCTTTGTCATAGTTTGATAATTGTGTAGTTTAGAGTAATTATCGAGGTTAGCTGGCCAGCTATTTTCGTCCCCCGCGACGCCATTTCCAAACCTAGCCAACTATTACCGACGAGCAGCATTGTAGAAACTAAATACATTACAAAGGAACGTCTTGATTAGTGTTATGTTATCTAGCTACATAGTTGCCTTTGTCATGATAAGGTGTAGTACTGAAACTATTGAGGTTACCTAGACAGCTACACTTTCAAACAAAGTCAACAACGCAGCCACTGCTAGCTAGCCTACTTCACCAGCCAGCAGTACTGTATCATTTTAATCAATTTAGTCAATAAGATTTTTGCAACGTAAGCTTAACTTTCTGAACATTCGAGACGTGTTGTCCACTTGTCATTCCAATCTCCTTTGCATTAGCGTAGCCTCTTCTGTAGCCTGTCAACTATGTGTCTGTCTATCACTGTTCTCTCCCCTCTGCACAGGCCATACAAACGCTTCACACCGCGTGGCCGCTGCCACTCTAACCTGGTGGTCCCAGCGCGCACGACCCATGTGGAGTTCCAGGTCTCCGGCAGCCTCTGGAACTGCCGGTCTGCGGCCAACAAGGCAGAGTTCATCTCAGCCTATGCTACCCTCCAGTCCCTCGACTTCTTGGCGCTGACAGAAACATGGATTACCACAGATAACACTGCTACTCCTACTGCTCTCTCCTTGTCGGCCCACGTGTTCTCGCATACCCCGAGAGCATCTGGCCAGAGGGGTGGTGGCACTGGAATCCTCATCTCTCCCAAGTGGACATTCTCTCTTTCTCCCCTGACCCATCTGTCTATCGCCTCCTTTGAATTCCATGCTGTCACAGTTACCAGCCCTTTCAAGCTTAACATCCTTATTTACCGCCATCCAGGTTCCCTTGGAGAGTTCATCAATGAGCTTGACGCCTTGATAAGTTCCTTTCCGGAGGATGGCTCACCTCTCACACTTCTGGGTGACTTTAACCTCCCCACGTCTACCTTTGACTCATTCCTCTCTGCCTCCTTCTTTCCACTCCTCTCCTCTTTTGACCTTCCCCCCCTACTCACAAGGCAGGCAATACGCTTGACCTCATCTTTACTAGATGCTGTTCTTCCACTAATCTCAGTGCAACTCCCCTCCAAGTCTCCGACCACTACCTTGTATCCTTTTCCCTCTCGCTCTCATCCAACACTTCTCACTCTGCCCCTACTCGGATGGTATTGCGCCGTCCCAACCTTCGCTCTCTCTCTCCTGCTACTCGCTACTCTCTCCTCTTCCATCCTATCATCTCTTCCCTCTGCTCAAACCTTCTCCAAACTATCTACTAATTCTGTCTCCTCAACCCTCCTCTCCTCCCTTTCTGCATCCTTTGACTCTCTATGTCCCCTATCCTCCAGGCCGGCTCGGTCCACCCCTCCTGCTCCGTGGCTCGACGACTCATTGCGAGCTCACAGAACAGGGCTCCGGGCAGCCGAGCGGAAATGGAGGAAAACTCGCCTCCCTGCGGACCTGGCATCCTTTCACTCCCTCCTCTCTACATTTTCCTCTTCTGTCTCTGCTGCTAAAGCCACTTTCTACCACTCTAAATTCCAAGCATCTGCCTCTAACCCTAGGAAGCTCTTTACCACCTTCTCCTCCCTCCTGAATCCTCCTCCCCTTCCCCCCCTCCTCACTCTCTGCGAATGACTTTGTCAACCATTTTAAAAAGAAGGTCGACGACATCCGATCCTCGTTTTCTAAGTCAAACGACAGCGCTGGTCCTGCTCACACTGCCCTACCCTGTGCTTTGACCTCTTTCTCCCCTCTCTCTCCAGATGAAATCTCGCGTCTTGTGACGGCCGGCCGCCCAACAACCTGCCCGCTTGACCCTATCCCCTCCTCTCTTCTCCAGACCATTTCCGGAGCCCTTCTCCCTTACCTCACCTCGCTAATCAACTCATCCTTGACCGCTGGCTACGTCCCTTCCGTCTTCAAGAGAGCGAGAGTAGCACCCCTTCTGAAAAAACCTACACTCGATCCCTCCGATGTCAACAACTACAGACCAGTATCCCTTCTTTCTTTTCTCTCAAACTCTTGAACGTGCCGTCCTTGGCCAGCTCTCCTGCTATCTCTCTCAGAATGACCTTCTTGATCCAAATCAGTCAGGTTTCAAGACTGGTCATTCAACGGAGACTGCTCTTCTCTGTGTCACGGAGGCTCTCCGCACTGCTAAAGCTAACTCTCTCTCCTCTGCTCTCATCCTTCTAGACCCATCTGACGCCTTTGATACTGTGAACCATCAGAGCCTCCTCTCCACCCTCTCCGAGTTGGGCATCTCCGGCGCGGCCCACGCTTGGATTGCGTCCTACCTGACAGGTCGCTCCTACCAGGTGGCGTGGCGAGAATCTGTCTCCGCACCACGTGCTCTCACCACTGGTGTCCCCCAGGGCTCTGTTCTAGGCCCTCTCCTATTCTCGCTATACACCAAGTCACTTGGCTCTGTCATATCCTCACATGGTCTCTCCTATCATTGCTATGCAGACGACACACAATTAATCTTCTCCTTTCCCCCTTCTGATAACCAGGTGGCGAATCGCATCTCTGCATGTCTGGCAGACATATCAGTGTGGATGACGGATCACCGCCTCAAGCTGAACCTCGGCAAGACGGAGCTGCTCTTCCTCCCGGGGAAGGACTGCCCGTTCCATGATCTCGCCATCACGGTTGACAACTCCATTGTGTCCTCCTCCCAGAGTGCTAAGAACCTTGGCGTGACCCTGGACAACACCCTGTCGTTCTCCACTAACATCAAGGCGGTGACCCGATCCTGTAGGTTCATGCTCTACAACATTCGCAGAGTACGACCCTGCCTCACACAGGAAGCGGCGCAGGTCCTAATCCAGGCACTTGTCATCTCCCGTCTGGATTACTGCAACTCGCTGTTGGCTGGGCTCCCTGCTTGTGCCATTAAACCCCTACAACTCATCCAGAACGCCGCAGCCCGTCTGGTGTTCAACCTTCCCAAGTTCTCTCACGTCACCCCGCTCCTCCGCTCTCTCCACTGGCTTCCAGTTGAAGCTCGTATCCGCTACAAGACCATGGTGCTTGCCTACGGAGCTGTGAGGGGAACGGCACCTCCGTACCTTCAGGCTCTGATCAGGCCCTACACCCAAACAAGGGCACTGCGTTCATCCACCTCTGGCCTGCTCGCCTCCTTACCTCTGAGGAAGCACAGTTCCTGCTCAGCCCAGTCAAAACTGTTCGCTGCTCTGGCACCCCAATGGTGGAACAAGCTCCCTCACGACGCCAGGACAGCGGAGTCAATCACCACCTTCTGGAGACACCCGAAACCCCACCTCTTTAAGGAATACCAAGGATAGGATAAAGTAATCCTTCTAACCCCCCCCACCTAAAAGATTTAGATGCACTATTGTAAAGTGGTTGTTCCACTGGATATCATAAAGGTGAATGCACCAATTTGTAAGTCGCTCTGGATAAGAGCGTCTGCTAAATGACTTAAATGTAAATGTAATGTAAATGTGTGATTTTGTTGTCAGCACATCCAACTATGTAAAGAAAAACGTTTTTAACCTGTTAGGGCTAGGGGGCAGTATTGACACGGCTGGATAAAAAAAAACATACCCGATTTAATCTGGTTACCACTCCTACCCAGTAACTAGAATATGCATATACTTATTACATATGGATAGAAAACACCCTAAAGTTTCTAAAACTGTTTGAATGGTGTCTGTGAGTGTAACAGAACTCAAATGGCAGGTCAAAACCTGAGAGATTCCTTTACAGGAAGTGGCCTGTCTGACCATTTCTTGAACTTCTTTTCCATCTCTATCTTTTACTAAGGATCTCTGCTTCTAACGTGACACTTCCTACATCGTCCATAGGCGCTCAGAGCCCGGGAAAAACCTGAATGTCGTCATCCCAGCCCCAGGCTGAAACACATTATCGCCTTTCTCAAGTGGCCGATCAAGGGACTCTGGGCTTAGGCGCGTGACCTGATCGCCCCCGTCTTTGTGATTTTTTCCTCTGTTTGCCGAAAAGGAGATTCCCGGTCGGAATATTATCACTTTTCTACGAGAAAAACGCCATAAAAATTGATTTTAAACAGCGGTTGACATGCTTCGAAGTACGGTAATGGAATATTTAGAATTTTTTTTTGTCACGAATTGCGCCATGCGCACGACCCTTTACCATTTCGGATAGTGTCTGGAACGCACGAACAAAACGCCGCTATTCGGATATAACGATGGATTATTTTGGACCAAACCAACATTTGTTATTGAAGTAGCAGTCCTGGGAGTGCATTCTGACGAAGACAACAAAAGGTAATCAAACTTTTATAATAGTAAATATAATTATGGTGAGTGCTAAACTTGCCGGGTGTCTAAATAGCTAGCCCGTGATGCCTGGGCTATGTACTTAGAATATTGCAAAATGTGCTTTCGCCAAAAAGCTATTTTAAAATCGGACATATCGAGTGCATAGAGGAGGTCTGTATCTATAATTCTTAAAATAATTGTTATGCTTTTTGTGAACGTTTATCGTGAGTAATTTAGTAAAATGTTAGCCAATTCCCCAGAAGTTTGCGGGGGGTATGCTAGTTCTGAACGTCACATGCTAATGTAAAAAGCTGTTTTTTGATATAAATATGAACTTGATTGAACAAAACATGCATGTATTGTATAACATAATGTCCTAGGTGTGTCATCTGATGAAGATCATCAAAGGTGAGTGCTGCATTTAGCTGTCTTCTGGGTTTTTGTGACATTATATGCTAGCTTGAAAAATGGGTGTCTGATTATTTCTGGCTTGGTACTCTGCTGACATAATCTAATGTTTTGCTTTCGTTGTAAAGCCTTTTTGAAATCGGACAGTGTGGTTAGATTAACGAGAGTCTTGTCTTTAAATAGCTGTAAAATAGTCATATGTTTGAGAAATTGAAGTAATAGGATTTTTAAGGTTTTGAAAATCGCGCCACAGGCTTCAAGTGGCTGTTACGTAGGTGGGACGAATTCGTCCCGCCTAGCCCAGAGAGGTTAATAAGATTATTTCATTCATTCAGATCTAGGATGTGCTATTTTAGTGTTCCCTTTATTTTTTGAGCAGTGTATATACATACAGTTGAAATCAGAAGTTCACAGACACTTATGTTGGAGTCATTAAAACTCGTTTTTCAACCACTCAACAAATTTCTTGTTAACAAACTATAGTTTTGGTAGGGAGACAGGGAGCTGATACATTCTCAAAAAGTGATTGTACATATACAGATGTCCATTGGAGTTGATCAGCTGGCCCACAAATAAAATGTCCTTCCTTAACCTGTTGGGGCTAGGGGGCAGTATTTTCACGGCCGGATAAAAAAAACGTACCCAAATTAAACTGGTTACTACTCTGGCCCAGAAACTAGAATATGCATATTATTAGTAGATTTGGATAGAAAACACTGAAGTTTCTAAAACTGTTTGAATGGTGTCTGTGAGTATAACAGAACTCATATGGCAGGCAAAAACCTGAGAAAAATTCAACCAGGAAGTGGGAGATCTGAGAATTGTAGTTCTTTCTAATCCCTATCGAAACTACAGTGTCTGTGGGGTCACGTTGCACTTCCTAAGGCTTCAATTGGCTGTCAAAAGCCTTCAGAAAGTATTTTCATCTGTCTCCTGTAACCGGGCAGAAAAAAGGAGCTCAGTCAATGAGTGGACTGCCTGGTGACAAAGGGATTGGTAATGCGCGATCCCGCGAGCGCGCCTTTCCTGATTTTTCTTCTTGAATGAATAATATTGTCCGGTTGGAATATTATCGCATTTTTACGTTAAAAATACCATAAAGATTGATCGTAAACAACGTTTGACATGCTTCTAAGAACGGTAATGGAACATTTTGACTTTTTGTGTCTCGAATTCCGCTTGCGCGTTATGCCTTTGGATAGTGACCTGAACGCACGAACAAAACGGAGGTATTTGGACATAAATATGGATTATTTTGAACAACAAAAAAAACATTTATTGTGGAAGTAGCAGTCCTGGGAGTGCATTCTGACAAAGATCAGCAAAGGTAAGAGACTATTTATAATACTAATTCTGAGTTTAGGTGACCCCAGAACTTGGCGGGTGTCTGTATAGCTTGCTTTGATGGCAAGCTATGTACTCAGAATATTGAAAAATGTGCTTTCGCCGAAAAGCAATTTTAAAATCTGACACAGCGGTTGCATAAAGGAGTACTGTATCTATAATTCTTAAAATAATTGTTATGTATTTTGTCAACGTTTATCATGAGTATTTTTGTAAATTGATGTGCACATTCACCAGGAGTTTTGATGGGAATACATTTTCTGAACATCCCGTGCCAATGTAAAATGCTGTTTTTGTATATAAATATGAACTTGATCGAACAAAACATACATGTATTGTGTAACATGTCCTAGGAGTGTCATCTGATGAAGATCGTCAAAGGTTAGCTGTGTTTTGGGTTTTTGTGACATATCTCCTTGCTTGGAAAATGGCTGTGTGGTTATTTTTGTCTATGTACTCTAACATAATCTAATGTTTTGCTTTCGCTATAAAGCCTTTTTGAAATCGTACAATGTGGTTACATTAAGGAGAAGTGCATCTTTAAAATGGTGTAAAATAGTCGTATGTTTGAGGAATTGAAATTATTCGATTTTTTATGTTTTGTATTTCGCACCCTGCTGTTCCATTGGATGTTGGCTAGGCGTTCCGCTAGTGGAACGGCTATAGACAACAGGTTTTAAAGCTTGGTCGCAAATGGGTCTTCCAAATGGACAATGACCCCAAGCATACTTCCAAAGTTGTGGCAAAATGGCTTAAGGACAACAAAGTCAAGGTATTGGAGTGGCCATCACAAAGCCCCGACCTCAATCCTAAAGAAGATTTGTGGGCAGAACTGAAAAAGCGTGTGCGAGCAAGGAGGTCTACAAACCTGACTCAGTTACACCACCTTTGTCAGGAGGAATAGGACAAAATTCACCCAACTTATTGTGGGAAACCTGTGGAAGGCTACCTGAAACATTTGACCCAAGTTAAACAATGTAAAGGCAATGCTACCAAATACTAATTGAGTGTATGCAAACTTCTGACCCACTGGGAATGTGATGAAAGAAATACAAGCTGAAGTATATCATTCTCTCAAATATTATCCTGACATTTCACATTCTTAAAATAAAGTGGTGATCCTAACTGACCTAAGACAGGGAATTTTTACTAGGATTAAATATCAGGAATTGTGAAAAACTGAGGTTAAATGTATTTGGCTAAAGTGTATGTAAACTTCCGACTTCAACTGTGTGTGTGATATATATATATATATATCTCACACACACACACACTTTTGTGGCTTGGTAGCATTAGCTCGAGCAAGTCGGCTGTACTTGAGTCAAAACTCCGGTATTTTTCATCCTACAGCTTGTTCTCCATCTTTTTAAATAGTGAGCCAACATGTTTTCAGCACTTATTTCCATGACTGATCAAAACTCATTTTCTCATGCTCTCGTCTCTCTGCAGCATTATCGAATTGAAATACATATATCGGCACCTAAGTATCGTGATAACATCGTGAGGTCCCTGGAAATTCCCAGCCCTAGACCGGCTGTGAAGACGGTAGCTTCTTCACAATTGTTCAGATAAGCTGAAGAAATCTATTGACAGCGGTTATCAAAATAGTCCCTCCTATATAATAGACGATCCTTGAATTGGTCAGTGTTTTTCTCACCTCTCTCCCCTTCTCTGTGCTGATCCTCAGAGCCTTGTGGGTCTGCTAGTAGAGCAGAACTACTTTTCTGAACTGGGACAGCTGTTCTGTCACATACAAAAAATAACCCACAATCTGTAGTCCAAGCACAACAAACACTGCTGCAACCACCGTGGGGCAACTGTCTGAGAAAAAAAAATGTCAAATGAAATGAGAGATCTACAAGCATAATGTGAGGTACACTATATATAGCCCGTCTGGTGTTCAACCTTCCCAAGTTCTCTCACGTCACCCCGCTCCTCCGCTTTCTCCACTGGCTTCCAGTTGAAGCTCGCATCCGCTACAAGACCATGGTGATTGCCTACGGAGCTGTGAAGGGAACGGCACCTCCGTACCTTCAGGCTCTGATCAGGCCCTACACCCAAACAAGGGCACTGCGTTCATCCACCTCTGGCCTGCTGGCCCCCCTACCTCTGAGGAAGCACAGTTCCCGCTCAGCCCAGTCAAAACTGTTCGCTGCTCTGGCACCCCAATGGTGGAACAAGCTCCCTCACGACGCCAGGACAGCGGAGTCAGTCACCACCTTCCGGAGACACCTGAAACCCAACCTCTTTAAGGAATACCTAGGATAGGATAAAGTAATCCTTCTAACCCCCCCCCCCCCCCCCCTTAAAAGATTTAGATGCACTATTGTAAAGTGGTTGTTCCACTGGATATCATAAGGTGAATGCACCAATTTGTAAGTCGCTCTGGATAAGAGCGTCTGCTAAATGACTTAAATGTAAATATATATATACACACACACACACAGACAAAAGTATGTGGACACCCCTTCAAATTACTCGATTCGGCTATTTCAACCACACCTGTTGCTGACAGGTGTAATAAAATCGAGCACACATCCATGGACAAACATTGGCAGTAAAATGGCCCGTACTCAAGAGTTCAGCGACTTTCAACGTGGCACCGTCATAGGATGCCACCTTTCCAACAAATCAGTACGTCAAAATTCTGCCCTGTTAGTGCTGCCCTGGTCAACTGTAAGTGCTATTATTGTGAAGTGGAAACGTCTAAGAGCAACAATTACTCAGCCGCAAAGTGGTAGGCCACACAAGTTCACAGAATGGGACCGCCGCGTGCAGAAGTCCGCAGACCATGATTTTGGAATGATTATGTTCGACGAGCAGGTGTCCACAGTTTGTCATTTAAGGGAACCTAGTCAGTTGTACAACAATGCCTTCAACTGAAATGTGTCTTGTATCTTGTTCTGATAAAGGGACATTCAAATCGACCAATGAGATCTAGAATAAGACTAGCTTGTGGCTCAGTTGATGACGATTAGAACGGTCTGGCCGGGCAGACCACTGATATGTGGGTGGCATCTATAAAAACCTGGTCTGATGAGGCCGGTGGCCCGAAACACGCAACGCCCAGGGTTGTGACTTTCAGACCAACACAGTACAGGGCAGGTGAAAAAAAAGCTCTTAAGCCTGTCTGTATGGACAACAGTCCATTCTTGAGGGTGCAGAGGGTAGAAGGCCCCCTGGAGAAACCGCTCCATCCACCCTACTTCTGTCTGTGACATTAGCCTGAGTTCTCTATATCATGCTCTTTCCTTTTCTTTCACTCTCTCTTTCCTTCTCTCTCAAACAGCCACCCACACGGGGATTACAGCTGTGCGCCGCTATGCTGTAATCGGGCTGCCCTTTAATCTTTCCTCGCTTCCATTTCTAAACCCTAATAACGCTGTGGCTGGACTAATGTGTCCGACATCAATCCCACTCCCCCTGTGGCAGCCAGTGGTGCCCTACACAGTACGGCAGCCCAGGCAGACCAAATACGCACCCAACTGAGGAAGTTCAGGTTGCATTAGTGCTTAGCACAAAACCACAACATACACACACACTATTGATTATTTAAGATGAATAAGTATGGTACACAGAGCAGTTACCACAGTAAAATCCCTTAGGAAACGGATAATACCATAGCATGGGATTAAAGCCCCTTATCAATGACACCTATAGAACTGGGAGCTACAAATGCCTAGTCAAGGTTCAAATGGAGGATTAACTGACAATCTGTTGCCAGGAGAGACTACTCGATTGAGGTTGAGAAGATGTGATGGTGAGGAGAGAAATGTGGTTGATGAGGACAGGAGAGAAAGGCCATTAACAGATAGAATGACCACTGAAACACAGAGAACCTCCTGAACATAGTTCAAAGACCAGCTTTGAGCAATTCCATTGGTATACAACAACTGAGCAGCAACTAATGCTAACATATTGAACGCAGTGTGTTTGCTAATGCCTACACCCTCTTAGAGGCTCAAGACTAAGTCAAACTAATTGCATAACCAAAACAAAAAAAGTAATTAGGAATTGTAATTATGGTTCTTTTTGAAATGCCTTTTTCAAAACACTCAAAGAATGGGACGGCATAATATATGAATAGGCTCATTTCAATTCTTTAGCTAAACCAAAACAAAATAATGAAGCATTTCCCAATGCCGTATTGTCAGCCTTTCTGACAACTGTTCCAATGTTTTCCAAAGTCTGATTAAGCATATAATAGGAGTCAATACTAAAGCACCCTCTGACTCACTCAGTTCATAAAGAGACTGGCAGTAGGCTGATAAAGCAGGTCACTTAGTTTGGAGCTTGAAGCCTTCCAGTGAAATGATATGGACGTTGTAAAGAAAAAGGAAAAAGGAAAATACTCTGCTGCATAATGACTTCAGATGGCAAAGATGTTGCGGACATTGTGCCTAGATAGACTCATCATTTGGACGAAGGGCACCTTGGTCTTTGGGGTGGGGCAGAGATGTGTCAGAGGGCATAAGCAGGCATAGCATAGGTGGGAGAGGAGAGGTATTTTCATTGGGCAGGACAGAGCAGTATATGGAGAGTGGCTAGGCTTAAAAGGAATAGTCAATCAATTATTTAAAGTGATCATGGGGAGTGGTGGGCAGTGGCTAAGGGGCCAGAGCATTTGACCCAGGCACATCAAAGACAAAGGGGGGCTGAGGAGCAGGAAGACACTCCACTCCCTGTGTGCTAACAGAAAATGATGAATGTTTTATCAAAGCCCAATCATTTATTTAAGGACAAGTCCACCACGGGAAGAAATCTAATAAGGTTTCATGGAGAAGAAAATGGGAGAAAATACAACTAAGCCCCTAGAAGTCCAAATGCCTGTAAGCAGGAGAGACCAAAACTAATAACAGGAGACAACTTCTTCAAGAAACACCAGAGAACAGTTGACTTTGTCAGATACGGTACATTTTTTTAAACATATTACCAAGCAGACATCATCTCAACATCTACTATAATAAGAAGCAATCACTTAGATAAATTAACACAGAGGTGGAAATGTCCCTTTCCCTAAAAGGAAACTTTGTGAAACTGCAAGGTAAACAAAAAAATACAGGAGGAGATTATAAATCAGCATAATTTCAATTCGTTGACATGATGTAAGAGGCTTATCCCAGACGAGATAAAAAACAACAATGCATTTATTGGAGAATTGTTTGGGTATGCTCGTTCTGTTGAAAATGAGTGAGGGTGGAGGGAGGAGTGAGGGTGGAGGGAGAACAGTGGAGGGGGGAAATAATACAGGAGGAGATCAGCACATCTATCACTGTCGGCCGGCAAAGTTAAAGCAAAAGTGGAAATCACAGGAGTTTCGCTCTCTTAAGACTTCAAGGGCACACACACTTGCTAAGGGTTGCAGGAGGGGAGGTGTGAGAGGGAGACCGAACTGGAAGGGGCTCTCTGGGCTGAGGCTGACACTTACACAGACAGGGGTTGGCACATTGGGGCTCAGTCACAATGGCAGGGGCTGACAGAGAGAGGTGTGGTACACCATGTGTCCTCCAGGGGCCTTTGGGACAGGGGTGAGAAACAGGGGTGCAGTACGTACTCACCAGAAACACCTTGTAGGCATCTTTCCTGGTGACAGGCCCCCAGCACAAGTCGGTGTCGTCGTACTTCACACTGCCAGCACTGCATGAGTGGTTACCACTACAGAGAGAACAGACAGACTGGTGATCATTACAGATCCCTTCATGATCAGATTAAATCAGTCCAAGAATAACATACGACAGGAAAGACTAGTTTACAGTGTTGCAAAAGAACATGAAACAATGATAAGAGTAATTCTGCCCTGTCATATTTAATAAAACTTTGCAGACTTGTCAGTTCCTACTACCTCGGAGCGGTTAGATTATCAGGGAGGTCAGTTCCTACTACCTCGGAGCGGTTAGATTATCAGGGAGGTCAGTTCCTACTACCTCGGAGCGGTTAGATTATCAGGGAGGTCAGTTCCTACTACCTCGGAGCGGTTAGAGTATAAGAAAAGTATCAGTAAAAGTTATATCACTGCACAAGACTTTACTGAGCTGAAGTGATGATCCAGTCTTCCTGGTGGAAAATTACACATTGTCATTCTGAGGCAATCACAAAACTCTTTCAGTGCTGCCAACAAGGTGCGGCAGACTGAGCATCAATTATGGGACATAATTATTAGAATCTGCCTCTGCCACCGAGAAGTCTGCTGTGGCAAGGCTTTACAAAGAGATACCGCTCTGCGATCTCAATCGCCTGGCTCTCCTCAGTGGCAGAGCCAGTCGGGCGGGGAGCTCCGGTCTGTGCCATAGGGTAATTCCTTTTTAAGTGTCTGTTCCACCTCACATTTTAGCTAGAAAGTTACCACGGGGCATTTCGACCCCGCTGAGTCAGAGGGGGACAAACGTATATTTTTCATGCTATTAGGTTGGTATGTTAATAGAACTTCCTCTGATGTGGTAAGTGGTTAAATTGTAATCTTGAATTGAAATGTATTCACTCACCTTCACCTTTAAAAACTAAGTATCTCTATAAGTTTAAGGATCGCATCCTCACCACATTATGTTCATAAGAAACCCCTATATGGCACTCCCAGGTCTCACTGAACCCTTAAAAAAAGTCACTGATATTCTAACGTCATTTGGACAAAATGGGAGCGCGCTTTAGTTTTTGGGGTGGGGGTCTTTGGTTGAAATTGTACTTTTTGGTACACCATGAGAAAGTCAATCATCTTTCTGTCATAAAGCTACACCAAATTGAATTGTGATCCTGACGGTTAAGGTGGTCTCACACCAGGACAATAGTTTCTCTAGAGAAGAGTCTCCCTTAGATCTGCAGGCTAAGTCATACCGTCTGAGAATGGAACAATATGGAATATGTGATGTCACCCAGCCCACCGGGCCAGTGGAGGGGACTTGTAATAAAAACCTGTCTGGGAGCCAGTCAACAAAAAGTAAATGCCAAGAGCACTGGTGGGAGGTCAGGAAGGCTAAAGGCCCCCTCATCAGAAAGTTTTACTGAGACAGGAGATCAGGGAACAGCCAAAGTGCAGAGACAAAAACAGAACTGAGAGAAAGGGATATGCTTTGTCCTGCCAAAAGTAAATGCTCCAAATACTTGGGAAAGTCAGCTGCACCCACAGTAGTCATAAAGTTGCTTGAAATCATACCCCCAAATAAGAAACCCATGAATGTAATGAATCAGCAGCAAGCTGGCTGGCTGGTCTTACCAGGCTACTTCCATTAGTGATATGGGTACAGCAGCAGCATAGATGGCCAGGTCTCCATACAGGTAGACTACCATGCAGATGTAGAACATGTTGACACCAACTGAAAGACAAAACCAAAGAGTTAAAACATGAGCAGATTATACCTGGATCTATACATAAAATGTCATAGATTATATATTTCTAGTGTATATGACATTGTTATCAATTCATCATATCTCCAAGAGAATCTGCCTACACACATGCAGGGATAGCTTAGCTAACACATTCCTCATCTTTAACAGCCGTCAGATGCCTGATTATGAAACATGGTCAATGCAACTTGTGTCAAACTTCAACAGCTGAACGTGCAGTCTCCATCAGAGGCAATCTCCTCCATCTCTACACCTCCACTCCTCCATCAATCTCCTGCTTCTCCCTCCGGGATGGCAGCCACAACTGCAGCAGCACATTTCTCCGCTCCTCCGGAAGAATATTAATCACACTAATTAAGAAAGTAATCACTTCATGATGAAAATTCTCCTCATTACCTCCCCCACACCCACCTCGCACTACTGGCCCATCCAAGCTGGCGCAACGAGCGGAGATTGAGAGCTTTCAACAACGGGAGACCGATAGCCATGGTGTGCCAGGCATCCATCATACACTGGAGTTCTCATGTGGGAGGCTCCTGCGTCCTACTGGCCCTGGCAGCCAATTCATTACTGACAGGGAAATTAGAGTGTGGAGTCCATTAAAAATCAATAAAAAGTAAGGGGTTTATAGTTTTACAGGGCTAAATTGATTCATCTGATCTGAGAGTAAAGGGATGAATGGCAACCTTCTGCTGCCCATCACACAGCCGAGCTGAGGGAAACAAGAAAAGGGACATGGAAGAGGACTAGTTGGTCCAACAGACAGGTAAGCCCATGTAGTTGTAAAACAGTTATCACCCGTTTTATGACAGGGTTGGATGGACACTTACAGTAGACTGCATTATGATATGAAGCTATATTACAGTTACTACAGTAAGTTGCTGCAGCCCTGTTTGAGTTAGTCTCTCCATCTAACAGCAGGTAAATTCTGTGGGAAAGGGCGATGACAGCAAACATTTACCTAGCTAGCACCACCACTCATCTTACTTCCATTGAGGATAATGTGGTGCTAAAGTACTGTGGGAGAGGGAACCAAAGGGCACTTTGGTAGCCAGGTTGTGTTTATTCTCTTCCAGGACCATCTGATCACATCATTGTGCAGTGGTGCACTGAGGTCATAAAACACAGGCTGGGGAAAATAAACATTGATAACTCAAGAAGACGCCAGTGTGTGTGATTACACTATACTGTACCTATCAGTATTGATCTGCACACTGATTACAGTATGAAAGTATCTCACAGGTTGGTGGGGGGGGACTCGATTCTCTCTGCATCAATTGTACACATTCCATTTTCACCTCCTTTCCGACAACCCCACTTTCAAAGGTTAGCACTGTACAGTACTCTCTACCATTCCTGCATGTCTCCATCTGGCGCTATGGAAAGAAAGCCTGTTAGAGCTTTTGCCTCAGATAGGGGGAATCAGGGCTGCCTGTGCTGCCCCTGTCAGTGAGCGATAGATGGGTGAGGACCCAGCATGACCAAGAGGATGCTGCCCTGCCAGGCTCTGTCATTAATACCTCCCCATTACCCATGGCCAGAGGCTCACACGCTTCTGCTGCAAATGACTCTTCACCTAGGAGCTCCACTCAGTCCCCTAGCGGCACGGACACACGTCACTATCCATCACCCTACTGTTGCAGACTGACAGAGGCCCTGATAGCCTCTCTAGCTGGGTCTGGAGGAGGAAGGAGTGGTTCCCAGAAGAAGAGGTACATTAGGAAGTTGCTTCCTTCCAACATCCACAGCCATTTTGTTGAATGCCAACCACGCTGGAAGCCACAGCTGTACTGGTCTCCGCTCTGCTATCGTGGAGCTTCATCAGGCATGAATGTGAATGCAAGAGCCTGACAACTAAAGGTGGTTTGTTGGATGCAACAGAAATTACTTTCCTTAGGTTTGATTTTGAAAACCCAATGGGCTTTTATTGAGTGAGATGTATTCTTTGTGCTAAAACTTGGGATATTGATCGGGATCTTGGGGTAATCATAGAGTTGAGCAGTAATAGCAGCAGGCCCTCTGAAAAGGAAAGCACATCCTTTATGTTCATATACAATAGAGAATTGAAAACTATTTTAGTTGAGGCTTATGTAATTGGGGTGGTGAGAGGGGGGGAAATGGCGGACATAAACATGTCCATTTATCTTCTAAGTGGCAGCGCTGCTCCCCATTTTGCGTTTGTCAGTGCCCCTCATAGCATACAAGTATGACATTTAAGAAAAGTCATTCAAGTTTTTTTTTTTTTTTATGTATGCATCGGTGTTAGGTACTCATTAAAGCTGGGGTTTGTAATAAAGGAGACTGGATTAGTATTCCTCTCCATGGTCTCGATAAGTCAAGGGTGGTGCATGTTATAGAGCCTGTACTTTCTCCCTCTGTTTGCCATATCCCCATACATCATCCATATCCCCATACATCACTTCTACTGCCTTTTCTACCTAGAGGGACGGTGGGCTGAGATGGGCACAGGAACACACAGACCAGCCTCTGTTGTTCACCCCCCTTTGTGATTTAGCCAAAGTCGTCTTCTAATCAACTTGCAAATTGTGGATGGGGAAGGTTACAGTAACACTACACTCTCCTCGCTGCTCCGCTGATAAACCAGCCCCCATCAAAATTCCTGTCAGTACCGGCGGGGCCGATACCCACGGTCTTATTCCAAGCTTGCTCTGCTGCTACGACAATTTTAGCTCAGGAGGAAGTCGAATGCCCTTTCATGGTGATTATTTTTCAAATACATGAAGCGGGAAAGAGAAGAAAAAAAAATAAACATTGAAAAAGAAATATTATTCCCCCACACATCCACACCAAATCTGCGCATCATGTGAAAAAGTGCCTTTCCTGCCAGTGGTGCCCAGTGCGGTCGAACAGTCCCATCAATAACCAAAACCGGCCCGAGGTAGTAAGGATTCAAGAGGCCAGCTGATTGGCTCTGTGAGCTGCCCTTCCCCAATACAGGCCTCAGCCCTTCACTCACACAACCAAGCCCATTAACTCCAACAACACATTCAATAACACTCCACTAACCAATCCCTCAACCAAAAAAATACAAGAGATTGTTTTAATGCATGACAGCTTTACCACACCAGTAAAACTCCCTGATCAGACATACCACTAATCTTATATTACCTCCCAGCACTAATTACACAAAGAAGAGTTCATATCAGCGGAGATCTGGGTAGAGAGACAAATGAGACTTCCATTATGCTGGAGTGCCATTGAGCTGAGACAAAGAGCTGCATCTCTCACTCCTCTCTCATGCGCGCTGGGCCCAGTGCCTATCTAATTCATTTCTGATTAGAGTCACTGGGCAGCACTCCCACATCACACAGAGAGATAGAGGGGACTCTTATCTCTGCCACCGATCGATACTTCCTTGTGGCGCCTCACCCGCAGCCGAGGACAACACACCAGACAGTCCACACACACAGGGAGAGGTCATCACCAAAGAGTGTTTTAACACATCAACTTTAATAGGGCTGAGAGAAAGAGGAAAAAAGAGACTGCAGCCAGAGTGTTCCACAAGGGAACAACACACTGCTTCTCTAACAGCATGTTGCATGCCTGCCTGGCTTTGTGTGAGTCAGTGAATCATTTTGTGTGCGAGTGTGCCAAGTGCACCACCTAGTGGCCAGAGCCGGATCTCAACACAGGAAGAGATCTGCACACAGGTGACATTGTCAGAGTGAAGCAGAACGGTTTGACCTTTTTATCATCAGAGATGACAAAAGCGATGCTGTTGAAGTATTGGCGCTGCAGGCATGTATGCTGCAGACTGTTGAGTCACCTACCTGGTTAATACTACTTGAGAAACAGCCCGACCTGCCAGCAGAGGAGGAGAGGGTGGGGAGGGGGTAGTGAGCGGGCCCAGCACACCGAGGAGTGTCTACTCTGACGTTGGTGAGTAATGTAAATCAGCAAGGGTGTTCTGTTTCTGGTTCAAGGTGAACATGATTCTGCTTTCAATTAGCTCATCACTCAGGCTTTAACATGTTCACCGCCGCTAGTGCAGCCTGCAGGAGGCCCACACACACCGCTGGGGAGACTAAAACAGCAGCAGTGTGATGGCCTGGGAAATACAACCATTTAGCCATATACACTGAGGGTACCAAACATTAGGAACACCTGCCGTTTCCATGACATAGGGATCATCGCTTTCACCTGGTCAGTCTTATTGACGTCACCTGTAAATCCACTTCAACCAGTGTAGATGAAGGGGAGGAGACAGGTTAAAGAAGGATTTTTAAGCCTTGAGACACAGATTGTGTATGTGTGCCATTCAGGGGGTGAATGGGCAAGACAAAATATTTAAGTGCCTTTGAATGGGGTTCGGTAGTAGGTGCCAGGCGCAGCTGGTATGTATCAAGAACTGCAACGCTGCTGGGTTTTTCATGCTCAACAGTTTCCTGTGAGAGTCAAGAATGATCCACCACCCAAACGACATCCAGCCAACGGTAGGCCAGTGGTCGAAAACGGGTCATTGATGAAAGAGGACAAAGGAGGCTGACAAATTGTACAGCGCAACAGACGGGCTACAGTTAGTCCAGTACAACATTGGTGCCCAAAGACTCATAAAAGAATGCACAACTAGTCGTACCTTGACATAAATGGGGTATGGCAGCCAACGACCTTAAAGTTCCACTTCTTTCAGCAAAAAACAAGAAACTGCGGTTGCAGTGGGCTAAGGAGCAAAAACAATGGACACTGGAAAATTGGAAAAACATTGCCTGATCTGAAGAACCCTGGTTCTTGGTGATGGGAAGACTAGGGAATGGAGAAAACCACGAGTACATGCATCCATCATGCCGTGTATCAACATTGCAGGCTGGTGGTGGTTGTGGTAGTATAAGGGTGTGGGGTGTGTTGCATGGCATACATTGGGCCCCTTGATAAAAATGGAGGAACATTTGAATGCCACAAGATATCTGAACATTATTCCCAGTCAGGTGCATCCCTTCATGGCAGCAGTGTACCCATCTGCAAATGAATTTTTTATTATCAGGATAATACCCAATGGCACAAGGTTAGGATTGTCCAGGAATGGTTCCACGAACATGACAGTGAATTCAGCTTACTGCAGTGGCCTACCCAGTCACCAGATCTCAATCCAATTGAGCATCTGTGGGATGAGATGGAACGAGCTACTAGTAGAGATCTACTACCAGCCAACTTGACACAACTGTGGGAAGCATTGGAGTCAACACGGGCCAGGAACCCTGTGGAACGCTTTCAACACCTTGTAGGACAAAAGGGGGTGCAACTCACTATTAGGAAGATGTTCCTAATGTTTTGCGCACTCAGTGTACAATTGCACCCCATTAGAGAGCTAACAGCCTCACTTTTAGAACCTAACAATGATTCCCATTTAAAAGGTTAAGAAACTGTCTCCAAATTATCCCACACAACCTTCAAGACTCCTCCATAGTTGTTAGACAAGGAGGACAGGTTTTACCATGCCCTGCACATAGCTGCATCAGCAACACTTCATTCAATAACGGAGTGTGGGTTCATCATATCCCCTCACTCAAAGTACTGAATGAGGATAGGCTCTTACCTTTGTTGAAGAACATGGAGGCCATTTGACCCATCTCTACCCTCTCCACAATGTCAAAGTGATCAACGTGTCCTCCTCCTGTTCGCTCTGTGATAATGCATGGACATGAGAACGCAGTGGTGAGTCATTCCAATCCGAGTGATTCTGATGTCATTCATTCTATAAAACATTGACATTAACCAATGACATATGGAGGATACATACAATTTATGATTGATCTGATTATGTCATAATCAACATATGCTTAAGATTTGAGACCTTCAAAAAGGAGGGACGACAAAAAAGAGAATTCCGAATCCTCCACAAGACTCAATGTTTTCACATATACACTACATGGCCAGAAGTATGTGGACACCCATCAAATTAGTGGATTTGGCTATTTCAGCCATGCTAACAGGTGTCTAAAATCAAGCACAAAGCCATGCAATCGCCATAGACAAACATTGGCACTAGAATGGCTCATACTGAGCTCTTCTATAATCGAGCTTTGTGCTCGATTTTAGACACCTGTTAGCATGGCTGAAATAGCCAAATCCACAAATTTGAAGGGTGTCCATTCTCAACATGGCGCCGTCATAGGATGCCACCTTTCCAACATGTCAGTTTGTCAAATTTCTGCCCTTCTAGAGCTGCCCCGGTCAACTGCAAGTGCTGTTATTGTGAAGTGGAAACGTCTAGGAGCAACAACGGCTCAGCCACGAAGTGGTAGGTCACACAAGATCACAGAACAGGACCGCCGAGTGCTGAAGCTCATTGCGTGTAAAAATAGTCCGTCCTTGGTGGCAACACTCACTTCGGAGTTCCAAACTGCTTCTGGAAGCAACGTCAGCACAAGAACTGTTCGTTGGGAGCTTCACGAAATGGGTTTCCATGGTCGAGCAGCCGCACACAAGCCTAACATCACCATGCGCAATGCCAAGCGTCGGCTGGAGTGGTGTAAAGCTTGCCGACATTGGACTCTGGAGCAGTGGAAACGCGTTCTCTGGAGTGATGAATCACACTTCACCATCTGGCAGTCCGACAGACGAATCTGGGTTTGGCGGATGCCAGGAGAACGCTACCTGCCCGAATGCATAGTGCCAACTGTAAAGTTTGGTGGAGGAGAAATAATGGTCTGGGGCTGTGGTTCAGTAGTCTAGGCCCCTTAGTTCCAGTGAAGGGAAATATTGACGCTACAGCATACAATAAAATTCAAGATGATTCTGTGCTTCTAACTTTGTGGCAACAGTTTGGGGAAGGCCCAATCCTGTTTCAGCAGGACAATGCCCCCAAATGCACAAAGCAAGGTCCATACAGAAATGCTTTGTCGAGATCGGTGTGGAAGAACTTGACTGGCCTGCACAGAGCCCTGACCTCAACCCCATCAAACACCTTTGAAATGAATTGGAATGACTGAGTCAGGCCTAATCTCCCAACATCCGTGCCCGACCTCACTAATGCTTATGGCTGAAAGGAAGCAAGTCCCTGTAACAATGTTCCAACATCTAGTGTAAAGCCTTCCCAAAAGAGTGGAGGGTATTATAGCAGCAAAGGGGGGACCAACTCCATATTAATGCCCATGATTTTGAATGAGATGTTTGACGAGCAGATGTCCACATACTTTTGGCCATGTAGTGTACCTTATTTTCAACACATTCTTAACACGACCTAAGCAGTGTGTCTAGTCTTCAGGAGGGATGAGGGGAACACTATACTCACGGACTGACAAAATGGGCTTCATCTCTGGCTCTGATCGTCCCTGGACATCATCATCCGAATAATCAGAGGTGGAGTCGCTGTCTTGGACCTGAAGATGAGGGTGATGGAAAGAGGATAACCAGCCTGCCTCCACCCAACACTGACTTCACTCCTAATCTATTGCTCAGTGCCAACAACAGTCAGTTTACAACCTATTAACACTGTGTTTTATTTACTGGACATGTGACGTGGAGGGGAGCAGCATCTGGAAATTGTCTGGAACAGCTGGAATATGCCGGGGAGGATGAGGGAGCTTTCCCCCTCATATACAATAGATATGAGCGCCTATCTGACACCCTCCCATAACTCTTCATCTACCAAATTCACTACAGATTTATATTAATTAATGCTCAATTACCAATCGACATTGAGGATGTCATTATCAGTTGAATTAACAACAGCAGCTACAGTTGGTTGGGAAGGGTGTGGGAGAGACTAAGAAGTGGGTGGCTCACTGGAAGAGAATATGCCAGCAACAGAAACGAAGCATCTATCATCAAAGTGACAGAAGTGGCCTTGGCTGAGTGAAAAGAGCAGATCTATCCTATTTCTCCGTCACATCCGAGAGATGCTGAGTCAGTCCCCCCCAAAATCAAACTAATACACTTTTATGGGACTTTCTCAGAAAATGTCGGCCAGTATATCACTTTAAAGGAACGGCTTAATTTTTTTTATGTGCTTCATTCGAGCGGAAAGAAATAAAGAATGTTCAAGGGTAAACATTCCCACTCTGTGCCTCCCTTCTTCCCATTATGTGGGAGGAAATGTTGGAGGAAGACTAAGTGAGCCATGAATCAAGGCCATGGGGTTTGGGGCTCTGTCAAAGCCAGACCCAATGTCCTTACGCTCATAACTCCTCCAGTGGAAACCTTGGGCATTAGGCAAAATGACTTGCTGCTTTTCTGTAAAAAATATAATGAACTCCACCAGTTCCATCAATCTCTGCACGAGATGACTTTCCCCTAGTATTTAAAATGACTAAAGTAACAATGATTCAAAACTAAATTGCCCCCCCAGTGAGTCAGTAGAGGACACTACAAGGCTTGTTTAATCACAGATTTGTGGGAGTGGCAAGCGCTCCATTCCCCATATTATTCTTTAATGGTCTATTGAGCACCTTGAGGTTACTCTTCCTGTAAAGGTGTTGAGGTTTAAGGGGTAGTGAACTAGTGAATCTGGGCCTTCACTTGATGAGTAGGGGGTCACTGGAAAAGACAGTATGTTTGAGTGTCGACTATCACTCTTCCTCCATTACTTCCACCTGTTGGTTATTTATATCTGCTAACTCGCCTCTTCCTGCTCCCTCCTCTTCCAGCGCAGCTGAGCGTTGGCCGCTGCCATGGCCTCGATCACAAACGTAGTGGTCATGTAACTGATGAAAATTAAACAAAGTGGGTTCAGAAAAATATATTCAGATGACAAAAACTAGCCCTAAAGAGACTACACATATTATGAACTGAGCATAACAATGTTATACAAATGTAGAATTGTATGATCCATTGTCAACAACTGTCATAGAATATCATTGTGTTGTATTTGTTGTAGTTTGTGACCTTGCCTAACTGCACACTATCCTTGGTGATAAAATTGGATCTCTAGATCTCAACCATCTAAAAACAAAGCAATATAAAAACATGAAACTGTTAAAAGGCACAGTGTATATTTAAATCCACATCACAAAGCTAAAGTATTGACCTCTGATCTGCATCTCTGTGTGTCCACTGTCTCCCCTTTTTCCTCATATACTACCCTAATGAAACACATCCTACATCATCAACTTCCTCCTGCTGACTGACACGCTGCATCAACTCATCTGCAACTCCTCCTGTTCTGGTTGTTCCCTGCAAGATTACTGACACGCCTCATCAGTGGCATCCCATATGATAGGGAGGTCAAGGTGTGGAGGATAAGGATTAAATATGGTGAATTACTCTTGTGCTATGGTGTGCTTAAACTAAAGTGAGAGCTGGGGAAGTGGATGAAAGGCAACAGTTGTGGAAATGAATGGAAAGGCAGTGAGCCTACGAGGAACTCGCCTCATAAACGCCAGGAAGGAGATGAGCGCCAGGCTGACCGCCCAACCTGCTTGGGCAAAGGCCTTGGGCATCGTCAGTGCCCCCGTGCCCACGATCAGATTAAACATGTACACCAAGCCCACCTGCAAAGACACAGAACAAGAAGTTAGACCAAGGGAGTGCTCTATTAGAGGGGGTCGTTGTCTTGGGGGTCCACATGAGGCCAGTACGTCTGGACGATCCTGTTTACTGGACATTATCCTCCCTTCACTTAACGTAACACCACACTCTGGTCAACGGAGTGAAGTTTGAACCCTGGAAATCATGCGACAGTTTAGCACGGGTGTAAAGAACAACATGTTGACCTCACATTGCCAAGTTGCAACGCACTGGTCAACTGAAGACATTATCTTGATCTTATTCAAACACTGTCCTCAGCTGTGGACTATTACAGTCCCATCTAGCAGTAAAGACGTAGGGCTGACACCGTGACATACAGATAGACCAGTGAACAGAAGGTCAGATCACTAAAAAGCCCTTATCCCTATCCATTCCTTCAGTCCGTTAATATTTCATCTAGAAGGGGCACTTTAACCACAAGACAACTAGCCTTAAAACAGCTGAAGCAGACACAGCCATGCTGATATCAGTCCCTGCAGAAACTTGTGACATACCTAGACAGGCCTCACAATAATGCTTTGCTAAACAGAATTTATGGTTTGGGTCATCAAAGTTCATCAGTGGTAGCCTTTTTCACTGCCTAAGCATTCCTTCTTCCTCTTTTCAGTGTCCTGACTAGATGAGTAACCACCGCACGTGCTCCCCACAACATTTCTGCTCTACATCACTATTGTATAATTTAAAGATGTATTAAGTTTTGTTTGTTGATTTGAAAAACAAGAGCACATTCCATATTCACAGATGTGGCAGACAAATTATAGAATAAAATATCAAACAAACAAATTTGCAGCAGCACTATCAGTAATCGTGTTAGACATTTCCAGCTGTAGCGGAGACAACAAGTAAATAATTAGCTTTAGAGCAACTTACACTTCCTGTACACACACACACACACCTTAAATCACCCCATTCACTCTGTCCAGTTTGAAATATAGTTGAGTAGTGGAGACCAGAGTCTATCAAACTTGGGTTGTCTCTTGCGGAGGTCGTAAGTGAGCTTTTCAAGAGGAAGAAAGTCAACAATCTGGTCAAGCCACATTTTAAAATGCAGGGGAGGAATTAGAAGCCCCCAGCAGGAGAATACATTTTATAGCAAAGTATGTGATAGTCTTAAACAAATTCTCTCTGTCTGGATCAAGAACAAAGTCCTGCTGAACATTAAGATAGAGACACGAGTTCATATCAAACTGTACATGCAGTAGTATGTATAGATGACCAGATCTCTCCATAACTCCAAAATACATGCATATAAGTTCTACCAACAGAGGTACATATTTTACAATAAGGAAAACTCTGTATTCATTCTATGGAGTCTCACTGGGGTGTAATACAATTTGAACAAAAATGTGTAATTATATACTTTCATTTTTATATTAGTAGAGGACCAGTATACCCTGTCGCAAACCTCTGCTCATAACTCACTGATAATCAGACAAAGGTCCTTTTCACAGATTATTTTAAGAGTAAGGAGGAACCCACACTCTCGTATAGGAATTTATAGATATTGGAGATTTTGCCTTTGATGGATTGTGCTGTAGCAAGAAGGGTCTCAACTTAATTGAGATGAGCTCTAAACCTCCCCTTGGAAGAGAATGAGGAAATTAAGTGTCTAATTTGAAGATATCAACAACAAAAAATGTGCACATCGAATTCCCTGCAGAGCTCTTGAAAGGATTTCAGTGTAGTTGCGTTCTGATGACAGGTCTGAATAGGTCCTGAGAGTATGCCAAAGATGAAAGTTGCATCACTCTGGGCTTTGGCGAGTCTGGGTTGTTTACTATAGGCAAGTGAGAGCATATCTGGGAGGAAATGCCAAGGTATTCCTTGCAGTCCTTCCATGCTAGTAGGGTGTTGTAAAGCAAAGGTTTTGGGTATGTTCCCCACATCACTAAAGTCATTAATGAATATAATTGAGCTTAGGAGAAATGAACCACGGGATTGGGCCTCTATCTGAATCCACATTGAGTCTTCTCTGTCTGTGATCCATGTTAACATGTTGCTGATTTGGTCAGACCAGTAGTACAATTGTACATAATGTTGCTGCTACCGTCTCGTACGACCAAAAAGAGCTTCTGGACATCAGTACAGTGATTACTCGCCTTGAATTGGATGAATAATTTTTCTTTAATGAGTCGGACGAGAGGGATTTACTCCAGACACCCGAACATACCCTCATCCCCGTCATTTGCAGGAGAAAGACAGAAGAGGTATAGCGGAATGAGATCGGGGTGCCTTGTGAGGATCCGCCGAAGAGTGGCTAATCTGCCTCCTATTGGCCAACGTACAATTGCTGGATAATTCATTGGACGAACTAAAAGCACGTATATCCTACCAACGGGACATTAAAAACTGTAATATCTTATGTTTCACCGAGTCGTGGATGAACGACGACATGAATAACATTCAGCTGGTGGGTTATACACTGTATCGGCAGGATAGAACAGAAGCCTCTGGTAAGACAAGGGGTGGCGGTCTATGTATATTTGTAAACAAAAGCTGGTGCACGATATCTAAGGAAGTCTCTAGATTTTGATTGCCTGAGGTAGAGTATCTCATGATAAGCTGTAGACCACACTATCTGTATTTTTTTGTAGCTGTCTACATACCACCACAGACCGATGCTGGCACTAAGACAGCACTCAATGAGCTGTATACCGCCATAAGCAAACAGGAAAACGCTCACCCAGAGGTGGCGCTCCTAGTGGCCAGGGACTTTAATGCAGGTAAACTTAAATCCATTTTACCTAATTTCTACCAGCATGTTAAATGTGCAACCAGAGAGAGAAAAAAATAAAAAAAATAAACTCTAGACCACCTTTAATCCACACACAGATACGCATACAAAGCTCTCTCTTGCCCTTCATTTGGAAAATCTGACCATAATTTTATCCTCCTGATTCCTGCTTACAAGAAAAAATAAAAGCAGGAAGCACCAGTGACTCAGTCTATAAAAAAAAGTGGTCTTAGTAGATGCTAAACTACAGGACTGTTGTGCTAGCACAGACTGGAATATGTTCCGGGATTCTTCCAATGAGATTGAGGAGTACACCACATCAGTCACTGGCTTCATCAATAAGTGCATCGATGACATCCCCACGGTGACTGTACGTACATACCCCAATCAGAAGCCATGGATTACAGGCAACATCCGCACTGAGCTAAGGGTAGAGCTTCTGCTTTCAAGGAGCGGGACTCTAACCTGGAAGCTTATAAGAAATCCTGCTATGCCCTCCGACGAACCATCAAACAGGCAAAGCGTCAATACAGGACTAAGATCGAATCGTACTATACCGGCTCCGACGCTCATCAGATGTGGCAGGGCTTGCAAACTATTACAGACTAAAAAGGGAAGAACAGCCGAGCTGCCCAGTGACACAAACCTACGAGACGAGCTAAATTACTTCTATGCTCGCTTCGAGGCAAGAAACACTGAAACATGCATGAGAGCATCAGCTGTTCCGGACGACTGTGTGATCACGCACTTCACAGCCGATGCGAGAAAGACCTTTAAACAGGTCAACATTCACAATGCCGCAGGGCCATACGGATTACCAGGATGTGTACGCCGAGCATGCGCTGGCCAACTGGCAAGTGTCTTCAATTACATTTTCAACCTCTCCCTGTCTGAGTCTGTAATACCAACATGTTTCAAGCAGACCACCATAGTCCCTGTGCCCAAGAACACCAAGGTAACCTGCCTAAATGACTACATTTACATTTTAGTCATTTAGCAGACGCGCTTATCCAGAGCGACTTACAGTAGTGAATGCATACTTTTTATTTGTATTTTTATTCTCCATACTGGTCCCCCGTGGGAATCAAACCCACAACCCTGGCGTTGCAAACACCATGCTCTACCAACTGAGCCACACGGGACTGCCAACCCATAGCACCTCAGGTCTGCAGCCATGAAGTGCTTTGAAAGGCTGGTCATGGCTCACGTCAACACCATTATCCCAGAAACCCTAGACCCACTCCAATTTGCATACCTCCAACAGATGATGCAATCTCTATTGCACTCCACACTGCCCTTTCACACTTGGACAAAAGGAACACTTATGTGAGAATGCTGTTCATTGACTACAGCTCAGCGTTCAACACCATAGTGCCCTCAAAGCGCATCACTAAGCTAAGGACCCTGGGACTAAACACCACCCTCTGCAACTGGATCCTGGACTTCCTGATGGGCCGCCCCCAGGTGGTAATATTATGTAACAACACATCCCCCACGCTGATCCTCAACACGGGGGCCCTTCAGGGGTGCATGCTCAGTCCCCTCTGTACTCCCTGGTCACTCATGACTGCACGGCCAGGCACGACTCCAACACCATCATTAGGTTTGCCGATGACACAACAGCAGTATGGCCTCATCACCGACAATGATGAGACAACCTATAGGGAGGAGGTCAGAGACCTGACCATGTAACGTAAGGACAACAACCTCTCCCTCAACATGATCAAAACAAAGGAGATGATTGTGGACTACAGGAAAAGGAGGACCGAGCACGCCCCCCTTCTCATCGACGGGGCTGTAGTGGAGCAGGTTGAGAGCGTCAAGTTCCTTGCATCCACATCAACAAACTAACATGGTCCAAGCACACCAAGACAGTCGTGAAGAGGGCACGACAAAACCACTACCCTCAGGAGAGTGAAAAGATTTGGTATGGGTCCTCAGATCCTCAAAAAGTTCTACAGCTGCACCATTGAGAGCATCCTGCCAGGTTGCATCACTGCCTGGTATGGCAACTGCTCGGCCTCCGACTGCAAGGCACTACAGAGGGTAGTGCTTACAGCCCAGTACATCACTGGGGCCAAGCTTCCTGCCATCCAGGACCTCTATACCAGGCGGTGTCAGAGGAAGGCCCTAAAAATTGTCAAAGACTCCAGCCACCCTAGTCATAGACTGTTTTCTCTGCTACCGCATGGCAAGTGGTACCGGAGTGCCAAGTCTAGGTCCAAGAGGCTTCTAAACAGCTTCTACCCCCAAGCCATAAGACTCCTGCACATCTCAAACGGCTATTCAGACTAATTGCACTGCCCCCCCCACCCTTTACACTGCTCCTACTCTTATCTATGCATAGTCACTTTCATAACTATACCTACATGTACATATCTCAATTACCTAGACTAACCGGTACCCCCTGTATATAGCCTCGCTATTGTTATTTTACTGCTGCTCTTTGATTATTTGTTACTTTTATTTATTATTTTTGGGGGGGTATTTTTCTTAAAAGTGCATTGTTGGTTAAGGGCTTGTAAGTAAGCATTTCACTGTAAGGTTGTATTCGGCACATGTGACAAATCCAATTTGATTTAAAGGCAGGGAAGGGCAAGACCACCCTTAGATTCAGGTTTCGATAGCGTGGAGAACTTGATTCTAGGTTTTTTATTGCCCCATATACACAACCGTTCAAATGTTTTGGGTCACTTAGAAATGTCCTTGTATTTTTTCTGCCTCGAAGGCCAGCATCCCGGAGTCGCCTCTTCACTGTTGACGTTGAGACTGGTGTTTTGTTGGTACCATTTAATGAAGTTGCCAGTTGAGGACTTGTGAGGCGTCCGTTTTTCAAACTAGACACACTAATGTACTTGTCCTCTTGCTCAGGTGTGCACCGGGGCCTCACCCTCCTCTTTATATTCTGGTTAGAGCCATTTTAAGCCTGTAATCAAACCCACAAATGCTGATGCTCCAGATACTCAACTAGTCTAAAGATAACCAGTTTTATTGCTTCTTTAAATCAGGACAACAGTTTTCAGCTGTGCTAACATAATTGTAAAAGGGTTTTCTAATGATCAACTAGCCTTCTAAAATTATAAACTTGGATTAGCTAATAATGTGCCATTGGAACACAGGAATGATGGTTGCTGATAAAAATGTGCCTCTGTATGCCGATGTAGATATTCCATTAAAAATCAGCCATTTCCAGCTACAATAGCCATTTACAACATTAATAATATCTACACTGTATTTCTGATCAATTTGATGTCATTTTAAATGGACAAAAAAAAAAGTGCTTTTCGTTCAAACTTTTGAACAATAGTGATGCGTTGGTTGGTTGTTTTGAAAAATGAAACTGAGATAGCATGGAAGCATCTGAAATAAATAGTTCAATCTAGGGAGTATGTTGATATGATAACATTGATTCTGCTGACTAAGCTAATTGGGAGGGAGATCCAGGTTCGGAGGTCATTCTTGATTCGATCCAGGAGTGGTAGTTGAAAAGGCAATTCAGATCTGATGTTACAAAGATTCCAAGGTATTGAAAGCCTGTGTCTTCCATTGGAACAGGCAGAGTGTCTTCATAGAGCTGGTAAGATTGAGAGGGCAAACAATGGATTTATTCAAATTGATCTTACATCCTGAAAACTTGCCGTACTGAGAAATTGTGTCTGAAATGGAAGGGAGGAATTTCTCAGGATTGGATATGTAGCGTAAGACATCACCCGCTTAGAGAGAGGGGACAGCGAGCATCCTTGTCTTGTGCCATATCCCACTCGGGAGCCCGATGCTTTCTCAGCATCCAGTGAAGCCAGCAGTACAAGGGTCTTCCGTGCGTTTAGTTACTCTATAATATCAAAAAGACGGCGAATGTTATCAGAAGAGTACCTGTTTCTAATAAATCCAGTTTGGTACACTTATTATTTTGGGAAGAAGAGTGTTTAGTCTTGTCGAGCAGTATGGTAATTATTTTGTAGTGGCCAAAAAGCTTTGTGGAACTCTGGGAAATCTGTTTGGGCCTGGGGATTTGTTAGGTGGCATGAAGATAACTGCCGCTAAGACCTCCTCGGGAGTGAAAGGGGAGTTGAGATCTTCTTGGTTCGTCTCAGTTTTGGTAGCGAGATTCCCTCTAGGAAGGAATGGAGTTCTGCATCTGAATGTGCCCTTTCAGAAGCATATACATTTGTAGTAAAAATTATGAAACGTTAAATGTATCTTATTTGGATCATATGTGACCTCGTCATCTTCTGTTCAGATGGCCATGATTGGTATGCAATATCTCTCCGAGTATAGTCCAAGTTTAGTTTTGCTTTAGCTGCTTTAAGTTGAATCCAGGAGGCGCTGACTGGAGCTTGTTTATGTACTTCCAGTTCCTTCTCAAGCTCTAACCTGTGTGCTTTCATTGCTTTTTTCTCTGAGGAATCATATACAATCAGATGACCTCTTAGGGTGGCTTTGGCAGCGTCTCACATTTGGCCGGAGAAACAGGAGTCTTTGTCTTGTGTGTAGTTGTCTATCCATGTAGTGACCAAATGTATGGAATGCTTCATTTGATAGCATGGAGGTGTTAAATTTCCAGCTCTTTGATCTCGGGATGTTTTTACAGAGGTCAAAGCGGATGCGGACAACGGCGTGATCTGAAAGTGCTATGGGTCCGATTGTACAAGAGGCAGAATTCATGAACATTTTAGGGATAAAAATGTAATCTATACGAGAGTAGGTGCACATCACTATTTTAAATAATTTTGTCACATATTGTGTGGACTTTGGACTCATACAGGTAACTTGAACTAATTTAGCCTAGATCATTTTTCAGCATTTGCTATCCATTATACATTTGTCAACCTCTCTTCAGAATTTACAGCACACTTAAAAGTTACACATCAGAAAATGTTGATTTGAAATTTTTTTTCGACATCAGAGCAACCTTGAGGGAATCTTATTTGAGTAAGAAAATTATGTTCATATGATAGGGAAGATATAAAAACCTGTCAGAGACCACATCCAACTGACAATCTCTTCAGAAAAAGAAATATTGGAACAATGATGTAAAAAATAACTGATGATGGAACAAGATGGAGGGAAAGTTGGAATATCACTAACGACATTACAGTTAACTAACATTTACACTTAATCCAGTATAAACTAATATATACAATATATATACACTAGAGACTAAATTCACAAATTCTACAGCACAATGGCAGAGTCATGTCTTAAGTGTAAAACTAATAATGACTCAATAATCCATGCTTTCTGGGAATTATATAAAGTCTGGAAGTTGTGGGCGGAGCTAGAAAGTTGATTGTCATAAGTATTACAATGTAAACTTACTTTTAATCCTTCTGTCTGCATATTTTAAGACATGACATAGGGGGATGTAGTGAGACACCCAATAGGCTGGACAATTCTCTTCTCATCACTCAAATTTCAAAAAACTTTATCTGAAGACTTGTAAATCAAATCAATACGTCAATCATTAACACATTTTTTTTTTTAAATCGAATTATTTATGTAAATATTGAAAAGGCATGGGCAACAGAGAAAAACAAATTGATACAATTTCAGGCCAAGTGGCAAACAATAATACAGGCACTAAGGATGGGGGTGTGAGCATGCGGGTCTGGGCAGATGAGATGTAGTCATTGTTTGTGTGTGTCTGGAAGTTGTTGTTTGTATGTATAAGTTCGTATATGGAGTGACATTTGTTAGGAGTGACATTTTACAAAAATATTGTAAAATAAAAAAATGCACACCAAATACCTGACATGAAACAAGAGAATGAGCATAACACTGCAGGGTCTAATACTGATACTCACATACGGGGAGTAGAGCTCCCCGGTCTCTGTGATGCCTCCTGCCATGATGGGCACCAATACTGGAGATCACAACCTGGAAGATACAGTAATGGCAAATCCTAAATCAAATTATTGACAAAAATGTGTCCTACCAATCACATAATGTTTCACTTTCATAGATACCGCTTTTATACAAATCTAGTTTCTGTCAGGAAAAATGCAGAACACCTTGTGAGAAAGCAAATAGC
Organism: Salmo salar; assembly: GCF_965601325.2. NCBI lineage: Eukaryota > Metazoa > Chordata > Actinopteri > Salmoniformes > Salmonidae > Salmo > Salmo salar. The sequence goes on along the minus strand of NC_138293.1, from coordinate 72,486,606 downwards.
TAGCTAGCACTGCTAACTATTCCATGCCATCACACAAGTGATGCATTGTCTTGAGTAGTTGGGTAAGGCCATTATATCTGCTGCTATGTGGCATAAATGTATTGCACTCACTAGATAACGTCAATTACGCTAGCTAACATTAGTTGGCTAACAATAGGGCAGGTTGTTTAGCGAGCTAACTGAGTTACAGCAGTAAGTAGCTAGCACTGTCTAGAGACACATTCTCCAGCCTAACGTTACTGTAGCTAGTACGATAATGTGTACTGTAGCTAGATTTAGTATGAGCGTTGAACTGGTTATCTAGTTACGTTTATCATCTCTAGACAGTGTTTAAGCACTTGCAACAGTATTAACAAAGTCAAAGTAAGATGTAAACAACACGCACCTGCGTTCAGTGAATCTTTTTCAGGGTAATTAAACCAGAAAACTAAATTTCAAGCCAAAAGACAGCGAATGTCAATAATAAATAACTCGTGCAGAAAATAAACATCCTCCGCCAATACACTTTACATACTATCTCATGCACATTCAATGACTGTGTGCACAACAGGGGTGTAATCATTACCCAAACAGTTGCAAAACGAGAGTTTCTATTGGACAAATCAAGGTAGGACCCTCCTCCGATTCGTTGCGTTTGCTTCCGTTAAAGAAATGTTTTGCAACAGAATTGGCGTAATGAATACATCGTAAAAATGTATGAAACAAAAAATGTGCTTTTGGTCTTAATTTAAAGTTAGGCATGTGGTTATGGTTAAAATGACATTTTAAAAATAATTTTAGGGTTTTATCTAGTATTTACTAGGTCACGAGACGACAATTCTGAACGCCACAGTGAGTCATATCAAAGATTATGGATATACTGACAAGAGACAGGTCTCTCCGCCCTAACGATTGAGACGATGTCCATAAAGCGGCACGGTGGGCTGTCTAGCGGCCTATTTTCTTTGCATTGGTGGATACATGTGATTATTGTAATCATATTTTTAAAATTCGATGACTATAGTTGACGTCAAATGCCTGTATTAAATGGAGAGATATGCTTCTGCCGCGTTCAAAACTAACTGGGAACTCGTAAATCTCTGACTTCCGTGCGTTCAAAAGAACTGGCAACTTGGGGAAAAAAAACGAAATCCGACTGGTCATCCAACTCTGAATTCGAACTCGTGCCGCTTTCTAGAGCGCCGACGTCATGATTTGACCTCGTATTTTCCGAGTTCCTATTTGTTTTGAATGCGGCATAAACTAGACTCGTCATGCTATGAATATGCATAGCTGTTTCGAGACAACGCCTATATAAAGTGATTTTTCGCAAAGTTGCCGCGATGTCATGTCACTTATATCAGTACACTCGTAACAACTTAAGCATTACGAAACTTCTATTCGGTCAAATAAACCTTATGGATCCACTAAGCCATTCATTTTTAGGTTGGCCAAATTCGACACTCATTGGTAGGCGAAAAAATGCCACCTGCTGGAGGGAGACAGATTTGCCTTCTATGCTTCCTCTCTGGTCATATAATACATACCGGATGCTTCAGATCCCGGTCAAAGATGTCACGTTCTTATTATGAGGAACACCAAAGATAGGCTAAAACTGAAATTCCCGATCACACCTGTAGGCGATGTCATGGCGAAGTTGGTTAGCTAAGATCATGCGTAGAAACACGTCATTGGGTCTAACGGTCTCTCGCGCCGTACTGCGCATGTGCAAGCCGTCAAATCAAAGGCATGTATAATATATATATTTTTTTTAACTAGACAAGTCAGTTAAGAACATTCTTATTTGCAATGACGGCCTAGGAACAGTGGGTCAACTAGCTTTTTCAGGGGCAGAACGACAGATTTTTACCTTGTCAGCTCGGGGATTCGATACAGCAACCTTTTTTATATAACCTTGTATATAAAGTTGTTTGATAACGAAAATGAAAACGTATCAGTTTGTCACTCTGAGGTTGGAGTAATACGTTCAGCTACTTAAGACATTGGCTCGAATGTAGGTCGTGCCTTTAGATTTCGAGAAAATAAAACAATTTCACTTCTCTCATTGACTTCCCAAACCCCAAACCTTGGGCTGGTCTGTTTCGCAAGCGTTCCCGGAAGTCTCGCGATGTTGCGCTTCTGGGTTTAGAAACTCTGGAAAGACTTTTCATGGCACTTCCATACCGGTGATTTACAGTACCTTAGTATTTTATATTATTATAATTTTGTTGAAATTCCATACGTTTTGAAGGATACAAATGTGTTACAAAAATCTATACATCCTTCTTAAAAATGGTAACACAAATCACAAACAGATAAACACAAAACAGAAACAAAGACAAATTTTACAGACAAATCAATTTGAAAAGCTTAAACGAGTATCAATTTATTTCATTACCTTCTTATTCTTACAGAGCATAGTATTCAATGTGGCAAAGTAATTATTTAAATCTACCTTAAAATATATGTTTTTTCTTTAAAAAAATGCATTTTATGGATGTAATATTTAGCAATAATTAGAATCAAATTCATCACATACTTCTAGTGGAGAATCTTGGACTATCAACATCAAAAAGACAATCACTTGCAGATGGACGTCCCTACCAAGTCCAGCTGAAGATCCACCCAGAACATAGTCACATAGGAATATAAATGCCCAAGTGATTCTGTCCCAGATTGACATTTCTCATATATTTACAAATACTTTCATTGGAGGGGTAATATATATACGAGTTATTTTGGCCAATTTACAACACATTGCAAGTCCCACCAACATTATGCTATTGGGAGAAAAGAAAAAAAAGAAAAAAATAATAATAATAATCACTGTTGTAAAAAGCTTCAATAATGAATTCATTATCAACATTCTTATCAATAATGGAGAAACTGTTAATTACTATGGTTGAATTTACAGGTGATGGATCTGTATTGACCCTAGTTTGTTTCAAGTGTTAGATCACCATCTGGTATTGCTTTTCACACCATTTCATATTCCTTTGGTGAGACAGGGAGCTGATACATTTTCAAAAAGTGATTGTACATATAGAGATGTCCATTGGAGTTGAGCAGCTGGCCCACAAGTAAAATGTCCTTCCTTAACAAATGTTCCAAAAACAGTGACTTGTTTTTATATTTTATGACAAGACTATTCCATATAACATACTAATGAGGGGGGAAATTATGTTTGTATAGAAGGGACCAACAATTAAGCATTTGTTTGTGGAAATCAGCCAATTTAACAGGACGTTTTTCAACCGCATAAGGACACTGCAAAAGGAAACTTAAATCACCAAATGTATTGAAAATAAGATTTGGTATTGTCAACCAAAAGCTGTTTGGGTCGTTAAATTAACGCTTTATCCAATACATTTCTAAGACTTGGTTAAAAGTAGTGAAGTCCAACATGTTACGCCCTCACACATTGTTTGTAAGAACATAGTTTTCCCTTTGTGAGGTTTATTTTTTCCATCTAATTGGGAGCAAATAGATTTGGGACTATCAGGACAAGAGAATGCATAAGAGGCTCTAGACAAGCCTTAGTCAGCAAAACTCTTCCTCAAATGGACAAATCTCTGCCTAACCATGAGTTAAACATATATTTTTAAAGCTGAGACAACTGGGCAAAGATTAAGGTTCTTCTCTCCTTTTCTTTTGTAATTTTTATCCCTTAATAAGTTAGTGTCTTTGATTGGAATACTGCAAGCGTCGGTGATATCAGTACCTTTCAATGCTAAAATGTCACTTCAAATTCAGATTTAAACCTGAGATCTTTGAAAAAGTCATAATTACATCAAGGGCTAGAGAAACTTGCAAATGGTTTAAAAAAATGTTGTGGCATCATCTGCCAATTGGGATATCTTAATTTCTCTTTCATCTATCTTAATACCTGTTAATGAATTCTGGGATACCAGTAGAGTCATTCAAAATAGTTTAACCACGGCACAAATCTCTTGTTAACAAACTAGAGTTTTGGCAAGTCAGTTAGGACATCTACTTTGTGCATGACACAGGTAATTTTTCCAACAATTGTTTACAGACAGATTATTTCACTGTATCACAATTCCAGTGGGTCAGAAGTTTACATACACTAAGTTGACTAAGTTGGTCTTCCCTGTGGCTCAGTTGGTAGAGCATGGTGTGTGCAACGCCAGGGTTGTGGGTTAGATTCCCACGGGGGGCCAGTACAAATGTTGTTTTTATTTAAATGCATGAAATGAAATGTATGCATTCACTACTGTAAATCGCTCTGGATAAGAGCGTCTGCTAAATGACTAAAATGTAAATGTAATGTAATGTTGACTGTGCCTTTAAATAGCTTGGAAAATTCCAGAAAATGATGTCATGGCTTTAGAAGCTCCTGATAGGCTAATTGACATATTTTGAGTCAATTGGAGGTGTACCTGTGGATGTATTGCAAGGCCTACCTTCAAACTCAGTGCCTCTTTGCTTGACATCATGGGAAAATCAAAAGAAATCAGCCAAGACCAAAAGAAATCAGCCATCCTTGGGAGCAATTTCCAAATGCCTGAAGGTACCACGTTCATCTGTACAAACAATAGTACGCAAGTATAAACACCATGGGACCATGCAGCCGTCATACCGCTCAGGAAGGAGACTCGTTCTGTCTCCTAGAGATGAACGTACTTCGGTGAGAAAAGTGCAAATCAATTCCAGAACAGCAGCAAAGGACCTTGTGAAGATGGAGGAAACAGGTACAAAAGTATCTATATCCACAGTAAAACAAGTCCTATAATCGACATAACCTGAATGGCCGCTCAGCATGGAAGAAGCCACTGCTCCAAAACCGCCATAAAAAAAGCCAGATTACGGTTTGCAACTGCACATGATTTGACTCCAGAAACGGCAAGAAAACCTTCCAACACACTGGTGGTGCCCCGATCCCGCAGCTGAATCAACTTTAGGAGATGGTCCTGGCGCTTGCTGGACTTTCTTGGGCGCCATGAAGCCTTCTTCACAACAATTGAACCGCTCTCCTTGAAGTTCTTGATGATCCGATAAACTGTTGATTTAGGTGCAATCTTACTGGCAGCAATATCCTTGCCTGTGAAGCCCTTTTTGTGCAAAGGAATGATGACGGCACGTGTTTCCTTGCAGGTAACCATGTTTGACAGAGGAAACAATGATTCCAAGCACCACCCTCCTTTTGAAGCTTCCAGTCTGTTATTCGAACTCAATCAGCGTGACAGAGTGATCTCCAGCCTTGTCGTCGTCAACACTCACACCTGTGTTAACGAGAAAATCACTGACATGATGTCAGCTGGTCCTTTTGTGGCAAGGCTGAAATGCATTGGAAATGTTTTTGGGGGGGATTCAGTTCATTTGCATGGCAAAGAGGGAATTTGCAATTAATTGCAATTCATCTGATCACTCTTCATAACATTCTGGAGTATATGCAAATTGCCATCATACAAACTGAGGCAGCAGACTTTGTGAAAATTAATATTTGTGTCATTCTCAAAACTTTTGGCCACGACTGTACAAAAAAATACTTATCAAAAATACTCATTATAATTATGAAAGGGACAAGTGTGATCCCTTCAGTTTGTATTAGTCTCTTGTAAATTATGAAATAGTCCTAACATAACAACAGTCATTCTATTTAAAAATCATGCTGTCATTTGCCTCAATTAATACCTTGTGTATTAGCTGATGTCATTTTTCATCACCACCATAATTTAGTTTTTCCTCAGTCATAGCAATGCCCAGGAAGTCCCATTCATCCAGTGTAGTTATGTGGTTCACTGCAGTGGTTCTGGCGAATGCCGTCAAATTTATTTCTGATGCTGAAGAGATAAAATATTTTGTTGATGTTACATGTGTGTATAGTACAGCCCTCTGAAAAGGAGATGAGAAAAAGGAGTTGATGAAAGAGGCTAAGGTACGAAGACACGTGTGAGGGGGGGGGGGGGGGTACCTCTGTGTATCATGGACTTAAAGGTGATGCTGCAGCTCTGGGTGTCAAGGGGGAACCTATAAAGATACATCTTGCAGGAAGTGGTTAGCCGGCGCTGGTCAATCACTTGAGCTAACCAATTATTATGCACCTGGACATATGGGCTCAACACGGTACTACTTGTATCAGAGATGCTGAAAGTGCAGACAAAGATATATCAGTATTTGGCCACTGTAAGAATTTACTTTCTTTAACAAGGAAGATATGTTACTTCTGAATAACATCAAAGCTTGTTTTTTAATTTTTTTTATTTCACCTTTATTTAACCAGGTAGGCCAGTTGAGAACAAGTTCTCATTTACAACTGCGACCTGGCCAAGATAAAGCAAAGCAGTGCGACAAACAACAACACAGAGTTACACATGGAATAAACAAACTTACAGTCAATAACATAATAGAAAAGTATATATACAGTGTGTGCAAATTAGGTAAAATAAGGGAGGTAAGGCAATAAATAGGCCATAGTGGTGAAATAATTACAATTTAGCAATTAAACACTGGAATGATAGATGTGCAGAAGATGAATGTGCAAGTAGAGATACAATTTACAGATGGGCTATGTACAGGTGCAGTGATCTGTGAGCTGCTCTGACAGCTGGTGCTTAAAGTTAGTGAGGGAGATATAAGTCTCCAGCTTCAGTGATTTTCGCAATTCGTTTCAGTCATTGGCAGCAGAGAACTGGAAGGAAAGGCAGCCAAAGGAGGAATTGGCATTGGGGGTGACCAGTGAAATATACCTGCTGGAGCGCGTGCTATGGGTGGGTGCTGCTATGGTGACCAGTGAGCTGCGATAAGGCGGGGCTTTACCTAGCAAAGACCTATAGATGACCTGGAGCCAGTGGGTTTGGTGACGAATATGAAGCGAGGGCCAGCCAACGAGAGCATACAGGTCGCAGTGGTGGGTAGTATATGGGGCTTTGGTGATGAAATGGATGGCACTGTGATAGACTGCATCCAATTTGCTGAGTAGAGTGTTGGAGGCTATTTTGTAAATGACATCGCCGAAGTCAAGGATTGGTAGGATGGTCAGTTTTACGAGGGTATGTTTGGCAGCCTGAGTGAAGGATGCTTTGTTGCGAAATAGGAAGCCGATTCTAGATGTAATTTTGGATTGGAGATACTTAATGTGAGTCTGGAAGGAGAGTTTACAATCTAACCAGACACCTAGGTATTTGTAGTTGTCCACATATTCTAAGTCAGAACCGTCCAGAGTAGTGATGCTGGACGGGCGGGCAGGTGCGGGCAGCGATCGGTTGAAGAGCATGCATTTAGTTTTACTTGCATTTAAGAGCAGTTGGAGGCCACGGAAGGAGAGTTGTATGGCATTGAAGCTCATCTGGAGATTAGTTAACACAGTGTCCAAAGAAGGGCCAGAAGTATACAGAATGGTGTCATCTGCGTAGAGGTGGATCAGAGAATCACCAGCAGCAAGAGCGACATCATTGATGTATACAGAGAAAAGAGTCGGCCCGAGAAATGAACCCTGTGGCACCCACATAGAGACTGCCAGAGGTCCGGACAACAGGCCCTCCGATTTGATACACTGAACTCTGTCTGAGAAGTAGTTGGTGAACCAGGCGAGGCGGTCATTTGAGAAACCAAGGCTGTTGAGTCTGCCGATAAGAATGTGGTGATTGACAGAGTCGAAAGCCTTGGCCAGGTCGATGAATACAGCTGCACAGTATTGTCTCTTATCGACGGCGGTTATGATAACGTTTAGGACCTTGAGCATGGCTGAGGTGCACCCCTGACCAGCTCGGAAACCAGATTGCATAGTAGAAAAGGTACGGTGGGATTCAAAATGGTTGGTGATCTGTTTGTTAACTTGGCCTTCGAAGACCTTAGAAAGGCAGGGTAGGATAGATATAGGTCTGTAACAGTTTGGGTCTAGAGTGTCTCCCCCTTTGAAGAGGGGGATGACCGCGGCAGATTTCCAATCTTTGGGGATCTCAGATGATACAAAAGAGAGGTTGAACAGGCTAGTAATAGGGGTTGCAAGAATTGCGGCGATTCATTTTAGAAAGAGAGGGTCCAGATTGTCTAGCCCGGCTGATTTGTAGGCGTCCAGATTTTGCAGCTCTTTCAGAACATCGGCTACCTGGATTTGGGTGAAGGAGAAATGGGGAAGCTTGGGCAAGTTGCTGTGGGGGGGTGCAGGGCTGTTGACCGGGGTAGGGGTAGTCAGGTGGAAAGCATGGCCAGCCGTATAATTTTTTTTATTGAAATTCTCAATTATCATGGATTTATCGGTGGTGACAGTGTTTCCTAGCCTCAGTGCAGTGGGCAGCTGGGAGGAGGTGCTCTTATTCTCCATGGACTTTACAGTGTCCCAGAACATTTTGGAGTTTGTGCTACAGGATGCAAATTTCTGTTTGAAAAAGCTAGCCTTTGCTTTCCTAACTATCTGTGTATATTGGTTCCTAATTTCATTGAAAAGTTGCATATCGCGGGGGCTATTTGATGCTAATGCAGTACGCCACATGACGTTTTTGGGCTGGTCAAGGGCAGTCAGGTCTGGAGTGAACCAAGGGCTATATCTGTTCCTGGTTCAATTTTTTTTGAATGGGGCATGCTTATTTAAGATGGTGAGGAAAGCACTTTTAAAGAATAACCAGGCATCCTCTACTGACGGAATGAGGTCAATATTCTTCCAGGATACCCAGACCAGGTCGATTAGGAAGGCCTGCTAGCTGAAGTGTTTTAGGGAGCGTTTGACAGTGATGAGGGGTTTTCGTTTGACCGCAGACCCATTACTGACGCAGGCAATGAGGCAGTGATCGCTGAGATCCTGGTTGAAGACAGCAGAGGTGTATTTGGAGGGCAGGTTGGTTAGGATGATATCTATGAGGGTGCTCGTGTTTACGGATTTGGGGTTGTACCTGGTAGGTTCATTGATAATTTGTGTGAGATTGAGGGCATCTATCTTAGATTGTAGGACCGCCGGGGTGTTAAGTATGTTCCAGTTTCGGTCACCTAACAGCACGAGCTCTGAAGATGGATGGGGGGCAATCAATTCACATATGGTGTCCAGGGCACAGCTGGGGGCAGAAGGTGGTCTACAGCAAGTGGCAACGGTGAGAGACTTGTTTCTGGAAAGGTGTATTTTTTTAAATAGAAGCTCAAATTGTTTGGGCACAGACCTGGATAGTATAACAGTAGATTGCAGCTCCGCCCCCTTTGGCAGTTCTATCTTGTCTGAAAATGTTGTAGTTAGGGATGGAAATTTCAGGGTTTTTGGTGGCCTTCCTAAACCAGGATTCAGACACGGCTAGGACATCCGGGTTGGCAGAGTGTGCTAAAGCAGTGAATGAAACAAACTTAGGGAGGAGGCTTCTAATGTTAACATGCATGAAACCAAGGCTTTTACAGTTACAGATGTCAACAAATGAGAGCACCTGGGGAATGGGAGTGGAGCTAGGCACTGCAGGGCATGGATTAACCTCTACATCACCAGAGGAACAGAGGAGGAGTAGGATAAGGGTACGGCTAAAGGCTATAAGAACTGGTCGTCTAGTGCGTTCGGAACAGAGAGTAAAAGGAGCAGGTTTCTGGGCATGGAAGAATAGATCCAAGGCATAATGTACAGACAAGGGTATGGTAGGATGAGTGACGTTGAGTGACGATGAGATAGGTATTGTCTCTAGAGACACCATTTAAACCAGGTGAGGTCACTGCATGTGTGGGAGGTGGAACAAAAGGGTTAGCTAAGGCATATTGAGCAGGGCTGGAGGCTCTACAGTGAAACAAAACAATAATCACTAACCAAAACAGTGATGGACAAGGCATATTGACATTAGGGAGAGGTATGCGTAGCCGAGTGATCATGGAGTCTAGGGAGTAGCTAGGCGGGCTGGAGACACGGCGATTCAGACAGCTAGCCGGGGCTAGCAGAAGGGCCTTAGGGGGACATCGCGACGGAAGAGTCAGTTGTAGTCCCCTCGGGCGGTTACGTCGGCAGACCAGTCGTGATGGATCGGCAGGGCTCCGTGTAGTAAAAGGGTCCAGGCCAATTGGCAAAATAGGTATTGTAGCCCAAGAAAATTGGCTGATGGACCTCTTCAGCTAACAGTCCGATATGCTCTGAACAGCTAGCGGGCCGCGGCTAGCAGATGGGCATTCAGGGGACGTCACGATGGAGGAGCTTGTTGAAAACCCCCTCGGGCGGATTATGTCGGTAGACCAGTCGTGAGGGATCGGCGGGACTCCATATCGGCAGTAAAAGGGGTCCAGGCCAATTGGCAAAATAGGTATTGTAGCCCAAGGAGTGGCTGATGGACCTCTTCAGCTACTTTGAAGGACCCAAAATTAAAAGATTTACAAAGTTACAACATTATATAAAACATCTAATGGGGAAATTGGTCAAGTCAAGTTCAGAAATATAGTTCAGTGGGACAGTGCGAAGGCAAAAAATGTTGTTCATCCTGTTCCAGACTGAGATCCGGTTTCAAAGGACACCAAACAGATTTTTCATAAAAGCAGCTTTGTATTGTTCCCCTGAAACAGCACATTAAACACACAGAGACATAGGGTTTTCGTATTCAGCTCCAATGCTCATTGTTTGTTCCCTACAAAGGCTAGGTGAATGATACATTTTATCAGTATATCATCATGGTTTCTATGGTTGACAATCAACTACATATAATCCAACCAAAGTGTATTTGTCCCGTACACAGATTAGCGGTCGTGTAACGTCTACTCCCGCTCCGGCGCTCGACGCTGCCAGTTTACTAACCACCGGTCCTGGCAACCCATCATTATGCACACCTGACAACCATTATTATGCACACCTGCGCCCCATCATTAGGCACACCTGGACTTTATCACTAGCCTGATTACTTCCCCTATATCTGTCACTCTGTAGTTTTTCTTACCAGGCAGTATTGTTTCTGTTTTCATGTCAGACCCTTTGCTTGTTTTGTATCACGCCATGTTCGTTTATATCAAACTCCCAACTGCACCTGCGTCTCCAGAACAGTACGTTAAAGCAAGTGCTGCAAGATGCTTGTGTTTCTAGCTCCAGCAATGCAGTAAATATCTAGCAGGACAAAACTAATACACAAAAAGAAACAAGAAATTAAGATATCAGATCGAGCAATATCGAAAAGGGCAATGTCAGAGTCTGGAATATAAAGACCTGGTGTGTAGACAGTATGAACAATATATGTAGGGAAAATGTATGTACAGCAGTAGTTGAATGGATGAGCTATGTTGATAATACAGTACTTATAAAGCGAGTTAATTTTATCTGAGAAATTAAGTTAACAAAATAATGTTGCAGGAATGTTAATCTTATCTGTTTCTAACCACAAACAATTTTTGACCAATACACATTATGAAACATAATTTAAGTGACCAGTGTTCAATGACTATGTACTTAGGGAAGCAGTCTCTAAGGTGCAGGGTAGAGTACCCTGTGGTAGCCGGCTAGGTGCATGGCAAGGTACTGGGCGGAGGCCGTCTAGTGATAACTGTTTAGTAGTCTGATGGCCTGGAGAAAGAAGTTGTTTTTTAGTCTCTCGGTCCCAACTTTGATGCACCTGTACTGTCTCCGCCTGCTAGATGGTAGCGGATGACTAGGTTGTGGCTCGGGTGGCTGAGGTCCTTGATTATCCTCTTGACCTTCCTATGACACCAGGTGTTGTAGATGTCCTGGAGGGTAGGCAGTGTGCCCTCAGTGAAGTGTTGGGCTGACCACACCACCCTCTGGAGAGCCCTGCGGTTGTGGGTGGTGAAGTTGCCATACCAGGCAGTGATACAGCCCGACAGAATGCTCTCAATGGTGCATCTGTAGAAGTTCTTAAGGGTCTTAGGGGACAAGCTGAATTTCTTCAGCCTCATGAGGTTGAAGAGGCACTGTTGCGCCTTCTTCACCACAGTGTCGGTGTGGAGGGACCATTTCAGGTCCTCAGTGATATCCACGCTGAAGAACTTGAAGCTTTTCATCCGCCCTACTGCGGCCCCATCCATGTGGATGGGTGCGATCTCTCTCGGCCATCTCCACGATCAGCTCCTTCGTTTTGTTGAGGGAGAGTTTAATGTTCCTTGTACCGCTCCACCAGGGCTCTCACCTCCTCCCTGTAGGCTGTCTCGTCGTTGTTCTACGACAGCAATGAAAGATACAGCAACGACAGGTGTTTTATTGGCATGCTATGTTATGTAGTATATACTGTGTAGTATGAGCACTTTTAGTGTTATTTGACCCCTTATCAAACATACAAATTGTGGAAACTCTTCGATAAACGGTATTTCATTGATGGACTGTACATAAAGGCTAATGATGAAGTAGAGAAGGATCACTTTTGTTATCATGTTATAGTATAATTACAAAGCTATTCCAAAGTCATTTCATTTTAAGGAAACAGAAGGGGGGGGGGAAATCTATCCATAGTGAAAATGTGTTGACTGCTGAAATATTGCTGAGACTTATGAATGGTACTCACTCTTCTTGGATACCTATATCTGGTATCCAGACCCGTTCTCTCGGAACAATCATTTTTGAAATTCCTTTGATTCCCAAGCTATGAAGTAATTCACCCAGGCCTGTACATAATACAGGGGTTAAGAAAGTAAACGTACATGAAAATCAATTATTATTACAACAGACCGTAAGGGAAATAAATAGGAGTGAATAAATATCAACAGCATCTGTACTTACTGTTGAGATTAAGACATAGCTGGTGAAAGTTGAGGACTTCTCATTCTGCAGACAATCAGAAATGAATAAATTCAAATTGATGTACAGGTAACTGCCAAAATAAAGGAAAAACCAACATAAAGTGTCTTAATAGGGCTTTGGGCCACCACGAGCCAGAACAGTTTAAATGCATCTTGGAATAGATTCTATAAGTGTCTAGAACTCTATTGGAGGGATGCAACACCATTCTTCCACAATAAATATAATTTGGTGTTTTATTGATGGTGGTGTAAAATGCTGTCTCATGTGCCGCTTCATAATCTCCCATAAGTGTTCAATTGGGTTGAGATCTGGTGACTGAGACAGCTTGGCATATGGTTTACATAATTTTCATGCTCATCAAACCATTCAGTGACTACTAATGTCCATTGTCATCCTATGGGGGCATAGCCATGGTAGCCAAAATAATGGCCTGCTCAGTATTTTAATACATGACCCTAAGCGTGATGGGATATTAATTGCTTAATTAACTCAGGAACCACACCTGTGTGAAAGCACCTGCTTTCAAAATACTTTGTATTCCTCATTTACTCAAGTGTTTCCATTATTTTGGCAGTTACCTATAAGTGGTGGTAGTACATACACGCTTAGAAAAAAGGGTTCCAAAAGGGTTCTTTGGCTGTCTCCATAGGAGAACCCTTTTTGGTTCCAGGTAGAAACCTCTGTGGAAAGGGCTCTACATGGAACCCTCTGAGGAAATGGTTCTACCTGAAACCAAAAAGGGTTCTTCAAAGTGTTCTCCTATGGGGACAGCCAAAGAACCCTTTTAGATTCTAGATATAACTTTTTTTCCTAAGAGTGTACCATGTATATATGTACTAACAGAAATGCAATTGCACACTTCCTAACAAACTGCTGACATTATTGAAATAATCACATTAAGCTATAAACACTACAGTACCATATACTGCAGGCCTTTTTGTTTTTCATCCAAAACATTTTTTTAGCTCTTGTTTTTTGAGGTTTGGGGCTTACAAATGATAATCCAATCATAATCTTTTGTACCCCCAGCCTAAAATGTAATTTGTTGACTCAGGGCAACATTGCAGAATTAAAGGGTAGGAAAATACCTTTTTTAAATATTTATTTGTAATATTTGTTCAAAGCAAGTATTGACTTAACTTCAGATTGGCCTACACACAACATCCCATGTCAAAGTGAAATTATGTTTTTCGATTTTTTACAAATGAAAAGCTAAAATGTCTTGAGTCATTATGTATTCAACCCCTTTGTTATGGCAAGCCTAAATAAGTTCAGGAATAAAAATGTGCTCAACCAGTCACATAATAAGCATGAACTCACTCTGTGTGCAATACTACTGTTTAACATGATTTTAGAATGACTACCTCATCTCTGAACCCCACACATATAATTATCTGTCTAGCAGTGAATTTCAAACACAGATTCAACCACAAAGACCAGGAAGGTTTTCAAACGCCTCCCAAAGAAGGGCACCTATTGGTAGATGGGTAAAAAACAAAATCAAAAGCAGAGATTGAATATCCCTTGAGCATGGTGAAGTTAATAATGAAAGTTTGGATGGTGTATCAATACACCCAGTCACTACAAGGATACAGGTGTCCTTCCTAACTCAGTTGCCGGAGAGCAAGGAAACCGCTCAGGGATTTCACCATGAGGTCAATAGTGACTTTAAAACAGTTACAAAGTTTAATGGCTGTGATAGGAGAAAACTGAGGATGGATCAACAACATTGTAGTTACTCCACAATACTAACCTAATTAACAGAGTGAAAAGAAGGAAGCCTGTACAGAATACAAATATTCCTAAACATGCATCCTGTTTGTAACAAAGCACTAAAATAAAAGTACAAACCATGTGGCAAAGCAGTTCACTTTTTGTCCTGAATACAAAGCGTTATGTTTGGGGCAAATCCAATACATTACTGTGTACCACTCTCCATATTTTCAAGCATAGCGGTGGCTGCATCATGTTATGGGTATGCTTGTAATCGTTAAAGACTGGGGAGTTTTTCAGGATAAAAAAAATGAACGGAATGGAGCTAAGCACAAGCAAAATCCTGGAGGAAAATCTGTTTCAGTCTGCTTTCCACCAGACACTGGGAGATGAATTCACCTTTCAGCAGGACAATAACCTAAAACACAAGGCCAAATCTACACTGGAGTTGCTTACCAAGAAGACACTGAATGTTCCTAAGTGGCTGAGTTACAGTGTTGACTGAAATCCACTTGAAAATCTATGGCAACACCTGACAATGGTTGTCTAGCAATGGTCAACAACTAATTTGACAGAGCTTGAAAGATTTTGAAAATAATAAATGGGCTAATGTTGCACAATCCAGGTGTGGAAACTTCTTAGACTTGCCAAGAAAGACTCACAGCTGTAATCGCTGCCAAAGGTGTTTCTAAACATGTATTGACTCAGGGGGTTGAATATGTATCTAACCAAGATATATTAGTGTTTTCTTTCTCATAAAGTTTTTACAAATGTTAGAATTGTTCTTCCACTGACAGAAGAATTTTGTGTAGATTGTTGACAAAAAAATGACAATTCAATCCATTTTAATCCCACTTTGTAACACAACAAAATGTAGAAAAAGTCAAGGGGTGTGAATACTTTCTGAAGCCACTGTATAGATTACGTACTCATAATACATAAATTACAACAAAAAAATTCAATACTTGTCTCCTGTAAGACAACTTGTATGGATGATCCTCCAAGTGTTGCATCAAACATAGGTCTCGTTCCAGGCCAACTATATTGCATCAACCAACGGTTGTATGCCATGTTATCAACTGCACAGTTGGGTATCAAATTGATATCATTATTGATAGATTATATTATCAATATTATTATTATACTTTATATTAATTGTTGATATACTATAATATTGATATCAACATATCATATATTTTTATACTGTTTACTCACTGTATGTATGTATGTATGTATGTATGTATGTATGTATGTATGTATGTATATATATAAGTTCCAGTTGCAGAGTTTCAGGGCAGAGCTCACCCAACAAAATGTTGGCAGATGGTTTAAAGACAAACAGTTACCAAATCGATAATACCAAACAGAATCATGTCTACCATAACTAGTGTAGAATTGGTCCAGTGCACCACAGGCCGCAGACCTGTTGTGCTTTCATTTTTCTGTGACAGACCCAAGTGATCCTGAAGACGATGATAGGAACAGTCCTCCATAGTGGAGACAACACCTGCTTAGGAGAGTAGACCCCATCTTAGATTACAGAAGACATGGATCACAACTGATACAAATAGTGGCACAGTGGATGGGTTATCCATACGTTGTAGAATATGGGACTCATACGCAAGTTCCATTTTCAATAATGTGCCAAAAAATGTATTGTTTTCTTAGAAGCCAAAGACAAACAAGGAGAAAGAGGAGCTGAGCGAAATCAAAAATGAGAACTCACCTATTAGAGCGAGTGAACACAGAAGCCACAGAGTGCTCATTGCTGTATGTTTAGGCTCATAGGTCCAGCAGAATGGTGCCCAAGTGGGAGAGGGCTGTGTTTTATATGTATGTGAGAACATTATGTGAGTGTGGCCCAATCACGTGTCTAGTTGACTTTACTCAGGGCCATTGTCAGAGGTACAGAGTGTTCAAGCCAAAACCTTCTGGGTCATTCCACAAATTCAGTGCCATTTGAGAAGTGTAACTTCGTCAAATTATTTTGTTAATTTCACCTCATTTTAACAATCTGTCATAAAGAGCACATGTTCAACTTCATAAAACTTGTTTACTCATCTAAAGAAGTTAAATATATTACTACAGTAAGTGCTTATTAAGGGCTAAATAAAGTAACAAGGTGGACCGTAACAGGGTTTAAAATGTATTTTTAAATCAGCCATAAATCCCCTTGTGACGGGAATGGAAGCTGGTTGGGTGAAACAGGGAGTAGCAATTAAATGCAAGCTTCATAAAAATGAA
The DNA here is from genome assembly GCF_965601325.2 of Salmo salar. Lineage (NCBI taxonomy): Eukaryota > Metazoa > Chordata > Actinopteri > Salmoniformes > Salmonidae > Salmo > Salmo salar. The sequence continues at coordinate 72,470,021 of NC_138293.1, read as the reverse complement.
ACTGTAAAAAATTGTCTAGCCTGTCTATGGGTAACATAGAGAACAGGAGTCAGGTAACCTAAACTGGTTAGGTTACAACAACAAAAGGCCAGTCAGTAAAGCTGATTGGATCTAAAATATGGGCAGATAGACAAAAATAAAGGGCTGAGATATACGTATGATCTACACATACCGCATCTATAGTAAGTGCATACATAGTGAAGTCACACAGTATATGAATACCAGAAAACCAATGGTGGTGATGAGATAAAGGCAGAAGAAAACCGAGCCAATTCGGTTCAAAATCTTCAGAGGCTTTACAAAACCCTGCTTGATTTAAGACATGTTGACATTGTTTGGAGAGGTGACAATGTAGGTTACCTTCAATCAGATGCAGACGATCATATGCCACTAAAAGAAGTCTGCAACACAGGAGGAAGGCATACCACAGCATCAAACAGTGTGAGGACTGCAGTCCATCAATTCACTAAGAGAATTCCATTTCGTTCATTTCTTTGGCATTAGTTCCAGTTGCAGAGTTTCTGATCCACCGCAGGCAGCCCTGGCATGGTGCAGTAGTTAAACCAGGGCTGTGTGACTGTTTGCTGTGGTCAGGCCCTCAGAAGGACGCGTCTGTGGGTATCTGGAAGTCCTTAAAGGAGTAGAAGGAGATGTCCCCATGGTCCACCACTGCATAGGTGACCGGGATGTCCCCACTCTGGAAAGCCAGCAATTTCAGTGTCCACAAGTCAGGCACTGGACCATCAAAACTGGGAGAAGACAGCAGACATTATTCAGCGTGCAGTAGCATTTGATAATAGTGCATTTAGGATTACTTTCGATGGCAGGTGGTCTTGTGTCATCTCTTTTGAAAATTGTATTCTTTTTTTATGTATTATTTTTACTGATTATAAAGTATGCAAACACCCCCTGCCAGTTCTGGGATGTTTACCTGCACACACACATGCGAGAATAGGGTTTTCCGGGAGCGCTCTTCTTGAATTCAGCGACCGTGTCGGGTTGGTAAATGTTGAAACAGATTCTCCACTCCTCTGAACCTTTCAAACTGAGAAGACAAAGCCCATTGTCAAACACAAGGCAGGCAGCATAGAAATAGATGTATATATTCTATGGCAGGCACCTCTACGTCATATTGTATATATCATCCTAGGACATAATGTTAATCATATTCAACAAACCCACAGTATAGGGTTTCACTCGTCTTATTATTTATACATTTTTCCACTCCATATACAAAACGAACAACAACTTACAAAACGAACAAGCACACAAACAATGACTACATCTCATCTGCCCAGACCCACATGCTCACACCCCCATCCTTAGTGCCTGTATTATTGTTTGCCACTTGGCCTGAAATTGTATCAATTTGTTTTTCTCTGTTGCCCATGCTATTTCAATATTAACATAACAAATCCTTAGATTTTTCCATTGTGTTAATGATGGCAGATCGATTGATTTCCCCATCTTTAGTATACATTTTTTTAAAGATGAGAAGAGAATTGTCCAACCCATTGGATATCTCACTACACACCCATATACAATGTCTTGAAATATGAAGACAGATTAAAAGTACATTTATATTGTAATACTTCTGACAGACAACTTTCTAGCTCCGCCCACAACTTTACAGAATTCCCAGAAAGCATGGATTATTGAGTCATTATTAGTTTTACACTTAAGACATGACTCTGCCATTGAGCTGTAGAATTTGTGAATTTTGTCTCTTGTATAATAAATCCTATACATTAGTTTATACTGGATTAAGCGTACATTTTCGTTAACTGTAATTTCACTCATCTTAATAGATGTTATAATGAATTAGCAGGGAGATACAATTACGACTAACCGGGATGGAACACTCATCTAGCATTTCCTACTAAATTCACTTCAGGGTTCGAGATAAGATACTAAAGAGGAATACCTGGATGCTCCCTCCAGCAGCCGTGTGGATTTGATCACACTGATTTTATCCAGCAGCTCACCTGCGTCCAAGAAGGAAGAAACGTCAAAACCATTTAGACATGTAACCATTCAAGATGCTGCTTATGAAAAATGTAATTCAACTTCGGTAAACCACATGGGATAATGAGTTCATGTAACGATGAATCACAGAGAGTAAACAGATATCGGAACTTATATGAACTTGTCATTGACAGCAATGAAGTCCAGATTAGTTTTACCAGTTGAAGTGACCTGTGCAGGGTCATGTAGGGGTGTGACCGGCCCCTCCCACAGGTGTGCTGGCCTATCTCTGCGGCTCCGTTGAATCCTTCTCTCCTGTAGCTCCTGGTACTCCGCCCAGTTCCTGCAACGTTGTACCTCTCTGTCCTGGTTGATGTCCCTACGGTACCGGTCCCTGTCCCGCTCCCTCTCCCACTCACGCCGGGACATCCTCACCTCCCGCAGGTTGAGCCTCTGCAGCCAGGGGGCCACATCGCAGGCCCCCACTGACCCCACAGCCCCGGGCAGCAGGCAGGGGTCTGGGGAAGTCAGGCTGCTGGGGAGCCAGCGTCTGGAGCCCAGGTCTGGGAAGGGGATGCAGCTGAAGTCCCAGCGAGGGGAGCTCTGGGGCTGACCTGGCAGGTCAGAGTCAGGGTCTGGGGAGCCTTCCTTTGACCACCAGCTCCTGCCCTGGCCACCCTCGGTTGAAGTGGTGGGGTCAACGTGTGATGCTGTCTGTATTTCGTCAATGTCTGGGGCTGAAAGATCTGGAAGAGAGTCAGGATTCTTGTCTTCTTCCTCTCTGTTACAGTCTTTCTCCTCCTCCATTCTCTTAGAAGTGGGGCCCTCCTGTGTTCCTGTGTGCCTGGAGCGCATTAGAAGAGGCAGAAAGGCAGGGTTTCACATTGGACAGTAATCGCTTTGAGGCGTGTGGGTTGACTGAGTGATTAAACCATGTCTAAATATAAACTGGGTGTGTCTGTGTCTGCTCACTCACCTGGAGGTGGGGCTGTGGCTGCGTTTCCTCTTCGGAAGTCTTCCTGATGTGTCTCGGGACTGGGGCAGGTTCAACTGCCTCTCATACTGCGATGGCACAGAACTACAGGGAACAACACCAATCCTCAGATCATAAATACAGTCGCTTGCATGCAACTAAGGAAAAGGTTCAAGTTAAAGGAAAGGAATGGCCTTAGAATCTAGACTAGTTCATGCCCGTGAGGGGGACAATTACCTGGGATCAAATCTGTTCACCACATAGCCAAGTCGCTTCAAATGGCCAAAAACCTTTAGAGGAAATAAAATCATCACGTTAGGTCAAATCATAAGTTTAGACCTGCTGGAATTTTATTATATTGTCTTTTCTCATACCTGGTAATGCTGTATACTCATTGTCTTTGAGTATAGAAATCTCTCATAGCCCTCTTGGATGGACAGTGGCAGGTCTTGGTAGAACACTTGCAGGTTTCCCTATTCATTTAGAGAATCACAAGGGATAACAATTCTAAGACAAAAACTTGGATCCACATGTATCAAACTAATGGAAATGTCTTTATTAGGTGAACAACAATCCAACCTGGGATAATTATAACCTGAATGGTGTGCGATGGTAACAATTCCCTGATTAACATGTTTATTGGCAACACTGAGCCCATGCACTTACACACTCCATTAGATAGAGAGCCTCTTCTGGATGTAGACATTGCTTACCATGGGCAGAAAACCCCATAGTCTGCCAAAACTTCCCCTACAGCAGAACAGATAAGTAATGTAATGTCAGTTTTCATGTGAAATCTTTAGACATTAGCCTATACTAAATGTTAATGAGAGGTGAGCTCTAGGTGAGTTCGAATAGGCATCAGCAGAGGCAGAGAGCTTGTCATGACAAAGTCCTTCGCTCTCTCTGGTGGACCATTACTCACTGCTGGTGACTGCAGCTCCACTATCATGTCACTGGAAATCCACACTGCCTTCACCAGGTTCCCTCTGGGCACAAAAACATACAAGGAGTCAGTCACACCACCAGCTGTAAAGCACAGTAATACCAATGAATTGACATGTTTGTTTAGCTGCAAATACATATGGACTAGGTATAATCATCTAACCACACCAACAATCTAAAGTTGATGACACATACAGTATCTAATTCTACTAGTAGCCGTCCCTCTAGTCGTCCTTGGTTCCTCCATCCATTACTCACAACCTCTCCACTCGCTCCTCAGATACTAGATTCCAGTGCTCGTCCAAACTCTGCTGAAGCCTATCCCTTTGCTGATCCGACCCAGTGGGAATGAAATCCTTCTGCCCGCGCACCGGGATCTTGTGGCTGCGCGTGCGGGTTTCGAACAGCTCAGATGGGCTGTCATTGAATCAGAAGTACAATAAGTTGCAAGGACTGACTCTGTCTACAATTGGTGTCAACACTTGCTACATGTCTTTCGCACTATATATGGTAAGAAATCACCCCCCAAAAATGCCGGTCCTCCATTTAATTAGCTCGGTTAGAAAAACATTAAAATATTTGACCGTGTTGATAAAGACAGGACGACCACATTCAGATTGCCTAGCTAGCGTTGTCCGTAGCAGTTAGCGTCTCTGAATGGCTTAGCTAGCTAGCTGCTAACACGTTTATAACAGCTCGAATTTCACAACAAAACTGTACGAAATTAGCTAACGTATTTGACAAAAACTATTATGTAAGAAACGATTCACCCAGTGCCTATTCAAAGACACGGCGTTTAAACTGTACACTTACTTTAGTAATTCATTGCCGAATTCTACTTTAGGTGATGTTTCGTTTTGGTCAGCCATGTTTGATAGGTAGACTGCTGTCAAATCGTCCTAGGGTTTCCACAGCCACAAAGTCAAAATTGTCTGTATCGTAAAAAATTATTTAAACTAACATTATTTTTGGGGTCTTAATTTAAGGTTAGCGTTAGGCATGGGGTTAGGTTCAAAATATGATTATAACAAGATAAATTGTAGAAATAGACGGGGGTTAGCCATAATTATGACTTTGTGGCTGTGTTAACAAGTGACGACCGGGTCCTAGTGCACGCCATTGTACATTTGTGAGAGAAGTTCTCATAAAGTTCACCAGAGGGCAGCAAAGCACAACATTTTACATTTTTATTTCAGGAATGCCACAATACACTCTTATATTACTGAAGCTAATGAAGTCTGGGAAATAAGGCTTGTTATCTGGTGTGATGAGGCCACAGGGAAAACAGTCTCCCAGACCTGGAGCTTAGTTGATAAACAAAGCATGAGGATAAAAAAAAATGTTGATATCACCTGGCTAAAAATGTGTTGCAATTCTCTAAATAGACAAGTGTTACACACAGTCTTATTGCACCATAGTACCATTGGAATGTCTTTCTTATGTGATAACCTTATTTTTATTAATATTGATCAATGCCTTCTCTGCAATTTTATCATTTCATATTTTGATTTTCTCACTTTGTAATATAAATAGTTTACCAATGTGAATGAAAGGGCTCTTGGAAGGGTGCATGTATTATATGTGCAACCTCCTTACGAGTTGCCCTTTGACAGGCCTGGCCACGAGTCATCACACCTGACCTGAGAGGTGAGAGAGATGCATTTAGATGCATCGCTCCACAGGTAATATTACACTTCACTACACTACAACGGCTTGATTTGTTTGATCTGAGCAATTCTTCTTAGCTAGCTACATAGCCGTCTTTGTATCAAAGATAATTGTGTAGTTTAGAGTAATTGAGTAATTATCGAGGCTAGCTATCTTCGTCCTCCTAACGTAGTCAACACTGCTAGCTAGCCAACTTCTACCGACTAGCAGCACTGTAGAAACTATTACATTACAACGTAACGACTTGATTAGTGTGGTGTTAGTGTTAGTTAGCTAGCTACATAGTTGTCTTTGCTGTCTCTGTATCTAAGATAATTGTGTAGTTTGAGTAATTATCGAGGTGAGCTAGCCAGCCGCGACGCGGCGCCAGACTTAATCAACACACCTAGTCATCATTAACCCACTGCTAGCTAGCCAACCGTTACCGACTAGCAGCGCTGTAGATACTAATACTTTACAACGGAACGATTTGACTAGTGCAGTGTTAGCTAGCTAGCTACTTAGTTGTCTTTGTCATAGCTTGATAATTGTGTAGTTTAGTAATTACCGAGGTTAGCTAGCCAGCCATCGAGGTTAGCTAGCCAGCTATTTCCGTCCCCCGCGACGCCATTTTTCCTAACCCAGCCAACTATTACCGACGAGCAGCATTGAAGAAACTAAATACATTACAAGGAACGCCTTGATTAGTGTTATGTTAGCTAGCTAGCTACAAAGTTGCTTTGTATCATGACAAGGTGTAGTACTGAAACTATCGAGGTTACCTAGCCAGCTACACGTTCAAAGTCAACAACGCAGCCACTGCTAGCTAGCCTACTCCACCAGCCAGCAGTACTGTATAATTTTAGTCAATAAGATTTTTGCAACGTAAGCTTAACTTTCTGAACATTCGAGACGTGTAGTCCACTTGTCATTCCAATCTCCTTTGCATTAGCGTAGCCTCTTCTGTAGCTTGTCTACTATGTGTCTGTCTATCCCTGTTCTCTCCCCTCTGCACAGGCCATACAAACGCTCCACACCGCGTGGCCGCTGCCACTCTAACCTGGTGGTCCCAGCGCGCACGACCCACGTGGAGTTCCAGGTCTCCGGCAGCCTCTGGAACTGCCGGTCTGCGGCCAACAAGGCTGAGTTCATCTCAGCCTATGCTACCCTCCAGTCCCTAGACTTCCTGGCGCTGACGGAAACATGGATTACCACAGATAACACTGCTACTCCTACTGCTCTCTCCTCGTCTGACTACGTGTTCTCGCATACCCCTAGAGCATCGAGCCAGCGGGGTGGTGGCACTGGAATCCTCATCTCTCCCAAGTGGACATTCTCTCTTTCTCCCCTGACCCATCTGTCTATCTCCTCATTTGAATTCCATGCTGTCACAGTTACCAGCCCTTTCAAGCTTAACATCCTTATCATTTATCGCCCTCCAGGTTCCCTTGGAGAGTTCATCAATGAGCTTGACGCCTTGATAAGTTCCTTTCCTGAGGATGGCTCACCTCTCACAGTTCTGGGTGACTTTAACCTCCCCACGTCTACCTTTGACTCATTCCTCTCTGCCTCCTTCTTTCCACTCCTCTCCTCTTTCGACCTCACCCTCTCACCTTCCCCCCCTACTCACAAGGCAGGCAATACGCTTGACCTCATCTTTACTAGATGCTGTTCTTCCACTAATCTCATTGAAACTCCCCTCCAAGTTTCCGACCACTACCTTGTATCCTTTTCCCTCTCGCTCTCATCCAACACTTCTCACTCTGCCCCTACTCGGATGGTATTGCGCTGTCCCAACCTTCGCTCTCTCTCTCCCGCTACTCTCTCCTCTTCCATCCTATCATCTCTTCCCTCTGCTCAAACCTTCTCCAACCTATCTCCTGATTCTGCCTCCTCTCTTCCCTCTCTGCATCCTTTGATTTCCTCTGTCCCCTATCCTCCAGGCCGGCTCGGTCCTCCCCTCCTGCTCCGTGGCTCGACGACTCACTGCGAGCTCACAGAACAGGACTCCGGGCAGCCGAGCGGAAATGGAGGAAAACTCGCCTCCCTGCGGACCTGGCATCCTTTCACTCCCTCCTCTCTACATTTTCCTCTTCTGTCTCTGCTGCTAAAGCCACTTTCTACCACTCTAAACTCCAAGCATCTGCCTCTAACCCTAGGAAGCTCTTTGCTACCTTCTCCTCCCTCCTGAATCCTCCCCCCCCCCCCCCTCCCTCTCTGCGGATGACTTCGTCAACCATTTTGAAAAGAAGGTTGACGACATCCGATCCTCGTTTGCTAAGTCAAACGACACCGCTGGTCCTGCTCACACTGCCCTACCCTGTGCTTTGACCTCTTTCTCCCCTCTCTCTCCAGATGAAATCTCGCGTCTTGTGACGGCCGGCCGCCCAACAACCTGCCCACTTGACCCTATCCCCTCCTCTCTTCTCCAGACCATTTCCGGAGACCTTCTCCCCTACCTCACCTCGCTCATCAACTCATCCTTGACCGCTGGCTACGTCCCTTCCGTCTTCAAGAGAGCGAGAGTTGCACCCCTTCTGAAAAAACCTACACTCGATCCCTCCGATGTCAACAACTACAGACCAGTATCCCTTCTTTCCTTTCTCTCCAAAACTCTTGAACGTGCCGTCCTTGGCCAGCTCTCTTGCTATCTCTCTCAGAATTACCTTCTTGATCCTAATCAGTCAGGTTTCAAGACTGGGCATTCAACTGAGACTGCTCTTCTCTGTGTCACGGAGGCTCTCCGCACTGCTAAAGCTAACTCTCTCTCCTCTGCTCTCATCCTTCTAGACCTATCTGCTGCCTTTGATACCGTGAACCATCAGATCCTCCTCTCCACCCTCTCCGAGCTGGGCATCTCCGGCGAGGCCCACGCTTGGATTGCGTCCTACCTGACAGGTCGCTCCTACCAGGTGGCGTGGCGAGAATCTGTCTCCGCACCACGTGCTCTCACCACTGGTGTCCCCCAGGGCTCTGTTCTAGGCCCACTCCTATTCTCGCTATACACCAAGTCACTTGGCTCTGTCATATCCTCACATGGTCTCTCATATCATTGCTATGCAGATGACACACAATTAATCTTCTCCTTTCCCCCTTCTGACAACCAGGTGGCGAATCGCATCTCTGCATGTCTGGCAGACATATCAGTGTGGATGACGGATCACCACCTTAAGCTGAACCTCGGCAAGACGGAGCTGCTCTTCCTCCCGGGGAAGGACTGCCCGTTCCATGATCTCGCCATCACGGTTGACAAGTCCCTTGTGTCCTCCTCCCAGAGTGCTAAGAGCCTCGGCGTGACCCTGGACAACACCCTGTCGTTCTCCACTAACATCAAGGCGGTGACCCGATCCTGTAGGTTCATGCTCTACAACATTCGCAGAGTACGACCCTGCCTCACACAGGAAGCGGCGCAGGTCCTAATCCAGGCACTTGTCATCTCCCGTCTGGATTACTGCAACTCGTTGTTGGCTGGGCTCCCTGCCTGTGCCATTAAACCCCTACAACTCATCCAGAACGCCGCAGCCCGTCTGGTGTTCAACCTTCCCAAGTTCTCTCACGTCACCCCGCTCCTCCGCTCTCTCCACTGGCTTCCAGTCGAAGCTCGCATCCGCTACAAGACCATGGTGCTTGCCTACGGAGCTGTGAGGGGAACGGCACCTCTGTACCTTCAGGCTCTGATCAGGCCCTACACCCAAACAAGGGCACTGCGTTCATCCACCTCTGGCCTGCTCGCCTCCCTACCTCTGAGGAAGCACAGTTCCCGCTCAGCCCAGTCAAAACTGTTCGCTGCTCTGGCACCCCAATGGTGGAGCAAGCTCCCTCACGACGCCAGGACAGCGGAGTCAATCACCACCTTCCGGAGACACCTGAAACCCCACCTCTTTAAGGAATACCTGGGATAGGATAAAGTATTCCTTCTAATCCCCCCTTAAAAGATTTAGATGCACTATTGTAAAGTGGTTGTTCCACTGGATATTATAAGGTGAATGCACCAATTTGTAAGTCGCTCTGGATAAGAGCGTCTGCTAAATGACTTAAATGTAAATGTAAATGCAACCTCCTTACGAGTTGCCCTTTGACAGGCCTGGCCACGAGTCATCACACCTGACCTGAGAGGTGAGAGAGATGCATGGACAATGAGAGAATGCCCCGCGGAGCAAACGTCCATTCTACTAGGAAGTAAGAGACCATGCTCCCCTCCCACCCCTCACCCCACAGCTGGCCCCCTTCCCTGAAAGTCAACAATAAACCACGTTTCCAGTAAGCTGGATAGCTCCCCAAGTCTAGCCCATCTCCATGGTGACCACTACCAGAGCTGACTATGCTGTGTCTTCTAGCCTAGCTAGGCCACCAATGCGGAAAGACTTCTGATATAACAATATGTATCAGATTATTAAAGCTCCATAATGCTGCTATCACATCTGTAGTTTGGAGTAAATTAAAAAATCCTCAACAATGAGCTGCATATATAGATATTTGTGGAGATATGCACAGTATTTCAAACATGTAATAAAACATTTCAGTCAACCGTGGCATAGCATGTTTTACACCTTGACGTATTCCCATGCGAGACATGACGTCAACATTCCCATCTCTGGTGTGAGTGACACAGTACCTTTGTGTGTGAGTCTCCACATGTTATTCATGGGTCCTTAACTCCTGGGTCTGGGGTTGCGCTGTGGCCTTTCAGTTGGCCTGACTCTTTAATCTGCTGTTTAACACACTGAATTGGGCCTTTGCATTCTCAATTGGCCAGAGCAGGGTATTCCTGCTTTGTGTGGATTGTTGACTTGCAAAACACGCCCTAAGGACCCAAGTAACTGTAACACTGAGGGGCTGACTGCCAGAGGTCACACTAAAAGGTCATCCTTATTGCTTGCAAAGTTATAGCGCTCAGTGTAGAGAAGTAGAAGTTTAGATTGAAGATTACAATTCTTTAGGATCAGAATCGCTTCTATTCACCAAGTCCATTTAAACATACCCGGAATTTGACTTAGTGATGTGGTGCTGCCAGCAATAGACAAATGTAACCACAAAATACAGACAGAGGAATTTACACAAAGTCAACATCCAGTATTTACTATGGTATGGTACATTGGGCCTTTTACATTTAATTTACTTGAGTTACCAGTCAAATAAAATTGTGGAGATGTAACGAGTAGAATGTAGGAAATAATCCAGCCCCCTGCAATGAAATACTAAACCAAATGTACCAACCCCACTACCGTCCACCAAAACATACGTTCACATTCAAATTAAGAAAAGGTTCAGGATGTCTGTTTATAGGCTACACATATCCAGCAATCAGGACTGTTTGCAAACAGATCTTGAGGGCAGTGGTAAAACTCACTGCCTAGCTCTAAACCATTAGCAAACAATGGCACACCACAGAGGGGGTCTAACACCTCACATCCTCAGCATCACACTCAGTTTCATCCAAGTGCTGTGGGTCCTCTGGCACAAATCTGTTAAATCTGTTGTCATTTGTCTTCAGTCTCAGTGCACTTGCATTGGCACCCTCTCAGTGTGACAAGGGGACGACCCATGGCCCTTCCTCCCTGCTCTAGTCCCAAGCCACTTTCACAAGTTATAACATGGTGACTATAGGGATGTAGAGACAAAACAGGTGGCAATTCTCCCTCACACCTCTCACAACCTGTCTACAGGGTACCTTGCAACAAAAGAACAGTCCCTTCGTGGCCTTATAAATGAAGTTGTGTCAGGTGATAACATATGAAACATGAATTCAATTATTAGATGCTTTTAACCTGAGTAACAGAAAAGAGTACAAATGCAACTTACTAAAACTATGTAAGAGCAACATGCTGTGTAATAATTTGTATTCTGTAACATATAAAAGGTCACAGTGTTCTAGGACCTACTCCCCCAGTGGAACTCCATTGTTCTAGAATGTTCTGGATGAATCCCTGTGTGGGGAGTTTACAAAATGGGGGCACCCCTCCTACTCCTCCATCCCTGTCTTGTCCTGTGTTCTTGCTCTCGCTTGTTTGCATTCCTCTCAGTTAATAAGTGTTTGTCTGATCCCTGACAGGAGGCTAAAGATCACCCACGCAAACACCCTGGCCCCTCCCATGGCCAAGCTGTAAAGACAGCAGCAAGAGGTGGCTGGCCTGATCCAATCTACCGCAGCCAGTCAGGTGGAGCAACGGCGTTCTGACACACACACACGCAAACCCACACAGTTTGAATGTTTGATCAACTCCTTTGCACAGCTGACACATCAAGCCAACCACCGTTTGTCAACTGACTAATGACCTTAAAGCCAGCAGTTAAAAGTAAACGTAGGCCTATGTTATGCTTCATTTTGTATCCTCTGACCTGTTTTGAACAGTACACACCCATCCTATAATTTTGCACAAAAAAGAATGTGAAATCCTGACAAGCTCTGACCGGTAAGGTAATAAAGCATTCCCATCGTCACACACAAATCAACCTAGTCCCATTAACACCCCACACTGCAAATGAGTGATAGCAGAGATGAGGAGAGAGAGAGAGTGAGGGTGGGAGAGAGAGAGAGAGAGAGAGAGAGAGAGGGAGGAAGACGGGTGAAAGTAAGGCAGTACAGTCCGGTACTGCGTCCCGGCAAAATACATGACCCTATCACAATAATTAAAACAAAATGTAAAGAAAACTGTAGGCTATTACACCATGATTTATCATTAGGCTACCACATGTTAGAGGCATGAAAAATGAGCGAATGGACTTCAAAACAGGTGGTATGCCCTGTGCTCAAAAATGTGATGTGGTTCGACAAGAATATTGACATTTTGCCAAGGCAGAGATGATTGGCCGACACTGAAACACGCAAGGACAGCAGTGGATGCATACATTCTGGCCTAATGACAATCGCCAAAATGTCATTACACTTTGTGGTGTTTTGTGGAACAGATGTCTCTTTCCATTCACAACTGTTTGGAGGCTGGAAATATGTTGCGAGTGGATGAACGTGCGCTGATAGCCTAGTAAAGGAGCCCTTTGATGTCATTTCGATAAGAAATTACATCTACCTTCACCCCTAGACAGAGAGAGGAGAACGGAGAGAGAGGAAAACGGAGAGGTAGAAAGTGAGAGACAGATGGAAGGGGGAGAGAGAGACAGATGAAAAGGGAGAGGGAGACCCAGACATTCACACTGAGGGCTGTAATGTGGTGTGGGAAAGGGCCAGGGAGTTCTCTGTTTCACTCCATCCCACGTCTCCTCCGATCAAATCATTTAGTGGATGCATCCCGATGCAAACCGCCGTGCTCTTTGCTGGGGGTGAGAGGCAACACCATTGAATGAAGGGACAGAGCCATGGAGGGGTGCTGAGAGAAAGCTCTGGCTGAGCCAAGCAGTGAGGGGGTCCTACGCTTGGACCAGGCCTGGGGGGCTTTTATGGCTTTTGTCGCCACGGCAGCTCACCTATTGAGGGGGGCCCCTAAGATATGTAAAACAGCAACGTTTCAAAGCCTCATCTCCACTGTGAAAAACAAAGAAATAAAGAAATCAAATTAAAGTCTGGAAAGGAGTGAGTAAGAGTAGAATAAGAGAAAAAGAAAGTATCCTCTGTAGTAAAAAGCAAAGAGGGGCAGTAGCCAAGCCGTTTGCTGGAATCCGATGAGTGTTGAGAAATAAATAAATAAAGGAATCAATAAAACAAGGGAGTGAGGTGGAAAGAGCTTACTATGCTCTTGTTTGCCCAGAGTGTTATTTTCTTTTCTCATTGAGTCAGGCCAAGTCCTGCAAGCGGCTTGGTGCCTCTCCCACCCAGCATTGAGAGGCAGGTCTGGGCTTGCCCGGCCAAGGTCGGCCACGGCTGCCAGGAACGCATACGGCTCAGCCTGCCCCCAGCTGCCATGGTCCTTGTTTATGTTTGTATTTTGTTCCTCTTAGTAAATGTCCCTCCCCTCCACCCCCCAAGGGAGGGACAGTCTGAGGAGCTCTCTCTAGGGTACGGCATGATCAGGTATCAGTTGACCTGGTCACTTCCTCCAGAGGTATGTGGCCAAGGTGTGCATCGCTGCTGTTATATTGTCTGTCTCCACAATGGCTTCGCCGTCTCCCTGCGTCACCTGCTCAGGGCCAACAAGGTGCTTTAGTTTATCCCTGCCGCATGGCTTGCTGGGAAATCCATAGAGTACCCACACTCCAGCTTCCACTCCTACAACCAATTCATTAATTCCTCCAACATTACACTGTATATTTTTTGCCGTGTCATATGATCAGATGCATTTCTTCCTTGGTAAGGGGGAACAACGATGATGTGAGATGTTGAACACAGAGGTGTAAACTGAGACTGATTCTGCTTTAAGCAGCTTCAGAGGGACTAGATCTCTGGGACTATTGTTCTCTCTCTGGAGTGACTCACCATGCTGGCTGTTACCTGGACAGTGTAACATACATGCTAATTAGGAAACACAGGAGCCATGAAAACATAACACTTATGTCTGAGTAGGGAACACTTCTTGACAGGTGCACATTTCTAAAATGATTAGTACAGCTAACCCTAATGCAGAACTTTAATTGCAATTTAATTTGTTTATTAACATTATTCATTTGTACACTTTATAGTAGCCATACAGTATCTAGGAAAACCAAAGTTCCAAAGGCTGGGCGTAATATAGTGTATAAGAGGTCATACAATACGTTTTATAGTTATTCCTATGTTGAAAATGTAAATAATATTTGCTGGTATGTGGTGTGTAATGAGGAGCAACTAGATACTGCACTTGACACATTTATGAAATTGCTTATTCCAGTTACTAATAAGCATGCACCCGGTTACTAATAAGCATGACTGTAAAAACTGTTAAATCCCTGTGGATTGATGAGGAATTTAAACATTTTATGGTTGAGAGGGTTGAGGCAAAAGTCTGGCTGCACAGCCGATTGGCAAACGTACTGTAAATTGAGAAATCATGTGACCTAAACTGAACAAAAAGAAGAAGAAACTGTACTATGAAACTAAGATAAATTATATAAAGAATGATAGTAAAAAGCTTTGGAGCACCTTAAATGACATTTTTGGCAAAAAGGCAAACTCTGCTCCATCATTCATTAAATCAGATGGCTCATTCATCATAAAACCCACTGATATTGCAAACTACCTTAATGATTAGCAAACTTAGGCATGACATGGCAACAACAAATTCTGAACCTACACATCCATGCATTACTGACCAAATTATGTAAGACAGGTGTAATTTTGAATTCCGTAAAGTGAGTGTGGAAGAGGTGAAAAAAATATTGTTCTCTATCGACAATGACAAGCCACCTGGGTCTGACAACTTGGATGGAATTACTGAGGATGATAGTGGACGATATTGCCACACCTATTTGCCATCTCTTCAATCTAAGCCTACAGGAAAGTGTGTGCCCTTAGGCCTGGAGAGAAGCAAAAATCATCAGCCATCCAATCAGCCTGTTACCAACCCTTAGTAAACTTTTGGGGAAAATGGTGTTTGACCAGATACAATGCTATTTCACAGTAAACAAATTAACAACAGATTTTCAGCACACTTATTGAGAAGGGCATTCAACATGTACGGAACTTACAGAAATGACTTAGCTAATGTACCATGTTTTGCGCTGCTACCATGTTGTGTTGCTACCATGTTGTTGTCATGTTGTGTTGCTACTATGCTGTGTTGTCATGTGTTGCTACCTTGCTATGTTGTTGTCTTAGGTCTCTCTAGTAAAAAAAAGTTGTGGGAGCTGTTTTGTTAGGCTTCAGTGCAGCTTTAGACATTATCAATCATAATCTTCTGCTGGAAAAACGTATGTGTTATGGCTTTACATCCCCTACTATATTGTGGATCGAGAGTTACCTGTCTAACAGAACACAGAGGGTGTTCTTTAATGAAATCCTTTCCAACATAATCCAGGTAGAGTCAGGCATTCCCCAGGGCAGCTGTCTAGGCCCCTTTCTTTTTTCAAACTTTACTAATGACCTGCCACTGGCTCTGTGTAAAGCCTGTGTGTCTATGTATGCTGATGACTCAACACTATACACATAGGCTACCACAGCAAGTGAAATCACTGCAACACATAACAAAGAGCTGTAGTCAGTTTCAGAATAGGTGTCAAGAAATAAGCTAGTCCTAAATATTTCAAAAACGTAAAGCATTGTATTTGGGACAAATCATTCGCTAATCCCTAAATCTCAACTAAATATTGTGATGAATAATGTGGAAGTTGAGGAGACTAAACTGCTTGGAGTAATCCTGGATTGTAAACTGTCATGGTCAAAACATATTGATGTAACAGTAGCTAAGATGGGGAGAGGTCTGTCCCAGTACTACATAGAGCCATGACTACATGGAACTCTATTCCACATCAAGTAACTCATGCAAGCAGTAAAATCAGATTGAAAAAACTGATAAAAATACACCTTATGGAAGAGCGGGGACAGTGAAGAGACACACGCATACACACCCACATGATAACATACACACTGTACACACACTGTACACACACGTACACATGGATTTTGTGTTGTAGATATGTGGTAGTAGAGTAGTGGCCTGAGGGCACACACTTAATATGTTGTGAAATCCGTTGTGAAATGTAATGTTTTGAAAATTATATATAACTGCCTTAATTTTGCTGGACCCCAGGAAGAGGAGCTGCTGCCATGGCAACAGTTAATGAGGATCCATAATAAATACAAATACACTTTGAGCCACCTATTATTTCCCCCAAATTAATTTTAGTACATCCGACTGGTTCCCTCTTCCTAACAGCAAAGCATGGCACCCTTAAACTGACTGGCTGGTTTTCTATCTCTCTAATAGTAACCTCTATGAAAGATAACTCCCTTAGGAACATCCTCTCTCAGCAATAGGGGAAAAAGTTCAAGTTTACTGCAAAACCCCAAAAATGTCCTTGTCACTGCAATCATTTGCTGTCTCATTCTGTCTTCTTCAACACCTACAAAAGATCTTCCCCAGCCTTGTGTAATGCATGCTGGGCCCTCCCACTGTTTCCCTGGGTATTGTTTCCCTGTGGTTACACACTGTGTGTATTGCTCACTAAGCCGCTGATGGATGTCAGATTACCCCTCTGCCTGTGTCTCACTGACAAAGAGACATCGACCTACACTGCTGCAGCAGAGGAGAACACAAACACACACTGTCACACCAAATATACACTCACCACCACACATCCCTCTCACAATGGTCCACAGCATTCGCCTGACCTCAACATATCAAACACATATGGCATCAGCCTAATATTGACTTTGATTCTATTTGACCTTTGACATATTCCTCTTTTACCAGTATTTTGTATCATTTCACAGCAGTGAACCTGTACTGAAACGTGTTTCTAGAGGTTGTTTCAGAGCATAGTAAAATCACCACAAAAGCACACCATAAAACTTAAGGGCTTTTCTGATGTGTTTTATGGTGTGTGGTAACCTTTTTCAGGCACCATAGTGAAAATGTGATAAGGCACATTTTTACTTCCGCCTCCACACACCCACTGAACAGAGATGAAAAACTAGCAACATACGGTACAAAATAAAGTGGTCTGTAGTGATCCACTTATCTTGTCAGGGCTGTGTATGGCACAGTGCATCTATTTTACCCATATGATTGGCCATTCAGAGCACTATCTAGGACATTCACTTGACTGAACAACATAAGAGGCTTATTCCAATACATAGTATACCCTGGCAGGATATAAAAGGGGGAAAACGAACAAGACAGTGCAGTGTTTTAAGGCAGACCCTGTGAATCCACCCCCTCCCCACCCAGAAGGGGGGTGTGAGTAGAGGTTCACTTTAGTAAGGTAAGTGCACTTTTACAAAGACTTACACCGCCACTATAATAAATCTGAGCGGGCTGTCCACCTCCCTCTCTTTCCACGCCATCCGTCCACAACCCTAATCAACCCCTCCCTGGGCCTTGCAGGGACCAGTAACATACACTCTCCCATTCTCCCTCCAGTCTACATAACAATGGCACCAGCAGTTACCCCGGAGACCAGCCTTTCATTGGCCGTGTGATAAAAAAGATGTATTCCCCCTCTCTTAACACTTTTCCCTTTTTCCCTATTTTCTGGAGCCGGTGGATAAGCTAAACTCACGAGTAGAGCTGCCCAAGCCATCAGCGGCTCGCTCCCTCCTTTGCAGTACACAGCCTGGTTGAATACCAATGGAGTTGTGGGGGCAACGGGGAGAAATACATTGTGAAGGCAACGCCCTGGTGCCCTCATTCTAGTGGCTGATATGGACCTCCTGGGTCAGGTCCTCTTGTTAAACTAGCTGAATGTTTCTTTTTTATTTCAAAAAAATATCTTCTCCTTTTCCTACTTGTTTTTC
This sequence comes from Salmo salar, assembly GCF_965601325.2. Lineage (NCBI taxonomy): Eukaryota > Metazoa > Chordata > Actinopteri > Salmoniformes > Salmonidae > Salmo > Salmo salar. The sequence goes on along the minus strand of NC_138293.1, from coordinate 72,452,169 downwards.
ACTACATTTTTGCTTATCACATAAAACAAATGGAATCTTTGCACTTGTATCTCTTTACACCTCTAAGTCTGACTTTGCTGTCCCTTGACAGAATAATGTATAACTGGGTATTCACATTTTCCTGTTGTTGCCTTTTTGCACTTTCAGTTTAGAGCGTTCCTGGGTTGGGACAAGCGAGCGAGTGGCGGGGAGGGTTAGCGTTTCACCAGGGAGCTCTCCTTACCTGCAGCCATCAGCAGGGTTGGGGAAGAATGGCTGCATCATGTTACCAACAGCCTCTCATCTAACCAGCCTGCCACATTATAATTATGAACCCTGCACTCCACCTGGACAGGCAACTGTACCATGTAATAACTGCTGTCCAGGGGGCCTCTGTGGAGCTGGGCTGGGGGATAAGGCTAACTCAGTCTGTCAGCTCTCCTTTCCCAAGCAGAGAGCACCACGGATGGAGATGGAGAACCATACCCTTCCCGTGGAGGGTTGGGTGTCCAGTCTACCATACAGAGGTATAGGATTTCTCACCTGTGTGCTCCAACTTTTTCCTGATTACCTTATGAGGCATTTGTGTGGTAAAGACAGTCCCAGTCTTTGACACCATGACATGCTAGCTATACACCGGGCTTCATTTGAAAACGCCACAGGGAAATATTCATATAGTTCCCTGAACGTGTTACTTAGCTAATCCTCGGAAGTAGAGAGAGACGGTGTGGTCCAGAACAGACAGGATAGTGATATATGGAGGCGTGGGACACTTGTTCCTGTTAGACCCCACACAGACCCAGTGAGAGGAGCACAGAGCAGAGCCCTGGGGGGGGGGGACAAGTGTCTGACTGAACAGACAAAAGCCAGAGAAAGACCCCAATCCACTGCCTGAGCACAGTCACCCCCGAAAAGAGATGAGCAGGAAAAGGCAAGCGTAAATCACACCGACACACACACAGAAGACACACTAATGGTGTGGAATCAGGAATGTACAGAGAGAAAATAGAGACAGAGAGAAAAAGACAGATAGAAATCTTCAAAGCACCGCACCCAGATGTACAAAAACTCATGTAAACTCATTCAAGTTTGAAGGTTTTTTTATTGTCAAGGAAAAACTGAAAAATAAAGTATGAATGCACACATGAATGCATATCTCCATAAAAAACAATCTTGAGGTATGATGCCAATAGGGTCAACTTGGATGACAAGTGTTTTGGAAGAGCTAATACATAACTGACAAAATATCGTAGTAGTTAATTCACTTTTAAAGGAGGAGTTTCCTTCCATCAGAATGTATCCATACCTTACCACACAATAAACCATGAACAGGGTCTGACTAAGTAAACTGCATTACTACCCTTCAATATAATGTAAAATAGACCAAGTATCACTCACTGTACATTGATTGCACTTTCACACTTCATGGTGGATTTACAACACTAATAAACCAGGAGTAGTTATTCTGCAAGATAACGACTAGTAGCACATTTTAATATACATGTTAAAGGTCGACTTTGGGCAAAAACACAAAAATAGCGGCTTTAAACTGTATAACTGATCAACGCACCATCATACTAGGTCATTTAATGCTTAAAAAACCAACCACAATTTATGAATAAGATATTTGGCTACAGAAGGGCCATTTCTTACCGATCTCTACAGCTTCTTTCCAAACACAAATCCTGTGAAATGACGTCAACACACTGGAGGAGTTACTGGCTAGCTAAAGTGGCTATCTTAGCTAACAAACTGTCTACGTCGGTCGCGGCATGCATGACCAGAATGACACTTCGACGAACCACCAAAGGTACACCCCATTTATGTTTGAAAATTGACTGTTTTTTTGTGCCATAAGTCAACCTTTAAGACTCACTCATGTCTTGAAACCGTGTGATTTGGTTTAGTAAGACCAGAGGAAAGACAATGCAATTTCCTGGTAAAGATAGACTTGAAACAAAACAAGCGAGTATCTCATAACTCAACATTTGTTCATATAATTCCTGCTTGTTTATGTCATCATTTTTGCATTGTGTCCTTCTGTTGACCAATAGGCCTCCATCAGCTTTCATTGGTGAAAACCCAGCCTCTAACACTGCCGGTCTTCTGGTCCCAAGTGTTGTTCTTTGCACATCTAACCTGAAGGTCAGGTATTCATTGACAAGCCACTGAAACCTTTGCAAAGGAGAAGCTTGCCTTGAGCTATTCTGCATTGGAATTAACTTGTCTTTACGACATCCAGATCTGTCCTCTACTGCTCTCTGTAACTGGTTAACTCACTGAAATTTGTTGAATTAATGATTATTAAATATAAATTTACACTCTGCTGATAATATGACAATCCTAAGCTTGCTAAAAACAACCTGTTTTAAATTGTTCTGCATACATTTAGTTAAAGTGAAAAGGTCATTATTCAAAGAATGCATTCAGAAAGTAGTCATTATAGAAAACCCCACACATAAAACTATTTTATAAGTCTAAAAACTATTCTAAGTAGTAATTTAGTAGTAATTTGGCAAATATCTCTTCATTGATCATCATAGTATTTCTTTCACTTCAGTTACAGATATTGTATATTGATATTAAATAGACACTAGTTTCAGAATTTTATCCAAATGCATCCACAGATCGTTAAGTCAGATCATTCAGCATTTCAGTAGAAAATTCAGTACAGGACCGAAATTCCTGAGTCTGATGCATACATTCCATAACCTTCTCTGGGATTTTAGTATGCATCAGCATTGTGATCATTTTAATTCCTAAACAATAATAAGAGATCTTCACAACAAATAATAGTATTCCCTGTGAAGTGGATTCATCTCAACCTTTATGAAATATTCAGCATGCTAAACCACCTATTCTTAAGCAGCTAAAACGTTGCATCACTGTCAGGTACAACACCTCATCTCATCATTAGCTATTGGCCTTGCATCTCGAAACTGTCCATAACTTTCAAAGAGTACAGTCACTGTAAAGTCTTACTTTGTAATTTCATCTAATGCAAAATAAATGTACATTTCTAAAATGTCGATTCCAATGTTCTGTTGCTCGCCTTGTGCCTGGATGACAATTCCTCTATCCATGTCAACCTGCAATCCATTCAATACCACATATATACTCAGAATGTAAACAAAGACATATTGGTGGTTTTCCTGTCCTCAGACAGGAAAATGTTGTTTCTCTTTGTGAGCGAAGTCTTATTGATAATGTCTATTATCCAATGTCATGGTCCCAACAGTAGGTTTGATATAGTTTTTGTCCAGTAATCATTTGGAATACTTCAGTTCATTGTGGCATTTTTGCTCTGTAGGCATTAATGATGTCATCCATTATTGTACCAATTTCAAAAAACATCATCTAGAAATCTTAAAAACATGTATGTGTAAAAGGTCAATTTAGTTCATCTGGTGCCTCTCTTTTTAAACAATAATCTAGTAGTGTCATCATCACAGAATAGTCATAGAGTCTTGGAGGCCAAAGAATTGGAGAACATGTCTTTAGAGAAGATACTCTATCTTACTGCTGAGGTCCCCTCCGAGGGAGTCTCCCAGGTCAAAGAGCTGCTCCAGGTTGACTGTGGAGCTGCACAGGAAGTTGGTAGATCCCTGCTCCTCTTCCTCTGGCCAGGGGCTCTGCAGGAATGCTGTGGCCAGGAACGTCTCCTCAAAGTCTGCTCCGCTGCTCCTCTGGGTCTCCGCCAGCACGTGGCTGCTGTCTGCTGTCCCCGCGGGGGCCTCCAGGGGGAAGATGTGGGTGCCCCGCACCATCAGGTCCTCCTCCTGGTGTATGGGGCTCAGTGGACCCCCTCCGTCCAGACTCAGCTCCCCGCTCAGTGCAGAATCCAGGAGGGCGTCCCAGTCAAAGTTCCCCTTCAGGGAGCCCAGTTCCCTATGCTCCTCCACAGACAGCAAAGGAGAGCTGGAGCGCCGGGGGACTTTGACCATGGCAGTCCTGGAGCCCAGTGGCTGTTTCCTCTTGTGTCCAGGGCCTCCCTTTCTCATGGGCCATGCCCCCAGCATGGTGCCTTCGGCCAGACAGGGGTCCCAGTTCTGGTCGGCTCCAGTGGCCTCTTCAAACTCTCTGAGGAGCTGCTGAGTCTCTGGATTGACACATAGCCCACTCTGGCTGCCTGTGGGGTTACAGAGGCCCCTGGGCAGGGGCTGGGGGTTGGCCCTAAGCCTGTTCTGCAGGGCAGGGTTGATCTGGACAGGGGGCATCCGCCTCTTCTTGTAGGCCCCATTGAGGAGGCGCTCTGCGTACTGGGGATCGATCTTCCAAAAGCCCCCCTTCCCTGGCTCATCCTTCTGCCGCGGAACCTTGATGAAACACTTGTTCAGAGACAGGTTGTGCCGGATGGAGTTCTGAAACAGGGCATGAGGGGGACAGGATTGACATGGCAGTAGACATTCAGTCCTGCTCCATCAAATATATTAGCTCGTGTACCCTTGCATTCAGCCTTACCAGGAGCTCAACACTGCCCCCCCCCCCCCCCCCCCCAGCTAGTCTAAATAGATGAGTGACCTGCTGACCTTTGTTAAATATTATCTGCCCCATGCACTGGCTTACAATAACAGAATGCTCAGGAAATTAGTTTCACTTCTGGAACTGGGAAGTACGGCTATCGACTTAATTAATCATTTATCCAGCAAATTAAACTTTTTCCAGAGAATTTCTTCCCTTTGATGGGGAATCTGCACTTTTGATGCCATACTGCCCTTCCCCATACTCCCCCATTGCCTCTCGTTGCTCAAGCAGAAAACCTGGGAGCTATTTCTGAAAAATAATGTAATGGGTTTAAAAACACACACACACACACTAAAATGTGTGTTGTGGGGGGGATGAAGTCTTCTGAAGCAAGATGCCCACTGCCAAGTAAGGGGAAGTCCAAGGCAGTATTTGCTACAATCTTTATAAGTTACGGGAGTATTTGCTGCCATCTTTGTACCATGAGAGCCCTTAATTCCCATAAACCATAGCAGCTAATGCTTGTTCAGAGTGTGGCAGACAGCCCAGAGCTCTCAATATACAGACTTTGGAAAGAACTGTGCTCTTACTCGTTCCTGTTAAAGAAAAACTCTGTGCCCAGCTGCATCTTGGCCCCACTCCAAAACACACAGAGCCCTCTGTGGCAGATGCTGAAGAGGACTCTCTCTCTCTCTGTCTCTCACTATCTGGCTGCTCAAGACATAGTCAAGTTACGAACTTGACTGAGAGCCTCTCACAGGACCTAGTCTAAAGCATCCTATTAGAGCCATTTTCACATTTTCAAGTGTGTGTGTGTGTGTGTGTGTGTGTGTGTGTGTGTGTGTGTGTGTGTGTGTGTGTGTTTGTGACTTTAGCAACATTTACCTGCCAGGTGGGGTCAGCATGGCGGAAGTAGCAGAAGTTGTCAGTGATCCACTTGTAGATGCAGGAGAGGGTGATCTTGGTCTTCTTGCTGGCCTGCATGGCCATACAGATGAGTGTGGCGTAGGAGTAAGGTGGTTTGATATGAGGATTTGTCTTGTAGTCCACCTCATCGGGGCAGTGACCATGGGCCACCAGGCTAGGGAGGGCTGACAGGGACTGCATCCTACAATAGGCTGCTGCTGTGGGCTTGCCTGGGGTGAGGGGCATCCCTATGGATGCAGGGTCCCCAGCCAGAGGGGAAGCGGGAGCCTCGGAGCCCAGCTGCTGATGGCCGAAGAAGTGAGGCTGGTGGTGAGTGGAGAGAGGAGCCTGTTGAGGCCCATTGGCATTGAGAATAGAAAACTCCTGCAGCCACTGCAGGCTGGTCAGGCTGTCATCCAGGTTGTCAGAGCCCCCAGTGCTGCTGGAGCCTGCTGAGGCTGAGCTGTCGTCCAGGTCCAGCTCCTCAGAATGAGCAGCAGCAGTCACCACTTCCTCCTCCAGCCCCACCGAGCCCTCTGGCCAGGGGTCTGCACAGCTTAGAGACAGCATGGTCCTCCCTCCGCTCTGATGGCTAAAGCTCCCCCCTATACCACCAGACAACAGCCTGACAAGGAGAAAATATACACCTGACATGAACAAAGCTGAAAAGGACAATGATAGCCCTATTTGAAAACAGAGCCCTTTGAGGCATGTCAGGGGATAAACTGAAATAGTTTCTCTCTGTGGTAATGGCACGTTCTATTCAGTGACTTGTAGGAAAACAAATTGTAGGAACAATAGCTGCATGTAGTTGAGATCTTTCAAATGTTGATATTTGATTAGAAACTGCTTAACAAAAGGAGTGCATGGGTTTGTAATCCCAGAGTAATTTTTTTTTTTTAATGAAATGATGTGCGAAAGACCTGCTATGTTTATTCTCACTCGTTCCGATGTTGACTATCTGGAGGTCATAGAACTTTTGTGAAAAGTGATAGGAGCGCCGTCTAGCCTACCTATCTACACATACTAGCTTATAGCCATAAAACGGGACTCTCCACAAAAAGGCTGAGACAAAGTCACTGTTATAAACTCATATATGTCGAGTGAATTTATGATAAACGACTCAAAACGTGATCAAATAGAGTAAGCTATTGACTCTAGACAAATTGATGAATTGTGCCAAATCAAATAACATTTGAGATTATTTAATTTAAGTGTTTCAATTATTAGAAAAAAATATGAAGATGCTTATAGCTAGCTAGTAATTTAACTTTACAACAAAACCTTTCAATAGTTACAATGAACAACTTTATATTTTTATGGCAAGATATCAATAATAATTTGCTACAATTTAATGATAACCTACTTCATTCTAATATGTTTTAATTTTTTTAATAAAAATAATGTAAAAACATGACAAACTTACCTTGATCTGATATAATGCTGAGAAAATACCTTACAATCCAAATGGCCAATTGATAAATTATTAATCTCACTTTAACCTTGAGGATTTGCACCTGTTGAAAATGTATGAAAAAATACCTCAAGATGTCTTTGGCGCTCTGATGCGCGCTTGTTCAATTCAACGTCTCAAAAGCAGGTCTTTATAACGGTGGCAGCGGCTAAGGATCTCTCCGGGGGCAGTTTAATACCTGGTGCAGGAGGTTTGTCCGGCAACCATAGAAACGGTACACCCCTTGTAAACAGCTTCCCGTTCTTCTATTGGCTTGGTTGTTGCTATAGTGCTTCATTTTTAATCAGTCTCACTCAGGTTTGTTCGTCACGCAAGTAAATCCAGTCTAGTGTCCCAAAAGAGAGTTGGAAGGACTGATAGGATTTTTGTATTTTATTTATTTTTTACAAATCAGCTTGATCTTTATCCCATCAGATGAGTTTAAATGGAAATGTACTAAATGTGTTGAATGGAGCAGTTTTGACATGCAGCATAAATAGACATTATCTAAATGTTCAAGCAGATTGAGTTGGAATAATAATACAATATATATTTATATTCATTTGAGTAGGGTATTTAACCCAATACCTTGCAGACAATGGGGCTTTGCGACAACTTTTGGAAGTGAACTCTGGAAATAAAAAATCAGGGTTTTTTTGGTCCCAAAAAATTGTACATGAATTGTTCATCCTAAACTTTGCAGAGAACGGCAATGAGGAGCAGAGAGTAAACTCTGAGTGGCATTGGGATTGAAGATAAGACTTTTTGGAGTGTTTGAACCAGTTCTGAGTGACAGTTGTCAAAAAAATTATAAACAAAAAGCAGGCATCCAGCTCTGGAGTGGGGACAGAACTCAAGAGATGAGGAAGCCTTTTTATTGCTTTACAGTTGCTTTTGTCAAGAGTCTCAGGAAACCACTCAGCCACACTAATAGAGTGTCCAAGGGGCCAAACCTTTTTGTTTCTCTTTTTTTTCTTTTCTGTCTTATTAACAAAAGTACATTCCTACACAGACGCACACCCTCCTGGATGTCCAAAGGGTACATCCAAGTTCCAAGACCCTATTGCTGTGGCACTGATTCATTCAATCATAACCAGTTACAATTGTATAATCCTCCATCGTCATAACTTGTTGCCGTCATATGGTAAAAATGACTACAAAAATGAATCAATCACAGATTAGAAATTTTACCATACATGTAGCCTACACCAAGGGCAAAACTATTGTGTACCTAGCACTCTCTACCAAGTTTGGGGAGGGCAGACAAGGAAAAAACAACAGACCAATCAGCGAGATCACTCCAGTCTGACAAAGAGAGAGAGAGAGTGAGAGCGAGAGAGAGAGAGAGTGATGGAGGATAGGATCAGGGCCAGTTCTCTGAATACTTTCCTCTTAGTACCAGTCGGCCCTTTTTGACACTCAACCGCGAAATCCACAGCCCATTGTTGGGCCCTGTAGGGCTGGAGTTCTGACCAGACCTGATTGTTCATGTCAGACTCTGAACCAGCCCCCGGCCCTCCTCCTCTGCCCACCTTGAGGAGAAGTCAAAGGTCAGAATAGCGAGCAGCCAATCACAGTAATGCTGACAGGGAGATGAGTTGAGGTCTGTCTGGGAAATAGGGAAGGAACAGAGATTAGACACCAATGAATTTGGCAGAGTCACAGCTGGACAAAGCTGGGGAATACCCAACAGCACAACTACAGTCAGCACAACTACAGTCTTTATTGCTATCATCAATCATCAACTCAAACAAGATAAACTGTAACAAAAAGTGAATTATTGGGAAACTAAACCTGATGCATATGAGTTTAGTAAACAGCCACCTAAGGACATAGACACACAAAATAAATGTGCATAGGCCACAGATTTTTTGAATTCATACAGGTTTTAGACATTTTAATTACTCAAACAAGATCAACATCTAAGATATTGAATGTTTAATCCCCCTGTATAAGAATGACCTGCATCACATCACAAAATAAACTTCTCTCCTCGACCTTTACTCAGGCAAACGTTAGGGTTTGTGACAATGCGTTTCCATTGACAGGAGATGGCGCTAGATCATAGAAAATGACAGTGTAGCTCTGTTCTCCAAGGAGAACCAACAGCCCAATGGAGATTTTTGAACAAATATAAAATATCTCATTTATTAAAAAGTTTGATGTACTTTCTTTAAATCCTCAAAATATTTATTTGTGTAGTGTAATAATTTGTGTTCTGAAAAAAAGTGTTCTCAACAAAATCAAAAAACAAAATATACATATACATCAAATACAGTGCCCTCGGAAAGTATTCAGAACCCTTGACTTTTCCCCAAAAATGTTTTGTTACAGCTGTTTTCTAAAATGGATTACATTTTTTTTTTAAACATCAGCAATCTACACACAATACCCCATAATGACAAAGTGAAAACAGGTTTTTATACATTTTTGCAAATGTATTAATTCTAAAAAACAGAAATACCTTATTTACATAAGCATTCAGAACCTTTGCTGTGAGAATCGAAATTGAGCTCAGGTGCATCCTGTTTCCATTGATCATCCTTGAGATGTTTCTACAACTTGATTAGAGTCCACCTTTGGTAAATTCAATTGATTGGACATGATTTGGAATGGCACACGCCTGTCTATACAAGGTCCCACAGTTGACAGTGCATGTCAGAGCAAAAACCAAGACATGAGGTAGAAGGAATTGTCCGTAGAGCTCCGAGACAGGATTGTGTCGAGGTACAGATCTGGGGAATGGTACCAAAAAATGTCTGCAGCATTGAAGGTCCCCAAGAACACAGTGGCCTCCATCATTCTTGAATGGAAGAAGTTTGGAACCACCAAGACTCTTCCTAGAGCTGGCCGCCAGGCCAAACTGAACAATCGGGGGGTGAAGGGCCTTGGTCAGGGAGTTGAACAAAACCCAAAGCTCACTCTGACAGCGCTCTATTGTTCCTTTGTACAGATGGGAGAAGATTCTAGAAGGACAAGCATCTCTGCAGCACTCCACCAATCAGGCCTTTATGGTAGAGTGGCCAATCCTCAGTAAAAGGCACATGTCAGCCCGCTTGAAGTTTGCCAAAAGGCACCTAAAGACTCCCAGACAATGAGAAACAAGATTATCTGGTCTGATGAAACCAAGATTGAACTCTTTGGCCTGAATGCCAAGCGCCATGTCTGGAGGAAACCTGGCACCATTCCTACGGTGAAGCATGGTGGTGTCAGCATCATGCTGTGGAGTTGTTTTTTAGCGACAGGGACTGGGAGACTAGTCAGGATCAAGGCAAAGATGAACGGAGCAAAGTACAGAGAGATCCTTGATGAAAACCTACTCCAGAGCACTCAGGACCTCAGACTGGGGTGAAGGTTTACTTCCAACAGGACAATGACTCTAAGCACACAGCCAAGACAACGCAGGAGTGGCTTCAGGACAAATCTCTGAATGTCCTTGAGTGACCCAGCCAAAGCCCGGAGTTGAACCCGATCGAACATCTCTGGAGAGACCTGAAAATAGCTGTGCAGCAATGCTCCCCATCCCAACCTGACAGAGCTTGACAGGATCTTCAGAGAAGAATGGGAGAAACTCCCCAAATACAGATGTGGAAAGCTTGTAGCGTTTTACCTAAGAAGACTCAATACTGTAATCGCTGCCAAAGGTGCTTCAACAAAGTGCTGAGTAAAGGGTAGAATACTTACGTAAATGTGATATTTCCATATTAAAAAAATAAATAATTGGCAAACATTTCTGAAAACGTGTTTTTTCTTTATCATTTTGGGGTATTGTGTGTATATTGATGAGGGGGAAAAAAACAATTTAATACATTTTAGAATAAGGCCATAACATAACGCAATGTGGAAAAAGTCAAGGGGTCTGAATACTTTCCGAAGTCAATCTACTATAGTAGATTGACATACTCTACCAATCAAAAGTTTGGACACACCTACTCATTCAAGGGTTTTTCTTTAATTTTACTATTTTCTACATTGTAGAATAATAGTGAAGACATCAAAACTATGAAATAACACATATGGAATCATGTAGTAACCTAAAAAGTGTTAAACATATCAAAATATATTTTATATTTGAGATTCTTCAAAGTAGCCACCCTTTGCCTTGATGACAGCTTTGCACATTCTTGGCATTTTCAACAAGCTTCATGAGGTAGTCACCTGGAATGCATTTAAATTAACAGGTGTGCCAAAGTTAATTTGTGTCATTTCTTTCCTTCTTAATGCGTTTGAGACAATCAGTTGTGTTATGACAAGGTAGGGGTGGTATACAGAAGATAACCATATTTGGTAAAAGACCAAGTCCAAATTATGGCAAGAACAGCTCAAATAAGAAAAGCGAAATGACAGTCCATCATTATTTTAAAACATGAAGGTCAGTCAATATGGAAAATGTCTAGGACTTTGAAAGTTTCTTCAAGTGCAGTCACAAAAACCATCAAGCATTATGATGAAACTGGCTCTCATGAGGACCGCCACAGAAAGGAAGATCCAGAGTTACCTCTGCTGCAGAGGATAAGTTCATTACAGTTACCAACCTCATAAATTGCAGCCCAAATAAATGCTTCACAGAGTTCAAGTAACAGACACATCTCAACATGAGCTGTTCAGTGGAGATCGCGTGAATCAGGCCTTCATGGTCAAATTGCTGCAAAGAAACCACTACGAAAGGACACCCATAATAAGAAGAGACTTGCTTGGGCCTAGAAACACGAGCAATGGACATTAGACCGGTGGAAATCTGTTCTTTGGTCTGATGAGTCCAAATGTGAGATTTTTTGTTCCAACCGCCGTGTCTTTGTGAGACGCAGAGTAGGTGAACAGATGATCTCCGCATGTGTGGTTCCCACCATGAAGCATGGAGGAGGAGTTGTGATGGTATGGGGTGCTTTGGTGGTGACACTGTCTGTGATTTATTTAGAATTTTAGAATTCAAGGCACACTTAACCAGCATGGCTACCACAGCATTCTGCAGCAATACGCCATCCCATCTGGTTTGCTCTTAGTGGGACTATCATTTGTTTTCAACAGGACAATGACCCAACACACCTCCAGGCTGTGTAAGGGCTATTTGACCAAGAAGAAGAGGGATGGAGTGCTGCATCAGATGACCTGGCCTCCACAATCACCCGACCTCATCCCAATTGAGGTTGTTTGGGATGAGTTGGACCGCAGAGTGAAGGAAAAGCAGCCAACAAGTGCTCAGCATATGTGGGAACTCCTTCAAGATTGTTAGAAAAGCATTCCAGGTGAAGCTGGTTGAGATAATTGGGCTCCTGAATGGCGCAGTGGTCTAAGATATTGCATCTCAGTGCAAGAGGTGTCACTGCAGTACCTGGCTCGAATCCAGGCTGCATCACATCTGGCCATGATTGGGAGTCCCATAGGGCGGCGCACAATTGGCCCAGTGTTGTCGGGGGTAGGCCGTCGTTGTAAATAAGAATTTGTTCATAACTGACTTGACTAGTTAAATAAAGGTTACATATAATGTCAAGAGTGTGCAAAGCTGTCATCAAGGCAAACAGTGGCTACTTTGAAGAATATAAAATATATGTTTTGGTTACTACATGATTCCATATGTGTTATTTCATATTTTATGTGTCTTCCCTATTATTCTACAATGTAGAAAATATTAAAAATAAAGAAAAACCTTTGAATGAGTAAATTATTTCCTTGAATAGTTCATTAGACCATTCTGGAACATGAGGTCACTATTCCCAGAGCTATCTTTCCATGTGAAAGAACATGTTTCCAAAGCCTTATTCCAAATGCTATTATTTGGAATGAAAACATCTCCAATAATTAGTAAAGTGAATTTACTCATCAGTCTCAAAATAAATGGGCCAAAATGCATGTCATTTGTGAGCCTATTTAAAATACACAGACAACTGATTAAAGTAAATGATGGAGTACTATGTTGCTATGCAGAAAAAAAGTCAGAAAGAATAGAGGAAAGGTGGGATTTGAGATCCTCTGGGAACCTTTGGGGACCCCTATTTAAAACCGATTTCAGATTATAGATTTTGAACACAATAAATTAACATATTGTCATAATTGACTGTTTGAAGAGTTGTGTGTGTAGTCTCCAATCCATTATTAATAGACACCATCAAATTCACATGATCCAGGTAACACCCACCTACAATACATAATAGATAGTCTTCTCTGTCACGCTTTCACCTTTAATATATTGTATATCTACACCTCAGCTGAATTATTCAGTCTTGCAGGGAGGGACCTTGACGTCCCACTGCCTAGTGGATAGTACTCAGAGATAATCACAGAGAATAACACACGGAACGTGTTTGGGCACCAATGCAGCCAGAAATGAATACCCTTTTCTTCTGTATATGCTGTCTCATAACATAGTATCAGCTATTCAGAGACTCGCCGACAGCATAGCACATTTATTATTACCGATGTATTTTCTGTTTGGGAAAAAACAAGTATGAACAGTAGGCTTTACTCACCGTCCATAAGCTGTTATATTATCGACTACTGTTATTATGATCAAATGTACAGCATTTGAAACGTGCCTATATTGTAACCAGAACAATATGTCTCTGACTGTTTGGTCTGGCACAAAGACAACCATCATAACGTTGCTGTAAATATTTACAATAGAAATACCAATCCTGGACCTTTTCAATACGTTATCTCTAAATTGACCAATTACTGAACGACCCTCATATACCTTCTTATAGAAATAAGCCAATAGGTGTGATTTACTCATCCTCTGGTATCCAATCCATGAATATATATGTACCCTGTAATTACCTTACTCCAACAGCTTGCTGGCTCGCGTGATAGCCAATGGTGTACCAGCCCGTACAATCTTCCTGACTTGTTTATCCAATCAGCTGTTGTGCTTGGCTTTGTTGTTGGTGATGACATGGACATATTTGTTGTTACTGGAAGGCGAGGGTAGAGCGTGGTAAGGAGGGTCAGGTTTGAGCGAATGATTTCGAAATTTTGAAGAACAAAAACGAGACTTTGTTTTCCCAGGTTTCAACGATAAAATAACTGAGGTGGGGGGTGAAAAGCGGTTATGTCGGTGAATATGGACGAACTCAGGCATCAAGTGATGATCAACCAGTTTGTTTTGACTGCTGGTTGTGCTGCTGATCAAGCGAAGCAGCTTCTTCAAGCGGCTCACTGGCAATTCGAGGTATGCGATGTGTGTGTTTATATGTTGGTTTCATAGCGATGCACTAACTAACTTTAGCTAGCTAACAAAGGCAAAGAAGGAGAAGTTCTCCGAAATTAGTGTGGCGATTTTTTTTTACAACCATGTAAGTAAACCCAGTCATACGACCATGCTTTTACGGTGAATAATCCGGAAGACCTGGTCTAACATTAGGAAATGCGGTGTTTGCCATCGAATTTCTGCTTTGACTGTTCACACCAGTTAACGTTAACTAGATGGGAAATTGATGCTGCTAACGTTATTATTTTGATATCTGTATTGGTTACGTTGGTTATTTTATGTTAGGTTTTTCATTTTGACCCTATTCAATATACATTTGCATTATCTAACTAGCCATGGTTGCAGTTCATAGTAGTCTGATCCGATTTCTTTCAATGCTATATGAACATAATCAATCTCGAGCGTCTAATTTAGCTAGATACAGTAATAGTGCAACCGGCTTTTGGTAACTAACTAACTAACTAACTAACTAACTAACTAACTAACTAACTAACTATCCAGAGAGCGAATTAGCTAGATAATGTAACGTTAGAGCGCTTTCCATCAATTATGTCTGAATAGGAGTGTCCAGAAAGAAAATACCTGGTTGAGGTTTTTGAATCCATAAGGTAAACATTGTTTATATTCTTGACTTGACATCACCAAACACGCAGAGGCTCTTCCTGTCCAGACCCCATTGTTGTAGTAAGTAAAAGGTGTCTCAAACGTTGCCTTTGTTTTTTTTTAATATTGCTGCAGCTCTGAAAATGTGTAGGCTATTTAGTGTAATAGCATGTATGTTACATAGCTAGCACACACAGCAATTCATACCTCTGTTCCAACTGGTATGACTTATAACCAGTCAATACACACTTCCAATTTTGGAACAAGCTTCTACTAGTTATTACTTTCCATATTTGGCTGCGTAAGAGTAGTGCACCAATAAACACACTTACAAACACACATTTAAAGAACATTGTGTTTATGATTGCTTGTTGAACAAGGTTAGGGACAGGGGTCACAGCGGACCTGCTGGATTGACCGTACTCTTGTCCAGGAGTATTCATAGGGGATATCTATCTTTAGGCAGATTACGGTGCCTTATCCTTCCAGTTCTTCATATCCAGTACTCCTAGTCCTGGCTCAGAGATGCACACCATATGAACAGGCGTTTCTTCTAAGCTGACACACAGCGTGACCCTTTTCAGTCATGGCTTCAGCCAGAGCAGCAAGGTGGAATTGTAATTTGAATGAGCATAATAGTAACATACCTATTTAGTGAATAAATAATTCACTACATGATATGAAAGAAAAATCCAGTTCATGTTGAAGCACACCCTAGAGTAATGTATAATGAAAAGTATGCAAAGCCTTGTAGGCTATATCCGCTCCTGTTTGAAAAGCTCAGCTGGCCACTGGTTTGAAATATTCAACAGGGCCCTAAGTATGGACAACAGAGAGATGCTGAGAAGATCTGAGGCTTCAGGCCTCTGCTTCCAGATGGTTTCCCAAACACACCTCCGCTCTGTCTAATGGCCAAGCTTTTGTTAGTGCTTACACGCGAGCAGAAGTGGCTGGGCCAGGTGGTTTGAAGGGGCTGAGGAGGCTGCTCAGGTCCTCCCAAGCTTCTGAGAACAGAGTCGGCCTGTAGCTTGATTGGAGCAGATGCATTGCAGAGACAACTCTGGGCAACCTGTCTGGCTCAAGGTTAAAGGGCTAGTTGCCTATGGCTGGGCTGAGCTCCCCCAGGTGCTGTTGGCTAAGGAGTGGAGGGTCAAAATATTAGGAACACCTGCTCTTTCCATGACATAGACTGACCAGGTGAAAGCTATGATCCCTTATTAATGTTACTTGTTAAATCCACTTCAATCAGTGTAGATGAAGTGGAGGAGACAGGTTAACAAAATATTTTTAAGCCTTGAGACAATTGAGACATTGTGTGCCATTCAGAGGGTGAATGAGCGAGACAAAATATTTAAGTGCCTTTGAATGGGGTATGGTAGTAGGTGCCAGGCGCACCGGTTTGAGTGTGTCACGAACTGCAATGCTGCTGGGTTTTTCATCCTCAACAGTTTCCCGTGTGTATCAGGAATGGTCCACCACCCAAAGGACATCCAGCCAACTTGACACAACTGTAGGAAGCATTGGAGTCAACATGGACCAGCATCCCTGTGGAATGTTTTCGACACCTTGTAGAGTCCATGCCCCAACGAATTGAGGCTATTCTGAGGGCATAGGGGGTGCAACTCAATATTAGGAAGGTGTTCCTAATGTTTTGTGCTCTCTGTGTATATATTGTGCATACATATTGTCTATATGTAGAGTCTCTCTATATAAAATATTTATGTATAATACAATCTCAAAATGTTAGCCTTTATTAGTTAATTTAATGTTTTTGTGGCTAGTCATCTTTCTATGATGTCAGTATAATGTCCCTCTCACTGGGCTGCTCCTGGCTGCAGGGCAGGCTGTGTTGTCGTGTCTGCTCATGGCTCCTGGCTGCAGGGCAGGCTGTGTCGTCGTGTGATGCTCATGGCTCCTGGCTGCAGGGCAGGCTGTGTCGTCGTGTCTGCTCATGGCTCTTGGCTGCAGGGCAGGCTGTGTCCGCTCATGGCTCCTGGCTGCAGGGCAGGCTGTGTTGTCGTGTCTGCTCATGGCTCCTGGCTGCAGGGCAGGCTGTGTCGTCGTGTCTGCTCATGGCTCTTGGCTGCAGGGCAGGCTGTCACTCCCTCAGGGCACAGCCCCCACTCAGCCTCATTATCCCTGTTACTACACCATTATTAATGCACTTCTTTCTTCTGCACTCTTCCGTATCACCCTAAGTATTCTTTTTGTGTTCACCTATATTTATTTATCCTATTCTATTTCAGGCTGTTTTTAAAAATATGTTTTTGTTATTGTTTGCTCTTCCCTCATTTAGACGCCTGTTCAATTCTTCTGCTTTTATATAGGCCTAGTGCTGGGCTTCATTGCCGTGTTCTGTCAGTCATGTTACATAAGCAACACTGTCATGACTCTTCTCTGCTCCATTGCTAGGTTCTCTGCTCCATTGCTAGGTTCTCTGCTCCATTGCTAGGTTCTCTGCTCCATTGCTAGGTTCTCTGCTCCATTGCTAGGTTCTCTGCTCCATTGCTAGGTTCTCTGCTCTGTAAGGTAATGGATGCTCTCACTTAAAGCCCATGAGTAGTACTGAAACCTTTATGCCGATGCTCTTAGATATGGTGTTGCACTGTGTGTTTGTAACCTACATAATTTGTGTGTGAAACGGAACCGTTGTTGATGGTCTTGGATGTACACAGAAACACACTTAACATTTAAAAAACATAAACAGTCAAAGAACAGTGTGATCCCAGCAGCCTGGTAGACAATGGCAGTGCAGCACATTCATGTTGATATGTGTGTCACGTTGAGCAGCAGACATTCCAGCACTACTGCTGCTGTTGTCAAACAACCACAGAGCATGGTTTGTGGGGGAGGGGGCCGGCTTCAGCCATGAGGGGAAACCACACATTCATTGAAGTGTTTGCAAAGAGAGATTCTAGTGAAGGGAAATGGAGGCTGTCATTTTAGTAGTAGGCTGCATGCAATTATTTTAATCCAGTTACTAAGACACATTCATATTTGAGGCGATTTGTATACGAAGGAATGACACAGCATTTGTCAATTTTCCACCTCTTAAAAAGAACCTGAATCATGGGCCAGTCAGACTACATGAATCATAAAACTGGTATCTTGCAATAAAATCTGATAAACTACTAAGGATATGTTTTGGTATCAGTGTATTTTTGTTTCTGGACCATGGTGTCCTTACCAGGCTGGCCTTTGTATTCACAACAGAGTGAAACAATAGAAGTAGCCTATGGACTTCCTTGTTTGTGTTCAAGGGCAGCAACTGAAAGTAGGACTACTTGTTTACATTGTTTTCTCATAGCCCGTCAGAGGAAGGCTGTCACAAACAAGGTTTTGTTGTGGCCTATGTGAATTGTCCCTGAGAATATAGCACATACCCTATTCACGGTAGTTTATATAGCCTAAAGTGTTTACATGTCACTGAGTTGTAAACACTAGTTTTAAGTAAAGGAACAGTACTAGGCTTCTAGCGATCTTCTTTTCCATGCTAATTATGATTTTAAACAAGCCTGTGTAGTGTGTACATTCTTTCTCACTGAGCCGTTAGCCTGTCTGCCACTGCCTCTCTCTCCGCGTGGTTTACAAACCCTGTTTTAGACAGTGGAGGATAATAGTTTTAACCCCAGAGTCATGTGATCTACTCGTACCAACTGACCCATAGGCCGATGCTAGCAGAGGGGGATGGGGGTCAGGCTCTCCAGTGTGAGCGGAAAGGAAGGTGAAATGTGTTACTACTGTTTTGTGGTCCGTAAACTAAGGATGGGCATGAGTACTTGAACAGACGTCAAAACTCAATAATTTTTTTATACTGTAGAACTATTTGGTCCAATTTTTTTTATTGAAGACAATGTTAATTTGTTTTGACTCTAATGTTCAATTTGTACATGTGCATTTGCATAACACACAAAACAAAAAAAACAAGCCAAGCATCACACAGTTCTGCTCTCCTTGTCTCACTCACTCAGTTGTGTTCTGACCGCTCCCTCTACACACGCGTGTTGAATGCACACTCAAGCTCCCATTAGGCCTACAGAAATGCCCATTAAAAACTGATCTAACTGATGGGATACACAAGCTCCCATTAGGCCTACATAAATGCCCATTAAAAACTGATCTAACTGATGGGATACACAAGCTCCCATTAGGCCTACAGAAATGCCCATTAAAAACTGATCTAACTGATGGGATACACAAGCTCCCATTAGGCCTACAGAAATGCCCATTAAAAACTGATCTAACTGATGGGATACACAAGCTCCCATTAGGCCTACAGAAATGCCCATTAAAAACTGATCTAACTGATGGGATACACAAGCTCCCATTAGGCCTACATAAATGCCCATTAAAAACTGATCTAACTGATGGGATACACAAGCTCCCATTAGGCCTACAGAACTAAATGCCTATAAAAACGTATCTAACTGATGGGATACACAAGCTACATTCCTTGCCAAATGACATCAGTTTTATCACAAATTCAAAATGGACTGGTTGACTGAAGTAGGGAAATATGTGTTCCAACAATGCGCTGCAGTTTTGTAATAATTGCGTCATTTTCTGCTTTAATATGCTACTTTGCGGTTGTCACTAGTTACCACAAAGTCAAAATTGGCTGTACGGAACAATTCATGAAAACAAAAAATTAGCTTTTTGGTCTTAAGGTTCAGCATAAGGTTAGCATTGTGGTTAGGGTTATGGGTTAGATTTAAAATCTGATTTTAAGAAGAGACATTGTAGAAACAGGCAGGGTTTATTTTTTTTATTTAACCTTTATTTAACTAGGCATGTCAGTTAAGAACAAATTCTTATTTACAATGACGGCCTTACCCGGACGACGCTGGGCCAATTGTGCGCCGCCCTATGGGACTCCCAATCACAGCCGGTTGTGATACAGCCTGGAATCGAACCAGGGTCTGTAGTGACACCTCTAGCACTGAGATGCAGTGCCTTAAACCGCTGCGCCACTCGGGAGCTTGACCTTGTGGCTGTGGTAACTAGTGACGACCCCACTTTGCGAACTACTAGTGCCATTTTAGAATTGGTTAGCCTTGGCTATATATAACCCCCCCATAGATATAGATAGGTTCTACTCTGAAATATGCTGAAACATTAGTTTGATAAAGACAGTGTATTTTCATCAGAATCATTAAGCCTAGGCCTACTCACCAAACAGATGTCATGGTCATAATTCATCCCCGTGCAGTGTTCAAAGTGGAATTGTTATTCCATTTAGAAAATTCCAAAGAACAGGCAGAATAAACTAGACAACTGTGTATATCCGAAAAAAATAAACACAGTTGAAGTCGGAAGTTTACATAAACCTTAGCCAAATACATTCATAATTCCTGACATTTAATCCTAGTAAAAATTCCCTGTTTTAGGTCAGTTAGGATCACCACTTTATTTTAAGAATGTGAAATGTCAGAATAATAGTAGAGAGAATGATTTATTTCAGCTTTTATTTCTTTCATCACATTCCCAGTGGGTCAGAAGTTTACATACATTCAATTAGTATTTGGTAGCATTGCCTTTAAATTGTTTAATTTGGGTCAAACATTTCGGGTAGCCTTCCACAAGCTTCCCACAATAAGTTGGGTGAATTTTGGCCCATTCCTCCTGACAGAACTGGTGTAACTGAGTCAGGGTTGTAGGCCTCCTTGCTCGCAAACACTTTTTCAGTTCTGCCCACAAATTTTCTATAGGATTGAGGTCAGGGCTTTGTGATGGCCACTCCAATACCTTGACTTTGTTGGCCTTAAGCCATTTTGCCACAACTTTGGAAGTATGCTTGGGGTCATTGTCCATTTGGATGACCCATTTGCGACCAAGTTTTAACTTCCTGACTGATGTCTTGAGATGTTGCTTCAATATATCCACATAATTTTCCATCCTCATGATGCCATTTATTTTGTGAATTGCACCAGTCCCTGCTGCAGCAAAGCACTCCCACAACATGATGCTGCCACCCCCGTGCTTCACGGTTGGGATGGTGTTCTTCGGCTTGCAAGCGTCCCCCTTTTTCCTCCAAACATAGAACTGTTTGGCCATAATAAACATTGTTATCAGACCAAAGGACAATTCTCCAAAAAGTACTATCTTTGTCCCCATGTGCAGTTGCAAACCGTAGTCTGGCTTTTTTTATGGTGGTTTTGGAGCAGTGGCTTCTTCCTTGCTGAGCGGCCTTTCAAGTTATGTCGATTTAGGACTCACTTTACTGTGGATATAGATACTTTTGTACCTGTTTCCTCCATTATCTTCACAAGGTCCTTTGCTGTTGTTCTGGGATTGATTTGCGCTCTTCGCACCAAAGTACATTCATCTCTAGGAGACAAACTGCGTCTCCTTCCTGAGTGGTATGACGGCTGCGTGGTGCCATGGTGTTTATACTTGCGTACTATTGTTTGTACATATGAACGTGGTACCTTCAGGCATTTGGAAATTGCTCCCAAGGGTGAACCAAACTTGTGGAGGTCAACAACTTTTTTTCTGAAGTCTTGGCTGATTTCTTTTGATTTTCCTATGATGTCAAGCAAAGAGGCACTGAGTTTGAAGGTAGGCCTTGAAATACATCCACAGGTACACCTCCAATTGACTCAAATGATGTCAATTAGCCTATCAGAAGCTTCTAAAGCCATGACATCATTTTCTGGAATTTTCCAAGCTGTTTAAAGGCACAGTAAAATTAGTGAATGTAAACATTTGACCCACTGGAATTGTGATACAGTGAATTATAAGTGAAATAATCTGTCTGTAAACAATTGTTGGAAAAATTACTTGTGTCATGCACAAAGTACATGTCCTAACCGACTTGCCAAAACTAGAAGTCGACCGATTAATCGGAATGGACGATTAATTAGGGCCGATTTCAACTTTTCATAACACTCGTAAATCGGTATTTTTGGACGCCGATTTGGACGATTTGTATTTTTTAATTTTTAATTTCAAGACCTTTATTTAACTAGGCGAGTCAGTTAAGAACACATTCTTATTTTCAATGACGGCCTAGGAACGGTGGGTTAACTGCCTTTTTCAGGGGCAGAATGACAGATTTTTACCTTGTCAGCTCGGGGATTCAATCTTGCAACCTTACGGTTAACTAGTCCAACGCTCTAACCACCTGCTTTACATTGCACTCCACGAGGAGCCTGCCTGATACGCGAATGCAGTAAGAAGCCAAGGTAAGTTGCTAGCTAGCATTAAACTTATCTTATAAAAAACAATCAATCAATCATAATCACTAGTTAACTACACATGGTTGATGATATTACTAGTTTATCTAGCCTGTCCTGCATTGCATATAATCGCTTAGGTACACGTTGCTCCAACCATAAACATCAATACCTTTCTTAAAATCAATACACAAGTATATATTTTTAAACCTGCATATTTAGTTAATATTGCCTGCTAACATGAATTTCTTTTAACTAGGGAAAATGTGTCACTTCTCTTGCAAACAGAGTCAGGGTATATGCAGCAGTTTGGGCCGCCTGGCTCGTTGCGAACTGTGAAGACTATTTCTTCCTAACACAGACAGCCGACTTCGCCAAATGGGGGATGATTTAACAAAAGCGCATTTGCGAAAAAAGCACAATCGTTGCACGACTGTACCTAACCATAAACATCAATGCCTTTCTTAAAATCAATACACAGAAGTATGTATTTTTAAACCTGCATATTTAGCTAAAAGAAATCCAGGTTAGCAGGCAATATTAACCAGGTGAAATTGTGTCATTTTGCGTTCATTGCACACAGAGTCAGGGTATATGCAACAGTTTGGGCCACCTGGCTCGTTGCGAACTAATTTGCCAGAATTTTACGTAATTATGACATAACATTGAAGGTTGTGCACTGTAACAGGAATATTTAGACTTAGAGATGCCACCCGTTAGATAAAATACGGAACGTTTCCGCATTTCACTGACAGGAAAAAGTATTGTTTTCGAGATGATAGTTTCCGGATTCGACCATATTAATGACTTAAGGCTCGTATTTCTGTGTGTTATTATGTTATAATTAAGTCTATGATTTGATAGAGCAGTCTGACTGAGCGATGGTAGGCAGCAACAGGCTCGTAAGTGTTCATTCAAACAGCACTTTCATGCATTTGCCAGCAGCCCTTCGCAATGCATTGCGCTGTTTATGACTTCAAGCCTGTCAACTCCCAAGATTAGGCTGGTGTAACCGATGTGAAATGGCTAGCTAGTTAGCCGGGTGCGCGCTAATAGCGTTTCAAACGTCACTCGCTCTGAGACTTGGAGTAGTTTTTCCCCTTGCTCTGCATGGGTAACGCTGCTTCGAGGGTGGCTGTTGTCGATGTGTTCCTGGTTCGAGCCCAGATAGGGGCGAGGAGAGGGACGGAAGCTATACTGTTACACTGGCAATACTAAAGTGCCTATAAGAACATCCAATAGTCAAAGGTATATGAAATACAAATCGTATAGAGAGAAATAGTCCTATAATTCCTATAATAACTCCAACCTAAAACTTCTTACCTGGGAATATTGAAGACTCATGTTAAAAGGAACCACCAGCTTTCATATGTTCTCATGTTCTGAGCAAGGAACTTAAACGTTAGCTTTCTTACATGGCACATATTGCACTTTTACTTTCTTCTCCAACATTTTGTTTTTGCATTATTTAAACCAAATTGAACGTTTCATTATTTATTTGAGGCTAAATTGATTTTATTGTTGTATTATATTAAGTTAAAATAAGTGTTCATTCAGTATTGTTGTAATCTTCATTATTACAAATAAAAAAATAAAAAATCGTCCGATTTAATGGCTTTTTTTGGTCCGCCAATAATCGATATCGGCGTTGAAAAATCATAATCGGTCGACCTCTAGCCAAAACTATAGTTTGTTAACAAGAAATTTGTGGAGTGGTTGAAAAACGAGTTTTAATGACTCCAACCTAACTGTATGTAAACTTTCGACTTCAACTGTACGTATTTTGGTTTGTAACCCTTTTCAAATGATCAGATGTGCATCACTTCGCACTATTCGGTTCTATTTTATTCTGTTATGTTACATTTGTACATTTTAGTCATTTAGCAGATGCTCTTATCCAGAGCAATTAGGGTTAAGTGTCTTGCTCATGGGCACATCGACAGATTTTTCCCAAGTCAGCTCAGGATTCGAACGCTCTTAACTGCTACTATAAAATAGATGTGTCTTGACTGTGATAAGGGCTCTGGAAATAAGTCTTGTCTGCTAAATTAACAAAACAAGCTATAGGCTTCTACAAGAAAATGCCACACTGCTGAGGTTACTACATTTTTGAAGACTGAGTTCCAATATATAATATAACCAGTTGATATTACAGTTTCAGTAAATGTATCTTAAATGGCACTTGTTTTTTAATTGATTGAATATACACTGAGTGTACAAAACATTATGAACACCTGCTCTGACCAGATGAATCCAGGTGAATGCTATGATCCCTAATTGACATCACCTGTTAAATACACTTCAATCAGTGTAGATGAAGGGGAGGAGGCATGTTAAATACATTTTTTTTTAAGCCCGGAGACAATTGAGATGGTTTTGTTTCAAGAACTGCAACGCTGGTGGGTTTTTACATGTTCAACAGTTTTCTGTGTATCATGAGTGGTCCACCACCCAAAGGACACCTTGAAGAGTCCATGCCCCGACGAATTGAGGCTGTTCTGAGGGTAAAGGAGGGGGGGGGGTCATTCGCAACTCAATATTAGAAAGGTGTTCTTAATGTTTTTGTTCACTCCGTGTATATATGAGGCAATTTAGCAATTAGGATTCATTATCTTTGATGGTTATGATAAATGACGCATTGTTGCGCACTGTTGGCATAGATAAATGCACACATTTTTTCCAGTGCGGGCCTTGTGTTCTAAAAGTAGTTTTTTTCACGAATATTCAGAAACAAATCGTGCGAGTACTTGAACAGTCAAAGATCAAATGCCCACCCTTCCGCAAATGACAGTTCAAGTTCTCACAATGTTCTCACACACAATTTCCTCTCTTCCCCTCGTTCTGTCTCTCTCTCTCCCTCCACAGACAGCCTTAAGCTCCTTTTTCCAGGAGGCCAACATCCCTAGTCACCACCACCAGATGGTAAGTGCATTTTGTTCCCCCTAAAAAATAAAAAAGGGCTTACGGCATGTATTACATTCTGTCAGTGTGTTCAGGGAGCTAATTTAAGGCATGGCTGCAGTGTCGGTGGCCAGGCCAGTCTGCTCTTCCTCTTCAGTCAGAGGGACAGATTCACCAACAGGACAGGACTAGAGCCATGGGCATAGTAGTACAGCTGTGTCTGGCAGAGTGACATCACTGGAGTTATCGCTCCTGAGTAGTATAGTCTACATCCTGCTGTACTACTCCACGGTGCTTATTGGTTTTCAACACTGCCCAAGCCTTTTAGGTTAAGCTTACTTAAGATATACTGCCACATGGACCGGCACCATGCTTTTTAGTGCAACACATGTTTCATATCATGAATTCTTAAACCTTACACAATATTTTGAAACCTTTTCCTTCAACATGAATTGCATGAAAATATGCATTGTTATGCCAACTCCATATGTCAGGCACAGCGAAGTAGCTGGGTCCTAATAGCTAATTTAACCGTGATGAAAGCAATGGCACAAGGCTGGCCCCTGTTCTTGGCCCAAGCCAATTTACGCAATGCTATTCCCTAACGGCTATAGTGATCATGTGGTCCATGCATGAAACCATTTCTGCTTCAACTGACCAGTAAAAGCCCTGGAGCGGCGAGCTGGTAATGTAATGTAACGTAACGTTTACCACATGGAGGCTGTGCTGTGAGCATGCAGTGTTGACGTGCACACTGAACCCAGCCATCCCCTTATCATCTGTCTGCTGCTGCTCTGCTGCTACAACATTGTTTTGGTTTTCTCTCTTCTTTCCCTTCCTCTTGGGTGGGAGGAGCATGTTCGAGCTTGAGAGAGAGGAAGTGTGTGAGTGGCGGGGGCCAGGGTTTGTTATTATTTTCGGTGTAGCCATTACGTCACACCGCTGGAAGGTGTTTGTGTGTTTGCGAGTGAGTGTGCATGTGTACAAGTGTGTTTGTGTGTGAGGCGGGCATGTGCATGCTGGGAGGAGTGATGTAAGAGAGCTATCTGCTACAGAGGAGGAGGAAGGGCTGTTAAAGGATAGAGTGTGGAGAGTCAGTCATCAGCAGCTGCAAGCCATCTCCATGTATTGCGGGTGTTAGTCCTTCCCCCTCTCTCTCTCTCTAGGCTGCCCTGCACTCTCCTTGGGGCCTGGGGGAGCCACAGGGGAAACAGTGGGTGTGGGTAAGAAAGAGCTCCGTGTAGCAACAATAATGTAAACAACACTGCCCTCAATCAAACACTATTGACTATACATGGAGAACAAATATGTGTATATGTAAGGGACTCTTATAGCCTTAAAGCTACACCGAAGGGTCACATTTCCACAACCACTTGACATCCAGGGTTGTATTGCTTGTTGTTAACATGGGGCTGGGTTTTTATTTATTTAATTAGGCCTAGTACTTGACCTGAGAAAACAAGTCTTTTCATTACTCTGTACATAATTTAATTCATGGAAAGTGGGTAGTGCACTCTGGTGGTGGTAGTAGTGGTAGTGGTGGTAGTCGTAGTGGTGGTGGTGGTAGTCGTAGTAGTGGTGATCATAGTAGTGGTAGTAATAGTAGCACATGGCATTTGTCATCTCACCTGTTTCCCCTCTGGTGTGTGATCCCATGAGGGATGTGACTGTTTGTGTTGCTGTGGGGCTGTACAAGCTCTACCCTGTGCCTTCTGATGACAAAACAAGACCATAAATACTGTAGGAGAAGTTCTGGTTTTAGCCCATAGCCTGACCAAATATAATGATTTACTAGGACCTTCCTGTAAACGAATCAAACTGCTACCACAACTATTACCACCACTACTATTATCCCTACTACTACTACCATCACTACTATTATCCCTACTACTACTATTTCTATTATCACTACCACTACTATTACCATCACTACTATTATCCCTACTACTATTATCCCTACTACTACTACTACTACTACTACTACTACTATTATTATCACCACTACTACTACTACTATTATCACCACTACTATTACCACTACTACTACTATTACCACTACTACTACTATTACCACTACTGCTATTATCACTACTACTACTATTATCCCTACTACTACTACTACTATTATCACTACTACTACTACTATTACCCCTACTACTACTACTATTATCACTACTACTACTACTACTACTACTACTACTACTATTATCCCTACTACTACTATTATCCCTACTAATACTACCATCACTACTGTTATCCCTACTACAACTACTATTATCACTACCACTACTATTACCAGCACTACTATTATCCCTACTACTATTATCACTACTATTACCAGCACTACTATTATCCCTACTACTACTATTATCACTACCACTACTATTACCATCACTACTATTATCCCTACTACTACTATTATCACTACTACTACTACTACTACTACTACTACTACTACTACTACTACTACTACTATTATTATTATCCCTACTACTATTATTATTATCACTACTACTACTACTACTATTATTATCCCTACTACTACTATTATCCCTACTACTACTACTACTACTACTACTACTATTATTATCCCTACTACTACTACTACTATTATTATCCCTACTACAACTACTACTATTATCCCTACTACTACTACTATTATCCCTACTACTACTACTACTACTACTACTATTATCCCTACTACTTCTACTACTACTACTATTATCAATACTACTGCTACTATTATCCCTACTGCTACTATTATCACTACTACTACTACTACTACTACTACTACTACTACTACTACTACTACTACTACTACTACTATTATCACTACTACTACTACTACTACTACTATTATCACTACTACTACTACTATTATCCCTACTACTATTATTATCCCTACTATTATCACTACTACTACTACTACTACTACTACTATTACTACTACTACTATTATTATCCCTACTACTACTACTACTATTATCCCTACTACTACTACTATTATCCTTACTACTACTATTATCACTACTACTATTACCACCACTACTATTATCCCTACTACTACTACCACTGCTATTATCCCTAACACGACTATTATTTCTACCACTACTATTATCGCCACTACTATTATCCCTACCACTACTAATATTATCCCTACTGCTATTATCATTGCTTCTATTGTCCCTATCCCTACTACTGTTATCACTACTACTATTATCCCTACCACTACTACTACTACTACTACTACTACTACTACTACTACTATTATCCCTACTACTACTACTATTATCCCTACTACTACTACAATTATCCCAACTACTACAATTATCCCTACTACTACTACTACTACTACTACTACTACTACTACTATTATCCCTACTACTACTATTATCACTACTACTACTATTATCACTACTACTACTATTATCACTACTACTACTATTATCCCTACTACTACTACTACTACTATTATCCCTAATACTACTACTACTACTGTTATCCTTACTACTACTATTATCCCTACTACTACTACTACTACTATTATCCCAACTATTACTATTATCACTACTACTATTACCACCACTACTATTATCCCTACTACTACTACCACTGCTATTATTTCTACCACTACTATTATTTCTACCACTACTATTATTTCTACCACTACTATTATCACTACCACTACTACTATTATCCCTACCACTACTACTACTACTACTACTACTACTACTACTACTACTACTACTATCCCTACTACTACTACTATTATCCTTAAAACTACTATTATCCCTACTACTACTACTACTATTATCCCAACTACTACTATTATCACTACTACTATTACCACCACTACTATTATCCCTACTACTACTACCACTGCTATTATCCCTAACACTACTATTATTTCTACCACTACTATTATCCCTACTACTACTACTACTATTATCCCTACTACTACTACTATTATCCTTACTACTACTATTATCACTACTACTATTACCACCACTACTATTATCCCTACTACTACTACCACTGCTATTATCCCTAACACGACTATTATTTCTACCACTACTATTATCGCCACTACTATTATCCCTACCACTACTAATATTATCCCTACTGCTATTATCATTGCTTCTATTGTCCCTATCCCTACTACTGTTATCACTACTACTATTATCCCTACCACTCTACTACTACTACTACTACTACTACTACTACTACTATTATCCCTACTACTACTACTATTATCCCTACTACTACTACAATTATCCCAACTACTACAATTATCCCTACTACTACTACTACTACTACTACTACTACTACTACTATTATCCCTACTACTACTATTATCACTACTACTACTATTATCACTACTACTACTATTATCACTACTACTACTATTATCCCTACTACTACTACTACTACTATTATCCCTAATACTACTACTACTACTGTTATCCTTACTACTACTATTATCCCTACTACTACTACTACTACTATTATCCCAACTATTACTATTATCACTACTACTATTACCACCACTACTATTATCCCTACTACTACTACCACTGCTATTATTTCTACCACTACTATTATTTCTACCACTACTATTATTTCTACCACTACTATTATCACTACCACTACTACTATTATCCCTACCACTACTACTACTACTACTACTACTACTACTACTACTACTACTACTATCCCTACTACTACTACTATTATCCTTAAAACTACTATTATCCCTACTACTACTACTACTATTATCCCAACTACTACTATTATCACTACTACTATTACCACCACTACTATTATCCCTACTACTACTACCACTGCTATTATCCCTAACACTACTATTATTTCTACCACTACTATTATCACCACTACTATTATCCCTATCACCACTACTATTATCCCTACCACTACTACTATTATCCCTACTGCTATTATCACTGCTACTATTATCCCTATCCCTACTACTATTATCACTACTACTATTATCACTACTACTACTACTACTATTATCACTACTATTACCACTGCTACTACTATTATCACTACTACTACTATTACTACTACTGCTATTATCACTACTACTACTATTATCCCTACTACTACTACTATTATCCCAACTACTACTAATATCCCTACTACTACTACTACTACTACTACTACTACTACTACTACTACTACTACTAATGATGATGATGATGATAATATTATCCCTACTACTACTACTACTACTAATATTATCCCTACTACTACTATTACCACTACTGCTATTATCACTACTACTACTACTACTACTACTACTACTATTATCCCTACTACTACTACTATTATCCCTACTACTACTAATATCCCTACTACTACTACTACTACTAGTATCCCTACTACTACTACTACTACTACTACTACTATTATTATCCCTACTACTACTACTACTACTACTATTATCCCTACTACTACTACTACTACTACTACTACTACTACTACTACTATTATTATTATCCCTACTACTACTACTATTATTATTATCCCTACTACTACTACTACTATTATTATCCCTACTACTACTACTACTACTATTATTATCCCTACTACTACTACTACTATTATTATCCCTACTACTACTACTACTATCCCTACTACTACTACTACTACTATTATCCCTACTACTTCTACTACTACTACTATTATCAATACTACTGCTACTATTATCACTACTACTACTACTACTAATACTACTACTATTATTATCCCTACTACTACTACTATTATTATCCCTACTACTACTACTACTATTATCCTTACTACTACTATTATCACTACTACTATTACCACCACTACTATTATCCCTACTACTACTACCACTGCTATTATCCCTAACACGACTATTATTTCTACCACTACTATTATCGCCACTACTATTATCCCTACCACTACTAATATTATCCCTACTGCTATTATCATTGCTTCTATTGTCCCTATCCCTACTACTGTTATCACTACTACTATTATCCCTACCACTACTACTATTATCCCTACCACTACTACTACTACTACTACTACTACTATTATCCCTACTACTACTACTATTATCCCTACTACTACTACTACTACTAAAATTATCCCAACTACTACAATTATCCCTACTACTACTACTACTACTACTACTACTACTACTACTATTATCCCTACTACTACTATTATCACTACTACTACTATTATCACTACTACTACTATTATCCCTACTACTACTACTACTACTATTATCCCTAATACTACTATTATCCCTACTACTACTACTACTACTACTACTGTTATCCTTACTACTACTATTATCCCTACTACTACTACTACTATTATCCCAACTATTACTATTATCACTACTACTATTACCACCACTACTATTATCCCTACTACTACTACCACTGCTATTATTTCTACCACTACTATTATTTCTACCACTACTATTATTTCTACCACTACTATTATCACTACCACTACTACTATTATCCCTACTACTACTACTACTACTACTACTACTACTACTATCCCTACTACTACTACTATTATCCTTAAAACTACTATTATCCCTACTACTACTACTACTACTATTATCCCAACTACTACTATTATCACTACTACTATTACCACCACTACTATTATCCCTACTACTACTACCACTGCTATTATCCCTAACACTACTATTATTTCTACCACTACTATTATCACCACTACTATTATCCCTATCACCACTACTATTATCCCTACCACTACTACTATTATCCCTACTGCTATTATCACTGCTACTATTATCCCTATCCCTACTACTATTATCACTACTACTATTACCACTACTACTACTATTACCACTACTGCTATTATCACTACTACTACTACTACTATTATCCCTACTACTACTATTACCACTACTGCTATTATCACTACTACTACTACTACTACTATTATCCCTACTACTACTATTATCCCTACTACTACTATTATCCCTACTATTATCACTACTACTACTATTATCCCTACTACTACTATTATCCCTACTACTACTACTACTACTACTACTACTACTACTACTACTACTACTACTACTATTATCCTTACTACTACTATTATCCCTACTACTACTACTACTACTAATATTATCCCTACTACTACTATTATCACTACTACTATTATCCCTACTACTATTATCCCTACCACTACTACTATTGTCACCACTACTGCTATTATCACTACTGCTATTATTCCTACTACTACTATTATCACCACTAATACTATTACTAGCTGTACCACTATTGTAAACATTAAGGATGATATCGCAACAGTTGTAACTTGAAAGTACGTAGTGTTCAAACTCCCTTGTGAATGTGTGTATGTGTTTTGTGTAACGGTGGGCGTCATATGGGCGGCAGATGGGGTCCAGTCCAGACCTGCCCTTCCTCTCAGCCAAACCTGCTAGACAAGGCCCCAGCCACACCCTCCCAGCACAGCACAGCACTGTAGCTAAACACTGCCCAGCATACGGTTGTTATTGTTCTGTCTACCTACTCACTGCTTCACTAGGACCAAGCCTTATAGTTAGCCTTACAGCTGCATCTGGACAGTCTAAGCAGCTGTATTGCTTCTGCGTCGACTTCATTGCTTTATAGCTAAATTTGATCACTTGACTAGATAAGTCATATTTGAATATCTCCTTTACTATTGATTTCCATAACAAACAAGTTGAATAATTCACAGCTTAAAGCAAAACTCAGTCACATCTCTCCTAAGAAAAACAGGAAACCCCCTGTATGGACCACCATCTTGGGTCCTGCAGGAGGGGCAGTTTCAGTGTAGTCAACCATCACAGACCCACAGACTGAAACCATGCTTGTCCATCTCCTAACTGGAGCAGCTGCTGCTCACTCTGACAGACCTGTCACCTCACATCAACACTAAGACTGTGCCTCACTTCCCCACAATACACTCAATACTATACTGTATGCTGCACTACACTCTGCTCCCTCCACTTTCAAAATGTCTAGTATCTAGCTAGCTATGACCATGCCTGCCCCAGGCTCTAATCTGGTTTGATGACCTAATCAATTTACCTTTTCAACTTTAGACACCTCTTTTATACTATTAGATCCACATTTCGGGTGCTTGCGTGACCCTCATGTCAGCGGGGCCATGGCTGTGTGTTAGAAATCAAACAGCCCTGACCTCCTGCAATGCTAAGAAGTCCTCCGTCCTGTAATGGCTGCTAGCCTGCTACCTGATCCCTGTTGGTGTTGGGGGTGTTTCTATCCTGAGGCACCACACTCAGTCTTACAAATGATAAAGTAATTCATGGCCTCAGTGGGGACATCTGACATTTTGTGCAACTGCACAGCATGTTAAGCTGCCATGTTTCCCACAGTGAATGGATGTCGGTGGCTGCAGGGTTTAGAAACCTTGTCTTCACAAATGTTCAGCAGTTGTACTGCACACAATGCCCAAGTCTACAAGTGAACTGCCTCCCACAACAGTAACTAACTAACTAGTCTAGACTATTTGTTTTATGAACTCACCAATCATGCCTTCTATTGGTACATACAGTTCACAGCAGGCAGCAGCAATGGAAGCACCCCATGGGGACCAAATAATTGGGACAAAATGTGTTAATTAAGTGTTTGCATTCAACTTAATGTAAGTCACTCATTTTAAACCCCATGTGTCTTCTTTTTTCCAGATGTGCACTCCAAGGAACACCCCAGCCACGCCGCCTAACTTCCCCGACACCATCACCATGTTCTCCAAGCTGAGGGCGTCAGACTGCTCGGGGAGCTCCGGGGGCGGAGGTCCCACCCAGGTGTCCATGGCCTGCTCCCCCCCCTCCTCCACAGCTGGCTTCGGATCCTTCTGGGCCTCATCACCCCCCACCCACCAGCCCGTCTGGCTGCCCCCCTCCTCGCCCACAGGCCACCACATGCACCACCACCACTACCAGCACCATCACCACATGCACCAGACCCCCATGTGGCCCCCTGTGTCCCAGCCCGGCAGCGCCCAGCAGACCCCTGTTGTATCGGTCCTGCATGGCCAGAGATGAGACTACCCAGGTGTGGGAGGAAGGGGGCTGGGTAGGGAGGGAGGAGAGGGTGGGGCTGGGCTGGGCTGAGTGCAGCCTAATGAATCTACTAAGGGGGTTGGCTGTCAGGATTAAAGGGTCTTGTTGGCCAAGGGGAAAAGACACGCTACTGTTGTTTTCCTTCCTTTCTTTCTGTTTTTCTAAAATGACGATGAACAATGTCTTCTTTGGAGGACGTCTGTTTCCTCTCTCTCTCTTCATCATAACTCATCAAAGCCTGGGAAGAACCGGGGGAGAACCACTAATAACAATATGAGGAAGTGGAATAACGAAGGGGGTGGAGTCTCTGAACCCCCCCCCCAAAGGACTTTGGGAAATGTGGTTTTCTTCATCAATACAAGTCGAGCCCTGGACCCAGCAGAGCACTTACTTAGGATAGGATGTGATCATGTGATCTGCTAAAGTGCTTGATCATTGGCTGTTTTTCAAAACTCTTCTCTCCCTTGGTGTTCAATAACGCTCCAGCGATGTGACCAGATTTCACAATAACCAGCAGACGAAAACAAAATGGGACTGCAACACAAATGATGATGGTTTTGTGTTCTCGGCTGATCTTATAGCCCAGAAAAAATATGTTTTCAATATTGTTTGTGCTATGGGTATCTGTATAGTACAGATCATGGGCAAACACTGTAGCCATTTTGTCAAGTTTCATGTTGCCATGTATCCCTTTTTAAAATCTCTATTTTGTAAGTACTATGTAGCTTAGTGAAACTTGACTCCGTGGCTCCACTGCATGCTGTTGTGTCTGAGAAGTGGGCTCTTCAGTATGAGTGGACTCGAAGCTTTGGTTTAAAGTGTCTGAAAGCTGACTTTCACATCAGCGGTGTTTTAAGGAGACGTGTAAAGAAATGTTAATACTGTAATTCAGTTTGTGTTGAGATACAGCAAAGTATGCAATCATTTGAGGAAGATTGAAGCCAGATTAAAGGCTGATGCATTTTTATCATTGTTTTTGGGAACATTTTCTACCTATGGATGTCAAAGGACTCCCGAGTGGCGCATCGGTCTCAGGCACTGCATCTCAGTGCTAGAGGCGTCCCTACAGACCCTGGTTTGATTCCAGGCTGTATCACAACCGTCCGTGATTGGGAGTCCCATAGGGTGGCGCACAATTGGCCCAGCGTCGTCCGGGTTAGGGTTTGGCCGGGGTAGGCCATCATTGTAAATAAGAACAAATTCTTAACTGACTTGCCTAGTCAACTTTCTTTTGACTGATAATGTAAACTGGTTTTCAGTGACAATTATGGAAACATCTTCTGAACTCCATTGTAAATAAAGGCTCAGCAGAAACAAAGTGCAAAAGCGTTGAACTCCCTAACCTGGTTGGGGACGAGATTGAGATCTCAGTTATACTGTCAACACTGAATTTAATCTGGTTTGCAAATGTTTTGACTAACATAGATGGGTGTGAGCCATCAGTAGGCTACCTCTTCAGGTTTCTATGGGGAGTAGAGGCCCACTCAGTGATTTACTACACAACCTCTAGCAGAAGATCAACTGGTCCTACCTCTGGTTAAATGGGAGAGGCCGAATGTATTCCCTGCAGAAACAGTCGGTTTCAATGGGTCAGATTAGCAGAATCTCTCCTAGTGCTCAAAACGTGTGTAATTCCCTCTGTTAGAATAGTGGAATTACTTGATTGACTGATGATGAAATGAGTGTCTTGTCAACTAGAGTTATGAATTTAGTACGGGTTGCAAATATTTACTTAATGATTGTTCAGGCAATGTTTACATATTATGAGATTCAGTGTACTGATGAACAATGCTTCATAACCCAGAGTCTTACTTATAGGTGAGCTCTTCATACAACAGACCATGTCAGAACATTTGCAAATCTATCAATGATGACAGATGGAAAGATAGCCATTTTCACAATCATTCTCATTATAATTATCACAATAAAGAGGGAATAGGGAGGTCTGAACAGGTTACAGTTGTATACAGAGGGTACTTTATCTGAAATAATGTCACATTCATTCATGCCCTCACTAAATGATGTTTTTATATTATGCCTGCCTGCCACGTCTTCACTCAGACAATCACAATCATATTCACGTTCTTTCTTCCCTCTGGTTGAATACATGTAAAATCACATTTGTCAAGCTGTGACCTTGTGAGGAGGATTTTATAATGTACAACATGGACAGTCATGTAACGTTGAACAGATGCCACCTGGCCAATGTGGACCCTTGTCAATGTCACCAGAAAGAAGGGACACTGCTCCACTGTGATGCCATGTAGTCTGAGCTGGTTCTAAATCCATGGATCTTTTCAGATGGATATTAGAAACTCAACGGTGGTTCCTCTTGGGGTGTTCATAACACCACCTCATTCATTAACTCGTGTTCTATTAAGGGGAACGTTTGTTGTCAACTGCATGAGTTTTGGTTGGTGATTTTCCAGTTCTGTGTTTTTA
The DNA here is from genome assembly GCF_965601325.2 of Salmo salar. Taxonomy (NCBI): domain Eukaryota; kingdom Metazoa; phylum Chordata; class Actinopteri; order Salmoniformes; family Salmonidae; genus Salmo; species Salmo salar. The sequence continues at coordinate 72,415,921 of NC_138293.1, read as the reverse complement.
ACAAGGTGGGAGTGGAGGTTGGTCCCATAATGAGTGTTTCCTGCTGTGTGGATTACTGGCTCCTTCTCCTCAGTATTGTTGTGGTAACTAACACACCCAGACACAGTAGTGTTGGGTGATTATGGTTCCTGTGGTGATGTGACCCGGTCGCCATTCTCCTGCCACAGCTTTGGAATTCATCAACATATTTTATAAGGCTCTCATAAATCTCGATCAACAGTAGACCGTTTGGTCCCCCATGATATCTGTACAAACTGGGTGTTATGAAATGTTCGAACGCCATGTTCACCCATACAAGATGTGCAGAATGCCTGATGGAAATCCTAAAACAAGTCAAACACCAAGCAATTTGCAGTGCACTTGAGTAACACAAGAACTTCTCATGGACCCTCATTTACATCTCTCTAATCTGGCTTTTTATATAGATATTTCTCTCCTGTACTTTGTGTTTATTTCCCCTGTTGAAATGTGTATTTATATGTTTAATAAAATAAGGTATGATCTGCTAAGTGTTGGAGTTGTTCTGGGGTCTTGTTTTTGCGGAGAATAATGTTGGTGCTTTTCTGAAATATGGTTGCTAAGGCACATTTTAACACATAGTAACTTTGCTTTTTGAGATTTTCTGTAAGGGAACCCCTTCAGTAATGATATAACACTGCATAATACTATAGTAATCTATATATCCCTATAAGTAGTGTCTCTATAGTACAAAGGAACAAGTAGGCCTATGTAAGAGAGACAATAAACACACAGCGTGACAGTTAATTGAGGAAGGATGTGGTTAGAATTGTGTATCCAGCCCAGTTAATGTGTTAAGAGTCTGAAACTGACGTGTGTTATAACAGCGTGGCTCACAAAATGTGCCTTCACAGTCGAATTATATGCATGTGATGGTGGAGTTGTGTAAAACAGTACAGATATATTTACGTACCACAAGTAAAATTCATTGCAGACAGTCAATGAGTCAACATATGTTCACATAAGTTATATGGACATCATATGACACACATCACATATTCCATGAAGGCCCATTTATCTTTGAAAACAAAAATACATCTACCAATGGAAATGTTACATTCAGATTAACTGCCTGTCTTAAATACTCTCCTTAATACATCCAAATGCTATGAAAGGGATCACTTATACCCAGTTTATTAGGTACACCACCTTGTTCACGAGTCAGGAGACCATGGCTTGCTATATAAAGCAGGCAGACGGGCATCCAGTAATTCAATTACTGTTCGAATGAACATTAGAATGGGAAAAACTATTGACCTAAGCGACTTTGAATGCACAACTCATTGGTCCTTGTCACAGATGGGCTATTGCAGCAGACAACCACACCAGGTTCTACTCCTATCAGCTTAAAACAAGAAGAAGCAGCTCCAGTTGTCACGCGATCACCAACACTGGACCATTGATAAGTGGAAAAACGTTGCCTGGTTCGACGAATCCCGGTTCCTGTTGTGTCATGCTGATGACAGAGTCAGGATTTGGCGTAAGCAGCATAAGTCCATGGACCCATCCTGCCTGCTGTCAATGGTACAGGCTGGTGGCAGTGGTGTAATGATGTGGGGAATGTGTTCCTGGCAAAGTTAGATCCCTTGATACCAATTGAGCAATGTTTCCATGCCCTGAAGAATTCAGACTGTTCTAGAGGCAAAGGGAAGTCCAACCCAGTACTAGATGGGTGTATCTAATAAACTGGCCACTGAGTGTGTAAGGCATGGATAGAGATAAATATACATCATATTTCTCATTGACACAAAATGTGTGTAAGCAAAGCCCCTGCTTCTAGGAAATTGTCACCCCGTTCCTCACTGACAGTACAGTTTGTCCTTTCAAGTTTATTAATTCAAATCCTGACATGGCGCTACGCTAAAAGTATGCTGTGGTACCCAATGTTGTGCCATGGTTAAAAATGATATGCTATGATACCCAATGCTGTGCCATGGTTAAAAATGGTATGCTATGATACCCAATGCTGTGCCATGGTTAAAAATGGTATGCTACGATACCCAATGCTGTGCCATGGTTAAAAATGGTATGCTATGATACCCAATGCTGTGCCATGGTTAAAAATGGTATGCTATGATACCCAATGCTGTGCCATGGTTAGAAATGGTATGCTATGCCAGAGTGAGACACACATAGCTAACCCCCTTGTTTAAAACACACAGACACCAGGAGACTGCTGTAACTGGACACAGGCACGGTGACATTTGAAGGGAACGCCATCTGGGCCGGTTTTACAACCCTGGCTGCTTTGCTTCCCCAATAGATGCAGGTGGCTGACTACCATTGTTATGAGTCCACGACAGGGGTACATTTCTGTGGTAATGACAGCACGCATGAATGTCTTTCCTCTTAACATGTGATGGAACAACTTGAGACACTAATACAATGAATCAGACGTTACAGAAATTGGGTCTGTGAGAGGGAAGACATTTCAAGCCCTTAATGATACCGCTCTATAAGACCCTATATGTCAAATGAATTGCTCCATTGTGGTATTCTTCTGCATCCAAACAGTCTGGTATTTGAGGTCACCTGTCTATGAAGGTCATTGAAAATCAGGCATCATAAACCAAAATCGTAATGTAGCCACACGTAAGGTATAACACCTATAAAGCTACACTGGAAATGTGACTCAGCTATTTTGTGACTCAGCTATTTTGTTGCATGGAAACAGTGTTCATATGCCCCAGAATGTGTTCTTCCATTACAATCCATAAATAACCTAACTGACTAATATCAGACTTGATTTTCACATCTGTATGCTCCATTACAAAATGGAGACCAGGATACCCTCCTGCTGCTGCTGTAAACGGTTTATTAAAATAAGGTGTGCGGGGCTCTCTATCACCCCCTACAGGATGATGATGGGCTCTTCTTCCAACTGGCTCAGGTCCACGTGAAGCTCCAGATCTTGCTGCAGCAGCTCGCTGGTGGTGTCAGCATGGGACGAGCTCTGGGGAAGGGTAGCCTGGGACAGGCAGCCTAAAGAAGACATGGGCCGGTCCCGCACAAAGCTGCCTGAGGCTGGGGGAGATAAAGGGAGGAATGGGGGCAAGGGGGAAAGGTCAGGGGTTAGGGTTCAGGTTTCTGCTACAATCAACCTTAACAGCTGCACAGCAGCAATAGCAAAGAAGAATGCTATTTCCATGTGAGTGTTATTTCAGTACCATTCCATAGTAATCACTGTTCCAGTTAGTGAAATTGGTTTATATGTTGCAAATGGGTAATGACGCTGGTGTTGACCTACCTGAGCGGCTGCGCTGGGTCTTGGCACTCTGGGGTCGCACAGGGGTCACACAGCCCGGCTCTGTGCAGCCAGGCTTCTGGAACTGGGAGCGCATGATCTTGTCTTTGCTCTTGCACATGCCTACTGTCATTAAAACAACAACGTCACATCGCGGCCTTGACATGGGAATGACAGGACCCCACCACACCCATAGCCATACTGTACCTACACGCCCATACACCTTCTTCCAAGTCTTGAGCTAAATACTCTTTCAATACTATTTTGACTCATTCAATGGTCTCATAAATTACTGGGAATCACAACACCAAAACCCAGGCATAAAACAGTACATCTCTCTCTTTCTTCCTACAGGGCTTGATTTGTATGAACAGATGAAAAGGATATTAAGATAGAAATGATTGAATGCAAGCAGTGTTACCCCAGGTTCTATTTACAGTCTGTTACAGACACCAGGCCTGATCTTCTATAACATAGTAACATGGGGTTCTTTCCAGTGTGGAACACTATACCAACCAGAGCCCCTCCCCCAACCCCAGTGCAGCCCATTCTTATTGCTAACTCACTTCCTTAAACCCTCCTAAAATACTCCCTCCCGTAAACTAAGCTCCTCTCTCCTTCCCTAAATCTCCTGACCCTTGTCCTTCTCCAGACCCTCGTTCCTAATCCTTCATCATACACCACTTTAACACTGTATCCCTCCTCAAATTCTCATTCCCAACCAAACAGCCCACTTTCTTTCTCAACCTACCCCAACTTTTCAGTCTCCTCCCCATTCTCTCCTGACCCTTCACCTCCCACTTCCCCATGATGTCCCCCCTCACTCTTCCTCCCCACTTTACTCTTTATCTCTGCATCCCTGCACTGCGAGCCCAACTCTGGACACATTGTCCAGGGAGCGAGAGAGAGGAAACAGGCTAAGGGCAGTTGGGGCCTGGACAGAAGGCACAGTGTCATCATCATCTTAACCTGACGCGTTGTGTAACTGGGCCCAGGGGTGACAGTGAATCCTCGGAAGTGTGCTTCACTGTCAATGAGGAGTCCATATGGGCTGTCAGAACTGGAGTCTGGACCTCACCTCTCTCCCAGGCCCGGACCATGACAGCTGCCCACAGCATGCAGACATGTCACACTTAACATTAGGTGACTTTTTGGAGCGATGGCGTAAAAATACAAAATGGACCAGTGGGAATAGTTTTACTGCACTGCAGTTGCTTGAATTGAGTAGCATGAATTAAGTAGTCTAGCTTTTGTTCACAATTGTCCAGATTCCATTTTCTTTTCAATACATGTAATTCCACTCTAAAAATACACAGTACTGTAGAGTAGAGCTGAATATAATCCCAGTCCAGAACCCTGTACCGTCTTTAGGAAAGATGGTGGGTAGTCTGGCATCCACAGTCTTGACCGATCTGGTTTTCAGGCGGCCCTTGTAGATATGTCCGTCCAATCCCAGGATGTCCACCTCCTCCGGCTGACCAATAGGCACAAGGACAAGGTCAAATATTTTCATACCTAACTGTCAAATACACCTCAAATATACTCTGTACTCAACATGATAACTTGTATAAATGGCTCAACAAACGTGATCGACCAGGTGTATTCCTATGGGCTTGCAGTGGTTTAGTTATCTGTCAGTACAGTAACCCACAGTAGGTGAGGTTGGTCTCACTCACCTGAATGCGCAGTGGGGAGCTGGAGACGGGCGGTGTCTCCTCCTCAGCCTGGATGAAGTGGCTGATGTGCTGCAGGCGGGTGTAGCGGCGGTTGGGGTAGGTCACGGTGTGGCTGCCTCCACAGCTCCGGGACATGGCCAGGTAACTGTAGTCTGCCATCTCTGGGATGCGCTCGCTAGGATGGACACAGGAGTGGAGGTTGAAGGTCGGAAGATAAACACTTCTAGAGGTTTTAAACAGACCTGACAATACAGTATTTATAGTTTGTAGGTAAATTGGGTCACCTTGCCTCCCTGACCCTTCTCTAAACCATAACAAAGCAATATGGACAACTTTTTGGTCCTTCCCCTGTTTCAATACATGTGTTCCCGGCTTCCCTGCCTGACCCTGGCCTGACTGACTGACTCACTGCTTGGGCAGACTCTGGCTGGTCCTCTGCAGCGGGCTCAGGATGTCTGGATAGCGGGAGGGCCCGATCTCCCTCAGAGCCCCCTGGCTGTAGGTGCACTCTGGGCCAACTAGATGGCTCTGCACTCTCTCTATCTGCCTACACATCATGGTGTGGATCCTCTGCACCTGCATCATGGCCCTTTCGGAGCTGGCCATCTCAAAGTGGCTGTGGTTGGTCCCTGGCCTCAGGCTGAGATGGAGGGAGAGCTGGCTAATTTCAGACACTTGTAACTATGGAACACTTCTGACTGATCTAGCGTGGGTGTTAGGTCTTTGGGGGAAAGATAAAGTTGACTACGCTGTATATTGGATATTGGGACACTGGCACCCTCTGCTGGTTAAAATGGGGCCAAGTAAGAGTTTCAGTTGTGATGTTTGACGGAAATGTCTAGCAGTATGACTCTCTGCTCTCACCTTCTGCAATGCTGGCGAACCTGCTCAAGCTCATAGATGGTGTACGGTCGGTTGGACTTGTGGGAGGGTAGGCCAGGAGTGGAGGGCACGGTGACCAAGTGCCTGTTGTCCAGTGGAGAGAGAGAAAAAAGAAAGAGAGGTAGGTGAATAAGCAGCACCACAATCCTATTATTTCAATTTCCACAATGTCTGTGTGTACTGTATAAAAATAGGACATTATTATAATTTACTTACGGTCCTGGGGTAAGCATATCGACTGGGCGGTCGCAGGAGATGCAGTGGAACCTTGCCACAAGCTGTCTATGAAAGGGACGTAACAAAGACAAATCAAAACCAAACTTTATTGGTCACATACACAGATTTGCAGGTGTTATAGCAGGTGCAGCAAAATGCTTTTGTTTCTAGCTCCAACAGCACAGTAGAATGTCTAGCAAATATAATACAAATACACAAATAATCAAGAAACAAACAAACAAACAAGAAATGACAATCCAGAGTAGATATATCTGAGTGAGCATGTGTCAGAATCCAGAATATAAATACGTGGTGTGTGTATAGACAGTATATCATTTGGAAGGAAAATAGTGTGTACAATAGTAGGTATATTAGGATGCGCTATGAACAGAATACAGTATATACTGTACATACACAGTGAGTAAACAACAGTATACAAACAGAACATAGAAATATAGGCAGAATATAGAGAGATAAAATGAATGCTAAACACAGGAAGACAATGAAGGCATCATCATGTAGAACTCCATAGAGGAACCTGGACTTATCCAGCCATCATCCCTCCTGGGCCTGGCTGTGACCAGTGACTTACTTCCTGATGCCTGCAGCGTTGTCCTCCTTTGGGGCAGGCTGGGCCTGCAGCTGCTTACGGATGCTCTTCCAGCAGTCCTCTAGCTGCTTCTTCACAGGATCCAGCTCAATCCGGTCCAGCTACACAGATAGACAACAGATGTACTACAGGGATCCCAAAGATATAAACTACCACCAGACACTCCAGACAGACATTCCATGAGATTTTTACAAACAATGCTATCTGTCACTATAAACACGTTCGTAAAACACTTAAAAACTTGCGACATACAGACTTGTGAGATATATGTATTGGTGATAGCATAGTAATAACAGCAGAACATGGTGCGTATCAATGGACATGTAGGCCTATTATAAAAACATCCATTTAGCAGGGTAACTTCCTGCTCAGTCCCACCTTGCACTCCATCTCGGTGGAGATTTTGTCAATGATTTTGTGCCAGTCCTGCTCCTGGCCGGTGATCTTGCTGAGCAGCTCCTGGAACATGGTGTTGAGCTCCTCTGTCATGGAGACAAACTGCATGCGACTCACCTTGGTCTCCAGGGCACGCTTGTCTGCTTTCTACAGGAAGAGAGGAGATGCAGTCAGGGCAATGGCAGTACTAGTGTGGGCTTGTAAGGGTTAGGTGAAACCTGTATGGACTTGTAAGGGTTAGGTGAAACCTGTATGGACTTGTAGGGGTTAGGTGAAACCTGTATGGACTTGTAGGGGTTAAGTGAAACCTGTATGGACTTGTAGCGGTTAGGTGAAACCTGTATGGACTTGTAGTGGTTAGGTGAAACCTGTATGGACTTGTAGGGGTTAGGTGAAACCTGTATGGACTTGTAGGGGTTAAGTGAAACCTGTATGGACTTGTAGCGGTTAGGTGAAACCTGTATGGACTTGTAGTGGTTAGGTGAAACCTGTATGGACTTGTAGGGGTTAGGTGAAACCTGTATGGACTTGTAGGGGTTAAGTGAAACCTGTATGGACTTGTAGCGGTTAGGTGAAACCTGTATGGACTTGTAGCGGTTAGGTGAAACCTGTATGGACTTGTAGGGGTTAGGTGAAACCTGTATGGACTTGTAGGGGTTAAGTGAAACCTGTATGGACTTGTAAGGGTTAAGTGAAACCTGTATGGACTTGTCAGGGTTAGGTGAAACCTGCATGGACTTGTAGGGGTTAGGTGAAACCTGTATGGACTTGTAGCGGTTAGGTGAAACCTGTATGGACTTGTAGGGGTTAGGGGAAACCTGTATGGACTTGTAAGGGTTAGGTGAAACCTGTATGGACTTGTAGGGGTTAGGTGAAACCTGTATGGACTTGTAGGGGTTAAGTGAAACCTGTGTGGACTTGTAGGGGTTAGGTGAAACCTGTATGGACTTGTAGGGGTTAGGTGAAACCTGTATGGACTTGTAGGGGTTAAGTGAAACCTGTATGGACTTGTAGGGGTTAAGTGAAACCTGTATGGACTTGTAGGGGTTAAGTGAAACCTGTATGGACTTGTAGGGGTTAAGTGAAACCTGTATGGACTTGTAGGGGTTAGGTGAAACCTGTATGGACTTGTAGGGGTTAAGTGAAACCTGTATGGACTTGTAGGGGTTAGGTGAAACCTGTATGGACTTGTAGGGGTTAGGTGAAACCTGTATGGACTTGTAGGGGTTAGGTGAAACCTGTATGGACTTGTAGGGGTTAGGTGAAACCTGTATGAGCTTGTAGGGGTTAGGTGAAACCTGTATGGACTTGTAGGCGTTAGGTGAAACCTGTATGAGCTTGTAGGGATAAATACATATGTGTATGAACTTGTGTATGGACACATATGGGCTTGGTAGGGTTTAGCATGGGCTGGTACAGGTGAACTTGAGCATGTTGGGATTTGTAGGTACCCCTACAGTGAGGGAAAAAAGTATTTGATCGCTTGCAGATTTTGTACGTTTGCCCACTGACAAAGAAATGATCAGTCTATAATTTTAATGGTAGGTTTATTTGAACAGTGAGAGACAGAATAACAACAACAAAATCCAGAAAAACGCATGTCAAAAATGTTATAAAATGATTTGCATTTTAATGAGGGAAATAAGTATTTGACCCCTCTGCAAAACATGACTTAGTACTTGGTGGAAAAACCCTTGTTGGCAATCACAGAGGTCAGACGTTTCTTGTAGTTAGCCACCAGGTTTGCACAAATCTCAGGAGGGATTTTGTCCCACTCCTCTTTGCAGATCTTCTCCAAGTCATTAAGGTTTTGAGGCTGACGTTTGGCAACTCCAACCTTCAGCTCCCTCCACAGATTTTCTATGGGATTAAGGTCTGGAGACTGGCTAGGCCACTCCAGGACCTTAATGTGCTTCTTCTTGAGCCACTCCTTTGTTGCCTTGGCCGTGTGTTTTGGGTCATTGTCATGCTGGAATACCCATCCACGACCCATTTTCAATGCCCTGGTTGAGGGAAGGAGGTTCTCACCCAAGATTTGACGGTACATGGCCCCGTCCATCGTCCCTTTGATGCGGTGAAGTTGTCCTGTCCCCTTAGCAGAAAAACACCCCCAAAGCATAATGTTTCCACCTAAATGTTTGACGGTGTGGAGGGTGTTCTTGGGGTCATAGGCATCATTCCTCCTCCTCCAAACACGGCGAGTTGAGTTGATGCCAAAGAGCTCCATTTTGGTCTCATCTGACCACAACACTTTCACCCAGTTGTCCTCTGAATCATTCAGATGTTCATTGGCAAACTTCAGATGGGCATGTATATGTGCTTTCTTGAGCAGGGGGACCTTGCGAGCGCTGCAGGATTGCAGTCCTTCACGGCGTAGTGTGTTACCAATTGTTTTCTTGGTGACTATGGTCCCAGCTGCCTTGAGATCATTGACAAGATCCTCCCGTGTAGTTCTGGGCTGATTCCTCACCCTTCTCATGATCATTGCAACTCCACGAGGTGAGATCTTGCATGGAGCCCCAGGCCGAGTGAGATTGACAGTTCTTTTGTGTTTCTTCCATTTGTGAATAATCGCACCAACTGTTGTCACCTTCTCACCAAGCTGCTTGACGATGGTCTTGTAGCCCATTCCAGCCTTGTGTAGGTCTACATTCTTGTCCCTGACATCCTTGGAGAGCTCTTTGGTCTTGGCCATGGTGGAGAGTTTGGAATCTGATTGATTGATTGCTTCTGTGGACAGGTGTCTTTTTTACAGGTAACAAGATGCGGTTAGGAGCACTCCCTTTAAGAGTGTGCTCCTAATCTCAGCTCGTTACCTGTATAAAAGACACCTGGGAGCCAGAAATCTTTCTGATTGAGAGGGGGTCAAATACTTATTTCCCTCATTAAAATGCAAATCAATTTATAACATTTTTGACATGCGTTTTTCTGGATTGTTTTGTTGTTATTCTGTCTCTCACTGTTCAAATAAACCTACCATTAAAATTATAGACTGATCATTTCTTTGTCAGTGGGCAAACGTACAAAATCAGCAGGGGATCAAATACTTTTTTCCCTCACTGTATGGTCTTGAATGGACTTGTGGAAGGTTGTCTAGACTAACATCAACATGTGAGAACTTGTGAGAGTTCACCTGAGTTGAGTATAACACACTGAGGGAAAGCTAAACTATGCCATGTTGTGGTGAGAGACTCACGATTTCAATCTCCATCTCCACAAGCTCTTTGTCAGCTTTCTTCTCATCCAGTTCTTCCATGGACTTGTACAGATGCTGTGACAGAAAGACATTACTGAGAATCATCTTTCTGTGGCTTGGAACAGAAGTACAGCATGGAGCATCTCCTATTCCCCTATGGGCCTCCCCCTGCTGCAGCCCTCCCTACCAGACTCACGTCGATGTGGACCTGTTTCTGGCTGTGCTCCTCAATCAGGTGGTTGGCTGTGCTGTGGAGCTTCTCACACTCAGCCTGCAGCTGCATGATGGCTCCCTGAACGTCATTCATCAGCTCAGAGCTCTGGCAGAAACAACACAGAGAGACAGGGTTCTATATGTGTAATACACAGCCATGGCCCCACTGCCATGGAGCGCGCTGGCACTGACACACTCCTTTCCCTTAACACACTGCTGCCCTGCTAGAGCTTCCCTTACATATCATCTCAAAACGTTTCCCTCCCTCAGGGTTCAACATAACAGACCCATTATTTGATTTAAAACCCTTTGGTATTCTGTTTCATCCTCTATCCTGGCCCTGCCTTTAGTACCTCTGCTCCAGGTCTGCCTCCTCCCTGCTGATTCATGAATCTGCTAACCAGGCCCTGCAGATTCTCATAGCGCTGGAACAGCTGGCTGACCTTCCTGCTCACGTCTACAGAGCAGGAGGGGCACATGGAGCCTTGCTGCCCGCCTGCCTGACCCCTGGGGCTCCTGCTGGAGGCTCTGGGAGAGCAGCGAGGAGGAGGACGCCATCATGTCCTCCAGCATGCCTCGCAGGTTGTCCATCTGCGATGAGAGGGCAGTGTGAGGGCCATGTTGGGGCCACTAGCTGCTACATTATGGATGATGCTGTCTAAGCTATATTCTACAGTTGAAGGTTTTACACTCTGGTGTTAGACCTGACAGTGTATTCAAATGTCTATATGCACTGGAATATGTCTGTCTGTCTGTCTGTCTGTCTGTCTGTCTGTCTGTCTGTCTGTCTGTCTGTCTGTCTGTCTGTCTGTCTGTCTGTCTGTCTGACCTGATCCTGTAGCTGTCTGTCTTTCTTGGTCTTCTGCTCAGCCTTCAGCAGTAGCACCTCTTCCTCCACTTTCTGCACTGCGTTCCTGAACACAGAGTGGTGGAACAGGAGCACCAGGCCATGAGGAGCAGGCCACCACCTCTCTTCCAATGGAAAACTACCACATCTCAACTGGCCATAAAACTGCTGAGGGAAGAACGGCTCGTAATAATGTCCGGAACAGAGCAAATGGAATGGCATTGAACACCTGGAAACCATGTGTTTGATATATTTCATACCATTCCACTGATTCCTCTCCAGTAGTTACCACGAGCCCGTTCTCCCCAATTAAGGTACCGCCAACCTCCTGTGTTACAAATTACTTAGAATACCAAATTATATCAAATGTAGTTTCCATAATAAACTATCTATCATTTCTATTTAGCCTTCCTGTGTGCTTCTGTGTCGTTGTTTACCTGAGGTATAATATCTGCAGTCTGAGCTGTCCTTGCTTAGGAGAGTCAGAGGAGTCCTCACTGTCTGACCCTGTTTCTGAGCCTCCCTCTGAGCCCTGAACTGTCCCTATGTTCAGAATCAGCTGCTCCAGTTCTCCCAGCTACGACAGGGACATGGGGCCATCAACAATGTGTGTGTGTGTGTGTGCGTGCGTACATCTTCCTCGCTCACCTTGGCTCTGTCACCCATCAGGCTGTCGACCAGAACTCTCAGATGATTCAGTTCATCCAACAGTTTGTCTGGCACATCCCTGTCACCTACACATTCAGGACAAAAATGGTCATCCCACACAAAAGACATCATTCAGTAAAAGCAAACATAGAATAGCCATACACTATCCAATCTCCACATTGTTATCTTACCCATGTCAGTGAGGAGCTCCCGGAGGTGCTGGAGCTGGGCCTGGTCGGCCTTGCCTGCTTCCAGCAGCTCTACTCTGGTCTCCAGGGTGTTGTGTCTCTCCCTGAGCCTGCCCACGTCCCTCAGGGCCTCCACTGTCTCTGGGTAACGCTCTGCCCCGCTGGCCACACGAGACAGGGGTTTGCTGCCCACCATCAGAGCTCCATCAGAGAGGGACTGCTGGGGCAGTGCCCCCCCATGCTGGCTGGCAGTGACAGTTCCAGGAGTGAAGGCAGCAGCTCCATCAGAGAGGGACTGCTGGGGCAGTGCCCCCCCATGCTGGCTGGCAGTGACAGTTCCAGGAGTGAAGGCAGCAGCTCCATCAGAGAGGGACTGCAGGGGCAGTGCCCCCCCATGCTGGCTGGCAGTGACAGTTCCAGGAGTGAAGGCAGCAGCTCCATCAGAGAGGGACTGCTGGGGCAGTGCCCCCCCATGCTGGCTGGCAGTGACAGTTCCAGGAGTGAAGGCAGCAGCTCCATCAGAGAGGGACTGCAGGGGCAGTGCCCCCCCATGCTGGCTGACAGTGACAGTGCCAGGAGTGAAGGCAGCAGCTCCATCAGAGAGGGACTGCTGGGGCAGTGCCCCCCCATGCTGGCTGACAGTGACAGTGCCAGGAGTGAAGGCAGCAGCTCCATCAGAGAGGGACTGCTGGGGCAGTGCCCCCCTATGCTGGCTGGCAGTGACAGTGCCATGAGTGAAGGCAGCAGCTCCAGTGTTGGCATTGGCAGAGGTGCTGAAAGGAGTCATGGTGGTCATGACAACTGATGTGGGGACAGCGACTGAGTGCCTGATTTCCTATTGGAGAAATAGCTACCATCAACACAAAGCTAATGTCTATTCCTATGTCTTGTATATGATTGCTTGATAAAGGAATCTCACTCTTTCAAGCAAGACATAAGACATGCCTTTTGCAGATTCTGTTGCTCGCTAACCAAGGTGGTCTGCATGATGTCCCAGGTTACACACTGGATGAGCTCGTCTGGGTCTGGGTAACGCCCAACTCTGTCCTGCAGCTCTTTCTGTGATAGAGAGAAGACAAGAAGAAGAGGAAGTCATGATTAATCTCTTTTTACTAGAGTTAGCTACTACAGTACTATACTATTGTTTGTCTCCTCTTAACAATACAGTATATAATTTCTGAGCTTGGAAAGTAGTCTCCTCAGTTCCAACTCACGGTGGCAGAGTCCAGGTTGTCCAGTCGGTGGCAGTACTGTTCCACTTCGTTGATTCTGTCAACCAGCTCACTCATGTTCAGCTGGAACCCAAAAACACCCAGAGCAACGTCATGCTACCAGATGGAAACAGATATGTAGGATGATCCCTATTATCCTCACTCTATTGTTGGGGTGAGTGACAGGCCAGGTTGCCAGAGATAAGCTGTGGCTCTTTGATGCTGTTGCCCTCTGTATGACTCCATGTCCCCTACAGAGAGTGATGGGGGGAGGGGACCAGCGCCAGGGTGGATCGGGCTCTACATGACGCTATATTTCACCACTGTGTGGGGTGGTGAGATGGAGAAGGATTCCCTAGTGATGAGCACTGGGTATATCCCCTACTGTAGATTCATGAGGGAGATGAGCAAGGTTGCCAAATGTTGTCTGTCTGCAATCCTACCTCACTATGAGGGTTTGCCAGTATGGATGTGTGTCTGACCTGGTTGAGTTGGTTCTGGAGGCTCTTGACCTCTTTCTTCAGGTCGTCTCTGGACTCCTTCAGGTCCTGGATCTCCTTCAGCAGATCCTGGATCAGCGACATAGACTGGAAACACAACAGAGTGTGTTCGAAGGACTCAAAGCTCAAAGAACCTCACATCACTGGTCAGATCACTTAACACAATCATTACTTTTTGTCCATTTCTGTTATGATGACTGAATCGTAGGCTATAGAAATAAAGACGGTCGCACACGCGATATATAAGCTCCCAGTAATGTATTGGGTAAACCTCCAACATTTCGGCATCACGGTGCCTTATTCAGGGTGAATCAACACGCATGGTGATCTCTTTGCATTAGGTCTAAAGCTTTTTCACAGCCTCTTCATGCCCAAAACACTTGAAACTGACTCAGCCCAGTTCTCTAATCTCCCAAAGTAAGACTCTGTGAAACTTTGAAGCGGTCAGGGGACTCAGTATGGTAGAAATCCCCCTGACCAAAGCCATATGTGTGACTATTCCCCTGGCTACTTCCTTTGAAGATCAGTAGGAAGATCCTAAACCCCTTCATTTAGGAGGGATTCCAAAACCCCTCTCCGTGGCTCCATCCAGTTGACATTTCACCCCAAGGGAGGTTACCAGGACACCACCATCCATATGCAGTAGATGAGATACACAAGCTGTTACAAAGCAGCGGTAGGACCTGTCTGTCTCCAGATAATCCATGTTTTTCAGAGTACATAACCCCTGCCCATATGGAACCACTCCACTCTTTAACACAGCTGAGGCCTTGTTGACAGAGTAAACCCACACATTTGCTCTGGGTGTTGCAAATTAGAAATAGCTTGTGTTTACTAAGCAAAGTTGAAACAGGTGGCTTTGAACGTATTGACCAGAGTTCCGGTGGGTTTTTCTAATGCACCCAGACATGAAATGACGCATAGCGACCCCACTGAGCTGCACAGGCCGTCAAACAATTGGCTGAATAACTAATAGGTTGTTAAGTGAGCTGTAAACGTGGAAGTGATATATGACCTGCGCGTATGGAATTTCTGGAGGAGACCACCTTTTCATTGATCGCCTCGAGCATCTCAGAGACATGAGATTAGGCAAAACATGATCAAATCTTGCAAGCAGGACATACACTACAATATTCTAATCTGGCAACCAACCCAACTCCTAATGACAAACAGAGAGACAATCAACTGTATTCGTCACATTTTGATGAGTGGGTCCAGGGTATGGTTCATTTCCTATGCGATTCCTATGACACTTTAAAAGCTCCTTGTGAGGCTGATTGGACATATTGAGTTCACAGGAATATATGATAATTGCCTACATCAGCAAACAGTAGGCAAAATGTATGCATCGTCCTATTCCCTCAAAGGAGCTGGGCTCCCTAACCAGGGGACGTCCCCAACTGTATCTTCCTCAGACACAATGTCCCTAGTACTCTGTCTGTTTGTCTGTGAGGATGTTGTTTGGACAGAGTGCCCAACCTCCTTCCTGTTTCTGCCACAACATCTGGGTCAGCATCATCCACAAGTCTGTTGCAAATGGTAACGGCCAGGACAACATAAATACAAGCCCCTTCTGACAACAAGCAAAAGTCCAGTACAAGGGGTAGGAAATGAGTAACTAACATAATATAAGAACACTGACTTTTACTGTCCCAACGATAAGGAAGTTATTTGCGATTGGGAAGATAGCCATCCGCTCTACCTCCCTGTTACTCTTTAGTCAGCCATTAACTGGCTCTGACTAAGATGGCCGGTGGCCTGGAATCCTTCCACGCCACTGTGAACACAGAGCGCCACTCAGGCAGACTTTTTGCTACCCTCTCAGATCCAGGACATGTACCCTGTGGGATCACAGCGGAGCACACCTTTATCAACCACAACAATCCCCTGATAACCTCTGCCATGGGTTAAGAAGAAAGGGACCCTGGCTAAGGTCCTGTATGCAGGAAATACAATATGCTGCTCTGAGTTGTGAGGCAGAAACTGATGGATATTGTGTCTTAGTGGGGTCTTCAGGGATATGGCAGACAGGACCAGAGAAGGCCAGACAGGGCCAGCGAGGCTACATGAATGTTTCAGAATGATTCAGAGGATTTTCAGAGGCACCTTTGCCTGTAACCACTGGCTGTCCCTCCCTCATATCACCTGAGTGTTAACTGGGCAGGTCTGGGCAACATCAGTGAAGAGTCCTGTGCAATCTTTCATCTTCCTACTTGCTTTATTTACACAGACTGTCATGTCTCTATCAGTGTCCATATTTCAAACTCATTTCAGATAACAGCAGAGATACAGTTCAGAGTGTGGTATGAAGTACTGGACCGACACTGATTCTAAATTGGGTACACCCCAGGAGGTTGGTGGCACCTTAATTGGGGAGGACGGGCTTGTGCTAATGGCTGGAGCTGAATAGGTGGAATGGTTTCAAACACATCAAACATATGGAAACCACGTTTGACTCCATTCCATTAATTCCATTCCAGCCATTACAATGAGCCGTCCCCTCTCAGCAGCCTCCCCTAGTGATCTGTACTACTCAGCTATTCATTTTGTTCCACAGCATACACAGCATACACAGGAGTGGTGCTTCTCTTTGGGGAGTTGCCTTTCCTTTGGAAACTGGAACAGAGACACAGCGAGGTAATTTGAGAAGACAGTGTGGTGCCCATCACCTATTGTACTGTGCTCTGTCATCAATATCCTTATCCAGTGTTGAGTGTTCTGAAATGCTCACCATTCACCACACAGACAGGCCCCCAGCTGCGGGACAGCGCTTTGATGAGCAAGCACTCCAGGACTTAATACAGATAAGAGGGGGTGAATTACTTGCCAGCAGCATATCCCCCTGCATTCCACTGCTGGCTTGCCTCAGAAACAATGTAGTTGGTCCTGGTCGGTACCTGAATGTGAGACAGAATGCTGCTGGAAGGCCAATAGGTGGCACTCTTCCCTCTGTTCTAAGGAGATTCCAGTGCCCCAGAGCTGTCTTTCAGTGTCCTGACTCTGTGGTCACTAAAGATCCCATGGCACTTATCGTATGAGTAGGGGTGTTAACCCCGGTGTTGTGGCTAAATTCCCAATCTGGCCCTCATACCATCATGGCCACCTAATCATCCCTAGCTTCCAATTGGCTCATTCGTCCCTTCTCCACCCAACAATAACTCTTCCCCATGTCGTTGCTGTAAGAGAATATGTTCTCAGTCAATTTACCTGGTAAAATAAGGGTCAATAAATAAACCTCAGACTCTAACATCTGTCACAAGATGGATGTCTAGTCTAGAATACCCAGTGGAACTGTAATGTAATCCTATTTCTTGACCGTTATGGCCATTTTTCTTTGACCACAAAATTATGTTTTGGGACAGATTCCCAAAAATGATTTGGGGCCTATCTTACGACAAGCAAAATTGTGCATCACAGACAAATCAAAGTTTCAACACAGTTTTGACTGTTGATCAAGGGAGGCAGCACTGCCACAGCAGCAGTGTTCAACTTTCACCTGTCCTCGCATGACATTATTTCAATTTATAATACAATTATAACTCAGCAATGACAGTGTGATTTTAAGAATTACATTTTGAGGAAGAGCCTGTCTCACCTTGGACACGCCGTCCTCACTCGCCTGAGCCTTGCGGCGGAGCTGCATCAGTTGCCACAAGTCGTTGACCGGTGTTGTGGTTGAGGCAGTGCGGCTCAGAAGATCTGTACCGCTAGGAAGCTTCTCCAGCGCGGCCATCTGTCTCTCTATCTGCCGAAGTTTGTCTTCCATGTGATGGTACGGGCTAGAGGACTTGGTCAGATGCGCCACAGTGCCATGGGGCTCCTGTGGCGGGGCATCCTGCTCTCTCCAGCCAGTGGTCACATTTTGGATTTTCAGGTGTCCCAGGATAGCGTGGAGGAGGGTATGCAACGCATTGAGGTTGACTGCTCCAACTTCAGGTGTCCCGATCGACAGGTTCACCAAATCGAACAAACTAATGTCAGCTGACATTTTGTCTCACACTACTTTTGAGTTAATGTTATTAAAAAGTATTTCCGAGGGACATGAAAGATATATCTTCTTCCAATATTGACATCTTTTTTTGTAAAAATTCAACGCCAGAATGATTCAATTAAATAACATGAGATAAAAAAAAAACGACAGGATCGAACGCAAAAAAAAATTGAAATGTAAAATTATAGAAAAAAATACTCTTTGATTCTTCTGTACTAAATAGAAAGTGTCTGTAAATTAGAATTAAATATTCCCTACACAGTTACTTTTCAACACCTTTTCATTGCTACTCAATCTCGGTTGTTTCTTACTCCAATGCCATTTCTAACCTTGTTTTAGAAATTGTTTCAATTTGGTTCTAATCTCTCACGCCTACCATAGAACCGTATTGGACGTAACAATGACAGCGAGTACAGTTCTCTTTTGTGATTGGATGTAGCCTCCTTCCATTACACAATAATTGCATCCCACATTGTGACTCACAGCGTCCCTGGTTGCTGAGCAACAAGGCAGAGGCGGGCATCAAATCCTCATCAGGTAGGACAAGGGTTGTGTTGTTGAGAAAGTATGCAAAGCATCACCTGTTCTCACCCCAGGTATGCAAAAAGGAGCATACAGACACGAAAAAAAGGCTCAAAATATATATTTTTTTATAATAACAAAAATGTAAAAAACAAGCGTGCATATCCTGGTGCCTTTCTAAGTAACTACATTCAAGTATAAAATCTAGTTCATAAACCAAAAGACAGTTTATTCCCTCAAAATCCTATTGATTGCCTCACATCCAATAGCTCTGGCTCGGAACAATCTTCAAACTCAGTTTTCATATGCCACAGAACTGAACTCTACATTAAGCAATCCACACAATGAATGAAATGATTCATGAATTAGACTATACATTTTTGGCAAGGAGGAACACAAACACTGTAAATAGTTTGTGACCTCAATCGAAATTGCACGATGAAAATGTAGAACAAAAAATGCTTGATGTTTGCAGAGTGCAAAGGCCATTGTTTCAATGTGAGTTCTAAATAAAACCATAGCCTTATAAACTCATAAGCTCAAGAGTTCTTCAATGTGACATTTTAACAGAGCAATATAACCTAGAGCAGTTTAGACATAAAAATTCTGGTCTACATTTTGTAATTCACCATTCATCCAACAGCCATGCCATCATCCTCAATACACTATCTATGGCCTTTTCGATCCCACTTTTGACAAAACCTATGGCATACTACAGATACTCTGAAAGTGTGATGCAAATATTGACAAAGAAATAACATTTAGAGCATTGTTCAACAATTTCGTACAGATATCACTATAACAAAAATAATATAAATTGCAATAAGCTAGTGTATATTGGTCTTGATAATTTCTCCTTTTATGACAAATGCCATTTTACAAGAAATCTAGATGCAGTGGAGTCCTGATAAATGCAATGGCTTGGGAATGTTCTAAATGTGTATACTAAATCTGAGCATGCAGAAGTGAAAAGTGTATTTGAATTTGAACTGATAAACTGTACTGAATGTAAACAGAGTTTGTACATATCCAATGTGCGCTTATCAAGAATCGACTGTACTACGTTTTCTTTTTCTATCAAATTGAAGTAGTATAATAAGATTGATGTTGAGACTGGAAACCTTGGTAGGAATAGCAGTCTAGCCAAACCTTAGTCAATGACTACAGCACATTGAAACCAACCAGCTGAACATCTACATGAAGACAGAAGCACAGTGAACGACATTGAACATGAAAATAAAGGCTCCTCTGTGCACATCTGATTCACTCCAAGTAAAATATACAGTATTTAAGTGTATCTTCCACTTGAAAGGCAAAAATCAAAAGAGCTGTGAATGACTGTGCTAAAACAGTGTTACTACAGTCTCTGCTTATTGGAATCAATAGAGCTGTGAATGACTGTGCTAAAACAGCGTTACTACAGTCTCTGCTTATTGGGGCTGAGGTGGGCCAGTCAAACTGTCAGTTGAAGAATTCCAAAGGATAGCTAGGTTGATAGGAAGGTTTTACACCGACTCTTCCCCAGATGACCCGTCCAGCTGTGAATAGCTCCTCTCACCGTGACCCCCTCCTCCCATTGGTTGTCATATGCTGTCATAGTCAGTGTCCCGTCGGCTGGAGACCACCACCCACTCAGCCACGAAGAAGGATAGCGTGCCCAGGAAGCCCACCACAACCATGATGAGCAGCTGCCAGTGCAGCAGGAGATAGTTACTGTAGAAGAAGGCCAGGGCTGCAGTGATGGACTGTGGAGGACAAGAGCACCAAGTTACACCACTGTAATACAGCAACTGTGGTTAGCAAGTATGGAGAATCATCAAGGGATATACCAAGCAAATAGCTCAATGTTATATTTCTTCAAATCATTCAGAGTAATACATTATCACCATAGATAGCAAACCATATCGTGTGTGTAGGCCTAACAGATATCAATGTACCTGGACAAACTTGAAAACGGCAAAGGCAGGAGCACTGTCCTCCCGGAACATGAATCCCACAATGCTCAGCAGTTGGGTGTTGAAGCAGCTGTCCCCCAGGCCCAGCAGGAAGCTGCACAGCAGAGCCACCTCAACACTGAACAAACAACATAACAGGTTAAGCAATTTAGGCAACGCCACGCCACCTCAACACTGAACAGACAACATCCCAGGTTAATACAGACACGAAACCTTATACAATCTGCAGTAACCTGATAGAGTTCAAATGCAATTATGCACAACTGCTACACTTAACATAATGTTCATGTCCTGACCTGCTGTATTCTTATGCAAAGTACAGAGAATTGTTATAATAGTAATCTATGGTCATTGTTTTATGGGCCAACTGAGTAAGCCCTGCTGTGTACCTGGGGGTGATGTATGCCTGCAGGTGTGTGCCCTCTTCTGGGGCAATAGGGGCATCACTGGCGATGTTCAAGAAGATCAGGTAAAAGGCCATGAAGTGAGTGATCAGCCCCAGCAGCACGACCGGGTTCCTCCCAAACCGGTTGCACTTGTTCAGCATCCCAAACACGCCCCCTCCTGGACAAACAGAGACACAGCAAAAACAGAAGCGTTGACTTCCTCGAATCATCAGTCCCTTCCTGTCAACCAGTTAATCTGCTTTCCAAACCTCACGTGTATCATGTGATCTGAAATAGCACTGAAGATAAAAAATGACTTCGACTCACCCAGGATCTCTCCCAGGCCAATGAAAATTCCAGAGAGCCCGATCAGACTCTTAGCATCGTCCCCAAATTGAGTCATGGCTCCTATACATGTCCCGTATACCCCGCTGTAAAATGTCAACTCTAGGCCTGAAGGTGGAGAAGGAGCAAGAGTTATGCACATAGAACCTATGGTTACGCATTCAAACATACTCAATGTCAATTGAATATGCATCCGTTTATATTTCTATACTAGCATCCACTGAAAGAAGTTCCTCATATTGAAAATAGCCCAAAACATTTTCTTTCCAGAATTAATTGGAATGAATTTGCCCACCTGTGTATGCTATGGAGATACTCAGCAGTAGCATCTCTTTAGTGACAGACAACTGCAACGCTTTCTCTGTAAGAAGAGGGCACATATCAGTCAGCTGAGCTCTGGGCCTTTGTTGCTTACATGACAGATTGAAGTAAGAAGCAACCAATGAACTCTGACTCACTGAAAGCATCCAGAGCCTGGGAACCGAGACCTGGAGTCGCTCTGCAAGGAAGAGAAATCCATAAATAAACTTAAGTACAGCCTTTCCAGACATAAAGGATTATCCAGCTTCAACCCAGGCCTATGGAGGAATACAAAGGCCCTTACATACAACAGCAGGTACAGAATGCACAAACACCATTTGTATGGCATATCTATTAGTATATAAATATTTGACATGTGTATGTATGCATGACAACATGGTCAATAAAAGGGTAGATAAGGAAAAATGTTATTGTGCTAGTTTACTCTAACGTTAGACCTAGACCATGTTTTCCATCCCAGCCTGTCTGCAGGCTGCACTCACACGACGATAGAGGCGCTCTCTGTGGACTCAGTCTGTAGCAGTGACTCAGACGCCTCGGAGGGTGTGGCCTCAGGCTCCGGCTTCTGGATCAGGAAGAACAGAAAGCTGCCCACCAGGCTGATGACCGTGAGAGAGATGAAAACCGTCTGGCGATCCTTGTCTAGACACACACACACACACACACACACACACACACACACACACACACACACACACACACACACACACACACACACACACACACACACACACACACACACACACACACACACACACACACACACACACACACAGCGTCAGCAACTTATGGCCAAAATGAGATTTCCTCATTGTGTCAAGGGAACTTAGGGAATGCTAGATACTATAAAAAGAAAAGGGGAAAAGACTCATGAATCTAAGTAGAATACATTCAAAAGATATCTACATTGTTATAGTAAAAAGTTAACCAAAACTGATGACATACCTGATATGTGAACATGGCCATGCCAGGCAAAATAAATATACATGTTTCCAAAGAATAAGCTGCAAAATGGGATAGATACATGTTAGGCAGTCCAACACCGTGGATTCAGTACCAGAGTAAAAAAGCTGTGGTAAACAGTGATGCAATCAATACAGTTATGCTGATAAAAGAAGTACCTGAACTGTAGCAAGGCCCAGAAAATACCACTGTTCCTGCCGATGGTGGCATCTGTAGAGTTGATGGTGAGTAGGTTCCCCTGAGCTGTCCACAATACTAGGCCACAGATGGAAAGAGATTGAAAGAGAAAAGAAAGAGGGTTATGTGTTGATAGGAAATACAAGTCGTTAATTCTCAAGTAAGAATAACACAGTCTTCTTACTTGCAGCCGCTATTCCAACAACTACAGACGCTGTGTAGAAGCTCCAAGTGTAGGGGTGGATGAACATTGCAATGTATCCACTGATGGAAATAAAACATTGGACAGTGTTAACATCACAAATAAGCTAATGAAAACAAGTACTTTATGCACACTCAGAGAGAATAGATAAATAAACAGTTCTGTAAACAGGTATAGGCTACAGTGGGTTGATTTAAAGAAAGGTCAAAAGAGTGTGCTCACCTGTATACTAGTCCACTAAAGAACATGGACAACTGGGGGCCTATAACAGCCACTACTGAGGGAGCAATCAGGTTGGATGCAGAGAAAACTCCATAGATGATGGCCATGCTACATGTAAAGACACGTGTAAAAAAAAAAAAAGAATGATGATATTGCGCCAATGTAATATTGTAATATAATAATTCATAGAAAATGTTAGCAACATGGCTACAAGTGCAGGCATTTTATTCAATAAGGATGTGTTTGAATAAAAAAAAAGCCTGGTGTTTGCCTGCCACGGGTGGTGTCATTAAGATGTCCATAAAGGCCAACAGCAGCAATTAAATCACTGACGAGGCCCTACATCACCACAGTCATATGCATGTTATTTACAAAATACCTCAGGAAACTGGGATATTGTAGAGAACTGAAAGTCAACTTTGTTGCCTAAACTGGGCAGATTCAATTACTTACCTTTGGAGACCTCTTTGAGAGAGAGAGACAGGATTATAATTTTCCAGCAGGTCTAATCTATACCATAGGAGCCGCATAGGTCAAAGTCACACTATTTCAGCATCACAATGAATTACCTTGTGTATCCACTCCCATGGAATTCAGTGCTGTTGAAACTCTTGATCACAGTTTGCTGAAAAAGCATGAGACATAAACAATTGACACCATCAATATTAACTTCCCCTGTAGGTTCCCTACAGTTGTATGGCTTGAATTTGTATGTATCATTTGTCAGTTCAACCATACCTCTATATTGCCGCATGTTTGGAAAGCAGTGAACATGAACATAAATCCAAACCCCAGGATTATGATGTTCAATAGTGTCTTTCCCTCTGGACCCATGCTTGCTGCAGGGTGTCACTGTAATATTACGTGACGAAATGGGTTAGTTAAAAAACCTCTGAAGGGGTCCACAGCTCATCTGGGGAAAAAAACAGAATCAAAACAACCTTGGTGACAAAACTGTAGAAAGGATGCTATGCTATGAATATGAGCTATTGTCAAGACAATACATATCTAGGTAGATCTGCTACCAAATAATCACTATAGTAAGTATTTCCTTGCTTTTGTCTGTTTAGCCACTTGAAAAGAGAACAATTTACCGAGTCGGGTGATGCACTGTATAGTCCTTGTTTGTGCAAGTTACATAGTTAGCAAACCAATAACGACTTGTGGAGATTCCAGATGGACTCAAATCCTAGAAAGAATCAAACAATAATGTACTGGGCTACGACCCTTCTCTCCCGTCTAGCTTAAAAATGGTCTTTGAATATTTTTCACAGTGAGTGACCAAAACTGTTCGTCATGTGAGATAGTCAGCTGACATTTCAAGGCGTACAACCCAAAGCCCAATGGGAAACTGAGTTTATTTGCTATAGTCTGACGTCAATCCCCTTTCCGGGTCAAAAAATAAAAACATTACTAAATTGAAAGTATTTTTCATTTGTGTCCCCTCCGAGTTATTTGTATATAATATAATAGTTTTTGGTGCATTGAATTATGATTTTAAAATGTGTAATTTGAAGATGTGTTTATTTTCCCTCCAAATAAATACGCAGCAGCGTTACTCGTCAACCTCATTCAACGAGGAGGAGCAAGGGACAACACCTCGTTCTAACAAATGGTCGGTGCTAAGGAACTCGTCATAAATTTGGAAAGCTATATTGCGTTTTTTTAAGGAAAACTCGACATATTGCGAGCAGGCTGTTTAAGTACGATAATTTTAATCAACAACTTTAAGCGGGTGTTGACCTTTCACCCACATTTTCTGGTAGTAACGTTGCGTGTTTGTTAGCTAGGCTAACTAAGGCGCTATCTGCAACATGAGTTATGGTAGGCCCCCGCCCGATGTTGAGGGCATGACTTCTCTTAAAGTGGATAATCTGACTTACCGAACCTCACCCGAGACCCTTCGCCGTGTCTTTGAAAAGTATGGTAGGGTAGGAGATGTTTACATCCCCCGAGATCGTTATACGAAAGAGAGCAGAGGGTTCTCCTTTGTGCGGTTCCATGACAAGCGGGACGCAGAGGATGCGATGGACGCAATGGATGGTGCCGTGCTGGACGGACGCGAGCTAAGAGTCCAGATGGCCCGTTACGGACGTCCCCCAGATTCTCATCATGGAGGCGGTGGTGACCGTGGAGATCGTGGTGACCGTCGGCGTGGAGGTGCTCCCCGGAGGTACGGGGGTGATGGCCGACGAAGTAGGAGGTAAGAGCTGAGCACATGGTTAAGTAGTTGCTCTAGCTCTCCTTCGATTGGGTCGCTTTTTCATTAGTAGCTATGTGATAATTATTGAATAAACGTTAGCTATGATGTATGTTTAGGAACTTGCATGTTGTAACGGTACCTTATGGCCCCCAATCAGCCACCATTACATGCATTGTTCATTGACCTGCTGACTTAGCAGCGTTTTGAGGGTGTTGTCGCCTTACGTTTACAACTGTTTTTATATGGGCGATAACTCGACACAACGAACTTACAGTCTTTTCTCCCCCCCCCCCCCAGTCCGAGGCGTCGGAGACGCAGCAGATCCCGGAGCAGAAGCCGATCTCGTTCCCGCAGCCGCTCCCGCAACAGCAGATCAAGGTCTCGTTCCTACTCTCGCTCCAAGTCTCGCTCCCCTAAGAGAGACAAGGCCAAGTCCCCGTCCAGGTCCCGCTCCAGATCCAAGTCTCCTAAGTCAAAGTCCCGTTCCAGGAGCCACACCCCTGCTGAAAGAGCCTCAAGATCAAGATCCAAGAGCCAGCCCAAGTCACCTGGGGAGAATGGCGCTGAAACCCCATAGATGACTGACAAAATGGTAAGTGTTGGACAAGGAGATGGGACCTTAACACTACCTTTTTGTAAATTGTTTGAGGTGAAGTCTAGCGTTACACTAGATTGAATGAATAGCATAGGGAGGGTGATGTGGGGATATTATGTGTGGGATGGATTTGCACTAAGTCACCCTTTTCCATGGTTCTGTGGTTGAATAGAAGGGGGTTGGCTGTGGGATGTCTTGACAATGTGAACTGCTTTAAGTCTTTTTCCACCTCAAAGTGGTTATGCATATTACTGTAACACTGGGCATGGCAAAGAGGAATGGGAAAACTCTCCCATATGGTGGTTTCTTTAAACCCACATTTGATGGATTTTGGGGACTATTCCTTTGTAACAATTTAGTTCTGTCCTGCCCAATGTTCCAGTTCATTATCAGTGTAGAGGAAATTTAGGTCCATTATTGCATTGTACATATGTGGCATTAAAGAATACATTTTTACCGTAAAAATAAAATGTTCATAAAAAAAAATCTGGAATTCTCTCCTCCAAGCTGCGGAATCCTGTTTGCAAAAGAGGAGTTTGAGGCAGTATGAGCAGTTAGTGAGCTGGGTGTGTGAGCTGTCCGGGCACCTGCTGCTGTGGGGGTTGCTATGGAGCAGGCCGGTTGCAGTCAGTGTTGGGGTGGTGTTGAGGTACGTCTGCAGGACAATGGACAGAAGCCTTGCATTGTCCTCCAGGTCATGCTCTCTGCTTTTTGGGGGCAAAGACTTGTGCTCAGGAGGGAAGCAAGGTTTGTCTGACTCTGGTTTCTCATGACAAGATTTCTCATTTTTGTGAAGCCCGGGCGTCTCTTGACGTTTGGTTCCTTCCTTGAACTAAAAAATTTCAACCATCAGAAATGGGTTTGCATAGCTTTTGATTTGGCTCTTTCTTTCAAATGTAGACTAGTTTCCTACTAATATGGGGGAAATGTGCTATGCACACGAAGTTGGCATTACATTGCCAGCTAATTATACCATACATATGGCCTGGAGGTGTCTCCATGTCTATCTGAAGGGAGGGGTGGTAAAGTTAACAAGTCGTCGCCACTTCTTTACTAGAGGTTGCAAACAAAATTGAGTTATTTGTTTTCCAACACACGTTTCTTACATCCTTGTCTTTCAAACATTTTTCAGATGAGATGCCAATGAGGACGTCGCACTTCAGACTGAGGACCCTGTCCATACAATTTCTGTGTAAAAGGTTATTATTGTATCTTGATCTGAAGGCTTTTGGTGTATTTTCTTTTTTTTCCCGTTCACCCAGACTGCTTGTCTGTCTTTGCAATGTTTAACAAAAAAATAAAAACTATACTTAATGTGCTTTTGAGGTAGAGGGGCTAAAACTGCTGGGATTTCAATTTGTTGGACTTTATGGCTATTTTTGTTATCTGAAACTGTCATAGTGAAGATTTGATGGCCTAGCTTTTACAACTGTTATTTTGGGTTTCATGAAGGCCATTACAGAAGTTCAAATGGCTAGGGCTTTTAGAATAAGTATGAAAAGAAACAGGCACGGATTTACTTGCAGGTCAACTTTGCTTTGTTTAATTTCATTGTGACTCTAATCTTCTCTCCTGTATTTTTTGTGCACTAGGCGCAGTTGTGTAGCAGTTGAGTATTGCTGGTTAGCTGTTAAGGTGCCGTGTTGCAGTGCTTGGCTGTTTCCAGTGTTCTCCGGAATGCCCCTGTGGCTACAATGCTGTGATGGTGGCCAACTTAAATGGCTGCTACAAATTCACCATCGGTAGAATGCCTGTCTTTCAACAAGTTAAAATGTTTTCTAATTCAGAGCACTAAGTATGGTGTGCTAATTTTGTTTAATGCATTCTGTCTTGCCCTTTGTGCATTCCTTTTCCCCCTTGCAAGATTCTGTATAGGTGTCCAATGTGAAAGCTAATAAAAATTGTCTAAGACATTTGGGTTATCAATTTATTCTAAAACTTTAACATTAGACTATACAACTTAAACTATTTCATAATGCATTGTGTTTTGAACCATTGATCTTGAAATGGGTCTTGACTATTTGGTGACTGAGTGTGCCTTGCTGACAGCTTTGCTTGTTATCATTTGTACAGTATGGCTTCCAGGAAGTGTTGACCCAGCAAGTTGATCTTTGTTGGCATGGAATTTCTCCTGTGGAATGTTGAGACACTTCAAGTTCCATTTGTGCAGCAATGCCTCTATGGACCAGTAGGCACTGAAATGAAGACAAAGAAAATGAGTAATGTTCACTTGACCATGGCTGACAGTCATGGACTGGTCCTGAAAGGCATAACAACACTTGGTAAGGGTTTTTCCTCAAGAGGAAGGAGATTGTCACCAGGACATTTTCAAAATCTGAAAGTTGTAAAATCAGTTGAGTTACAGATCTGAACGATCTGCTCATTTTTTCCTAACAAACTGGTCAGTGAACTCACCTTCAGGCTCATAGAAAACATCTGATCCCAAGATGTCTAATGAAGGGAGGAGCAGAAGGTCTGGGGAGACTTCTCCCCAGGTAATACCCACCACAGGCACATTGGGCAATTCATTCACTTCACAGGTGCACCTACAGTTCCCCAGACACAGTGGAAGTTCTGCAGTCTTACAAGATCACTTGTGCCCCACACTTTGCTGTGAACAAACAGCAGTGCATTCTGATTCAATAGTTTGTTTTAGAAACAGGTTACACATTTACATGGTAAATAAGTGAATTGGAGTAGACTTGTGAATTTGTTTGGTTCAGTAAATTACCTCTAGCACTTTTGTGCATCAGCTCTTCCCTGTGTGTCCACACATCGTGCTAATACCACTGCACAGGGCCATACATGCATCCCATATTGTGGATCAAGGACCTAGTACAGAGGGGAGAAACGACATGATTACAGTTCATGATGAATGTCAACTTCCATTGACTCAAAAGTGCCTGGTATATCTTCTGTACTCATCTCCAAGGAACTCGGCAGGCTTCAGGGCCAATTACCACAATGCAGTTGTAGGCGAACAATATTATTTACAGAAACATCGCTAGTTCCAAATGGCAAAAGTGTAGATTTGAAAGTGCGCAAGAACCTCAGGAATGGAAACATTCAGTGATTGCTTTGGGTCCTCGTATTCTTCGAATGTGAACGATTTCTGCACTTTGTTGGACATCTCAGTTGCTCTGTTTTCCATTTAACATCCCAATTGTGAGAGTTAGTAAACGTATTGTATTACCACTGAATTAATTTACTATTATAAAACCTGAAGGACGGGGAAAACGTAGAACGTATACAGCCAATGAATGTGCTAATGACTGGTGGGAAGGCGTATTCCACATTTTATCCAATCGGTTTTCTCGGATGTATGACTCGCTCTTGTATGTGGCCAACGAGCTTCCTACGGCTCTCTGGGTGGGCGGGTTTCAAATTGTAGGGACCCCTGGTTTGGTTGCAAGTGCATTGTTGTAGTTAGCTGCTTAGCTAATTTCATCCGGGCAGCTTCCTCCTCGCTATTAAAAGTGTGCTTAAAACATCTTAATTTTAAGGCCAACGTGTCGTGTTTCAGTAACACCAACAAAGTACTCGTATGAAGTTGCTTACCGTTTAACTTTAACTCCAGATCAGCCACTCAACTAACGTTCGCTTCACTACTAGCTAGCAAGTCAAGCTAGCAAATGTGTTTGTCTATGCACCCCAGTCTAGCTAGCTAGCTAACTCGAGTCCCTACATTCTCAGGAATGAACCATAAAAGTAAGAAGAGGATCAAAGAGGCGAAGCGGAGCGCCAGACCTGAGCTGAAGGACTCTTCAGACTGGACGAAACATGACTATTGCGAGACTTTCGATGTGTCACACCGCTCAGTGAAGGTAAACTGTCGGTAGCAAGCTAGGCTAGCTAGCCATGTTAGCTCGTTCAACACGTTTCACCTGACAAAACCAGTGCGGATGGTCACGTAGGCTGCTGCTGCACTTTCAGCGCACAGCGGTCTTCATTGGCGCAACTGTCAAATCGGTCAGTCTGGACTCAAACACTGTGTGCCACAGCCCATTCCGTTGATTATTGACCACATTAGGTTGACGGTGTATAGTTAATTTTTGTGTGAAATCGTGACAACATTGTTACATTTGTATTTCATTGAGGCTTTCATGAGAATATTAGCCAGTCACCACCAACAGGTAGCCAGCTTACTGACCCATGTTCTCAGACCCATTAGACAGCTGATGATGGTATTTTGTCCACCTCGATCAACTGTTTATATTTTGTAAGAAGACTGTAATTGTATTGTGTCTGTAGGAATTATTGCCCTTGTCCTCAGAGATAAACAACTACCATGGTTAGGAAAGCCCATACCTTTTCCACAGTGTGTCCTGATAAAATACTGTTATATTGACACAATCACTACAACAATGTATGATTGATAATGCATTGATCTTACAACCAACTTCATTGTTAACTGAATGTTTGAAATAAGCCCACTGGAGGGCATTTTCTTTGCTCCATGTGGGACACTGGGTTATTGCCAAGTGGTTCAGCAGGAGATTTGTTTTCGTCACAAGAGTTAAGAAGGGCTGCTCTGGGTTGCTAAGAATACCCATGACTCTCAAAGCTTATGTAGTTTCAAGAGTTGTCCTATAGGTTAACAATTCATCTCAGCAATTTTGTTTCATTCTTTCTCTTTTGGGGTTGAGCTTCTGAACTTAACCTTAACCTGGGGCAGCAGGTAGCCTAGTGGTTAGACCGTTGGACTAGTAACTGAAAGGTTGCAAGATCGAATCCCCGAGCTGACAAGGTAAAAATGTCATTCTGCCCCTGAACCAGGCGGTTAACCCACTGTTCCTAGGCTGTCATTGAAAATAAGAATTGGTTCTTAACTGACTTGCCTAGTTAAATAAAGGTAAAATAAATGAAAGAAGGTGACTTTCAGACCCTGTCATTCCATGTAGACGCAGAACAAAAATGCCCTTGACCTTTTGTATTCCCTTTGCCCCAGATCAGACTATATCAAATGGTCTTCCTCCGAGTCTACTCCTTAATGTTCCAATTGGTTGCATTGCATTCAAAAACAGTTGATCTTTTATTATGATGCAGTTTTGTAAAACACTCAACCTCAGTCCGTGAGACCAGTACTAGGCCCTGTGACTGGGAAGCATTAAGTCATAAATGACTAGTGTTCCCTTTGAATTCAGTACAAAGTAATTTATATTGGTAGAAAGATTATTGATTAATGTAGTCGTACATTCATGAAATGTAGCCCTCAACCCTCTCTCTTTCACACACTCAAACTGATATGACATATGCGTCTCGCAGGACAATGTTGAGCGTGTGGACACCCTGCGTCTCAACGCAGAGGAGTTCATCCAGCGCTTCGAGAGACCCTACAAACCTGTGGTGCTGCTCAACTGTCAGGACACCTGGCCCGCCCGCGAGAAGTGGACCATGGAGCGCCTCAAACGTAAGTACCGCAACCAGAAGTTCAAGTGTGGTGAGGACAACGACGGTTACTCTGTGAAGATGAAGATGAAGTACTACGTGGAGTACCTGGAGTCCACACAGGACGACAGCCCACTCTATATCTTCGACAGCAGCTACGGCGAGCACGCCAAGCGCCGTAAGCTGCTGGAGGACTACCAGGTGCCAGTTTACTTTAGGGACGACCTCTTCCAGTTCGCCGGGGAGAAGCGCAGGCCTCCTTACAGGTAAGAGCTGTTCTCAGTAACATTGTTAAATAAATAGCTGCAATGTTAAATAAATAGCTGCAATGTTATTGTATTATCTGTGAAGTTGAACTAACTCTAGTAACACCTGTCCCTTTATTTTTCTGTCTTTTTTCTCAGATGGTTTGTAATGGGTCCTGCCCGCTCTGGCACTGGCATCCACATTGACCCGCTGGGTACGAGTGCCTGGAATGCCCTGGTGCAGGGGCACAAGCGCTGGTGCTTGTTTCCCACCCACACACCCCGGGAGCTGATCAAGGTGACCCGGGAGGACGGGGGCAACCAGCAGGATGAGGCCATCACCTGGTTTAACGTGGTGTACCCACGCACCCAGCAGCCAACCTGGCCTGCTGAGTTCAGACCCCTGGAGATTCTGCAGGGACCAGGGGAGACCGTGTTTGTCCCTGGTCAGTGGGCTACTGCTGCCATTTTATAGACATGTCTGGTCTGTCTTTCACTTTGAATACTGTTTGACTGGAGAGAGAGAAGTAGTTTGATCTTCAGCGATTTTGAATCATTTGTCAAGATCTGAAAAGGCCAGGGTTCAGTTAGTTAGGAAATATATTATATAAAAGTAGGGCAGAACATACAGTGAGTGTGAAAGGTCTTTGATGAGTAGTGATATACCAATGTTATGTGCTGTGAATACATACATTATAGCTGTGTGTATATATACATATACGTGTATATATACAGTACCAGTCAAAAGTTTGGACATCTACTCATTCAAGGTTTTTATTTTATTTGAACTTTTCTCTATATTGTAGAATAATAGTGAAGACATAAAAACTATGACATAACACATATGGAATCATGTAGTAACCAAAAAAGTGTTAAACAAATCAAAATATATTTTATATTTGAGATTCTTCAAAGTAGCCACCCTTGATGACAGCTTTGCACACTCTTGGCATTCTCTCAACCAGCTTCATGAGGTAGTCACCTGGAATGTATTTCAATTAACAGGTGTGCCTTGTTAAACATTAATTTGTGGAATTTCTTTCCTTAATGTGTTTGAGCCAATCAGTTGTGTTGTGACAAGTTAGGGGTGGTATACTGAAGATAGCCTAAAATAGTACAAATAAAGAAAAACCCTTGAATGAGTAAATGTGTCCAAGCTTTTGGCTGGTGGTGTGTGTGTGTGTGTGTGTGTGTGTGTGTGTGTGTGTGTGTGTGTGTATATGCCATACACTCACCAGCCAGTTTATTAGATACATCCATCTAGTACCGGGTTGGACCTCCATTTGCCTCCAGAACAGCCTGAATTCTTTGGAGCATGGATTCTACAAAATGTGGGAAACATTTGTTGCTCAATTGATATCAAGGGACCTAACGTGTGTCAGGAAAACATTCCCCACACCATTACACCACTGCCACCAGCCTGTATCAGGCAGGATGGGTCCATGGACCAAATCCTGACTCTGCCATCAGCATGACGCAACAGGAACCGGGATTCGTTGGACCAGGTGATGATTTTCCAATTGTCCAGTGTTGGTGATGGCGTGCCCACTGGAGCAGCGTTGTCTTGTTTTTAACTGATAGAAGTGGAACCCTCTGTGGTCGTCTGCTGCAATAGCCCATCCGTGACAAGGACCGAAGAGTTGTGTGTTCTGAGATGCCGTTCACACCACTGTTGTACTGCGCCGTTATTTGTCTGTTTGTGGCCAGCCTGTTAGCTTACATGATTGTTCACATTCTCCCTCGACCTCTCATCCATGAGAGAGGTCACAGGACTGCTGCTGACTGGATGTTTTTTGTTTGTCTCACCATTCTCTGTAAACCCTAGACACTGTCGTGCGTGAAAAGCCCGGAAGGGCGGCTGTTTCTGAGATACTGGAACCGATGTGCCTGGCACCAACGATCATACCAAACTTAGGTCACTTGTTTTACCCATTCTAATGTTTAATCGAGCAGTATCTTGATGCCTCTCTGCCTGCTTTATATAGTAAGCCACGGCCACGTGACTCACTGTCTGTAGGAGCGATCCATTTTGTATGTAATAAACTGTCCGGTGATATGCTATGTAATGTATGTATTCACAGCTTTTCACTTTCACTATGTAGCTGGGCTATCCTAGCTATCCAGTTTCTGCTAGCTCTCTCCATGAATATCAACAAGAAGTGTAGCCACCACCTTGTTTACAACCACACTTACACTGTAGGGCTCAGTGATCGACATGGTTGCAGACGTTAATCCAGTGTTACTGACCTACCCTAATACCCTGCACACTCCTGCATTAACTGACTGATAAGACGAGATTAAACTCTCTGTTTCCTTTGGATCTGGTCCAGATCTTGAACTTTTCCTGTTTACTCAAGTTGGAGACCAGAATATAAGGTCCTGATGGCTGAGAGAGTGTGTTTGTTTGTTTCAAGAGCAGAACCCTGTTGGACAGGCTGTTCTGTCTCCTGAAGATGTCCATCCATACCTTACTATTTCTGTCTATCCACCCACCTCTTCCTCCACTCCATAAAGGTCTTGTAAACTAATAACTAAGATTTTCATCACTGTCCTCGGACAGAGTATGTTTTCTGCCATGTGAGAAGGTCAGATGGTGTATTTTTGTACTTGGCCATTCTGTGTTTACTTTTCTGTGGTTTGGTGATCGGAAACCTAATCCTGGTCATCTCTGTTGCTTGTTCTCTAGGAGGCTGGTGGCATGTGGTTCTCAACATGGACACCACCATCGCTATCACTCAGAACTTTGCCAGCACCACCAACTTCCCCATTGTGTGGCATAAAACTGTGCGGGGCCGGCCCAAACTATCAAGGAAGTGGTATCGGTAAGCACTCCTAACAGAACCCCCACAGCTGTAGGAACACCTCGTGAAAGAAGAAACTTTAAAATATTTTGTCTGTCGGGAGGCTGTGGAATAGGAACAATTCTGCACACACTGGGTTTTGCGTCACTGTTTATTTGGGCCAATTACGATTTAGCAGGAGTGAACTTTCACCTGGCATCTTTAGAATTTTCGGATGGGAAGGGGTTTGTTTGGCCCATAGATGGCCGAGATGATTATAGAGGAGGGGATGTGAACCTCTAGAGCCCCCAAACTCGTTTTATTATTGTTCCCTTCTAATCAGGGACTGATTTAGACCTGGGACACCAGGTGTGTGCAATTAATGATCAGGTAGAACAGAAAACCACCAGGCTCTGGACCTCGTAGGGTAAGAGTTGAATACATCTGGCCTATAGGATCCGCCCTGGTTCTGCCACTCGCACTAGGCCAAACATCTCACGACCACTCCCTCCCATCAAATCCAGTAGCTGGTCAGAGGGCAGCATTCATGTAAGATTTGGTTCTGGGCTTCCAAACTTATGGGAACCAATAAAAAGTGTGTTGGCAGGTTCTGTAAAGAATGGGTCCTGCCCGCTCTGGCACTGGCATCCACATTGAACCTCTGGGTACGAGTACCTGGGATGTCCTGGTGCAAAGGCACAAGTACTGATGTTTATTCCCCACCCACGAGATCCGGGAGCAGCGAGGACCAAAAGCCCCAGTCCATACATTGGGCAACATTTTCGTGGTCCAAAGGGGCACTGATTTGTGCAAAAACTCCTGCAAACCTCATTTATAATCTGGCAGCGTAATTTAATTTGTAACTTCTTCAACAATGTGCGTTATATTGTGTGATTTATTTAACTAGAGTTTGATAACCAAGCAATACATAAATATTCGCCTCCTTATAATGGACCTTGCTGAAGAGATGTTTCAAATGAAATCATACTGCCAGATTGTGGTTAATAGTAGTTTTTGCAAAAATGTCACCCATAGCTGCCTTTGTAGGTACCTCAATGTGAAAATACATTGTAGAAGAATGGCCTCTGATATTCCTTTGCATGGTCTTTAATGATAATGTTCTAATATATTTGCTCCCAGATCCTCTAACTTCCACAAGGAGGGTATTTATTTTCATACATAAAATCTCTCTCTTAGTATCCTGAAGCAGGAGAGGCCAGACATGGCTACCCTGGCAGACAAAGTGGACCTCCAGGAATCGACTGGCATCGCCTCGGACAGCTCCAGTGACTCTTCCTCCTCCTCTTCCTCCAGCTCCTCTGACTCAGACTCAGAGGTACATCCTGTTCCCTCAACACACACACACACACACAGTGTGACATTCACACACATGAATATACAGTAGCCCACTTCTCTAGGGACCCCTGAGCTGGGTGTAAGACAAGATCAAACACCTAGGGCTCCTTTCCTGGAAAGAGGTTCATTCTAATCTTGGACTAAAAGGCATCCGTGATAGAGACTTCTCTGAAAGTGCTTTTTGGACCAGGAATAGGCATGATTTGGGTCTGGGAAACCAGCATCTACAACAGGGGTGTTATACTCATTTTGCCCCAAAGGGCCACATTCTGTCTTCACCGAGGTCCACTTGTGTTATATTCCTTGCTGTCAGAATTGGCAAAAAATAGTTCTCTATCCATCAAATTTTCTACGCTCCCCGACTGTCTAGCTTTCATTTAGATGACTGTTATCAAGCTGGACAGAGTTTAGAGACTATAAAAGGGCAGCATGCACCTGTTCACATGCGGGCAGATGTCACGGACCTGCCGCACATGTGCATGTGAAACGGCCACACATACTGTATAGCCACACACGTCCCCTCACTCTGAAATGCTGTAATTCAAAAGTCCTGTCTCTCTCACTACTGCATGCAGGCAACATTTAGAAGGCAGTCAGAGATGGAAGAAATTACAACAAGTTACTATGAGCATATATTACATATCCCTGCCTTAACACGCTCCTATATAATGCCTTTCATGTTAAGGTTATATTGTTCCCTCTATGTTGTCCTGCTGGGTCACAGAAACGTGGCCACAGGTCAGTCTTGGGTTTCTGGAACTGGGGGAACTGGTGTTGAATAGCTTGGTGGACAGCACGCCCCTCCAGTTACATACACATCCATATCAGGTTGGGTTGGGCTGTTGGGTGGAGGTTGGGGGTTACCCTTGTGTAATGGTTGGTAGGCCCTGCCTTCCCCCTGGAGAGAATATTCTGTTCTGCTGACTTATGTGTTCTACTGGTTGAACAAGAACACTACTGTCATCAGATGATTGTCTGTATATAGCATGTTAAATTGGTAACGGGTGTTTGTGAGTAGACGGTGTGTATGAGGGACAGTGACACCTAGTCCCCCCCTTATGTAAATGGAATTTAATAGATATGTAGTATGTTCCATGGAGAGATGTATCCAAGACCTCCCCCGTCTCTCTGGTTTGTCCCTCTCCCTGCAGGCTGAGTCGGGCTCGGAGGGGGACGCCATGTCTCACAGGCGGAAGAAGAGGAAGACGTGCGACGTGATATCCAACGGAGACAGCAGCACCAAGGACGACTGTGTCAGCAAAGAGCGCAGCTCCTCCCGATGACCCCCTCGCCCCGCCTCTCCAAAAGGCCACACCCAGGGGGACTCTCGCATGAAGATCGGCCAATTTGTTTGTTTTCATTTGTGTGTCTCCAAAGGAGAGTCTGGTGGCCCTCTGTCAGTCTGTTGGATAGATAAGAGGGCCAGCCTAACCCTAGGCTGTGATAAAGGAGATTCCCCCTGAGGCGTGGACATGCTGGAGATTTATCTGCCACCGCTCAGCTTCTAGTCAAACGTCAATCTATATTGCTGTTGCTTGTGGGGTGTGGGAAGAGCAGTATTTCAGTGCAAGGGAGGGATGTTGACCTTTGTAGAGAGGTGGGCTGTTGCCTTGTTGTACAGCAGGTACTGGGGCTGAGGCAGGGAGCCAATCAGGCTGGCCTGTCTCCTCTACAGTGCCATGGTCTTATGTTGCTCAGTGGGGAAATGTTTTCTATTCACAGTGAGATGATGGATGGATAGGTGTGCTTTGGATTGACTTTACTTTGCAGTACATGGGATGCCAGTTGAGTTTTATCATGGCAGATTTGACCATCTTTAGATATTAAAGTGTACTGTGAGTTCTGTAAGTTGATACTGTATGACAGGGTAAGAGTGGAGGGAGATGCTGCCTTCTTAGTCTGCAAAAAAGCCACTGATTTATATTTTTTATTTAAAATTTCTGCTTTCATCCTCTGGGCTTCTTTTGCTAGTAACAGTTGAACTGGCATGCGTATGTACTGCAATCAAAACAGTTAATTCAGTTTCAGTTAATTAAATTAAACGGTTAGCAAATCAACAGTCCACAATCCATTTAACAGATCTAGAAAGCAATGAGAAGATTGCAAAGTGGCATTTCTCTTTCATATCATATTTATCTACTGTTGGCATCTGTAGTGCAGACTAATGCACACATGTCTAGTGAAACAGCAGCTTTTTCAAGACTTAGCCCAAGTCATCCAGCAACAACTGTAAAGGCCAAGGGATCCCCTCCTGACTTAGATTTAGCCGGTTCAGCTTGACATTCAAAATCTTGACCTTTTAGGAGGAAATTGCCTATGCTACACTCCCTTAGCTCCAGGTTGGGTAAGATTAATCACTCTCAGATGCCACAAATGAATGTTGGGCTATCAACAACAAAATTCCACCCAAGAAACAACAACAATATTGCCTGGTTATGTAATTTTTCTATGACTTCAATTATTATTATATATCTTTTTTTATTTAACCTTTTATTTAGCTAGGCAAGTCAGTTAAAAACAAATTCTTATTTACAATGACGGTCTACCCTGGCCAAAATCGGACGACGCTGGGCCAATTGTGCGCCGCCCTATGGGACTCCCAATCATGGCCAGATGTGATACAGCCTGGATACGAAACAGGGACCGTAGTGATGCCTCTTGCACTGAGATGCAGTGCCTTAGACCGCTGCACCACTCGGGATTAATTTAATTACGTATGGGTTACTCACACAATTTTCAAATTTGTATGATAACAATTGTTATTGTCTCTCGTGTAAAAGTGTGCCCTTTGCTGCTATATTAATCAACATTTTAAGATGAATGAAATGAAACTATTCAATTTATTTGACATTACACGGCTATACTGTAGATCAGGGGTGTCCATTTAAAACAAAAAAAATCCCCCCCTAATTTTTCCGGAGAACGATCTCAATTGACATGCCTACAACCAAATCGAAACTGTGTAGAAATTATAGTGGACATAATTTTATAGTCTCTAAACTCTGTCCAGCTTGATAACAGTCATCTAAATGAAAGCTAGACAGTCGGGGAGCGTAGAAAATTTGATGGATAGAGAACTATTTTTTGCCAATTCTGACAGCAAGGAATATAACACAAGTGGACCTCGGTGAAGACAGAATGTGGCCCTTTGGGGCAAAATGAGTATAACACCCCTGTTGTAGATGCTGGTTTCCCAGACCCAAATCATGCCTATTCCTGGTCCAAAAAGCACTTTCAGAGAAGTCTCTATCACGGATGCCTTTTAGTCCAAGATTAGAATGAACCTCTTTCCAGGAAAGGAGCCCTAGGTGTTTGATCTTGTGTTCTCATTCTGAGCCACCATTTTATATTCTCATCGCATACAGAAGGGGGCACCAATGCCAGAGTTCTCACACTAGCTTGGCACTAGTGTGTGGGGGTTATAGTCCAGAAGATACAGTTGTGTTGAAATTAGAAATGAGGGCTGGCACAGGTAAAAGTTTAAACATATTGTAGGCCTTGTAGTTGCACATCTTGATCTTATTTCTCTGTGTAGTACAGCTAAGGGGGTTTGTGAAATGTTGCAAATACATTTTATGTGAGGGGATAGGTAGATATTTTGGACAGACTAAATTCATGGTTCTTTCCAAGTGGCTTCTAGGTTATGTGGCATATGCTGCTCTACAATGATTCAACTGCTTTGTATTTCGTTAGTGTAAATTCAAACAAAAGCAACTAGCTAATACATTACTGTTATTCAGCAAATACAAGTTAATGGTTTGAATGCAGATTCTGCTTGTATAACTTTGTTCTGTGGGGTTAACATGGAGTCAAGTGAATACTGTTTTTTTTTTGCTTTAAAAATGTGGCTTTGTCATCTAAAATGATTGAAAGTACTTTGAAGTATGAGAATTGCTGTATGTCTGTGCAGTAGGTGTTTTCCACTGTCTTTAGACAAAAGTGCCTATAAGCACCAATTGATACTGTCATTGGCCTGCAGATGAGAGGTTGTGTTGCTACATGTGGTCAATGCGTCTGGTGTTTGCGCTGTTTTTAACCCATTAGGTGCTCACCTCATGTCAAGCATTTAGCACTATTACGGTCCCTGGGGTCGGTCACATAGTGCCTTGGATCCGATGGGGGAATGGTGTGAACCAGGAGCCTACGTGGGTACATCTCATTTGTCTAATGTGGCTTCCTTTGGTCGACCTCTTCCCTTCAGCCGCACTGATCTAAATCTACAGGACTGGAAAAAGGAAGCCCTCTATTAGGGTTCCGTTATATTGCTTTCACCTATCCTGTCTGTCTAGATCAGGGCTTTCACCTATCCTGTCTGTCCAGATCAGGGCTTTCACCTATCCTGTCTGTCCAGATCAGGGCTTTCACCTATCCTGTCTGTCCAGATCAGGGCTTTCACCTATCCTGTCTGTCCAGATCAGGGCTTTCACCTATCCTGTCTGTCCAGATCAGGGCTTTCACCTATCCTGTCGGTCCAGATCAGGGCTTTCACCTATCCTGTCTGTCCAGATCAGGGCTTTCACCTATCCTGTCGGTCCAGATCAGGGCTTTCACCTATCCTGTCTGTCCAGATCAGGGCTTTCACCTATCCTGTCTGTCCAGATCAGGGCTTTCACCTATCCTGTCTGTCCAGATCAGGGCAGATAAAGGAGAATGATGAGAGGAAGCCATTTTAAGATATTTAGATGTACACCCAGACATACCTTGACGCTAACCAGATCAAAGTTTATAAATTATTGATGAGTTAATAAATTATTTTTTCATGCAGCAACGTGTTAGTATGTTTCATTCTACATATCCATAGTTTCATCCCAATTTATCAGAATCCCTTAACAGATTGTTTATAGATTTTCAACGAAATCAATAAATTGTTCAACTAACTATCCAAAACCATTGGCCTACCCTTAGCCCTTACCTTAACCCCATGTCGGTAGTGTTGCAGTTGTTAGTTTAATAGTTTTAGCATCTGTAAGATGACTAAACTGGTACCTGTGATGGTAGTTGCCAAAGCAAACCCTAGTGAATCATAAATACTGAGGAAGCAGTACGTCACTAGTATGGCTGGCTGGAATCTGCCTGTGATAGTGTCAAATTGGGCAGGGCATTTGGGAATGGGAAATTCAGTGATCTGACAGTTTGTTTTCATGGACATTGCAAACATTGTAAGGGTAATACAGTGCCTTCAGAAAGTATTCACACCCCTTGACTTTTTCCACATTTTGTTGTGTTACAATTTAAAATGGATTACATTTACATGTGTTTGTGACTGGCCTACACACAATACCCTGTAATGTCAAAGTGGAATTATGTTTTCAAAATCTTTACAAATTAATAAAAAAATGGAAAGCTGAAATGTCTTGTCAATAAGTATTCAGACCCTTTATTATGGCAATCCTTAATAAGTTCAGGAGGAAAAATGTGCTTAGCAAGGCACGTAATATGTTGCGTGGACTCACTCTTTATGCAATAACAGTGACTACCTCATTTCTGTAACCCACACAGATTCAAGACCAGGGAGGTTTTCCAATGCATTGCAAAGAAGGGCACCTATTGGTAGGTTGGGTCATTTTCTTTTTTTTATAAAAAAAAAACTGAGATTGAAAATAGCATTGAGCATGGTGAAGTTATTAATTACACTTTGGATGGTGTATTAATAAACCCAGTCAATACAAATATACTGTACAGGCGTCCTTCCTAATTGAGTTGCCGGAGAGGAAGGAAACCGCTCAGGGATTTCACCATGAGGCCAATGGTGACTTTAAAACCCCCTAGAGTCTATTGACACACCGGTGTCAATCTAAGTAACATAATACAAAAATCCCCATCAAAATCTGTCAGGTTAAGCTAGAGATATGTTTTTTTTGTTGCATGGGCTGCGTCTCAGTCCACTGCATCCGCCTATGTGTCCCTTCCACATCTGCGGTTGAAAGTGTCAGAGCTACAGCACAGTTTATCAGACCAGAAAACATCTGTAGCATCTGAATGGTTTGGCCTACAACCAATGTTCCCTCTAATTGTTTTCGGCACTGAGCAAATTTCAGGTCTGCTGAGCGCAAACTTGAACATTGTGAAAGTTCTGTGCAACTTCCGGCCCGCGTTTACTGTGAACACTGAGGCTGTACCCACTTTAAGTTACAGTTTTAACAGTAATCAAGTAGGCTACTGTGGCTATTTGATCATAATGTAGGCCTACCAGAGTGGTCTACCATCAGAAACAATGGAGAAAATGCATCCCGTAACATTTTAACATGGAAATAGCTATCATTCAGCCTACAGTAGCAGCGAATGTGTGGTGTTCATTGTAGGCCTATATTCCATGAGACTTGAAAAAAAACATGCAAGGCTTGACATGAATCTGTTTAATGTCCTTCAGACAAGGAGGTGACTGAAAATGTTGTTGTGTTGTTTGATGCAAGGAACATCTTTACAAAATAAAATGCATCATTTTTCCCATACTGTTATTACAGAGAATCAGTCAAATTATGCTACCCTCTGCCTATTGGCTACTTAGTTTATTCAAGCCTGTCTGAAAATACAACACTGCCCCTTTAAGGCAAGAAAAAAGCTATTTACTTGACTCACTTTTCAAAGATGACTAGACATGCACACGTTTTGTGCTCTTGTAGGAAGCAATCACTCCCCCATTTCAAATCATCTATAACTGAGCTAATAACTCACTATCAAAGTGTATGAACAAATGTGCACACGTGGCTACATGTAGCTCTCGCTTAAATCTCAAAACAAGCACATCTACTCATGACCGCTCATGTGAATTATTTCTGCCACCCACATACAGGAAACTGGTTCCAAATTAACAACATTATTACGTACTCCACCACTCATGTTATCTACATGATTAAATGTCCATGTGGGTTGTGTTATGTAGGTAAAACCTGTCGTTCTCTCAAACAGAATCAGTGAACATTAAAGTTCAATCATTAGAAACGACATGGACGAGACAGCCTACAGGGAGGAGGTGAGGGCTCTCGGAGTGTGGTGTCAGGAAAACCACCTCAGACTCAACATCAACAAAACAAAGGAGATGATCGTGGACTTCAGGAAACAGCAGAGGGAGCACCCCCCTATCTACATCGTCGGGACAGCAGTGGACAAGGTGGAACGTTTTAAGTTCCTCGGCGTACATATCACTGACAAACTGAAATGGTCCACCCATTCAGACAGCTGCGCCTCTTCAACCTCAGGAGGCTAAAGAAATTTGGCTTGTCACCTAAAACCCTCACAAACTTTTACAGATGCACATTTGAGAGCATCCTGTCAGGCTGTATCACCGCCTGGTTCAACAACTGCACTGCCCACAACCGCAGGGCTCTCCAGAGGGTGGCGCGGTCTGCACAACGCATCACTGGAGAGGTGGATATAAATAATACTCTGAGCAAAATAAAATGTTTTGGGATTTTCACCCTCCAGAAATCATTCCTGAAAGGTCTTAATGATGAAATGACCATGCATGTTATGTTGTAAATGTGAACATGAATTAATGCCATCACTTCAGATTACTCTGATGTTTTTTCTTGCACTGTACCAAATGATTTATGAAAACTTACTTGTCCTCATTGTGGTTTTATAGATGTGTATAATAC
Source organism: Salmo salar (assembly GCF_965601325.2). Taxonomy (NCBI): domain Eukaryota; kingdom Metazoa; phylum Chordata; class Actinopteri; order Salmoniformes; family Salmonidae; genus Salmo; species Salmo salar. The sequence goes on along the minus strand of NC_138293.1, from coordinate 72,372,827 downwards.
GTTTTATGTACAGACTTTATTCGAAAAGTTATGAAATGCACATTGTTATATTTTGTAACACTTGCTTATTTTCCCTCGACTCCAACCCCATTTTATGCATTGGACCGATGTGGGTGGAGCAATGTCTACATAAGGGTACAAATTGTAAACACTCACAAAAGCTCTGACGAAGCCCTTGAGGCCGATACGTAAAGCTTAATTAATAAAGAGCAGTGATACTAGCAAGAGCGCTCTGCAGGTTTCTTCTTTTTTCTCACCTATCAGCTGGTTCATTCCTACAATGTGGGGCCTTTTGGACCTCATAACTTTTGGAATAAAAAATTAAATGCAAGTATTCTATCAGAAAAGGGAAACGTTTCACTTTTAGAAGAAACATATTGGTCAAGCTCAAGGCACTTCATTTTTTTTTTGGTCCATTTTCCAACCTGTAAGGTGCATAATCCTAACAGGGTGGAAAATTGGAGCCTAAATTAGCCATAGCTCTGCGAGTGAGAAAGATTGAGCTAGCATAATGGTGACCACTTGAATGGGATTTTACCTTCTCTATCACACATTTTTTTACATTTAGAAATGTTGCTAAATTTCTCTATAATTTAGCCCAACAGGGTGGAAATGTATGAGTGGGACATACAGACTAACATGACATGTGGAAAAATATATAAAACTGAGTGTTCATATTTATTTAGCTTTGCACCATTATTTTCCCACCAAAGACATGACACTTCCTGAATGTGGTGTCATTGTAGGAAGAGGTTGTTTTCTTAAATGGAGAATTACAACAAACTAACAATGTGGAAGATAATATCAGGGACACACAGAAAATAGAAAATAAAATAATAATAAATACAATAATCATGGAAAAAACTTTATTGATAAGAGAGAATTTAACTAGGACTATAAAATAATGAAGAAAGATTTTAAATATGTTATGGCTTATACTGTATTTCTCGTGGAACTTGATGAACAACACCTGGGGTCATGGCAAAAATGTTTACCTCCACTGAAACAAAGTGTTCAAAATGCATAAAATTCCCTTTCAATATCCATATTTTTGTGTTTTTAAGGTAAAGGACACCTGCCCTTATATTTAAAGCCTTGTGGAATCCACATTTTAAACTAAATAAGAAGTGATATTTCCTAGGGACAGAAAAGGAAGGCACTGCAATGTAGGAATGACCCGGCTAATACAATCATATGAAAATTGCTGTTCAAAACAACTGGAAACTCGGAACTTTTCGACTTCAGTGAGTTCAATACAACTGGGAAAAAACGAGCTCCGTCTGAGAAAAATAGTTTTTCCAGGTTCCAAGTTCTCTTTAAATCACCATTATAGCAAGCTGGTGCCCGACGGCACAGTCTATGACGTTGCACGCAACCATTGGTTGATGAATGCAACGTCTGAGCAGGGGAGCGCGACCGAAATTACGCTCAGCTTTATAGCCTGCGTTAACACCAGCATGTTTATACACTTGCGTTTAGTGGAAGCGCGGTGAGATGCTCTACAGTGCGCGCGGGACTACACTCTGACCTACACACCAGCTGGCATCTGCAACAAGAAGGACAATTTTGCATGTACACATAAAAATACTATTTATTACATCTGCAGAAAACAACAATTGTCAAGTGAACCTTAAATAATTCTACCATCATGGAACTTGACGCGTCTATCATTCTCCCTGCGCTCTTCTTTACCATTCTTGCTGTTGTCTTGGCAGCCAAATTCATCCTCAAAAAACAACCAGAGGAGAAGAAGAAGAGGGTTAAAGTAGGCAACGGAGACGACATTCCTCCTTCCATAGCATTGACACCAGCAGTAGCAGTAGTGGAAGTACCAAAAATGGAGATACCACCACCGGTGATTGTACCAAAAGTGGAGGTACCCCCACAAGTGGTAGAAGCTATAACCGAGCCAGTAACAGTTGCCCCAGTAGTTGAAGAGATCAATGTTGTAGAAGAAGAGACAGTTAAAGAGCCTGAAATTATCCCCGAGGTTCAGGTAAGATATTCTGTTTAGCTTCATTGACCTGTTATGAATGGTTTGAAGATGATGAAGTGACTATTTGGCAACTCTCCAGAACTTCATGAACTGACCACAGCCTTTGTTGCATAGTACCTGGCCAGAAAACACTGCAATTGCTCTACTTTTAAATTAAAACTATTCGAAATCAATATCGTTTTAAATCAAATTTTGTGTAAAGTTGTGCCATTTACGCACTGCTTAAGCACGTCATTTGCAACATCAATGCATTTCTCTTGCAGGCTATTTCACATCAAATACGAATTCCACCAAAAGCTGTCTCTTTTGATAATCTAACATGAAATGTGTTTATTCAGTTAATACATCCTTACATTTCAAGCTGGATTTAAACTGAGCCCAGCTTGTATTGTCACAGAAGGGAAAATGACAATGAAAAACCATCTGTGTCTCCAAGACCATTAATACAATACTTGATTTATAATGCCCATTTAGCTAATGACTGTGTTATGTGCATTCCAGAGCCAATGCTCTAAAGCGCACAATAAGCAGAACTGAATGTACCTTGTCTCCCAAGGGCACTCAGCATTTTGACCCCCATACCTGCCCCCCATGTATACTATAGTGCAACTGACCTTTTCCATCACAAGCCTATATGAGCCCTTTACAAGCACCTGACTAAAGACAGAATGTGCCCACTGCTGCTTTAACCTGACACACACGTCACAGAGAATACATTGGAGACACCCTCTATGTTTGGTCCCAAACATACAGTATTTTCTATATTTAATGACCGTGAGGTCAAGAGTATTTGGACAGTGACTCATGTTTTGTTGTTTTGGCTCTGTACTCCAGCACTTTGGATTTTAATTGATACAATGTCAATGAGGTTAAAGTGCAGACTGCCATCTTTCATTTGAGGGTATTTTAATCCATATGGGGTAAACCGTTTAGAAATTACAGCATGTTTTGTACATAGTCTCCCCATTTTAGGGAACCAAAAGTATCTGGACATTAAAGTAGTCAAAAGTTTAGTATTTGGTTCCATATTCCTAGCACGCAATAACTACATCAAACTCGTGACTCTACAAACTTGTTGGATGCATTTTCAGTTTGTTTTGGTTGTGTTTCAGATAATTTTGTGCCCATAGAAATGAATGGTGAATTAATACTGAATGAATCATGAATAATGAAGGATGAGAAAGAACAGAGGCACAAAAATAGTGCCCCAAGACATGCTAGCCTCAACAGGGGAGGTTAGCATTTTTGGGGGGTATGATATTTATGCCTCTGTAACTTTCTCACTCATTATTATTCATGATTAGTTCATGATTATCTGTAATCATGGGAGAATCTACATTAATATAGAAGTGTTCAGAAACATATTATATTCTTATTTACAATAAATATGACTCCAAAATGACAATACATTATTTACCATTAGTTTCTATTTTACAACTTCTTCTGTAGTATTTATCTTTATGGTCCACTTTGTTAGACTGACTTTATCACTATGTTAGTGGCACCATGCCATCTAAGTTGAGGTGGTTTGTGTGTACATTACCACCTGCCGTGCATTTTGCCGCGCTCACATGCTCCACATGCTAGTCGGAACTCGGACATCGCGGACTTCCTAACTGGTTGAACGTGGCACGTGGATAACTACAACCAGTTAGCAAGTGGGACATTTCTGAGTTTCCTAGTTAGGGCTAACACGTGAACGCAGCATTACTGTCTGTGCTTTACTATTAGGTTTATTTTTTACAGTTGCATTTAAAGTGCACATTTAAGAGTTCTCTCTCTCTCAAGGTGAAACAATCAATCAATCCAATTTATTTATAAAGCCCTTTTTATATCAGCAGATGTCACAAAGTGCTTATACAGAAACCCAGCCCATACAGCCTTCTCAGTTATGAGAGACATAACTTCTCTCCGTTGCCTGCTATATGGGACCCAGCCAAGTTGTGCTGCTGCAGCCCTGGGGCTGGGGTAGCTCACTGGCAAGTCTACATACAGTACTAATGGCATGGCACCTCGTGTGGCTGGCTTTCTGAGGGGCTAGATTAGAATAACATGGTGTCTGTTTTATCTCTCCACTTTTATCACCATCAGCATTCACATCAATGATCTGGTGCTGGGCTCTCATTTACCGCATTAGACAACCACCATGCACTGCACCGCTCTGCACAAGTTTGAAGTCTAATATTATCTACAGTAACGTGTGTGTATGTTTTACCGGTTTCACATCATTGATCTGGCCTCTCATTTACCATGTTGGTAGCTAACCTGCACTACTCTACTCTGCACAAATGTAATACAATTGAAGTGGAGTAACATCTTGATAGATCCATAGGTGGTATACGATACAATTATGTACTGTAACTGCATAGTATGCATAACCGTTGTCAGCAGCGGTGCAAACTGCATATTTACATTCTAACTGGAGGTATAGAGTTCTAAAATCACTAAACATTTGCTCTGCGACCGAGGCTACATCTTGGAGCTGTGGAATTTGGGGCTCCTTCCTGTGCTGCTTGCTTTGCTGAAAGTGTTCCCTTATCGTTACCCCAACCCTCTCTCCTCCACCCTCCTCTCCTTCATTCCCTCTGTCTGCTCGTGTTTGTCCTGTATGTCTGTGTGTGCTTAGCAGCAGAGGCATGCTCTGTGTCACGTCCATAGTCTTCCCTTCTGTTTGAACTTCACATTTCTGTTCCTTAATCTTCTCTCACTATCACTCTCCTGTGTTGTTTTGGGTGTGGGGGTCAGTGTAAGGTGCTCATAAATGTGTGTTACTGTCCTGGACACACACCCTTCTCAAACCCAATAGACTAGTATAGAACCTATAGAGCAGCCACTGACAAATGTAAAGAGTAACATTAAGATCAGAAGCCAACCCACAGTCATTCTTCCATATACTCACTATACTCCATCAACAGCATTGAACAGTACTTTCTCCATCAAATGTTCAATGACACATTCCCAAGACAGAGGGTAACAAACAAGGAAAGAGAGTTGAATATTCAGCAGTCTTTTTTTGCTTGTTATGGGTCGGGTCTGCAAACCTTTTTAACTGTACCCTACACCTATAGTCGTCTGTGAATATGCCACATGTTATCGTGGCCCCGTCAAAACCAGAAAGGAAACAATCTCCACTAAAGCCCATTATTCCATACTCAAGCTGTAGCAGCGTTCGAACATTGTGTGAGTGTGTGTGCGCACGTGTCGTGGAGGAGCACACAGTATAGCATACATACATGTACACAGACACGTCAGCCTATAGTGACCAATCAGGGGCCATGACTTATTAACTCCCAGTATCCAGGCCTTGTCAAGTCAATGTCTGCATTGTGTTCTGAGATTAAGACTGCCCCCTTCTCTCCTCAGTGCTGCCCACTTAACTATCTGGTGATATATGCACTCTATAGATGTGTGTATGTGTCAGGGTTGGCCTTAAGGTAGTGTAACCGATGTGAAATGGCTAGCTAGTTTGCGGGGTGCGCGCTAATAGCGTTTCAATCGGTGACGTCACTCGCTCTGAGACCTTGAAGTAGTTGTTCCCCTTGCTCTGTAAGGGTCACGGCTTTGTGGAGCGATGCTTCGTGGGTGTCAGTTGTTGATGTGCGCAGAGGGTCCCTGGTTCGAGCCCATGTAGGGGCGAGGAGAGGGACGGAAGCTATACTGTTACATTGGTGCCGTGACCCGGATCACTGGTTGCTGCGGAAAAGGAAGAGGTCAAAAGGGGGGTGAGTGTAACCGATGTGAAATGGCTAGCTAGTTTGCGGGGTGTGCGGTAATAGCGTCTCAATCGGTGACATCACTCGCTCTGAGACCTTGAAGTAGTTGTTCCCATTACTCTGCAAGGGCCGTGGCTTTTGTGGCGCGATGGGTAACGATGCTTCGTGGGTGTCAGTTGTTGATGTGTGCAGAGGGTCCCTGGTTCGGGGCGAGGAGAGGGACGGAAGCTATACTGTTACAGTAGCAAAGATACTGTACTATGCCTCTGGCTGAGATTGATGTAAAATAGCATTCTTGTTTTACATGTTCCAATGGCTGCGACACTCCACACCCTGCCCCCATACCCATCCTTTCTTGTTGTACAGTCAGAAAGAGTTAACCTCTTCCATCGTGTTGAAACACACTATAAATGGGAATGTGTCTGGGCCTGCTAGCTAACTCACTGCTCACACTGAGAAGGCAGAGATACACACAGGCAACAGCTGGAGCCAGCTGTTCTTTTGTCAGATGCAACATGGAGGACACTGTTATCAGGAAGTAGTTTGCTGCCTGTCGAAGGCTGTTAACGTGTTTTTATACAGGCAAAACATTCTTAGTATATAAGGGCCAATGTATGGTACCCTTTGAGTGCTCATTGGGTAAATCCAATGTTTGTCAGTTGTCCCATGAGGGACCCATAAGTAACTCAGATTTATCTTAAGGCAGTACACAGTGGGAGTTATGTGTATGGTACACAGACTACAAGAGGAGACTAGGGAGTGTTTCTCAGAACAGTCCTCAGCTCTCTGCTCTCTTGTGTGTTCGTCAGACTTCTAACAGTAGCCTGTGATGGAATCTGCAGGGCTGCTTACTCATTGGTCAAGCTCTCCACTGACCTACCTCTCTTGGTATTTCCCCTCGTTTCTCTGCCTACCTACCTCTGCATGCACGCTGGAGCTACAGTTTGCTCTGGTCCCTGTTGTCCTTTCCTTTCCCAGCTGGACTTCAGATCCAGGCAGGCACCCATCCCCATGAGAAGACAATGCCATGGCTTCACATCACATTACAACCACTAATTCCCCTCTGTAACACGGGCATTGGCCCATGACAAGAAGTTGGCAGTTGGCACTGACACTGTAGTGGGCACTGACTCCCTCTCTCCCCAGCTTGACTCACCATAGAGCTGAAACCCTGGTGTCTTTTCTGGCCATGTTGGGCCCTGCGCTGTGCACTAGACAAGTCAACACAGAGGAATGGAGGAGGTCTGCCCAGTACCGGAGTGAGAGGGGGAAGAGTGGAAGCATGAGGGAGTCATTTCCATTCTTAAAAGGTTAGCCAATCCCCCAGTGAAAAGCTAAGAAACAGCAGCTCGAAAGTAAGTTCACTGGCTAGGCCTGCACAGGCCTCTTGGCAGGTAGTTCCTATTAAAAGCAACCGTCAACTGCAGTGCTGTATAATGTATGTCTAAACAGTACAGTACATGCTTTCTATACAGTGTTGGAGGAAGTCATGGTGGGTTGTGCTGTTTCCTATAGAAGTGTTGCTGCTCTGGATCGGTGTATTGTTCTGCCAAAACAACAGATAAACTGTATCATGTGATTCACCCTTTTGATTGCCGTGATGTGGCCTGAATCATTGAGGATGTTCTTACTTAATAAAAGTCAGCTGTTTCGGATAACAGAACAAGGGCAAAACTATTGTATAATTTTAGTAATAATCAAACATATTCCAAGTCAATCATTATTCGTGAGAATCAACATTTGGACTCAATTCAGAGCCAATGACATGCTGAAATGAAACCTCACCCACAGTCTCCAGTCCAGTGGTGATGTCATCGATGGCACAATGGTGTAGGATCTCATTCCTGCAGGCCGCCACAGCACACTGTGACCATTGACTGCCAGGACACAAGCTGTGTGTGTTTGTGCCTGTTAACAACACCTCTATTAGCAACACTCTATGGCTAGCTCTGCACTTGAGAGTTCTGAACACTAATTGGCTTCATGCTACCCCACCGGATGTTCCTCGCTGTATAGCTCCACATACTGTCGAGGTATGTCTGTCGTTGTTTCATTCATTGGTAATATCAGCCACCGATAAGGCAGTGGCTTTGGGGGAACAATGTGTCTGTCTGTACACAGAGACACAGAGCAGGGGTGGGAGGTTGCTGAGACAACAGGACACTATTCCACCCCAGATGCCTTGGCCCATTGCCCTGAGCCTCTTTTCAGGGGATTGTCTGATGGACTGCAACAACATGACACAAACAGCCTGGTACCCCCTGGTCATCTCAATGGAGGAAGAGAAGAGAACTGGCATGGACAATGTAAAGGAGAGGGTACAATACACCCAAGAGGCTTCAGCTGAATTCTCAGCTGATGCAGTCTTGATGTGGACAGTAAATACACAAAGTTCATCCCGCTACATCAGAGGTGTGCTATCAACACCACCCTTGCCCACCACCCACTCAAGGGGCGCGGTAGCACTATAAGTTCCCTGGGGCAGCTAGAATTTCACTTGGTGGGCCAAGGGCCCTACCCCAACAACTCTTAAGAGGTTCTCCAGTGAGACCAATGCAGTTTATCACCCTTCTGTTTATTGTTGCTATAAAGGTAGCAACATTATTCAGTATCCACTTGCAGAAAGGTATCATTCTCTTCTGCCTCCTATGCACGGACCACTGTCAATGTTGCAGATGCCAGGTATCAGGTGTACACAGCTATGCAGCTGTCTATTTACCACCCCAAACCGATGCTGGCAGTAAGACCACACTCAACGAGCTGTATAGGGCCATAAACAAACAAGAAAATGCACATCCAGAGGTCGGTGTTTCTCGTGGCCGGTGATTTTAATGTAGGGAAACTGAAATCCATTTCATTTTTATTTTTTTGCATGTCACCTGTGCAACTAGAGGCGGCAAAACTCTTGATCAGAAACACATACAAGGCCCTCCCTCACCCTCCCTTTGGCAAATCAGATCATGACTCCATCCTCCTGCTTCCTGCTTAGAAACAAAAAGTAAAATAGCAAGTACTAGTGACACGCTCAATATGAAGGTGGTCCGATGAAGCGGATGCTAAGCTACAGCACTGTTTTGCTAGCACATACTGGAATATATTCCAGGATTCATCCGATGGCATTGAGGAGTTTACAACATGAGTCACAGGCTTCATAATAAGTGCATCGACGACTTCGTCCCCACAGTGACCGTATGTACATACCCCAACCAGAACCCATGGATTACAGGCAACATCCGCACTGAGCTAAGGGTAGAGCTGCCGCTTTCAAGGAGCGGAACACTAATCTGGACACACAGGAAATCCCGCTACGACCTCCGATGAGCCATCAAACAGGCAAAGCATCAATACAGGACTAAGATCGAATACTACTACGCCGACTCTGACGCTCAATGGATGTGGCAGGGCTTGCCAACTATTACGGATTACAAAGGGAAACTCAGCTGTGAGCTGCCCAGCGACGCAAGCCAAGCTTAAATGCCTTCTATTCTCTATTCTCGCTTTGAGGAAAGCAACACTGATCCATGCATGAGAGCATCAGCTGTACCGGACAACTGTGTGATCTCGCTCTCCGTAGACGATGTAAGACCATTAAACAGGATAACATTTACAAGGCCGAAGGGCCAGACGGAATACCAGAACGAGTACTCAGAGCATGCACCTCAGGAGGCTGAAAAGATTTGACATGAACCCTCAGATCCTCAAAAAGTTCTACAACTGCACCATTGAGAGCATCTTGACTGGCTGCATCACTGCTTGGTACGATAACTGCACGGTGGTGAGTATGGCCCAGTACATCACTGGGGCCAAGCTCCCCGCCATCCAGGACCTCTATACCAGGTGGTGTCAGAGGAAGGCCCATAAAATTGTCAAAGACTCCAGTCACCCAAGCCATAGACTGTTCTGTCTGCTACCACACAGCAAGCGGTACCAGTTCACCAAGTATGGAAGAAAAGGGACCCTGAAGAGCTTATACCTCTAAGCCATAAGACTGCTAAACAAGACTGCTGAATAGCTAATCAAATGCACTGGCTCTATGCACACACTGGACTCTACCCACACACACACACACACACACACACACACACACACACACACACACACATACTTACACTGACACCCCACACACACATACACACTACATACGCCCACCCAAACATAACACGAGCACACATGCATACTGAGGCCACACTCACACACCCATACACACACTTTCACACTTACCACATACACTGCTGCTACTGTCTATCTACGCTGTTGCCTAGTCACTGTACCTCTATCTATATGAATATAGCTGCCTCAATTACCTCATACCTCTGCACATCGACTCGGTACTGGTACTCCCTGTATATAGCCATGTTATTGTTACTCATTATTGTTATCAACTGTGTATTTATTCCTTGTGTCACTATTTCTAAGTAAGCATTTCACTGTTAGTCTACACCTGTTGTTTGTGAAGCATGTGACAAATACAATTTGATTTGATGTGCTCATGCTGTGAGGTCATGGCCCATACACGCTAAGAATAAAAGGTTCTACCTGGAACCAAAAAGGGTTCTCCTATGGGGACAGCCGAAGAACCTTTTTGGAACCCTTTTTTTCTAAGAATGTACTGACCCAAAATGGCTGAGTGCATGTCAGTGGATGCCACATTTACAGCATGAGGTCAGAGGTCAATGTCACTGTATGAGCTGAGTGAGGGGTTAATTGCACAGGCTGTTATTAACAGGGCTCTAAATCCTCTACAAGCCATCCTACAGCTCTTGGACTACGTTTAGTGTCTGGGTGGTACAGACACCGTTAGAAAAATGAAAGTTACTTGAGGAGCCTAAGAGATGATGACTGATGCAGAATGGAATAATGACCTCATACACTTCTACTAGAGAGAGCTCTCTGACCAAATTAGGAGATGTAAAAATTGAGTATTGGTGATGATGTTGAATCTTAGACTTACAAAATGTGAGCAATGCATCATCTCATTCTAAAGCAGTGGTATTCAAGGTCAGTAGAACTGCAATGGGGTTTTTGAGGAAATGTATTTATTGGTTTATTTTCATTTTGATAAGAGATCAAAATGCAATGAATGGAAGTTCATTTGTTGATATAAAATCTACATTTAACGATTTTAAGATTGTGTCATTAGATTTGTGGTAGGGTGGGGTTGCGAGAAATTCTGTCCCAAAAAATGTGGTCCCCGCTGAAAAGGTTTGAATACCATTGCTCTAAAGGGATTCTATAAACCTACATTCAGCCCTACTATGACCCTGAATAAGATAGCTTTTGTGAATGTGTGAGTTGGGTCCTATGCATGGAGTATTTTGGTGTTTAATAGCTGAGGAATTCAGTGGCAGAGGGGAAGAGGCTGTTGGTGGGTAGGTCTGCTAAATGGATTCCATTCCAGTGGTTGGGTGTGAGTAGTCTAAAGAGGGCTGCTCAGGGGTTAGGCTATGAGACACAGTTGGGCCTGGTAGAATCCATGCCCATGGCCTGCTCTGTCTACTACCATTTGTTACTGTGGTGGGTTAGTCAACATGTCCATCGTCATAAAGTCTGCTCCAAGAGGAGGGGTAGGGTTGTGACACAGGTGGCCATGTGCTTCCTCTGCTAAATTTAATATACACTTTAAAGTCATGTGGACAATTTATATAGACAAAAATATGAGCAGCCACAGGCAGAAATGTCAACAAAACATTTAATATTTTGATTAAATCACCTTAAGCTTCTTTCCTTCACTTTGGTCTTCTACATTTGGAGAATTTAAAACTACTTTAGAGCTGGACTTTACTGTAAATGAGCACCCTACTTATACTCTTAGTTCTAGGCTTTAGCCATTGTTACTCTGATCAGAGATGACAGGAGGCCTCTGGCAGAGCGTCAAGCCCTGAGCCCACTGTGTCCCCATATGTGACCTCACTGTGTCTCTGTGTACTCACTGTGAGATTAGTTCTCCCAAGTATCAGACACCAAAAGCATTAAAATATATTTTTGGTGCATTGTGTGTGTGTGTGTATATGTGTGAGTTCCTGCGAATCCAGTTCTGTCAGGGCTAGGGAAAGTTCTGGAGAGGGAGGGGAGGAGATGGATTGAAGGGGGGTTTATTTGTGCCTGTGTCATTGGCAGGCGGCATACAGAGAGGACACAGCCACTAAACAAGAACCTGAGAGAGAGCTGCAAATGACAGCTGTCACTCATAGAAGAACCATTACAATGTGTCAAGAGGTTATCACGTCCACAGGGCTCAGCAGTTGAGTCTGCAATTTGTAGAGGTTTGCGCAAAATATGCAGGTTTTACATTTCAGCATGTGAAGGATGATATTCTGGGTTATGTCCCTCCAGCACCAATTTCAGAGCAGAAAAAAGCCTTTTCTACTTTTTATAGAATGTGGGATGCGATACCGTTTAAGTATATGGCTATATTTCCCCACCATAGACCTACCCCTTATAGACTGGGGCAATTTGGATACTATGGGGGTGTCCTATTGCTGTCTTTAGTGACAATTTGACAGACACTCCCTCTGTATTTTTGCATGAGTTCTGTTCAGTGGTTCTATTCTTGGCAGTTTCCCAAAGTCGGTACTGGTTGAGCTGATGAGTTCTCATATACAATCACTGGGCTCAGTCATCTCTGTCTTATATTCCCCAGGAGGCTATGCATGACAAACAACACTCAACAGTTCTTATTGTTATTAGCGTGAGCAGTTGGTTCCACTAATGTAATTGTCTCAGGTACTATAGAAACAAGTCTAGCCTAAAGCTCTGCTATATTTAGAACCTAGGACGGCTAGGTTGGGAATACAACACAATTCCCTATTAACCTCCATTAGCCGCTACACTGACCATTGAAGGCCATTGGAAAACAAAGTCATGTTCGTAGTCAGATTTTTTTGCTCAATATTAATCACAATTCCATTGTTTAAAACAGCATTTTAGGTGTACAGTAAATTATATCTGTTATACACTTTGTCCCTGCAGGCTGTGCCAGAGCCCGTGGTTGAGCCAGAACCCGTGCCTGAGCCCATCCCTGAGCCAGAGCCCATCCCAGTCGTTGTTGAGGAGCCCATCCTTGAGCTCATCGCCGAACCTGTATCTGTGGTGAAGGAGGTCCCCGTCAGAGAGCCCACCCCTGAGCCAGCGAGGGAACCCAACCCCAAGCCAGCGAGGGAACCCACCCCTGAGCCCATCTTCGTGCCAGAGCCAGAGGACCTTGAGAGCAACGGTAGTATGTTTTAATAGTTTTTTGGTGTCAGCTAATTGTCAGCTATGGGTACAGTCAGTCGTCCAAAAGCAGATCAAGTTTGACTACCTGAATGGATTGACTTTAGCAATGACTAACTGCATCAAACCAATCTCAAAGGGCCCTAATGCATTAGCCAACATTAACCGGATGCACATCACTGCATACCCAGCAAATCCTCATTTAAACTGGATCTGGGGTGTCTAGCAGATGCACTGGCTTGTGTATACGCTGTGGGGGTAGATCCTCCATTGACACATCCCCTTACAGTCTTGAGACTTGCCCTCCTTTCACTGGAACTGAGTTGTGTATTCAAACCAGCCACCATTTTGTCTTTCGGTCAGGTCTTTTCTGATCCCTCGAGGCCCCAGGTCTCCATTGAGGCAGGTCTCATTGTGCCAGATTACAGTAAGTGTTTCCAGGTGAGAGGTCAGGCCTCCCTGGAATACTGTACAATACAACCACACAGAGCCACACAAACACAAGAGCTTTGTGCCTACATGGCCTTTTATACTGTCATGTATATATCTGACTAGGTTTCGGTTGGACACCTCCTTTTGTTATTTGTAGACTGCAAATTGACCGCAAAAAGTCCAAACGAATACTGTATCATATTTGACTAAAACATAGTATACGATCACATAACTGTATATCTCTCTATTATGCGTGGCAATACATTGGAACAGATTTTCAAAATTAAAATAACTTGGAAGTGATTTGCTGTTGTTTTTACAGTTTTGTAAGTACAACAATAAAAAATTAAATATACATGTTTTAATTTTTTTGCTCAAAAAACTTGGGTGGCCAAATAAAATCGCCTGTAGGCCAAATTCGGCCAGAGGGCCACCAGTTGGGGAACCCTGCCTTACAGTATATCCTCACTGAATAGCATACTGGCCACTGCTGCTGCAGGCGGGCAATCATCACTGTACGTGTGTGCAGGGGAGATAACTCGTTTCCAGGACAAAACATATGGTAAAGCTGTCTTTTTGCATGTTGAGATGGTAAAGGGGAAAAATGTGGACTTTAAGGCCAAATTTGATCTCATGTCTCCACCTCACCAACAGTTAACTGTTGATTGACAGTGAAACATGAGTTTCATTAAGTGACATGGATGGATGATCGCTGTAGGGGAGTTTGGTTTTTAGAACAAACTGGTTAGCAAGGAATGTACATTGAGTATACCAAACATTAGGAACACCTTCCTAATATGGAGTTGCACCCCCCTTTTTGTTTTCAGAACAGCTCCATTTTGTCAGGGCATTGACTCTACAAGGTGCCGAAAGCATTCCACAGGAATGCTGGCCCATGTTGACTCCAATGCTTCCCACAGTTGTGTCCAGTTGGCTGGATGTTCTTTGTGTGGTGGACCATTCTTGATACACACAGGAAACTGTTGAGCGTGAAAAACCCAGCAGCGTTGCAGTTCTTGACACACTCAAACCGATGTGCTTGGCAACTACTACCATACCCAGTTCAAAGGCACTTAAATATTTTGTCTTGCCCATTTGACCTCTGAATGGCACACATACACAATCCATGTCTCAATTGTCTCAAGGCTTAAAAATCCTTATTTAACCTGTCTCCTCCCCTTCACCAATGCTGATTGAAGTGGATTTAAGAAGTGACATCAATAAGGGATCATAGCTTGCATCTGGATTCACCTGGTCAGTCTATGTCATGAAAGAGCAGGTGTTCTTAATGTTTTGTATACTCAGTGTATTTATTGACAGTTACCTAAGGACAGAAAATGAACACTAGTTCACTGTAATGCACTTCCATGGAGCTACAACTATGTGAGGTCTTAACTCTTGTCATCCTATGATCATGTTTAAGATCTCTATGTACCCTTTCAGGTGTTACATGAAACACCACATTACATCTAATTATTGAGCTTGTATCTTCTCGGTAGAATGGACTCCTTGAAAAACTGATCAGTGTCTCTTTCACTATCAGACCTGTCTATAGGATATGGCCTGGTTTGTACCACTGTCTGTATCAGTAAAGTGTATTCCTCTAAATGAGAGACAAACTGCCTCACTAAGACACGGGACGGTTGGGGTCTGGTTCCACCAATAGCACAGGGTTGTAATGTCACTCTGTGTACTGTAAATGGAATCAGTGACATTGGCACACATAAAAGTGAATCAGCCATCTGACTCTGAATTGAATTACGGCCACACGGTCACTCTTTGCTCCGTTTTGACTGCACTCTACTACTGTGTGTCCTTCCTGTAATCCTGATATACTGTAGCAACAACAGGACTGTAACTAACAGCCACAGAGGTCCCAGAGGACTTAGAAATCCTCCAAACATTTATCTGTGTGTGTGTGTGCATGCGTCCGTTCGTGTGAACATGCAAGTGTGTGTACTGTATGTATGAATGATGTGTAAGTGTGTGTTGACCATGGTCCCTCCTGTTTTCTCTGATGTGGCATCAGCTGAGGCGGTGCACTTTACCCCAGGAATGAAGATTAGCAAGTTGGAGAAGCTGATGACCAAGGAGGAGATGGAGGAGGAGCAGAGGTGAGTGCCCCCCTCTCTCTCCCTACTGCCCCCCTTCCTTTGCATGACTCTGGTTTAACCTATCCTCCTTCTGCACGCCAATGCAACCACCTTCTCCCTCTCTTCCTCCCTCCCCTATCCTGTCCTTGTGTGTTGACCTGGCATTTAGGTGCTATGACATCTATGACACATCCATGACAACATCTCCCCTGCAGATAGGAGGGGGTTGGTCACAGAGTGGACAGTTAAACCAATAACCCACCAAAGCAGTGAGGGACGTTGCAGACTTTGTACCTGTAGCTACTAACTCCCTCAAAGAAATGTAGACTTGAGACATCCCACTGGGCACTGACGTCAATTCAACGTCTATTCCACATTGGTTCAACGTCATTTCATTGAAATGACGTGGAAACAACGTTGATTCAACCAGTGTGTGCGGTGGGATGTTCTGTATCTTTATAGGTCACCAGATTGTAAAATAAGATTAGTGAACTTCACTGAAGAAAATTGAAGGGCACTTAAGGAAAGAGACAAAAACAACAACAAAGACTGCTTGTTTTGAAGCCTAAAGGTTACTCTTAGTTTGTAATGCTAAACATCTTCCTACAGACTGTGGTGAGCTTGTGGTGGGAGGCCGGCATAGGGAGCGAACAGCCTCTCTCTCTTTCTCTCTCTCACATCCTAGGGCTTGAACTTGCATAAGCAGAGGGAGGGAGGCGTTATGTGATGCCTCCTATCTTTTGGTTTAGACAGTCCTGTTCTCTGCTAGTGGAGCGGTGCAGTGAGCCTGGGGCCCAATGCTTGCTGGGGGTTGGAATGACTTAGTGAGTGAGCGTGCAGGGGGCGGATGTGGACTCTGTTTAGGGGTGTGACAACAAGGGAATAACATGGATTAATAGCAGCACTTACCGTTTTGGGGGGGGGGGGGGGGGGGGGGGGGAGTGGATGTCTTAAACGCATTGTGATTGGTGGCATGTGCCTTCTAACACTGGAATTGAATCAAGGTCTTAAAATATCTGCCAAGCTTGGCTCTGTTGGTTTGTTATGTTCCCATGGAGTTGCGCGCTGCGGAAGGAGGAAGGGAGGAAAGGCATGTGGGCCCTGAGTTTCAGGAATGTTTTTCTTTGTCTTTTTTGGGGAGTATGCTTCCACTCTTGTTTGAAGCCTGAGCAGTGACTCATGGTTTTAAATGACCAATGATGTATTAATACATCTTTATACGATTAACTATAGTCTCATTCCAGCCCCAAACCCAGCTATATGTTACTAAATCCCTGTGCCTTGTACCCTGTGCCTTTCACTTATGTGTTTACACACAAGAGCACAGCATGTACTTGCTCACCACACCAACTGTTGGACCTGAATTAAACTCAACCACAACTTTGGCCTAAACTTGATTTCATGAAGCTCAGTGCAATGTTTTCCTTTTGGCACTAGGTTTTGTGTGGAAAAGATGTAAGCATGTGAAAGCTATTTGCATTGCCATAAGTGCCTGTTAAGTTGTCTGTTTCCAAGCTGTGGAATTGTGAGAGTAGAGTTCTGTGCTGCTATACATAACAGCTTTCACCCGGCCTTTATCTTTTCAGGATAGAGCTCACACCTGACTTTACCTCTCTATAAGCAACATCGACAAGCACACTGTGAGTTATGAAGGATTATGGGTAAGATATAATTTCACTTTAACCCCCCCCCCCCGAGCCTCTTATCCACTCCCAAGTCTCAAAAATACCACCTCACCTCCCTCTCCTTGCTCCCCTCACCCACTACCCAGGGTGTGACACACTGTATGACTGGCACTCCATCACTGGTGAAGGGCAGAGCCATATACAGTACATATGTACAGTGCCTTTGGAAAGTATTCAGACCCCTTGACTTTTTCCACATTTTATTACATTGCAGCCTTATTCTAAAATGGATTCAATAAATAAAAATACAATCTACACACAATACCCCATAATGACGAAGCGAAAACAGTTTTTTTTATTTTGTTGCCAATATATAAAAAACAGAAATAGCTTATTTACATAAGTATTCAGACCCTTTGCTATGAGACTCGAAATTGAGCTCAGGTGCATCCTGTTTCCATTGATCATCCTTGAGATGTTTCTGCAACTTGATGGGAGTCCATCTCTGGTAAATTCAATTGATTGGACATGATTTGCAAAAGCACACCTGTCTATATAAGGTCCCACAGTTGACAGTGCATGTCAGAGAAAAAACCAAGCGATGAAGTCGAAGGTATTGTCTGTAGAACTCCGAGACAGGATTGTGTCAAGACACAGATCTGGGAAAGGGTACCAAAAAATGTCTGCAGCATTGAAGGTCCCCAAGAACACAGAGGCCTCTGTCGTTCTTAAATGGAAGAAGTTTGGAACCACCAAGACTCTTCCTAGAGCTGGCAGGCCAGCCAAACTGAGCAATCAGGGGAGAAGGGTCTTGGTCAGGGAGGTGACCAAAAACCCGATGGTCACTCTGACAGAGCTCTAGTGTTCCTCTGTGGAAATGGGAGAAGCTTCCAGAAGGACAACCATCTGTGTAGCACTTCCCTAATCAGGCCTTGGTAGAGTGGCCAGACGGAAGCCACTCCTCAGTAAAAGGCACATGACAGCCCAATTGGAGTTTGCCAAAAGGCACCTAAAGACTCTCAGACCATGAGAAACAAGACTCTCTGGTCTGATGAAACCAAGATTGAACTCTTTAGCCTGAATGCCAAGCGTCACTTCCGGAGGAAACCTGGCTCCATCTCCACAGTGAAACATGGTGGTGGCAGCATCATGCTTTGGGGATGTTTACCAGCGGCAGGGACTAGGAGACAAGTCAGGATCGAGGCAAAGATGAACAGAGCAAAGTACAGAGAGGTCCTTGATGAAAACCTGCTCCAGAGCGCTCAGGACCTCAGACTGGGGCGAAGGTTCACCTTCCAACAGGACAACGACCTTAAGCACACAGCCAAGACAACGAAGGAGTGGCTTCGGGACAAATCTCTGAATGTCCTTGAGCGGCCCAGTCAAAGCCCGGACTTGAACATGATCGAACATCTCTGGAGAGACCTGAAAATAGCTGTGTAGTGACGCTCCCCATCCAACCTGACAGAGCTTGAGAGGATCTGCAGAGAAGAATGGGAGAAACTCCCCAAATACTGGTGTGTCAAGCTCGTAGCGTCATACCAAAGAACACTCTATGCTGTAATCGCTGCCAAAGGTGCTTCAACAAAGTACAGAGTAAAGGGTTTGAGTACTTATGTAAATGTCATATTTCAGTTTTGTATTTTTTATAACCAGTTTTTGCTTTGTCATTATGGGGTACTGTGTGTAGATTGATGAGGGGAAAAAAACTATTTAATACATTTTAGAATAAGGCTGTAACGTAATTTGTTGGGGAAAAAGTCAAGGGGTCTGAATAGTTTCCGAAGGCATTGTATATATGACTCTGGTGAAAGCAGTGTATATCGATGCATTCAGCCATTTACTAATTAGACTAGTATGACATCACCAACAGTGTAAAAAGGCGATTGGGCTGTAGGATATTGTTTTTTTGTTTTTGAACAGACATGTTAGCCACTGATAGGCTTCCACTGATGTGGTAGAGCACACATCTGGGTCTGATAGGGCACATGCTGGCAGAGCTTGCTTTATCCTTTCTATTTTACACTTTCTGTTTGATCCCTGCCAACGACCACCAGACCTACAGTGCATTCGGAAAGTATTCAGACCACTTCCCCTTTTCCACATTTTGTTACGCTACAGCCATTCTAAAATGTATTAAATAATTTATTTTCCTCATCAGTCTACACACAGTACCCCATAATGACAAATCGAAAACAGGTTTTTCTGACATTTTAGCTAATTTATAAAAAATAAAAACAGAAATACCTCATTTACAATTTAATCCATTTTAGAATAAGTTTGTAACGTAACAAAATGGGAAAAAAAGTAAACGGGTCTGAATACGTTCCAAATGCACTGTACATCACTTCCCGAACATCCCTCCCCCATCCCCCCATCTACATCCCCCTGTGTCTTCAGACAGTCTAATATCCTGGAGCTTCATAAGGATATTATGGTTCTATAAGGATACAGTTAATAGTTATCATATGCTGCTGTCTCACGGCCATGTAAAACAAAGGGCCCTGCGATCATGGGAAATACTGCACTGGGGCACCAATGTGGGTCATCATCAGTGCTGCAGGGGAGACTCCCCCCCCCCCACCTTCTATTGAGATGACATCTGTGAGGAATCATTCACAAAGGCACGTTCTTTACCTCTTAATGCTGGTACCAGAGGTGAATCCATTTGGAATTGATTGGTTGTGCGTGGCACCTGCTAAACAAATGCCTGAGAGAAAATCAGTTACTCACTTACTGCACACCCAAAATGGCTGCCATGATAGTATTAAAGAGTTTCATAATTTAGTGGTTAGGTGAGACTTTTATCAGGACCACTCTGATTTTAGGAGCCACCTGCAAAATTAGAATTAATCTTGTGCCAACAGCTGCGCTTGTAAACACTCAGGGGGCCTTGCAGAGAGCAGTTTTAAAGTTGAATTATAGCTGAGCCCTGAACCTTAGACCTTTGCTGCTATACCATTGGGCCCTCTGCAGGCAATATCGAGGTAGTGAGACATTTAAATTGGGGATTTTTTTTACTGTGTCTGTGAGAGCTGAAATGCTTTCACTATAATTGCATTTTTATTCCAGATGGTGACAGCATTTGATCAGTGTAGCCTGAAAAGGCAAATCAGGCCACTATTTGCAAGCCACGTTTATTGTCTCTACTTGATAATAAAGATCAACATTATTATTATTGCAATAAGGCTGACTCACTGGAATATAGGTATCTTCCCAACAAATGTTTTGCTCATAAACTGTTTATGTTCAGCTTACCAGTGTCTGTAGGTCTATCTATAATGTGTATTACTGTATGCCTGTCTTATCTCCAATTACAACATTGTTACATCTAGGGGCAACCTAGACTCAGGGGTAGACGTAACATAGTAAATGTAAATCCGGGACACACTAATAGTATGATAGTGTCCCGGATTTAATTTGTAGATGTCCACAATCCATTTTGTATGATATGTTACAATTTTTTTTTTTTATGATATGTTTCGAATTGCAATTTGTTGTGGCTAACGTTAGCTAGGTGGCAAACGTTAGCTAGACTAAAGGTTAAGGTTAGGGTTAAGGTTAGGTTTAGGAATTAGGTTAAATGGTTAGGGTTAGGAGAAGGGTTAGCTAACATGCTAAGTAGTTGCAAAGTAGCTAAAAAGTACAAAGTAGTTGCAAAGTTGCTAATTAGCTAAAATGCAAGAGTTGTCTGGGCTGAGATTTGAAAACGCAACCTTTGGGTGGCTAGACATTCGCGTTATACTCCCACCCATCCACCCCAGCCAACCACCCTACTTTCGTTTTTGCCTTAACTAACCTTTTACTGCAGTGGGCTAAATCAGGGTCACACAGACTGTTTATTGGTAGTCTTAAACAAAACTACTTTGACACCAAAGTATTTTTATAAATGATTTAACCTTTATTTAACAAGGCAAGTCAGTTAAGAACAAATTCTTATTTACAATGACGGCCTACCGGGGAACAGTGGGTTAACTGCTTTGTTCAGGGGCAGAACAACAGATTTTTACCTTGTCAGCTCGGGGATTTGATCGAGCAACCTTTTGGTTACTGGCACATCGCTCTAATCACTAGGCTACCTGCCGCCCCAAATATACACCACATTGTTATGGGCTTAAAAAAGAAGACGCCTGTACCATGTCAGATATGGAGTTGAAATGTATAAAGTTTGGAGTTTGCATCCCAATATTACACTTTATATACATTACAGAAGACTGAAATATATCAAAACTGTTTGACATAGAAATACCAGATTTTCAGTTTATTAATTATGAAATTATGAAAAATATTAACATTCCACCCATGAGGCCACTATTAATTGGTCTGCAGGAAATGGCTACAGCATTTGCAGACTGTATGTCAGATTCAGTCTTTAACGATTATCACGTTACACTGTGCGACGTTACCAAATTAAAATCTTGATATCAACCTGGCCAGATTGTACGATTTGCTTCAGTTCTGTCGTCACATTCTGCAATTTGCCTGCAGCGGTGTATTTGATCTGAGCATGTACCAGCACCAGCAGTGCAAGCCTCACTCAATGCTTATGCGTGAGTGAAGTGAGTTCTGAATAAATTCAAGTAGGCATCTTAGAAATAGTTTTCACATACAAACTTTATATGTACAAACGTTTAATTTGATTGCCGATTTTGTGCGTTTATCGAAATCCCACCAGGTAGCCAAATTTCAGATGTGTCATATAAACATGATTATTTACAGGGAAATCGTTCTTCTTGCACAGCATGTAGGCTAAACGTTTAATTCAAACTATTATATTAATCTGACTATTCACAATAATTTTATTGTTGTGTGCATACTCAGTGGCGGCCATCTTCATATTGGTCAGTCACCGGGATCAGCTCATAACACCAGCCACACTACGCGATAAAGGACAAAAAATGTGGACACCGCTAGAACTTTGTCGGAGCCTACGATTGCACGTAGCGGTACTTAATCAGCACTTAATCAGCAGACCTAGACCCTGTCACACTGAACGAGCCAAGACGTCCGACAATCATTTACGACCTAAGAATTTGTCCTCCACGTGGAAATTTTGTCTGGGACGGCAAAGTTGTGGCATAAAACGGCTAAAATCGTACAGTCTGCAAACGCCATATGAAACATAACATATCGTACTAAGTGGAGTGTCCCAGATATACATTTACTATGTTACGTCTAGTCTATGAGACCAGGCTGCTAGGGGAGGAATACTTGTTTCAATAGTTAATTGTTCAGCTGTCACATTCACATGCCTGCTGCATATGATAATATGGTCTCTTTGTTACATTGCACTAATTAGTACATACTAACCTTTGAAATGGCATGCATCTCACACATTGCCATCTAACCTGCCTGGGAACTCCGTGGTGCGGGGGGTGAAGTTTCTCCCAAGTGCAGATCTAGGATCAGCTTCCCCTCTCACAACCCAAATGAATAAGGAACATGCAAAACTGACCCAAAATCAGCATCTAGGGGCAACTTCACCATATACCAGTTGGAGGTGGTGGGGGAGGGGGATCTGTGGTGGGGGAGGGTATTCTATGGTGGTATGCTATTTTCCGGGTGTGTTTTGATCAACCTTTGGTCAGAGCACTGTCTGCTTTAGGTTTCTTGAAACCTACTAAACCCTGATGCATGCTGAAATAACAACCCTGACAATGGTGAGTGATCTCACTCTTTTCCAAATCACGAGTTTGATATCAGTCAAATTCCAATACTACAACTACTTAACATTTCTGACTCTTAAGCTAATAACAATAACTAGCTAATAATATCAATGAAATAACTATATTTGTCAATAGATAAAACTGTACCACATTGTACTGATATATTAGTACTCAATTTTTTTCAGTGCAGCTGAGTAGGCGATGAAGAAAAGGAATGACTCTACACCGACACCTTTCTATTCTTAACTTTGTTTTGTGAAAAGTGATCACTGAAGAAGAACCTTTGAAACCTCTGCTGAGAAGAGCGATCTCTTCTGTTGATTGTCCGGCAACTTTGCTGTTGATATGGAAAATATATGTTGCTTTTTTGTCCTCTCCCCTTTTCTTTCCTTCTTTCTTACTTTTGAAGGATGTGAATTAAAGGCTATTGCTCAACTCTGCCTGTGAATAGCATGCTGCATTACACCAAACACACAAGTGCCTCTGTGAAGCTTTAGTCCCCGCTTTAGTCCCCGTCGCTTTCTATCTGCTCTCTTACTGGTGGCGTCTATCCTTTTGATTAGAGCAGGAATGATTCATTCTGGATTCTGAGACTCTGATAGTCGCAAAAGAACGTTTGAAGATAATACATCCATGCTTATTACAAAGTATGACGTGTGGGGTGTGCAAAAAAAGTTCCCGAAAAAAGTAAGGTCGGGAACCACTGTTTTAGAAGAAATGGATGACCATTGCAATACCAATACAGTAAGGAAGTGTTTAAATAGCTATTATGGGCGAAGGGGTAGGGAAGGGTTGTGTTGTTTTTCATTGTTTTAAAATATGAAACTGTGATTTAAAGCCAAGACAAGTGATTTGCATGCAAAGGCCCCCTCTACCCAAGTCTTGGTCTGTGTGGCCACTGTCCATTGTGAGTCAGTCCCAGACACTTTAGGTAATGTAACAAATGCCAATCAGTAACATCCGAATACCCTAATGATGGCATTCTGAATGCTGAGAGAACCATATATCTCACTCCTGTCCTGACTCTGACGATCATTGGGGCTTTTGTCACTTTATATCTAACCAATGCACACTGACAATGAATGGGCTTCTTTTCATATGGGACTGAAGCTCGGTTGTTAGAATGGCTAAAGTGGAATATGTGTATGACAACCCCTAGTGATTTCTGTAGAGAGATTGAAATGTTTTGTTTAAACATGACGTTTTTTGGCCTTTTGTAAACTCTTGACTATTAAAAGCCAGTTTGTCTAAAACCAATGCTTGTTTAAGCCTCTTACTCATTTCCACCCATGAATCCACCCATGAATCCACCCATTTTTCCATATCAGCACATCTAATTAAAAGCAGTAAATTCATCACATCATTGAGTTTTGCTCACCTACTTTGTTGCACATTTTGTAGTACATTTACATACAACACAATGCTAATCAGTATGTCATGAATTGCATCTTTCTATGTAAGCCAGATAAGGTCATACATGGTTTGATGATGATATCATAACTTCAAATCTCTATACATACGCAATAATAGCTGTTCTCATTGCACCACTCGACATATGATTTCTGGTAACTAGTAGGGCTTTGTATGTTTCAGACGTGCCTTAGTTGACGTGCCTTTATCAGGTAGGTGTTAACTTCAGTGGGACTTGAGATTGAAGCCCTCTAGAAGAAGGTCTTTTGAGGTGTTTTTATTGGGCAGCCTGTAAAGGTCCAGTATGTGAATGATGACAATAATAAACTGTGAAGCACCTGTCTACCCCAGGATATGTTTTATACTTGTGTTTATTATAACATTAGAAGACACACAGTGTCCAACTATGTACACCTACAGTGCCTTGCATTCTATGAAAAAAAATAACTTGTTTAAAATTATTCAAAAAAAATAATAAATGAAAAGTGGTGCGTGCATATGTATTCACCCCCTTTGCTATGAAGCCCCTAAATAAGATCTGGTGCAACCAATTACCTTCAGAAGTCACATAATTTGTTAAATAAAGTCCACCTGTGTGCAACCTAAGTGTCACATGATCTGTCACATGATCTCAGTATATATATACACCTGTTCTGAAAGGCCCCAGAGTCTGCAACACCACAAAGCAAGGGGCAGCACCAAGCAAGCGGCACCATGAAGACCAAGGAGCTCTCCAAACAGGTCAGGGACAAAGTTGTGGAGAAGTACAGATCAGGGTTGGGTTTTAAAAAATATCAGAAACTTTGAACATCCCACGGAGCACCATTAAATCCATTATAAAATTTTTTTTAAGAATATGGCACCACAACAAACCAGACCAAGAGAGGGCTTCCCACCAAAACTCACGGACCAGGCAAGGGCATTAATCAGAGAGGCAAAAAAGAGACCAAAGATCACCCTGAAGGAGCTGCAAAGCTCCACAGCGGAGATTGGAGTATCTGTCCATAGGACCACTTCAAGCCATACATTCCACAGAGCTGGGCTTTATGGAAGAGTGGGCAGAAAAAAGCCATCGCTTAAAGAAAAAAATAAGCAAACACGTTTGGTGTTTGCTAAAAAGCATGTGGGGGACTCCCCAAACATATGGAAGAAGGTTTTTGGCCATCAAGGAAAATGCTATGTCTGGCGTAAACCCAACACCTCTCATCACCCAGAGAACAACTTCCCCACAGTGAAGCATGGTGGTGGCAGCATCATGCTGTGGAGATGTTTTTCATTGGTAGGGACTGAGACACTCGTCAGAATTGAAGGAATGATAGATGGCACTAAATACAGGGAAATTCTTGAGGGAAACCTGTTTCAGTCTTCCAGAGATTTGAGACTGGGACGGAGGTTTCACCTTCCAGCAGGACAATGACCCTAAGCATACTGCTAAAGCAACACTTGAGTGGTTAAAGGGGAAACATTTAAATGTCTTGGAATGGCCTAGTCAAAGCCCAGACCTCAATCCAATTGAGAATCTGTGGTATGACTTAAAGATTGCTGTACACCAGCGGAACCCATCCAACTTGAAGGAGCTGGAGCAGTTTTGCCTTGAAGAATCAGAAAAGTCCCAGTGGCTAGATGTGCCAAGCTTATAGAGACATACCACAAGAGACTTGCAGCTGTAATTGCTGCAAAAGGTGGCTCTACAAAGCATTGATTTGGGGGGGGGGGGGGTGAATAGTTATGCACCCTCAAGTTTTCTGTTTTGTTTTGGTCTTATTTCTTGTTTGTTTCACAATAAAAAATATTTTGCATCCTCAAAGTGGTAGGCATGTTGTGTAAATCAAATAATACAACCCCTCCAATAATCAATTTTAATTCCAGGTTGTAAGGCAACAAAATAGGAAAAATGCCAAGGGCGGTGTATACTTTCGCAAGCCACTGTATGTTTATGTCTTACACACACGCATAGATAACAATCATGTGTGTGTTTTTTGGGGTGTCACGTGTTGTTTGTGTACACTGAGTTTCTGTTATATGTATCTATTGTGTGTATTGATGAGTGTGAGTTTGTAAGTGTGTCATATAGACCCAGGCATTGGAAGCAATGCCATCATGTCTGTGTGTATCTGTTCTAGGGTGCAAAACGATCAGTTGGCGGCCATCTTTCTCATGCTGATGCAGAACCAGGAGGCACTAGGGGAGGTGACTGAGGGAGACATGGAGGAGCAGCTCAAACTCTACTCCCTGTAGCAGAATGGGGCGGTTCTGTTATTGTCAACCTTGTATAGGGCTGAATAGCCTGTTCCCCTTTTTAAAGTGCAGGTGTCAAGCAGAGCAACTGTCAATGTATAATACCGTATTTATGTTTGACTTATCATGTCAGGTCAGAATGATCCATAACAGACAAAGACAATAGGTTTAATATTCTGACATACTGGAGAGGGATAGGTTAAATGGCATTACCCATAAGACCAAAACAAATTGTACAATACTTGAATGTAAGACACAAGTCTTCATACTGTTCTTGTTCTGTTAACATTGGTTATCGTAAAGTATGGCAATGTTACAGTGGCTTTAAAAATTTTCTTAGAGTATGAACAAACAATTGCAGTAACTTATTTACATTAAGTATATTGATAACACACTTTGTTTATATTACTTACATTTTTTATGAAATATTGTTGGTAAGTCACATATACTGTATGTATTTTCACTTGTAAAGAACTATTTTGGAATGACTTTGTAGTGTTAATATAGGTACTATTGAAATATACAATGAGTGTACAAAACATGACATAGACTGACCAGGTGAATCCAGGTGAAAGCAAGATCCCTTATTGATGTCACTTATTAAATCCACTTCAGTCAGTATGGATGAAGGGGAGGAGACAGGTTAAAGAAGGATTTTTAAGCCTGGAGACAACTGAGACATGGATTGGGTGAATGGGCAAGCAAAAGCTTTAAGTGCTTTGAAGGGGTTATGGGTTATAGGTGCCAGGTGCACCGGTTTGAGTGTGTCAAGAACTGCAAAGCTGCTGGGTTTTTCACGCTCAACAGTTTCCTGTGTGTATCAAGGTCCACCACCCAAAGGACATCCTGTCCTGTCGGAAGCATTGGAGTCAACATGGGTCAGCATCCCTGTGGAATGCTTTCGACACCTGTAGAGTCCATGCCCTGACGAATTTAGGTAGGTGTTCCTAATGTTTGTACACTCAGTGTATATGTTTTTCATATATTCTAAACACTACATATTTTGAATCAAATGTTTTTAATGGATGTACATACTGTATGGAGATATTTTAGTAGTTTGTTTAGAGTCTCAAGCGATGAGGTTTTAATAGTTAGTACCACAGGTGGCTGGTGGCACCTTAATTGGGAAGGACGGGCTCATACTTATGGCTTGAACGGAATAAATGGAATGGTATCAAATCCAGCCATTATTATGAGTCGTCCTCCCCTCAGCAGCCTCATGTGGTTAGTACACTGGTGTATCTTTTTACCAGTTATTTTATTAAATAATATGACACTCAAAACAGGTCATGTGAGCATGTCTTTTTTATATGTGTGTTTGAGTGATAATGCTTTTATTTCTACTCTCTGTTTCTACACTGTATGAACAGTCCATTTGATAAATCATGATTTCACATTCTCTTTCAGTAAGTCTAACACCAACATTATTTTGCTAAACTTCTATAAGAAAAAGCTAACTATGAAATGTAAAAATGTTTAAACAACTGTTATAATTGTGTCACATGAACACATACAAGTTGTTTATGCCTTGTCCAACATTTCCCTGATGATGTGTTGTACATGTAAAACCAGGCAAGGAAAAATGAGGTAGGCTACAGTGATATGGTCTAGCTGGTTGAGTAGATGAGTAGATGAGTAGTCTTCCCGTCTACTGTTTGTCACGCTCTTATCATTCCTCTGTGGGGTGGTACCACTAACATGTTGGAAATAATTAGAGTACATAGTTACACAGTACATGTTTGAAATAATTAGAGTACATAGTTACACAGTATATGTTTGAAATAATTAGAGTACATAGTTACACAGTACATGTTTGAAATAATTAGAGTACATAGTTACACAGTACATGTTTGAAATAATTAGAGTACATAGTTACACAGTACATGTTTGAAATAATTAGAGTACATAGTTACACAGTACATGTTTGAAATAATTAGAGTACATAGTTACACAGTATATGTTTGAAATAATTAGAGTACATAGTTACACAGTACATGTTTGAAATAATTAGAGTACATAGTTACACAGTACATGTTTGAAATAATTAGTGTACATAGTTACACAGTACATATTTGAAATAATTAGAGTACATAGTTACACAGTACATGTTTGAAAAACACCTTATCAAAATACAGTTGCTCAGATCGTTATCAAAGTCATACAATGTTTGTGTTTATGTCATAATAAATTTCAAGGCATAATTATAATCACTTCCTAGTATAAATTGGCTTCATCCTCTTGCCATAACATTTGTAAGATGTGTTGGCATCATTCTACATAGCACCAAAGGTGAGAAGATTAAGGACACCAAGTCTGGATCAGAGAAGAAGTAGGGGTTTACAGAACTCCAGTCTCCTTTTCAGCTCATTTATCACCTGATTTTCTTAAAAGGCATATCTCGATAGGTGGTCCAGGTGTCCTCTGACATGGCACAAATGTTCTCTATTGCTCCTCTATTTTTCCTCAATCAAGGTGGGAGGCCGATGACAGAGGGCAACATGAAAAAATGATTTTGCTCAAAACATATTTTTTTACTCTTAAAGCCGAGCTCCGCACTTGGAGAAACAGCGCCACTGGCAGTGGTGGAAAAGGTGCAGTCATACTTGAGTAAAAGTAAAGATACCATCATAGAAAATGACTCAAATAAAAGTGAAAGTCACCCAGTAAAATACTACTTGTGCAAAAGTCTAAAAAGTATTTGGTTTTAAATATCAAAAATAAATGTACTCAAGTATCAAAAGTATAAACCAGACACAACATTTATTACATTTTTTAATTGACGGATAGCCAGAGGCACACTCCAGCACTCAGACATAATTTACAAATGAGGAATGTGTTAAGTGAGTCCTACAGATCAGAGGCAGTAGAGATGTTCTCTTGATACGTGTGTGAATTGGACCATTTACTTGTCAAAATGTAACAAGTACTTTTGGGTGTCAGGGAAAATGTATGGAGTAAAAAGTCCATTATTTTCTTTAGGAATGTAGTGAAGTAAAATTTCACAAAAATATAAATAGTAAAGTTCAGATACCCAAAAAAACTACGTAAGTGTAACGATCGTCTGAAAGAGGGGAGCAAGATGCAGCGTGGTAAGTGGTCATAATTTATTATAAATGACAAAACACTTAAACAAAGAAACAAAAACGAAAGCCAACAGTTCTGTCAGGTGAAAAACACAAGACAGAAAACAACTACCCACAAAACCCCAAAGGAAAACAGGTTGCCTATGTATGGCTCCCAATCAGCGACAACGATGTACAGCTGTCCCTGATTGAGAGCCATACCAGGCCAAAACAAAGAAATACAAAGCAGAGAAAAAAGGACATAGAATGCCCACCCTCGTCACACCCTGGCCTAAGCAAAATAGAGAATAAAACCCTCTCTATGGCCAGGGTGTGACAGTACCCCCCCACAAAGGTGCGGACTCCGGCCGCAAAACCTAAACCTCTAGGGAAGGGTCCGGGTGGGCATCTATCCGCGATGGCGGCTCAGGAGTGGGACGCAGACCCCGCTCCACCGCTGGCTCCCCCCACTTTGGTGGCGCCTCTAGAGCGGGGTCCCTCGCCGCGGGCGCCGGACTGGCGGGAGACTCTGGCTGCGCCGGACTGGCGGGAGACTCTGGCTGCGCCGGACTGGCGGGAGACTCTGGCTGCGCCGGACTGGCGGGAGACTCTGGCTGCGCCGGACTGGCGGGAGACTCTGGCTGCGCCGGACTGGCGGGAGACTCTGGCTGCGCCGGACTGGCGGGAGACTCTGGCTGCGCCGGACTGGCGGGAGACTCTGGCTGCGCCGGACTGGCGGGAGACTCTGGCTGCGCCGGACTGGCTCTGGGTGCAGGCACAGGATTCACCAGGCTGGGGAGACAGGCAGGAGGCCTGGCTCTGGGAGCAGGCACAGGACTCACCAGGCTGGGGAGACATGCAGGAGGCCTGGATCTGGGAGCAGGCACAGGACGTACTGGGCTGGGCAGGCGCACTGGAGAGAGAGTGCGAGAGGCAGGCACCTGCTTACCGCAAAAAGCACAGGTAGTTGACTCAGGCCTCACCCCTGTTCCAGCCAAACTACCCGTGTGCCCCCCCCAAAAAAAATGTTTTGGGGGGCTGCCTCTCGTTCTTCCCGGGTAGGCTCCGATATCTGTCGATCACCTGGCCCCAAGTCCAGTCTCTCCTCCCAATCCACTCCTGATGAGACCAGGTGTCCATCTCCTCCCGAGCACGCTGCTTGATCCAGTTGTGGTGGGTAGTTCTGTAATGATCTTCTGAAAGAGCGGACCAAGATGCAGCGTGGTAAGTGGTCATAATTTATTATAAATGACGAAACACTTAAACAAAGAAACAAAAACGAAAGCCAACAGTTCTGTCAGGTGAAAAACACAAGACAGAAAACAACTACCCACAAAACCCCAAAGGAAAACAGGCTGCCTAAGTATGGCTCCCAATCAGCGACAACGATGTACAGCTGTCCCTGATTGAGTACCAGGCCAAAACAAAGAAATACAAAGCATAGAAAAAGGACATAGAATGCCCACCTTCGTCACACCCTGGCCTAACCAAAATAGAGAATAAAACCCTCTCTATGGTCAGGGTGTGACAGTAAGTAGTATTTTCAAGTATTTATTATTGTTTTTGTTTTGTTTATTAAAGCCCAATGCAATCAAAAATGTGATTTTTCTGTGTTTTATATACACTCCCTGGCCAGTTTATTAGGTACACCCATCTAGTACCAGTTCGGACCCCCCTTTGCCTTCAGTACAGCCTGAATTTGTCAGGGCATTCTACAAGTTGTCGGAAACGCTCCACAGAGTTGTTGGTCCACGCTGACACAATGGCATCCTGCAGTTGCTGCAGATTCAACGGCGGTTAATTCATGCTGTAAATAGCCCGTTCCATGTCATCCAAAAGATGCCGTATTAGGTTGAGGTCTGGGGACTGAGCAGGCCACTCAAGTAAACTGATTTCGCTGTCATGTTACAGGCAATGTTTTTCCACTTCTCAATTGTCCAGTGCTGGTGATCATGTGCCCACTGGAGCCACTTCTTCTTCTTTTTAGCTGATAGAAGTGGAGCCCTCTGTGGTCGTCTGCTGCAATAGCCCATTCTTGACAAGGACCGACGAGTTGTGCGTTCCAAGATGCAGTTCTGCACACCATTGTTGTACTGCAGCGTTATTTGTCCGTTTGTGGCCCGTTTGTTAGCTTGCATGATTCTTGCCATTCTCCTTCAACCTCTCTCATCAACGAGCTGTTTTCACTCACAGGATTGCCACTGACTGGATGTTTTTTGTTTGTCGCACCATTCTTGGTAAACCTAAGACACTGTCGTGCGTGAAAAGCCCAGTAGGGTGGCCGTTTCTGAGATACTGGATCTGACGCGCCTGGCATACCACGCTCAAAGTCGATTAGGTCACTCGCTTTGCCCATTCTATCGTTCAATTGAACAGTAACTGAATTCCTCAATGCTTGTCTGCCTGCTTTATACAACAAGCTATGGCCACGTGACTCAATGTCTGTAGGAGTGATCCATTTTTGTGAATGGAGTGGTATACCTAATAAACTGACCGGTGAGTGTATTTTTCCACGCTATGAGGTTGGAATAATACTGTGATATTGTGAAAATTATGATAATGCACTTTTAGTGTAAGAGCTGTATGAAAAGACTACCTGAAATTTCAGCCTGTTTTGGTGGGATGGAGTTTTGGCCTTCCATGGTGACGTCAACATGCAATAAATGAGTTAATAGACCAGTAAGAAAAAGAGTTCCAAACCTCTCTGCCAATAACAGCTCATTTTCAGTTTTCCTCTCCCCACTCCCAGACAGTCCTAGCAAAATTCTTGTTTGAGAAATTGCCCTTTGCTAAGAAGCAATTTTTTCCCTTTTTGACCATTTTAATTGAAAACAACCACAGTAATGGACTTAATTGTTACCCAGAAATGATTTGATATTGAGATAAAAACGACTGCGTTGGACCTTCAAACGGCGGAGGAGCTCCCACGTCAAGGTAAAAAACTAAATCAGAGAACATGCTCTGCTGTGCTATTGTGCGTGCAGTGATGTGCAATGATGTCTGCTGAAAAAAACAGGGTTCATTGTCTGAAGAAACATCCTTGTTGTTGTAATATCGCAAATGAACGTGGCAGTTTCACCGCTGCGGATTCCAATTTTAAGCGTTCATTATTGAATTTATACATGGAATATTGTTTAAGAATAGGAAACGTTCAAAAATAGCTGGAGTGCGTCTTCAAATTACATTTCTATGGGAACACCACTAATTCCCATCTCTGCATGAAATAAATTCTGGTATGCAGCAGAGTTCCCATTCTGATCTGTGCTGCATTCTTCTGGTCTGGACAGGAATCACCTTGACATCAGCTGTTGGTCTCTCAGTGCTCCCCCTGGCCGTTGGTTATTTATCTAGTCAAGGAAGGGAAAATGGGCTCTACTGGTTGAAGGGTCCTGCCATCAGCTGGAGACCAATTAAAACCCAATCCTATTCTGTCATGCTGGAAAAAGATTTGCAGATGGACTGAGAAATACATGTAAATCCATGTAGCTACAATGGCACCTGTAATGAACATGTAATGCATGACATGTACACTATGCTCTCCTCAAATTGTACTCTAATCATGTAATCAAGTTTAAGCAAGTTAGAAAGGTAGAGGTTATAAAGAATCATTGAAAGGCAAGCCAGCCCAAATTTCCCTAATTATGGCCACCAGGGGGCGGAAATCCCAGCGGGGACGGGGGGGACACGACCCCCCCATCCTGGGAAAAATATGATTTGTCCCCCCCAATATATCACTGTAAACATAACTATCTAATTTAAATAATATTACTAATACGCAATGAAAGCAATTGTGCTGATTATAGACACTTAATAGCTCGTTTTTAAGTTTCAAAAGATTGCGCCCCCCCACCCTTTGCCTCACAATGGTTTGATCCACTGCCAGTTCCTTAGTTGGCAAGGTAACAGAGGGTTCGTATCTACTGTAAATTAGTGCCTCAAAGTCCCTGTGATAAGGTTAGTGATAAACTGAAGTCCAAACTGAACAGAACTACACTCTGTTCTACGATTGTCTTAAATATATTTAATGGTCTCGTTGCAAAAGCTAAATTGTCGCAAGGGAACTTTTATTTATTTATTTTATTTCACCTTTATTTAACCCGGGTAGCAAAGATTATAGCAAACACCACTGAAACGGAATTGGTGCTCACTAGCTTTGCAAATTCAGCTATTGTTGGAAGCTAGCCAATATGAAACAAACGATTAAAATGACAAAAGGTTGCAGCATATGTTGTGTAAATGGTGAACTCATACAGCTGTCAACTCTTGTCACTGCAATCCGTTTCACATTTGCTAGCTACCTTTTAGATCGAAGCCCATATAGAATGATAGAAGATAAGATGGTAGAAGCCCATCTCCTACTGTAAATAGCCTGTACACTGTGTGTGTGTGTGTGTGTGTGTGTGTGTGTGTGTGTGTGTGTGTGTGTGTGTGTGGTGTGTGGTGTGTGGTGTGTGTGTGTGTGTGTGTGTGGGAGTCAGCCAGGTAGAAAAATGGCAGAAAAAAGACGGACTTCAGAGTATTTTTCAGTATACCAAAACGCAAAGTAAGAACCCTAGTAGCCTAATATCTCAAAGACTAGTTGATAAAATGTTCATAAGAAAGAAGTGAAATACTAATGGAAATGTTTCACAATGATGTCATTAGGCAGAGCAGGCAACAGATGGCACACAGACAGCAGAGTTGGGGACAGATATGCAGGGACAGACTGGCAGAGACAGGGAGTCTCAGGTAAGTTTGTTGAGTCTTTGTTTGGCAACATTATGAAAGGTTCTCAATTTTTTTGACTAGTAAAATAGGAACATAATTGGAAAATGCCATGGATACCCCCACTCTCAACTTAAACTGGTGACTGAACTAAGATTTGTTAAAGGCAATGGTATTGCTGTTGTGATTAGTTGTGTAGTTTTGGGTACCGGTAGTTAGGAGTATGGCAAACACCTTATTTTTTTGGTTCCTCAATATACATTTACCATATTACAACGTAGGCTATGTGTTACAGCATTACTTTTGGTGTCCCCCTCAGGAATTGCTCTTGAGAAAATTTCATGTAATTGTCCCCTCCAAAGTTGATATCAGATTTTCGCCCCTGATGGCCACACCTCTTTAAACTGCCAGTTGGTGTAAATTGGGGCATTTCCATAAAAATAAACCCCCAACTCCACACACGAGGAAGGTGCGCATTGACTGTCACACCCTGATTTGTTTCACCTGTCTTTGTGATTGTCTCCACCCACGTCCAGGTGTCACCCGTTTTCGCCATTATTCCCAGGGTATTTATTCTTGTGTTCTCTGTTTGTCTTTGTAAGGGGTGCGTAACCGGTGGCAGGGAAGTCAGACGCAGGAGAGCAGAACTTGGTAATAGCCGGAGCAGTTTAATAGCAAAACCAACGGCATAAAAATAACAAGATATGGGTACAAAAACCTGTCGCGCACCAATCAACACGTGCACAAGCACTTACAATAAACAATCCCACACAAAGACATGGGGGGAACAGAGGGTTAAATACACAACAAGTGACTGAGGGAATTGAAACCAGGTGTGAGGAAAAACAAGACAGAACACATGGAAAATGATAAGTGGATCGATGATGGCTAGAAGACCGGCGACGCCGACCGCTGAACGCCGCCCGAACAAGGAGAGGACCCGACTTCGGCGGGAGTCGTGACAGTCTTTTAAACTATCAAAATAAAGAAAGTCGCACACTGCATGTATAAACTCCCAGCAATTTAATGGGTATTTACCAACATTTCGGCATCACTGTGCCTTCCTCAGGGTAATGTCATAAATACTTGAACCAGGTTATGTAGACACACAGTGCAATTAGTGTAATCAATGACAGTGGTGAGGGGTGTGTCCTAATGATTAAGTTAATTAAAATTAATTAGTGACTCTGTTAAAAAAATAGTATATGGCATATTAAATATATTATTATATTGTTATCATATAGAAACATAATGGAATATAGTACATCATATTAGCGTCAACATACATTATTGTTTCATTCAATTTCACATAATTTCGTATTTCATTTTTGTTACAAGTAATGTTGGTTCAACCTTAATATATAATGAACATCATCAACAGGGGGAACATATTAGGTATACGCTTAGTAAGCTGTAAAAATAATTTTTCGATTTATAAGACTTGTTCATAAAGGAAAAAGTGTTCATAAGAAGGGCCTGAGATCAAAGTCAATATTCAGACCATTAGGGGTCAATGTTTTTAGATAGGATATCCAGTAAGCCTCTCTTTGTAGTAGTAGGATCTCAATGTTACCTCCTCTCCTTGGTAGAGCAACATGCTCAATGCCTGTGTATTTGAGGGAGGAGATGGGATGGTTAGCTTCAACAAAGTGAGCTGCTACTGGATAGTCAATGTTCTTACACCTGATTGAGCTGTGGTG
Organism: Salmo salar; assembly: GCF_965601325.2. NCBI lineage: Eukaryota > Metazoa > Chordata > Actinopteri > Salmoniformes > Salmonidae > Salmo > Salmo salar. The sequence continues at coordinate 72,336,976 of NC_138293.1, read as the reverse complement.
TTCAGCTATGCGTTGTTTTAATTGACTTTTCGTTTGTCCTACATAGGCTTTACCACATGAACAGGTGATGAGATAGATTACTCCCTTGGTCTTGCATGAGATGATACCCCTCACAGGGATTTTTCGACCTGTATGTGGGTGTCTGAAGAAATACCTTTTTATGGTGCTATTACACTGTGCGCATGAGCCACATTTGTAGTTCCCTTTTGGGATAGGTGTCAAGAGTGTCTGAGTGGGCTCAGGGGGCATGTGAGATCTCACCAAACTATCTCCAATATTGCGACCACGCTTATAGACCACCAGTGGGGGTTCCTCGAAGAGGTGTGCAATTATTTTGTCTGATTGCAGAATATGCCAGTGCTTTTTCAGAAATGCTTTCATTTTCTCCGAACCCTTGGTGTACTTAGTACAAAAGACGGTTGCGTTGATTTTCTTCTTTGGTTAAGTTTTTTGTAATTCATCTTTTGGTTTTTGAGATATTTTCATCATTGCCGCATCAATAGTTGTGTCCTTGTAGCCTCTCATTTTGAGTTTATCTGTCATTTTTTTAGCATTGCTGTCAAAATCTGACTGGTGGCCACAGATTCGTTTAACCCTGCATAACTGGCTATGTGTAGACCATTCTGGAGGGGAAGGGGATGCATACTATCTGCACATAGCAAGGTATTGATGTCTGTGGGCTTTGTGTATAAGTCTGTGTGTAATGCATCATTCTCTTTGATAATCCATAAATCCAGGTAGTTTATTTTTCTCTCAACAGTCTGCATGGTGAATTTGAGGTATTCAGAGCTCTCCTTTAGTAGAGTTTGGAATTAATTTAGTTCCTGCTGACTTACTTCCCAGAGCACAAAGACATCATCTATGTATCTCTTCCATATAAGTATTTTAGAAAGTAAGGGGTGTGTGTCTGTTTTAAAAAGGAATGCTTCTTCAAATTGTCCCACATACAGGTTAGCATAGATGGGGGGGAAAAGGGGAGCCCATGGCTACACCCCGAATTTGAAGGAAAAAGTCTGACTCAAAGACAAAATAGTTATGGGATAATACCAGTTCAGTAAGTTGTAAGATGCAATCATTAGATGGAGCAAGGGTAGAGTCTCTCTGCTGAAGGAAGTGTTGTAATGTCTGCAAGCCTCCAGTGTGTGGGATGTTAGTGTACAAGCTCTCCACATCAAAAGTGGCCAGCAGGGTGCCCTCTTGTATCCTTCCTAAGCCCTCTATCAATGAGATCATGTGACTAGTATCTTTGACATAAGATGGGAGATTCTCAACCATCGGTTTAATGTGGTAATCCACAAATTTAGAAATGTTGGATGTCACAGAGTCGATTGCTGCTACAATGGGTCTACTTGGAGGAGGAGATACTTGTTAATTTAGCGACTGTATCTTGGGAAATTTCACACATAGAAATTCAACTTCTTGTTAAGTGATTTGTCCTGATTCCAAACAGCTTTCCACTGTGGATGAAATATTATGCTGGAATTCCAGGGTAGGGTCACAATTCAGTTTGCGATAGAAGTCACCTTTAGATAGTTGTCGGCGACATAGTCACATTTGTTTTGTATACAAATTCCTTCTCCTTAGTCACATTTTTTTATGATAATCTAAGTATCTGACTTTAAGTCCTTAAGAGCCATTCTCTCGTCTCTACTCAGGTTCTCATAGGATTTGTGTTTCTGTTTATCTTTCAGTAAGTCACCTACATCATTTTCAACAATCCTTCAGAAGGTTTTTATGGAGGCATGGCGTTTGGGGGAGGTACAAATGAACTTTTTGCTCTAAATGTAGTTCTCTCAGAGTTCTCAGGTACCTCAGCTGGGTTAATGGCTCCATCTCCTCCTTGACTCACAGTAGGACAGGTAAGGCTATTGATTAGCATGGTAGACCTATGTTTACATCTCACTGAGGATGACATTTCAAGTGGAGTCATGTAAGTATCACTCTTATCAAAGAACTCACGCAATCTCAGATTACGAAAAACTTGAATACATCTATCTGGGCATCAAAGTCATTAATGTATGCAGTGGGTACAAATGTTAACCACTTATTGAGAACACTGTGGTGAGCGGATGTCAGGGTCTTACTTGATCAGTTGAAGACATTTAGCTCCTGTTGGACTGGGGCCGTCCTGGGTCTCAATTGATAGGTGTCGCGGGGTGGTAGTGGATTTCTTCTTCCCCTGACGTATGTGTCGAACCCTCTTACATGCTGGGAGTGTTGTCCTGGACGTTGTCCCCGGTGTCCCCGCCCTCTGTAGATAAAACGCTCACCATTGGTAGAGGAGACAGAGTTAGTGCTGTCTGTGGCTAGTCGGTCTGACAGAGGCACTCTGCGTCTGTCATCGGCTTGTCTCTTCCGTTTTTTTGGTTTCTTGTGTTTAGAGTCTCGCCAGAGATATATTAGTCTGTTGTTCTTATCTTCCAAATCGCGTTTATACTTCTTGATTTTCCTGATTTTCCTGTCTTTTGCCAGTTTGTCTTGTCAAGTCAACCAGTGTGGTTTTTTCTGTGCTCCTGGTTTTGACTTTTTGCCTGCCCTGACTCTGAGCCCGCCTGCCTGAACATTCAGCCTGACCTGACCTTGAGCCTGCCTGTACCGTTTGGAACTCTGACCTGGTTAATTAACTTTTACCTGTCCTCGACCTGCCTCTTGTTGTTAAATAAATATCAGAGACTCGAACCTTCTGCTTCCTGTGTCTGCATCTGGGTCTCGCCATGTGTCGTTATATTGACAGGTAAAACTAAAAACAGGACAGAGACAACACAATCATACTCTGCGGGACAGATCATAGTCTGACCGAAAAAAGACTCAGAGGAAAATGAAGGATATGGACCTTGTTCGCCCAACTGACTCACCTGGGATTTAGAGCAGTAAATGACTTGTAACAGAAAGTTAAACTCAAACTTTTTTTTTTACTCAAACAGCACGAGATATTATGTTCTCTAGTTGAGAAATATGATGATTTCTTTGAGGAAGTGTGTCTTCCTAGTGGGGGCTTTATGTGTAAGTGTTACTATAACCACGATTATGTATGGACAATGCTATGACCTGGACTTCTTCCACGACAGACTTGCGAACAGGTGAATATTCTGCGATTTTTGAAATTATTTCCCCTTTCAAATATTTGAATATTCTAAAATATAAATAAATAATTGTCAGGGTCTCAACTTACTGACAGTTAAAATAGTAGAATACATCAAGTGGAATTTTGAAATTTGGTTGTGCATCAGCAGTTTTTCTCACGTCACTCAATTAGCCCATGTCAGCTATTTTTTATTTATTTATTGTAAGTTCATTTGCAGCCAGATTTGCAGCCAGCTATTTAAACTTGCAGTAATCCTGGTTGAATTACCTACCGGTGGCCCCCAGTGATTGTGTTAGTCACTCTCAGTCAGATGTCCTATTAAAAACTGGAAACTTTTCTGCCCCTTCCCCCTCCCTGCCATGGCAAAATGTATAGATTTGCAGCAAACTTGCTTTAAAACTGCAACATGTGTGGAATTGCAGGAAATGTACAGAAATTTCACTTCAAATTTCACTTAGGGTCCCCAAAAGGCTAGGGCCAGCTCTGACTGCATGTGTGGGTATGGATGTGGGTACGCAGACCCGTGAGCCACGAGGTCAGATTTTGTGGCCCCCACTCCCATCAAAGTTGCCCATCCCTGACTTAAACAAATCTGCTGGATTGGTCTGATGTGCTTCTGTCCACTTAACAAGGTTTTGTGTGGATTTAACTCTTTGTTGTGCATTTTCAATGCATGTTGTCTTCTCCTTCCAGTCAAGGCACAGAGTTTGATAGCATTTGGACTTGCGATGAGGAGCTTTGGGACAACACCACAGCAACTGGGGAAGAGAAGGTAATCGCACAGAGATAATGTAGTTGCCTCTCATCTAATAGAACAAAGGCACACATATCCGTCTTGTACAGTACAATGTCAAGTGAGGTCTGTCTCTACTCAGCTGGAGGGTTTGTGTCCTCTGAGAAAAGCAGTGAAGAAGGACGACTTCCTCAGACTACGCTTTAACTTTAAAGTGCCTGTGCTGCAGTGGGCTGGGAGCTTCAGCCATTCAGAGTGGGGGCGATTGGAGACGTATATGCCCCCCTACGGCTGGAAAGGCCTGCCCCAGGACGGTATGAACATTCCCTTCAGGACCCTATTTAATCATCTCAACCAAACTACATGTATACTGTATATAAAGTCATTGTCCTCTCACCTTTTTGCTCATTTGTTGTTGATCAGTTGTGAGATCCACTTTGGCCCTGCTCAACGACTCGTCCAGCAGCCGCCTGTTTGAGCGCAGGTGGCCTGATCAGTGTGTCCGCTGTGCTGTGGTGGGAAATGGCGGCATCCTTCGAGGCTCCAAACAAGGCAGGGCCATCGACAGTCACCACTTTGTCTTCAGGTCAGTAGTGCTGCTGCAGCTCACCTTCGACCATCTTCAAAAAACTATTAGACTTCTTATTGCTCTTTGACATAACTAAGATCAAGTTTGTTGCAATTGTAAATATTTCCAATCACCAAGCACTTTGAGGAGGACGTGGGCACAAAGACATCTTTCTATGGGTTCACCACAAATACTATGAAGAATTCCCTACATTTTTACAGAAAAGATGGCTTCACCAAGGTCCCACGGGGACAGGTAAGAACTTGTGGGACAGGCTACAGCAGCGTTTCCCAAACTCTGCCCTCTGGACCTGAAGGGGTACACGTTTTGGTTTTTGCCCTAACACTACACAGTTGATTCAAATGATCAAAGCTTGATGATTAGTTGATTATTTGAATCAGCTGTGAAGTGCTAGGGCATAAACCAAAACATGCACCCCTTAGGGTCACGAGGACCAAGTTTGGGAAACCCTGGGCTACAGTGCTGAATCCGGTCCATTTTAAAGTGTTAGGAATTTGTCATACTCTGAGTGGTTGTTTATGCAACTATTCCTTAAAGCTTTGACTATTTCCTATCTGCAGAGAGTTCGATATATCTTCATTCCGTCCAACGAACGTGACTATGTGATGATGTCAGCTGCTATCGAGGGTCTAAATGTCACCTCCGGTCATGACAAGGGGGACTGGTGAGTTGAGAGGGTCACATATGTGAAGCCCACATTAAGAAGAGTTGTACATTTGAACAGCATGATACAATGGTGTGTTGAAGTACTGTGGTCAAGGAAAGCACAATGATCTTGCTTGCGCTTATGCTGGTGAATACGCGTCTCAGCTGTAATTCACTTTATTACCACAATATGGTGCTGTTGTATTTCTATGAATGTGGTGCGGTGAGCACTGGCTAGAATCTTGTGTGGTGGTAGGGCTGTAGGCATACAATTCACTTGTTGATGCTTATCTTTTTGTAAGCTCCCTTGCTATTGATTTACTTTTTGACATTCTTAATGGAAAGTTTTTTCACCCCTTACTACATTTATCCCCTCAAACAGGCCCTCTCGATACTTTGGATTTAAGCCACCATATAAGCACTTTAAAATGCTTCATCCAGATTTTATTACATATGTAACGCAAAGGTAAGGGGACTCGTATTGCCAGGTCAAATTGAGACTTTTAGATAATTATTGGCTGCTTTTGACATTAATGACTGTTGACTGTGAATGCTGCACAGGTTTCTGAAGTCTCCCCTGCTGAAGTACAGTCAGCTCTACATGCCCTGCACTGGTGCTCTGATGCTTCTGACCGCCCTGCACATGTGTGACCAGGTCAGGTCACATCGCCACACGCTTTGCCCTTGGTCATCTATTGGTCACTGTTTAACCAACCAAGTGTCTAATGACATATGGTAACTTGGCCAGTATGGAAGTGATTTATTGGGAAACCATGACATCCTCTGTTTATAGTCCTGGTATAGACCCCATATACTGTTATTCCATATTGATTGTGTCAGATATAATTCATTAACATAATCCTGCAGAAACAGTCAATGTGGATTATAATTAATTAAAACATTTTAGGGGTTGATATGTTTTTTGTAAGGGAAAATCAAGTCTGAAATGTAAAAGTGTAAATTACAAACTTCAGAAGCCTTTTTAAATCTCAAACACACAAGTATTTAATTTCCTGCGTTGCAGGAAAGTTCTACTGCAACAGGGTGATCAAATTAAGACCCTACATCTGTATTGAAGGCTAGATGGTGCTATACTGAAACTATGCATAGAAATATTTACACAGCTGACTGAGAATGCAATTCATGCATAAGTGATCAAATCTCCTACCTTCCTGCAGGTGTCTGCCTATGGTTTCATCACAAAAAACTTTGCAGACTTCTCTGACCACTACTATGATGCTGTGATGCTGCCCCTGCTCTTCTATGCCAACCACGACATGCAGATGGAGAGCTGGCTGTGGGAGGTACTGCATGCACGAAAAGTAATGTCACTGTACAAGAGGACAAAAGTAAAATGATGGACACTGAATTGTATTTTCATGTGAAAAGCCTTCCTTGAAATGCTGTTAACTCCTATGTTTGCCATGGAGGTAGTCCCTCTGAAGGAGTGGCTGCTGGAGTTGTGTGGCATCCTTTGTCATTAGTCTCACAGCAACATTAAAGGCCTTTGACGGTGTAAAGCCAAGCTCAGGTGTTCCAAGCGTCTGTTTGTGGGATCGGGCCTTCTTTGATCATTTGAACAACCCTTATCTTCTCTGTGAAGGCAGGTGCAGGGAGCCGAGACTATAGTCTCTCGGTCATTCTTCTTTGTCATTTTCCTGCAATGCCTATTCTTATTAGAAACTGTCGGTTTGACTGGGACTCACAATGAAAGCTTTCACATTATGAAGCCAGCAGTCCATTCATGCCAACCTTTTTGTAAATGAGATTTGACTTGCAGCCTCTTTGTCCAGTGCCTATCCAAGGATAGGTTACTCCAAGCCACAATAAAGACAAAGTGACACATTCTTGTGTCAAGCTTTGATCTGCTGAGCTATTGTTACATGCATAAATGGATCTCCAGTGTCTGTTATGAATGAAATCCTGATAATAGACTAGTGAATGCTGCTAGATTATGTAATTCACTGTAAAAGCAAGATAATGACCACTTGTAACAAATTGTACACATTTTGGGGGAAAGCTGTGTTATGGCCATTTTCTGCAACTGACAGCTGTGCAAAATCTTTAATTTTACTAACCTAACTAAAGCTAGAGTCCTTAATTGAAACAATAACAAAGCGGTCAGCGGCCTCTATTTTGGTAAAAAGCTGAAGGATGGGCCAGGAGAAATGTAACCAAATTGTAACTCAAATTCATAGAGCTATGGATGCAAGGACTGACCAGCCATGATATCAACATTATAGTTGTAACCATGTTTTGAGGCTATACAGTTTGTTTAAATACATTTACATTGTTTACAAACACATTTTTGGTTCTGATGGGGTACAACAGTTGAACTAAGCTCATAGGCATCTATGTTATCTTCAACAATCAATTCGTATATATTAAAAATGTATGTACAACCAGGGATTCTAGCTTTAAAATGTAGTGTAGTGCATGTTATGTATTTTTTATTTATATTATTTATTTCATATCATTTCAAGTCGCACTGGCGCGAGTCGGGTCGCACAGCTCGCTCCTTTTGGAAGCGGAGGGGGGGGGAAGCGGGGACAGAGGACTGTGGGAGGGACGAACATATTCTGGATTGGATCTGACGGAGCAAGTGACAATGTAGCGGAGTCTGGCTTTCGCGTCGGAGTTGGAAAATATTGCATCAAATTATACAAACTTTTATGTATTTTTATATTTCACATATATTTGTGATGAGTAGGTTATGTGTTTACTGGACATAAGAGGGGTACTAAGATTCGCTTTCTGTGGGAGACTGACTCAAAATTACTTTCCTTGAGTTATTGGAAGGCTCCGATTACTTTTGCTTGGACCTTGGAGGGCTCTCTGAAAAAACTGCCACCTTGACATGTATTCCCGTTTTCTAACATGCAACAACAACACTGTATAAGGTAAGACAAATGTGAATTCAAACGTTATAATTATGGATAAGACAGGAATGGCCCCTACCGACGGGCTCGGGAAACTAGTGTTGCTAGTTAAGAAGTTCAGTCCGAAGGTCGCTAGCACACTAGTTAGCTTTGCTAGCTAGCTAGCTAGCCATGTTATTTTAGTGAACGAAGCAACCGCGAGATTGAAAAGTAGATGCTAGCAAAAGTGATAGGCTTGCTACATATGTTGTAAGAGCTACTAGCTAACGGCATTTTTCCTTAACAATAACCCAGTTCAGTTCAAGTTGCATTGCACGTTTGCGCCATGCTTTGTAATGTGTGTCTTATTTATGGATAATTTTATAATTGAGTAATAACTATTTTACAGTTGGATGAACAATAACCACCTAGGTCTATTTCTAAAAACACATTATTGGCAATAAATGATCCATAATCTAAATCCTACATCATGGTGTAGTTCTCTATTGGGACCAGTGAATAAAGTTGCACCCCATCACCAGCTACACACTCCAACCTCTCAAACACATATTCATATTGTGTGACCCCTTGCCAGCAATGCAGCAAGCATGAAAAGACTGGCTAATGGGACTTGGTGGGGGAAGAGGAGGAGGACATGATCACTGTTATTGGGAATGACAGCTTTGCTTACGCACTGTGCACCTCTTTGGGTGTGTGGTGTACTGAGACTGCCAGGTTATGTAATGTAGCAAGTTATGTTCACACAAAAGAACAGTGCAGACTGCAGAGCTGTGCTGTGCAGACACCATCTCATTAGTGGGATCCTGCTGTGCTCACTGTGAACTTTCTCAAAACGGTGTATGTTTACATAGCAACACTTTGCTGTACATGAATTTCCTGGCCAGGTTGATCTGAAGAATAAACGTTTTGTTTTCTAAATTATAGTTTCCGGATTTGACCATATTAATGACCAAAGGCTCGTATTTCTGTGTTTATTATATTATAATTAAGTCTATGATTTGATAGAGCAGACTGACTGAACGGTGGTAGGCAGCAGCAGGCTTGTAAGCATTCGTTCAAATTGAAGCACAGCTCTGTTTATGACTTCATGCCTATCAACTCCCGAGATTAGGCTGGCAATACCAAAGTGCCTATAAGAACATCCAATAGTCAAAGGTCTATGAAATACAAATGGTATAGAAGATAAATAGTTGACGCGTCATAATTCCTATAATAACTACAACCTAAAACTTCTTAACTGGGAATATTGAAGAACTGGGAATATTGAACCACCAGCTTTCATATGTTCTCATGTACTGAGCAAGGAACTTAAACGTTAGCGTTTTTACATGGCACATATTGCACTTTTACTTTCTTCTCCAACACTGTGTTTTTGTATTATTTAAACCAAATTGAACATATTTCATTATTTATTTGAGACTAAATAGATTTTATTTATGTATTATATTAAGTTAAAATAAAGTGTTCATTGTTCATTCCGTATTGTTGTAGTTGTCATTATTATTATTATTATTATTATTATTATTATTATATATATATATATATATATATATATATATATATATATATATATATATATACACAGTTGAAGTCGGAAGTTTACATACACTTAGGTTGGAGTCATTAAAACTCGTTTTTCAACCACTCCACACATTTCTTGTTAACCTTTCTGCCGCAGGCATTCCGCTAGCGACCCACCTCAACAACATCCGGTGAAATTGCGCCAAATTCAAAATACAGAAATAGTCATAATAAACATTCATAAAAAATACAAGTGTTATATATCGGCTTAAAGATTAACTTCTTGTTAATCCAGCCGCTTTGTCAGATTTCAAAAAGGCTTTACGGCGAAAGCATACCATGCGATTATCTGAGGACAGCGCCCCGCTTACAAAAGCATACAAACATTTTACAACCAAGTAAAGGAATTACAAAAGTCAGAAATAGCGATAAATTGAATCACTTACCTTTGAAGATCTTAATATGGTTGCAGTCACGAGAGTCCCAGCTACACAATAAATGTTCGATAAAGTCCCTCTTTATATCCCAAAAACTTGTCAGCGCGTTTTGTTCCGTAATCCACTGGCTGAAAGGCGGTCAAAACATGCCAGCACTGCATGATTCTACAGTCCACTGACAGAAAGGTCTCATTCTTCTTCATTTTTCAGAAAACAAGCCTCAAACAATGTCTAAAGACTGTTGACATCTAGTGGAAGCCATAGGAACTGCAATCTGGGTCCTAACCCATTAGATACTCTATAGGCATTCAATTGAAAATACCCACATCAAAAAAATCTCACTTCCTGGATGGATTTTCCTCAGGTTTCCATCTGTCATATCAGTTCTGTTATACTCCCAGACATTATTTTAACAGTTTTGGAAACTTTAGAGTGTTTTCCATCCAAATCTACCAATTATATATTATATTATATTTGCATATCCTAGCTTCTGGGCCTAAGTAACAGGCAGTTTACTTTGGGCACGCTTCTCATCCAGACGTCGAAATACTGCCCCCAAGCCATATTAATAAACTATAGTTTTGGCAAGTTAGGACATCTACTTTGTGCATGACACAAGTCATTTTTCCAACAATTGTTTACAGACAGATTATTTCACTTATAACTCACTGTATCACAATTACAGTGGGTCAGAAGTTTACATACACTAAGTTGACTGTGCCTTTAAACAGCTTGGAAAATTCCAGAAAATGATGTCATGGCTTTAGAAGCTTCTGATAGACTAATTGACATCATTTGAGTCAATTGGAGGTGTACCTGTGGATGTATTTCAAGGCCTACCTTCAAACTCAGTGCCTCTTTGCTTGACATCATGGGAAAATCAAAAGAAATCAGCCAGGACCTCAGAAAAGAAATTGTAGACCTCCACAAGTCTGGTTCATCCTTGGGAGCAATTTCCAAATGCCTGAACGCACCACGTTCATCTGTACAAACAATAGTACGCAAGTACAAACACCATGGGACCACGCAGCCGTCATACCGCTCAGGAAGAACTAGAGATGAACGTACTTCGGTGCAAAAAGTGCAAATCAATCCCAGAACAACAGCAAAGGACCTTGTGAAGATGCTGGAGGAAACAGGTACAAAAGTATCTATATCCACAGTAAAACGAGTCCTATATTGACATAACCTGAAAGTCCGCTCAGCAAGGAAAAAGCCACTGCTCCAAAACCGCCATAGAAAAGCCAGACTACGGTTTGCAACTGCACATGGGCACAAAGAAATGTCCACTGGTCTGATGAAACAAAAATAGAACTGTTTAGCCATAATGACCATCATTATGTTTGGAGGAAAAAGAGGGAGGCTTGCAAGCTGAAGAACGCCATCCCAACCGTGAAGCACGGGGGTGGCAGCATCATGTTGTGGGGGTGCTTTGCTGCAGGAGGGACTGGTGCACTTCACAAAATGGATGGCATCATGAGGGAGGAAAATTGGTGGATATATTGAAGCAACATCTCAAGACATCAGTCAGGAAGTTAAAGCTTGGTCGCAGATGGGTCTTCCAAATGGACAATCAAACTTCCAAAGTTGTGGCAAAATGGCTTAAGGACAACAAAGTCAAGGTTTTGGAGTGGCCATCACAAAGCCCTGACCTCAATCCTATAAAAAATTTGTGGGCAGAACTGAAAAAGCGTGTGCGAGCAAGGAGGCCTACAAACCTGACTCAGTTACACCAGCTCTGTCAGGAGGAATGGGCCAAATATCACCCAACTTACTGTGGAAGGCTACCAGAAACGTTTGACCCAAGTTAAACAATTTAAAGGCAATGCTACCAAATACTAATTGAGTGTATGTAAACTTCTGACCCACTGGGAATGTGATGAAAGAAGTAAAAGCTGAAATAAATCATTTTCTCAACTATTATTCTGACATTTCACATTCTTAAAATAAAGTGGTGATCCTAACTGAGTTAAAACAGGGAATTTTTACTAGGATTAAATGTCAATAAATATTAATCGGCCGATTAATCGGTATCGGCTTTTTTGGTCCTCCAATAATCGCTATCGGCATTGAAAAATCATAATCTGTCGACCTCTATTTCATATACCTTTGACTATTGGATGTTCTTATAGGCACTCTAGTATTGCCAGCCTAATCTCGTTAGTTGATAGGCTTGAAGTCATAAACAGCGTTGTGCATTCAAGAATTGCTAAGAGCTGCTGGCAAACGCAGGAAAGTGCTGTTTGAATGAATGCTGACGAGCCTCCTGCTGCCTACCACCGCTCAGACTGCTCTATCAAATCATAGACTTAATTATAATATAATAAACACACAGAAATACGGCCTTTGGTCATTAATATGGTAAAATCCGGAAACTATCATTTCGAAAACAAAACATTTATTCTTTTAGTGAAATACTGAACCGTTCCGTATTTTTTCCAATGGGTGGCAACCCTAAGTCTAAGTATTGCTGTTACATTGCACAACCTTCAATGTTATGTCATAATTATGTAAAATTCTGGCCAATAAATTACGGTCTTTGTTAGGAATAAATTGTATTCACACAGTTCGCAACGAGCCAAACTGTTGCATATACCCTGAAGAAAGGCATTGATGTTCATCGTTAGGTACATTTGCGCAACGATTGTGCTTTTTTCGGCAATGCGCTTTTGTTAAATCATCACCCATTTGGTGAAGTTGAAGTAGGCCGCGATTCGATTATAAATTAACAGGCACCGCATTGATTATATACAACGCAGGACAAGCTAGATAATCTAGTAATATCATCAACCATGTGTAGTTAACTAGTGATTATGTGAAGATTTTTTTTTATATAAGATAAGTTTAATGCTAGCTTGCAACTTACTTTGGCTCCTTGCAGCCACAAGATCCTTTTGACACTGCACTTGCGTAACAGGTGGTCAGCCTGCCACGCAGTTTCCTCGTGGATTGCAATATGATAATCGGCATCCAAAAAGGCTGACTACCGATTGTTATGAAAACTTGAAATCGGCCCCAATTAATCGGCCATGCCGATTTAATCGGTCAACCTCTAGCCAGGAGGTTTGTCATTATTGATTGATAACAATTATTTTCCCACCTCTCCCACACTAAGTTTACAAAATTCTAACTTACAATGGTTTTCTTTCATTATTTGTTTTTTTATGCATGAATACGATTGCTCACTGTTCATTGTTGGCATTTACTGCCTAAGTTTGCCCACTTTTCCAATGAAGTGATCATTAAAATAATTGCCAACATCAAATGGTTTTGTGATGAATAAGCCATCTGATTCAACAAAAGATGGAGTTTAATTTGTCTGTCTTCTCATAACCTGAGTACTTGAAATGAAATTTTCTTCCATCATTCTTTATGTCATTGATCTTGGCTTCTGAATAGTTTTTTATTTTTAAGTTTAGGCACAATTTCTCAATTTGCCGTAAGTCAGCCAGTCAGTCAGATATACAGCCAGATTTATAGCCAGTCCTTTCTCCCATCTCTTTCTCAGCGAAACTCCGTATTTGGTGAATAACGAACGTATTTTGACATAACACTTGCTGAGCTGTCTAATGGGGAAATGAATGGTACTGTAGCTAACTGAGCTGGAGAAGAGACTCATATTCATTGTCTCCTCTTCTGCCCATTTACTGGTTCAGTGTGATCGTGAACACATCACAGTTTGCGTTATTGTACTTTCATGCACAAGTTCTATCTAATTCTGCTACCATCTTAAGTGAAACAAATATAGGTCAATTGTTTAAAAGCAACAAACACTCCTAAACTAGGCTACTTCTTGCTCTCATTTCTCTCAACTGTTCTTGGCCATTGGGCTGGAAGAGTTTAAGTAGCCTCCAATTCAAATTGCATTTGATACATGGTCAAGCATTGAAAACCTTATCTCAGAGCCTCAGGGAAAACTGTAAATAACACCAGCTCACTTGCTGAAAAGGCTCTAAAGAAATGTCCATCATCCTCTATGGGCAAGTTGCTCTCTCATGAACCATTTGTCCATAAAGTCCTGGTATGCACTGCAGTCATGAAACCACATTTTCTTTTTCATAAATTGCACTGTTTACCAGCCTTGTTGTTGAGGGGGATGGATAGCGTAGGCTACTTCATTTAATCTCAGATATTTACTGCTCACCATGATTTGAAGTGACAACGATGCATATTTATGTATGTGAGTGAGATGTTCATTTCGTGGGGAGATTCTTAGAGTTTTTCAGGATATTACTCCCTCCCTCACTGTTTCAGTTTCCTGAGAGATAAAGGGCACGCCACTGATTTTTCCTGTAAGGGCAAGCCGGGTTAAAAATGAAAAAGAAATCCTAGGCACGCTGGACTTTGTGGCAAATTGTTTTTTCTTCCCAGTTTAATATTTTGATTAATATCCAAATGAATAAGCCCGTAGCATTCGGGTGGAATTTTGTTGAAGCATGGTAAAAACTAGAGGTCGACCGATTATGATTTTTTCAACGCCGATACCGATTATTGGAGGACCAAAGAGCCGACACCGATTAATCGGCCGATTATTATTATGATTTTTTTTAATATGTATATATATACACACACACACACACAGCTCTGAAGTGACAACGATACTGAAGAGTCTGCTTAGGAGACAAATACTCTCAACTGTTTGAATAATAAAAGTAGAGTTTAAGTTACCTGTGATGAATGCTGAAAACAAAAACTGTAATTTCTATATGCAGGAAATCCTATTTTAATAATGGGCATGGTAGAAATAGTTTTTTTAAATTTAATTTTTTAATTTATAAAAAAATCTTTATTTAACCAGGTAGGCATGTTGAGAACAAGTTCTCATTTAAAATTGCGACCTGGCCAAGATAAAGCAAAGCAGTTCGACAACATACAAAAACACAGAGTTACACATGGAGTAAAACAACATACAATCAATGATACAGTAGGAAAAAAATAAGACTATATACAATGAAATTGACTACCAAAGTGCGAGTCACAATTCCCATGACACCTTCTAGCAAAATCAGAAAAGTGGTTCCTTCATTTATTCCATAGGATATTTTTAGATTAACTTAAAATAAGGTCTGTGTTTGGTTTAGGCTTACACCACCTTGCCAATTTTATAACTGTGTAGATATCCATAGGATATAACTCTGATCAATATAAGCGAAGATTATTTTTTTTGTTGAGTGGATTTATGAAAATATGTTGACAAACGTTACCTAGTGAGATTTACACGGGTATCAAAACGCCGAGGTGGTTTAAGCACAAAACACAGACCTTATTTGAAGTAGATCAAGACATTCTCTATGGAAGACATGAACGGTAAAATAACGAAGGAACCCCTTTCAAGTTCAGCCGCAAGTTATTACAGGAATTATGACGCGTCGACTATTTCTCTCTAAACCATATATCTTTGACTATTACGAGCCTGCTGCTGCCTACCACCGCTCAGTCAGACTGCTCTATCAAATATCAAATCATAGACTTAACTATAATATAATAAACCTTAGTTTCCGGATTTGACCATATTAATGACCTATCATCTCGAAAACATTATTCTTTCAGTGACATACGGAACCGTTCTGTATTTTATCTAACGGGTGGCATCCATAAGTCTAAATATTCCTTTACATCGCACAACCTACAATGTTATTTCATAGTTCCGTAAAATTATAGCAAATTAGTTCGCAACGAGCCAGATTCTGTATACCCTGATTCTGCGTGCAACGAACGCAAGAGAACTGACACAATTTCACCTGGTTAATATTGCCTGCTAACCTGGATTTCTTTTAGCTAAATATGCAGGTTTAAAAATATATACTTCTGTGTATTGATTTTAAGAAAGGCATTGATGTTTATGGTTAGGTACAGTCGTGCAACGATTGTGCTTTTTTTCGCAAATGCGCTGTTGTTAAATCATCCCCGTTTGGCGAAGTCGGCTGTCTTTGTTAGGAAGAAATAGTCTTCACAGTTCGCAACAAGCCAGGCGGCCCAAACTGCTGCATATACCCTGACTCTGTTTGCAAGAGAAGTGACACATTTTCCCTAGTTAAAAGAAATTCATGTTAGCAGGCAATATTAACTAAATATGCAGGTTTAAAAATATATACTTGTGTATTGATTTTAAGAAAGACATTGATGTTTATGGTTAGGTACACGTCGGAGCAAAGACAGTCCTTTTTCGCGAATGCGCACCACATCGATTATATGCAAAGCAGGACAGGCTAGATAAACTAATAATATCATCAACCATGTGTAGTTAACTAGTGATTATGATTGATTGATTGTTTTTTTTATAAGATAAGTTTAATGCTAGCTAGCAACTTACCTTGGCAACGTAAAGCAGGTGGTTAGAGCGTTGGGCTAGTTAACGTAAGGTTACATCCCCAAGCTGACAAGGTAAAAATCTGTCATTCTGCCCCTGAACAAGGCAGTTAACCCACCGTTCCTAGGCCGTCATTGAAAATAAGAATGTGTTCTTAACTGACTTGCCTAGTTAAATAAAGTTTTAAAAAAACAAAACAAAAAAAACAAACAAAAAAAAACATTCGGCAAATCGGTGTCCAAAAATACCGATTACCGATTGTTATGAAAACTTGAAATCGGCCCTAATTAATCGGCCATTCCGATTAATCGGTCGACTTCTAGTAAAAACCCTGTTGCTGTTCTTTGGTTTGGAGCTTCCTTGGGGTTACATGTTTTTTGACGGCCTTGCTTTGGTTTCTCCTCCATGTCTTCTATAGCCAGATGGGCATTGAAAGACTTGCATGTCTGTGTGGTTTGTCCAGTATTGAGTCTGGACTATGATATAGCCTATTAACCTAACTGTTATTCTCGTTTTCTCTGTTCTCAGGTTCTGGCCTGCTGGTTCATGCGGCTCCGCCCCAGCCTTCTCTGTGCTCTGACTATAACACCCGCCGGGGCCCTCAAGCACATAACTGGTAGCTCCACACAACTCCAACCCCTGACACACTCTGTACAATAAAATATTTAGCAAATAAAGACCGAAAGAAAGTTGAACAGGAAATTTAAGCAGCAAAAGAGATTTTCCGTCTCTCAGGCCTCCCTTGACTTGGCATCCATAACCGGACTGGGAGTTGAGACAGCTGATTTGAGGCTGTGAGTGTCCTCCGCTCTACTGCTTCACATTCCCTCACCTGTCAGCTGTGTGTGTTTCTGTGAGGACAGTAACTCTGAGGTAGGTTGATGCGGCTGTGCCTTAGCATGGTGCTGTGAGGAAGCCGCTGCCTGGACTCTGGACGGACACCAGTGAAGCGCTTACACACCTTGGACCGTCATGGGGAAGGAGCAGGACCTACTGCAGGCCGTCAAGAGCGGAGACCTGCCCTCCACTCAGAAACTACTGGCCAAGCTCAAAGCCAGCCGAAACAGTGAGTCCTCAAGTTACCCTTAAATCTTAAATCTCATAGTCAGATTTATTTTAGCTCGCTGAAAGGCTGAGGGAGTGTGCTGTGCAATACATCTCCGTTATGTTTATTTGCCCAAGCTTTGGGATTATTGGCAGATGGCGCCTAAGTAAGACAATTAGATGTGCGCACAGTCAGAAATCTCTTCCTCTGGAGGCAGTAAGGCAATCGGTAACATGCTTAAACAAGCAGTTTGCTTAGGTCTGTCTGCTGCTGCTGATGCCACACCTGTCATAACTACTAAACGTCTCCCAAATCAATAGATCCTGCTAAACGTCTACGCCAGTGATTCTCTAACAGGAGTAGGCTAGTCGAGCCAGCGGAAATCGACAGTTCTCAGTTATTCAGACATGATGCATAAGCCAGTGTTTGCTATCTGACTCATCAACCAGTTTTCTATGTCTGCTGGTTGACTCAATATTTCAACAAATAACATTTCAGTCATTTAGCAGATGCTCTTATGCAGACCGACATACAGGAGCAAATCTGGGTAAGTGCTTTGCTTGTCAGATTTTTCACCTAGTTGGCTTGGGGATTCCAACCAGCGGCCCATCACTCTTAACTGCTAGGCTACCTGCCGCCCCACACAGTTATGTGTATTTTCTTTCTCATGAAAAAGTGATAAACTCTGTAATTGGATTATGTGAAAGATAGCCTACCTTTTACAAAGTGGAGTGTTGGAGCTAATCCTATTGAATGTATAGTGATCCTTATGTTCAGTGATTGAGTGTGTTTGTTCAGGGGAGCTGTGCTGAGAGGAGGTGAGTGCTCTCAACTCTCTAATCTGAGGTCAAGCTTCAGGAATTTACCTACAGAAGATGCTGAGCCTCAGCTAAAGCTTTGGGGAAATCTATCCCTTTGGATTAGCCAGGCCAGCTCCAATCCAGCCCTTATGATGATGGCGCACTAATGAACTCTCTCTCTCGCTCTTGGGAAACTGAAAGCCTATCCACATTCTCCTCGGGTTTTAATTCACTGGACCATAAGCTTACGGCCATCTATATCGTCTCCCTTGAGAGGGACACTTTCTATCCCCAGAGTTGCTATCCGCTGTATGAGGGTTTGTGGATGGGGTGGGTGGGTTCCCACTTGCAGACCCCCACCACAAATGCCTCAAAGGTCTGAGGGGAGGGGGGGCTCAGTTGCCTCTTCTTGAGCTATCAAGTCCTCTGATCTTTCTGCTCTCAAAATCTCCAACTACAATGGTCTATCAACTGCAGTTTACTGCACCTTTATCCTTCTGCTCTTCCAATCACTAAATTCACCTACTGGCATAGTTTACAAACACAAAGACCATTACTCACACACCCAGGAGGACTTTTTCTCTGACTATGAGTGTTGTCGTGTTCTCAGAGGCCTATGTAATTACTAAAATGACAGTGCTGGGCGGCTGTTTAGAGGCTGTTTTTCCACAACCACAATGCCACAAGGTGCAAGACGTTCTGGAGGACTCCTGTATTTTGTTGCTTCTCTCTGCTCATTCACTGTCGAGATAGTGTCCGACATTGAGTTCAACATGACACCGAACAGCACAGTGACTTAGAGAACTGAGAGCCCCAGGCCAGGAGGTTGGGCTGCTTTATCATTGTGATAACCTATCACCCTCTGTGCTATTCGGGACCCTCTTTTGGCTCTAAACAAACATGAATTGCTCTGACCCAGAGGGGAGAGATGATGGGATATGAGGGATGGGGAGGTTGTCAGATTTAAGTGGTCTCAGTGTACCCTGTGTTTTTCCTGTGTTTATCAAATTCAGCAGACTATTATATTGTAAGAATGGTGGACATAAGGTGTAATTACACTATAAAGGTCTCTTTGTCTGCCATGGGGTTGTAAACCCTGTCAAGCGTTCATGTTAAAGGACAACTCCCACTTTTCAACCTCATTTTCATTATATCCTGCACAATACCAGTGTCAACATACAGCTGCACCATTGAGAGCATCTTGACTGGCTGCATCACGCTTGGTATGGCAACTGCTTGACACCTGACCGTAAGGCGCTACAGAGGGTAGTGCATATGGACCAGTACATCACTGGGGCTGAGCTCCCTGCCATCCAGGACCTCTATACCAGGCAATGTCAGAGGAAGGCCGTAAAAATTGTCAGACTCCAGCCATCTAAGTCATAGACTGTTCTCTCTGCTACCGCACGGCAAGTGGCACCGGAGCGCCAAGTCTGGGACCAAAAGGCTCCTGAACAGCTTTCTAACCCCAAGCCATAAGACTGCTAATCAAATGGCTACCCTGACTATTTGCATTGACCCCTTTTTTATTTGCACTGACTCTCTTGCACCGGCTCATTCACTGGACTCTACTCACACATACTACACTGACACTCTAACACACACACTACATTACACTACATTCAACTACATACGTTAACACACACAACACACATGCATATTGATGCCAAACACATACTCACGCATAGACACACTTTTGTACTCTTCACATACGCTTCTGCTACTCTGTTTATTATCTATTCTGATTGCCTAGTCACTGTTACCCCTACCTACATGTACATATTACCTCAACTACATCATACCTCTGCACATTGAGTATGTTTACATGCACACTAATAATTAGATATTAAACTGATTATTTTAGATTATGCAATAGTCATGTAAACACCTTACTCTGCTTATCTTTATTGATGTAAGGTCAAAATCTAAGTAAGCATACACCGATTAAAACACCTGGTTTTCTGAGCAATCTTTCAAATTATTAGGACATGTAAACACCTTAATTGACGTTCCAGCAGTGTATTTGATCTGCCCATGTGCTAGCACCAGTCGAGCGAGCCTCCTTTATTAACACGAGTGAAGTGTGTTCGGAACAACAATGTATGTGTCTTAGAAGTAGTTTTCACATACAAACTTTATAAAAAATGCTTACCAAAAATAACATGTTCGCCGTGGTAGGACGTTTATTTTGATTGCCGATTTTCTGCATTTATCAGTGTCATCAGGTAGCCTGATTTCAGATGTGTCCCTGTAAACAGGATTATTAGGGAAATCGTTCTTTTTATTTCTTTTTATTTGATTTAACCTTTATTTAACCAGGTAGGCTAGTTGAGAACAAGTTCTCATTTGCATCTGCGACCTGGCCAAGATAAAGTGTAGCAATTCGACACATACAACAACACAGAGTTACACATGGAGTAAAACAAACATACAGTAGAACAAAAGAAAACAAAAAGTCTATATACAGTGAGTGCAAATGAGGTAAGTTAAGGCAATAAATAGGCCATGGTGGTGAAGTAATTACAATATAGCAATTAAACACTGGAATGGTAGATGTGCAGAAGATGAATGTGCAAGTAGAGATACTGGGGTGCAAAGGAGCAAGATAAATAAATAAACACAGTATGGGGTAGAGGTCGACCGATTATGATTTTTCAACACCGATACCGATTATTGGAGGCCCAAAAAAGCCGCTAACGATTAATCGGACAATTTTTATTTATTTATTTGTAATAATGACAATTACAACAATACTGAGTGAACACTTATTTTAACTTAATATAATACATCAATAAAATCAATTTAGCCTCAAATAAATAATGAAACATGTTCAATTTGGTTTAAATAATGCAAAAACAAAGTGTTGGAGAAGAAAGTAAAAGTGCAATATGTGCCATGTAAGAAAGCTAACGTTTAAGTGCCTTGCTCAGAACATGAGAACATATGAAAGCTGGTGGTTCCTTTTAACATGAGTCTTCAATATTCCCAGGTAAGAAGTTTTAGGTTGTAGTTATTATAGGAATTATAGGACTATTTCTCTATATACAATTTGTATTTCATATACCTTTGACTATTGGATGTTCTTATAGGCACTTTAGTATTGCCAGTGTAACAGTATAGCTTCCGTCCCTCTCCTCGCTCCTACCTGGGCTCGAACCAGGAACACATCGACAACAGCCACCCTCGAAGCAGCGTTACCCATGCAGAGCAAGGGGAACAACTACTCCAAGTCTCAGAGCGAGTGACGTTTGAAACGCTATTAGCGCGCACCCGCTAACTAGCTAGCCATTTCACATCGGTTACACCAGCCTAATCTTGGGAGTTGATAGGCTTGAAGTCATAAACAGCGCAATGCTTGAAGCATTGCGAAGAGCTGCTGGCAAAATGCACGAAAGTGCTGTTTGAATGAATGCTTACGAGCCTGCTGGTGCCTACCACCGCTCAGTCAGACTGCTCTATCAAATCATAGACTTAATTATAATATAATAAACACACAGAAATACGAGCCTTAGGTCATTGATATGGTCGAATCCGGAAACTATCATCTCGAAAACAAAACGTTTTTTCTTTCAGTGAAATACGGAACCGTTCCGTATTTTATCTAACGGGTGGCATCCCTAAGTCTAAATATTCCTGTTACATTGCACAACCTTCAATGTTATGTCATAATTACGGATAATGCTGGCAAATTAGTTCGCAATGAGCTAGGCGGCCCAAACTGTTGCATATACCCTGACTCTGCGTGCAATGAACGCAAGAGAAGTAACACAATTTCACCTGGTTAATATTGCCTGCTAACCTGGATTTCTTTTAGCTAAATATGCAGGTTTAAAAATATATACTTGTGTATTGATTTTAAGAAAGACATTGATGTTTATGGTTAGGTACACGTTGGAGCAATGACAGTCCTTTTTCGCGAATGCGCACGGCATCGATTATATGCAACGCAGGACAGGCTAGATAAACTAATAATATCATCAACCATGTGTAGTTAACTAGTGATTATGATTGATTGATTGTTTTTTATAAGATAAGTTTAATGCTAGCTAGCAACTTACCTTGACTTCTTACTGCATTCGCGTAACAGGCAGGCTCCTCGTGGAGTGCAATGTAAAGCAGGTGGTTAGAGCGTTGGACTAGTTAACCGTAAGATTGCAAGATTGAATCCCCAAGCTGACAAGGGAAAAATCTGTCGTTCTGCCCCTGAACAAGACAGTTAACCCACCGTTCCTAGGCCGCCATTGAAAATAAGAATGTGTTCTTAACTGACTTGCCTAGTTAAATAAAGGTGTAAAAAAAAATAAAAATAAGCAAATCGGTGTCCAAAAATACCGATTACCGATTGTTATGGAAACTTGAATTCGGCCCTAATTAACGGGCCATTCCGATTAATCTGTCGACCTCTAGTTTGGGGATGAGGTAGGTAGATAGATGTGCTGTTTACAGATGGGCTATGTACAGGTGCAGTGATCTGTGAGCTGCTCTAACAGCTGGTGCTTAAAGCTAGTGAGGGAGATATGAGTCTCCAGTTCTACTTGCAAAGCATGTAAACGTTTTAATCAAACTATTAATCTGACTATCCACAGTAACTGCACTCATTGACTCGGTACGGGTACTCCTTGTATATAGGTTTGTTATTGTTATTTTGTGTTACTATTTCCTTGTAATTTTTTTGGCTAATTTGTCTTACTTTTTAGTTCTGCATTGTTGGGAAAGGGGTCGTAAGTAAGCATATCACGGTAAAGTCTACACTGGTTGTATTCAGCGCATGTGACTGATTTGATTTCTAAGTTTTGTAGAAACAAATATAAAGTTCTACACAATGACATCAAAGTTTAAACATTTAAAAACTGTGATTTTCAAACACTGAGGCCATCATTGTAAATAAGAATTTGTTCTTAACTGACTTGCCTAGTTAAATATATATTTTTTGATTTGCGGTGACGTGGGAAGCAAGAAAATACCCTCCCTTGGGCTCGATACTCGTTGCAGGTTTAAACCCTTGAAATCAGTTTTTACTTTTAATCCTGTGACAGAGAATCATGTTTTTACTACATTTCTAATGATCTTTTTACCACAGATCATAGAAACGCGCTGTTTTCACATACAGTTGAGGTCGGAAATTTACATACACAGCCAAATACATTTAAACTCAGTTTTTCACAATTCCTGACATTTAATCATTAAGTAAAAATTCCCTGTCTTAGGTCAGTTAGGATCACCACTTTATTTTAAGAATGTGAAATGTCAGAATAATAGTAGAGAGAATGATTTATTTCAGATTTTATTTCTTTCATCATATTCCCAGTGGGTCAGAAGTTTGCATACACTCAAATAGTATTTGGCATTTCCTTTAAATTGTTTAACTTGGGTCAAACGTTTCGGGTAGCCTTCCACAAGCTTTCCGCAATAAGTTGGGTGAATTTTGGCCCATTCCTCCTGACTGAGCTGGTGTAACTGAGTCAGGTTTGTAGGCCTCTTTGCTCGCACACGCTTTTTCAGTTCTGCCCACAAATTTTCTATAGGATTGAGGTCAGGGCTTTGTGATGGCCACTCCAGTACCTTGACTTTGTTGTCCTTAAGCCATTTTGCCACAACTTTGGAAGTTTGATTGTCCATTTGGAAGACCCATTTGCGACCAAGCTTTAACTTCCTGACTGATATCTTGAGATGTTGCTTCAATATATCCACAAATCTTCCTCCCTCATGATGCCATCTATTTGGTGAAGTGCACCAGGCCCTCCTGCAGCAAAGCACCCCCACAACATGATGCTGCCACCCCTGTGCTTTATGGTTGGGATGGTGTTCTTCGGCTTGCAAGCCTCCCCCTTTTTCTTTCAAACATAATGATGGTCAAAATGTTCAAACTGTTCTATTTTTGTTTCATCAGACCAGAGTACATTTCTCCAAAAAGTACGATCTTTGTCCCCATGTGCAGTTGCAAACCGTGTCTGGCTTTTCTATGGCGGCTTTGGAGCAGTGGCTTCTTCCTTGCTGAGCGGCCTTTCAGGTTATGTCAATATAGGACTCGTTTTATTGTGGATATAGATACTTTTGTACCTGTTTCCTCCAGCATCTTCACAAGGTCCTTTGCTGTTGTTCTGGGATTGATTTGCACTTTTCGCACCAAAGTACGTTAATCTTTAGGAGACAGAACACGTCTCCTTCCTGAGCGGTATGACAGCTGTGTGGTTCCATGGTATTTAACCTTTCATACTATTGTTTGTATAGATGAACCAGGTTCCTTCAGGCGTTTGGAAATTGCTCCCAAGGATGAACCAGATTTGTGGAGGTCTATAATTTTCTTTCTGAGGTCTTAGCTGATTTCTTTTGATTTTCCCATGATGTCAAGCAAAGAGGCACTGAGTTTGAAGGTAGGCCTTGAAATACATTCACACCTCCAATTACACCTCCAATTAACTCAAATTATGTCAATTAGTCTATCAGAAGCTTCTAAAGCCATTACATAATTTTCTGGAATTTTCCAAGCTGTTTAAAGGCACAGTCAACTTAGTGTATGTAAACTTCTGACCCACTGGAATTGTGATACAGTGAATTATAAGTGAAATAATCTGTCTGTAAACAATTGTTGGAAAATGTACTTGTGTCATGCACAATGTAGATGTCCAAACAGACTTCCCAAAACTATAGTTTGTTAACAAGAAATGTGTGGATTGGTTTAAACGACTCCAACCTAAGTGTATGTAAACTTCCGACTTCAACTGTACATAGACAGGTTTGGTGCTGGAGATGATGAATATGACTTTGAAAAGTGGCGGAATTGTCCTTTTATCACGGGATGCTCTTGTGGCCCCTACACTCCAGGCTGGGCTGGAGTTGCCTCAGCCAGCTGACAGGCATGCCGTGCTGCTTGGGTCTGCCCCCAAGTCCCTGAGGGGATTCCTAGAGACTGTCGGATTACCCCCTCCCTTTGTTTTGCCTCTTGCCCATCCCAATTTATCACCTTATACGTTACGTGTGGCTCAGCTATTGTTATGAGCTCCAACCCAGCCCATTGATGGGATTGTGGACAGTAATTACCCCCGCCATCAGGTTTCCACAAACAAACACACAACCTTTTCTCTGACATCTGGTACCTCAGGTCTCTGCCTCACCCAATCCACTCCCTCCCATATGGTGCTCAACCAGATTAAGGGGAATTATGGGTCGGGCTGGGATGAGAAAGAGGGGTCCAACGTAGCGGGGCTTCCTCTTCTCTCTCTCCTACATGGCAGAGTCATAGTTCTATTTAACAGGCCCCCGGTGAGCCAGCAACAGCACGGTGTGAGTTCTGTGTCCCATGTCTCATGGTCAAAGAGTCTCAGGAACGGTGGGATATAGCCAGGTCAGTTGGCTCAGAGACCTCCGGCCTCTATTTGAAAGTCCAACATATTCAAGCTGATAAGGTTTCATTTGTGTTTTTATGCCAAGAAATATTTCACAGCTTGTTGCCCAATTAGACCTACAAAGCTTGGGGAATTGGTTTGATGTTAGATGTGCATCCATGCAAACCTCCAGGAATTGGGAGTGAAACCCCCCTGCCATATAACATCGTCATCTGTCTTTTTTAAACGTAAGTGTGCCACACACTGCATTATTATTGACCAGAGGGAGCGGTGTTCCGTATTGAAGACCATCAATGTCCCATTATCGGCGTCTCGTAAAACTGTTGGGCCACAATGAAAGGCAGGGCCGTTAAGAGAGCCCCAAACAAAACGTCCAGCACGGCGGTGGTGTCTGTGGTGATTCTCCGGGAGGGAGCAGCTGTTAGCCTCCCCAGGCCAGGGATAGGCTTCTAAAGAGCCCACTGTGACTGTCTATTGGTCGCCAGGCAGCTCGCCCATACTGCAGCCATGGTTTATTCATGACTTTGTGTTCAAACAGAGCCAGCCCACCCAAACACCCAATCCAGTCCCTTCATTCCACTTACTTAGGCCTACTCCTGCCGCCTTGTTATTCCTGCCTCTAGCTAGCACATCTGGGGCATCATGACACAGATAGGCACACAACCTCCTCCTTCCCTCCACTACAGAGGCATCACAGTGTTGAACTATTGAACTAACAATAATTCTGGGAAAAGCTCCATCCATTTACAGTTTAGTCATTGCCAGTATAGTACTTCTTGCTACTGGCAAAAAGGAATGAGCTAGAGTTCACTTGATCTGAATATTGTACACGTTTTTCTAGTTTCCATCCCAACATACTAGACGTTTTGCATATAGACTTGACCTTGTTTCACGCAAACACAGCATATCATTTGCTTATCTGCTAGTTTTTATGGTTGAAGTTCAACAGAATATTATGCGTTCTCCTTCACCATTGCACCTTCCTCTCCCATGTCACAATGCCTCAAGTACAGCTCAGGATAATGAGAAAGAAATTTCCACTTTCTTTTCAGACTGGGCATATTGATGGGAAAGTGTTAAAACCTTTTAGACAGACCGTGAAATTCTGTCTCTGTACTGAAGCCGCCGGTGTTTGCCTGTCAACTCTACCGTTGGTGTGCTAAATGTTTAATTGGCTCGCTAAACAGACAGGTCCCATAGACCTTGTAAAGGAGGTCAGTTAGCCTATGCCTCAGAAGAGGAAGAAGCACTGGTCTGTGTTGGAATGGGGCCCTTCAGGACCTCTAGCTGTCAGGGATTTTGTGTCTGGTCTCTGACGCAAGTGGAAAGAGAAGAAACCCAAATGGGAAAAGCAAAGGTTATTGTTACCAGAGTGGTCTACCTATGACCCTTTGTCAAGTGTTCTGTTTTCTACTGGGTTGGATCACAGACAAGCTAGCCAACATTTATCAAAGCATTTCTTAGTTTTACTCATCTAAGACCAAGATGAATCTATAAACACAGCCTCAACGATATCTCTTGCCTTGGACATTTGGGAAACTGCTGAACTTCTGTTGAACTTTATGTTTCATGTCTCTCTTTAACCATCCTTTAATTTTTGTTGATGAGTGCCAGATTTACTGGAATTAAAAGGGTGGGGGTCTTCCAAATCCACCCGCTAGAGCAGATACCAATGTCAATGATGCAACACGCGTTGGAATGCACTACCATATTTACAAAGAAGTTGAATGACATTGCCTTATCTTGTATGTTAGTTCAGGCATGTGCTCGCAAGGAGGATGTGTGTAGTCTGGGGGGGTTTGGAGGTGTATGTTAGTTCATGCATGTGCTTGTCATAATGTGTGTAGTTTGGGGGTGTATGTTTTTGTGTCTTATGTAAGCTTTGTTCAGCAGAATGGGCTCTTTGTGTTTGTTGCTTATCTCTGCCATTCTGTTTCCACAGCATCATGTCAGATGTACAGCTTTCACAATGTCCCATCATTGACATTGCCTGACTGAACAACCATAAGATTTTAAGATATGACTGATTGTTCACCTCTTTTGAAAATGTATTAAATCTTAATACAGGCAAGATTAGAATGACATTTTGGATGTCACGTCATGGTATTTCCACAACATAGAAACGTAGGCTCATATGCACATATCTCTACCCTTTATGGCTCAAGGCTGGATTTAAACATTCACATTTTGACACGTGCGTAATAGTGGAAAGCTGCTATTCTGAGCGCAGTTGTTTTCCAAAAGGTACCAGTGCAGAGCTTTCAAAGTACCCTTCCTGTTGAGGGCCTTAATGACTCAGCCTTCATGCAGGATGTGACTGGAGCATAGGCCCAGGTGCACACTGGCACTCTGAACTGGAAAAAACGGTACATTAAGATGCAGTTTCACGCTGACAAAAAGCTAAGGCACCAAACGGGCAACAGAACAGTATGACTTATGACTCCCAGCTGTGGACTGCTTGGTCTTATCAAGGTTTCAGTTATTTTCCCCAAATCCCTCCCGCTCTATCTGTGCCAACCATTGTCCAAGACACGACATAGCAGCACAATGCGTTTGAATGCAGAAAAAGAATTGGAGGGAGGATGTCATGTTGTAGGAATGTGTATCCCACAAGGATACCTCCGATCTGTTTTCTGGAACTGGAATCCTGAACTCCTCTTTGTGCAGTTACAGTTCGGCTTAACCCGAAGACTGAGATGAAAGTTTTGGTGTAGAGGACAAAGAGAAGGGTAAGAGGCCTCGGAACTTTCCAACAGAACTGTTACTATTCTGCCCTCCAGGAGTCTGAGGCGACTTCAAACAGGACTTTGGGTTTAAGAGGAGAGAAAGTCTAGCTTTTGTCATGGAGATGAGGAAATGTGGTCTCGGCTGCGGTGCTGATATCGAAGGGGAGAGGAGCAGAGCTGTCGAAAGGGAAAGTGGCTGGGATCTCTCCCTGGACTGTTAATCTGTCACCTTATCTCCATTACTGTAAGTGGAGGCCTGATGCCCCTCACCGCACCCACACTGACCTCAAACGGACATGATTAGTCACATGCTTACTCTGTCAGGAGGAGAGGGGAGTTAGTACTGGGGAAGTAAGTAGATGAAAGTTTGGCGCCGCTGGAGAGTAAAAGTCCATTATGAACAAAGGATGGGGTGTGGAGTTTCCTCTTGTCCTGTGACCAAAAAGTGTGGAGTGTTCTGGTGCGTCTGTTTAGCTTAAAGAGGAAGAGGCATAAACTCACACACACACACACATTCATATTTGCTGTCCTCCACCCCTCAAGACAAAAACAATTCAATGTTTGTTTTCTTTTTTTACCCAAGGAACATTCTCCATGCTGGGAAAAAGCATCTCATTAAGGGCTTGGTTCTCTGTGTGTGCAGTCAGTTACCACAGGGGTAAAGGTTTAAAGGCATACCTCCTTGACAAGCTCTTCCAAGAGGACCCTAGAGTCTGCCACTACATCATCAACTGGCCATTAGGCCTCCCATTAGGGCCTGCCGTCCAATCAGCTATAATCATTAGGGCCTGCCATCCAATAAGCTATAATCATTAGGGCCTGGTCTCTGGGCCCTCCATTTCTGTCACAAACACCGGAGTCGCACACAGAGGTGAAGTGTCCCGTTTAGCATTCCTGCAGGTCAGTGTGAGTTAGGCCTTGTCAGCAGCTTCCAGCTGGATCAACACAGAGCTACTATAGTGTGTGTGTGTCTGTCCTGTCCTGTCTGTCTTGGCTGGCTGGCTGGCTCTTTTTTCATTAGCCTCTGCTGACTCTGGCCCCATGACAAACAGCAACCAAAAACACTCAAAAGCACTCCGCGTGTCATCATCCTATTATAGATGAGATGTTCATCCATCCAGAAAAGGACCCATGTCCGTTTTGTGCCTGTTTTCATCTGTTTAGTGTTCACTTCAAGCCAACTGCATGTCTTTGGGTGTTTCAAAGGGAAATAAAGAAGACAAAGTGGTGTTTGTGTAATCTTCTGCATGTATCATATGCAAACATCACTGTTCATTTCCTCTCAGATGTCGTGATGCTGGTGTCATGCACCTGCCTCTTCATTAGCCCCACCCCCCAGCCCATATGGGTCTGTATGGCAGAACCCCCCATCAGGACGATTATGTCACCCTGCTGTCCTTCTTTCATCTGAGTGTTTGTCTCTTTCTTTAATAAAACCTGCCGTATGTGTCACACCCCCGAGCCCTATTCTCTGTGGACGCCCAGCTGGGCGGAGACACAATGCAACTCACGCAGGTAATTTGCATGCGGGGTGCTCCATTGCGTCAGCTGTCTAATGGGCCTCAACAGAGAGAACGACCAGGGACCTTATCTCCTCTCATAGTCTTGCTTTGCATCCCACTCCCACAGCCAGGCCCCGACCAGGGTTTCCAGGAAGGCTCTGTCTGGCCTGGGAACAAATTACAGAGTGAATGATTGTCAGCTCAATTAGTACCTCGTCTCGAATGTTTTACTGTCTTTTAGTGTTTGTGTGCGATCCTCTGGCAAATAAGCTAATTACTTGGAAACAGAGAATTCTTGGGAAAAGAGAATTGGATGAATAATTCGGGTCAGAGCAATAGCTGCACCCATTAGACAAAGAATTTGGATCTCTCTTTTGGGACAGTGCTGAATATGAACTCAGTTCAGCGTTTAGTCTCAGGGTCATTGTGAGGTTTAGGGCATATTACAGTCTTGGTGGGTTGGTGGAGCTCCCAGCATGGCAGCAGTGGGTATATGATATAATCACAGCGGTGAGTCAGTATCTGTGTCCATGGCTCTTCTCCAGGCACTGCTCCAGCACTGGGGCTTAGGCCTACAATTTGGGACCTGGAGATGCAATCTTCACTCTGCGTCCGGTGCAGATAACGCCACAGCACATCACAGTCCAGCAGGTCCAGAGTGAAGCCATGGGATTATCTCCCAAGGTGGTGCAGCGGTTTCCCTCCGCTACACCAGAAGTGTTGTAGCTGCTAGTCCTGTTGGTGGACATTAGGGCTGATCCCATTTAGTCGACTGTTTGGTCGATAGGCTGTTGGTCGACTGGGATTTCTTTAGTCGAGCTGTAGCAAATAATAATTATAATAATAATAATTTCATGGTGTACAAGACATGTCTGAGTGGACTAATCTATTGTAGAGGCCGTGGGGATAGCACAGTCCATCAGTCTAAGACATGCTACTGGAATTGTATATGTTTATATTACGTAAGAACAATGGTGTAACACTAATACAAATAATATGGATGACGCAATAAACACCGAAGTTCTGTAGTGGTCACTGCAGCATGGAGGAGAGAGACAGACAACGGCTGCTAGTACATTTTAGGCCTAGTACTTGAAAAGAACCTCTTGGATGTAGTCTTGGATTTTTGTCCCTGGTTCTTTTCTCAGTGTACCAATGTACTGTAATGTGATTCAACTGATGCTGTATGATGGTGGGCTCATAGGGAGTTAAAGGGACACCATTTGCCAGTGAACCCTGGGGAGCCCCATCACCTGTGAACCCTGGGGAGCCCCATCACCTGTGAACCCTGGGGAGCCCCATCACCTGTGAACCCTGGGGAGCCTCATCACCTGTGAACCCTGGGGAGCCCCATCACCTGTGAACCCTGGGGAGCCCCATCACCTGTGTACCCTGGGGAGCCTCATCACCTGTGAACCCTGGGGAGCCTCATCACCTGTGAACCCTGGGGAGCCCCATCACCTGTGAACCCTGGGGAGCCCCATCACCTGTGAACCCTGGGGAGCCTCATCACCTGTGAACCCTGGGGAGCCCCATCACCTGTGAACCCTGGGGAGCCCCATCACCTGTGAACCCTGGGGAGCCCCATCACCTGTGAACCCTGGGGAGCCCCATCACCTGTGAACCCTGGGGAGCCTCATCACCTGTGAACCCTGGGGAGCCCCATCACCTGTGAACCCTGGAGAGTCCCATCACCTGTGAACCCTGGGGAGCCTCATCACCTGTGTAGTGTTGACATTACATAGGATAATACAGAGCTTGTGTCCCTCCCAGCTATGACTGCTATGTCCTTATGATTAAGATAAGAAAATCCCTTCAATGTACAGGTCTAGCCAGTTTTCTAATGTTTGCTTCCCTCAAAATAGTCTCAGGTGCATTAACCTGAGACTATTGGTTTGGATGACCAATCTATTGTTGGTGTTCTACGCAGGACGTTGGGTCCAGTTTTTGTTGTCTTTATTTGTATAGTACAAGTATTCCCAACCGGGGGTAAAATGTATACTTTTTTTGAATTTTTCTCACATTTTCAAACAGTCCATTTATATTTTCCAACGGGGCTATACATTTGGGTGAGTTTTTTCTCGCCTAAGTAGCCTCGTTTCACTGCCAAAAATCTAATTCAACCATCTAGTGTTCAGGGAAATAACAACACGATGTCAAATACAGGTAGCCTAGTCAAATAATTAACATCCAATCACATTAACCGTTACTCTCTCGCGGGAAACCTTCACTCTTGTGCAGACATTTAGAAACGAAACATGACAATTTAAAAAATAAGCCACGGGAGTTTTTTGAGTGAGTTGCGAGTAGTAAGACATGTATAAAAGCAACAGATATCATTAATAAGAAGGGGCTAGAAGCGTCTTATATGGTGAGCTACCGAATGGCTAGGACAGGCAAGCCCCATACTATTGTGGAGGACTTAATTCTTCCTGCTGTTGCGGTTTTGACTGGGACAATGCTGGGGGAAAAGGCCCAAAAAACGATACAGACATTTACTTCATCAAACAACACTGTTTCACGCCGCATCGGTGACATGGCAGGAGATTTTTTCAAACAATTACTGCTTCGCATACAAGCCAGTGAATTATATGCGTTACAGCTGGATGAGTCAACAGACGTGGCGGGCCTGGAACAGCTCCTGGTATATGTCCGTTACGTTTATGGGGGGTCAATTAAGGAAGACATCCTCTTCTGTAAACCAGGACAACTGGAGAGGATATTTTTGTAAGTACTGGACAGCTTTGTAACATCAAATGGACTTTGGTAGTCAAGATAGGTTGGTATCTGTACTGATGGCGCAAACGCCATGACAGGGAGACATAGTGGAGTGGTAATGCAAGTGCAAGCAGTTGCTCCCGTTGCCACTTGGGTACACTGCAGCATCCACTGAGAGGCTCTTGCTGCCAAGGGAATGCCTGACAGCTTGAAAGACGTTTTGGACACTACAGTGAAAATGGTTAACTTTGTTAAAGCAAGGCCCCTGAACTCTCGTGTATTTTCAGCATTATACAATGATATGGGCAGCGACCATGTAATGCTTTTACAACATACAGAAGTGCTCTGGTTATCAAGGGGCAAAGTATTGACACATATTTTTTTATTGAGACAAGCTTAAAGTTTTCTTTACTGACCATAATTTTCACTTGTCTGACCGCTTGCATGATGACAAGTTTCTCACACAACTGGCCTATCTGGGTGATGTTTTTTCTCGCCTGAATGATCTGAATCTAGGATTACAGGGACTCTCCGCAACTATATTCAATGTGCAGGACAAAATTGAGGCTATGATTAAGAAGTTGGAGCTCTTCTCTGTCTGCATTAACAAGGGGACACACAGGTCTTTCCATCATTGCATGATTTTTTTTGTGTGCAAATGAACTCAAGCTTACGGACAATGTCAAATGTGATATAGCAAAGCACCTGAGTGAGCTGGGTGCGCAATTACGCAGGTACTTTCCGGAAACGGACGACACAAACAACTGGATTCGTTATCCCTTTCATGCCCTGCCTCCAGTACGCTTACCGATATCTGAACAAGAGAGTCTCATCGAAATTGCAACAAGCGGTTCTGTGAAAATTTAATTTAATCAGAAGCCACTGCCAGATTTCTGGATAGGGCTGTGCTCAGAGTATCTTGCCTTGGCAAATCCCGCTGTTAAGACACTGATGCCCTTTGCAACCACGTACTTATGTGAGAGTGGATTCTCGGCCCTCACTAGCATGAAAAACTAAATACAGGCACAGACTGTGTGAGAAATTATTTAAGATTGAGAATCTCTCTAATACAACACACCATTGCAGTTATGTGCATCCTTTCAAGCACACCCTTCTCATTAACCCGTGGTGAGTTATTCACAATTTTTGATGAACAAAAATTGTTTTATATGTAAGATGGTTAAATAAAGAGAAAATTATTGATGTATTATTATAATATTATTTGTGCCTTGGTCCTATAAGAGGTCTTTGTCACTTCCCACAAGCCGGGTTGTGACAAACTCACACTCATTCTTATGTTTAACTGTATTGTAAAGTGTGTGTGTGTGGCAGGCTTACAATGATGGCAAAAAAACAACATTTGAGAGTCTGCTGGCCCTGGTGCTAGAGGGGGTATGCAGCTGGAGGTTGAATGTTTTAAGGGGTACGGGACTATAAAAAGCTTGGGAACCCCTGGTATAGTAGAATGCAGCCTGATTTGTGTATCTTCTGAGATTGATCCTTCCTTTCATAAAATGACACTTCATCAGATGGTAGTCTCTGACAGATGGGACTAAGCTTGAACTGCTGTATTTGGGTAGAAAATAAACCCAGTGATTGAATCCCCAAACGGAACCTTCTGAGGTTTGCCTTGAGATGAACTATGATCTATGTGTTTTCTTAACTGCCTGCCCTCCTTACACTGTTCAACTTTACCTATCAAATCATAGCTGTACTGTTAGTCCTTTGCACACGTATAATTAAAGCACTTTTCTGGTAGTTTGTCATGAAACAGCAGGGCCGTTTTTCTCTGCTCTCTGTGCCAAGGAAAACATTCCCTCTTTCATTGCCCTTTGCTTTTCTCTCCTCGTACCTCCTCTTTCAGTAAAACCAAACACGTCTTTGGAGCGTTCTTCTCATGTAACTGACTTCTGCATCAGCACCAACGACTTCTTTTTCTTTGCATTTAAATCCTGATCACAAAAGAAGCGCCAGGCCAGTGTTTAGGTTGCCTGACAACTCCAATGGAATTATTCCGCTGCTCCCCTGCGTTCGCGATATACTCCAGTCTGAGTCTGCCATTGTTGAAGTTGTTTGTAGTGACGTAAAAATGAGTGTGTTGTACAAAACACAAGTAATCAGTGATTGGATAATCTCTAACCAATCAGCGTATCAAAGCCAAGGACGCATTTTCAAAACGCCTCTTTACCTACGTGTTCTGGCTCTGGCGCAACCCGTTGGTTTCTGGGACCAATCAGAACGGTTACAATGCGTTTGCGTGCTAGAAATCTTCCGGGAGGTACTCCGATCCAGACTCATTGCGGAGTAGAAACTTATGTCCGTGGTCGTGGCGTAGCGTTTGGCCGGAGCAAGGATTTTGAGTAGCCAGGCCTGTATTTAGGGCGGCTTCGATTTATTTTCTCCAGGGTTGCTGCTTCCTGCTGCAGTGTGATGGTGGCCTCCTTTAGCCGGGGCTGGCCTGAGCTCTGATACTTGGGATCTCTCAGCCAGCTCCCCAGTGGCCTGCCCTGCAGCTGTCGAACCATGTCAGTTGGCCTGGAGATGAAAGTCTCGCGGCCCTCTCCTTCACGGGGAGTGCCTGACCGCCGTGTTGTCACGGATACGTGTCCATTAGGGCCCAGTGAGTGGCAGGCCGGCTCCACAGACAGAGGGGTTCACTGCACACACAGCCCAGGTACACACACCCTGAGGCAGAGAGCTGTGAAACGCATCACACACAATCATGATTTATGACTCAGATGCCCCCCTGTGCACTGGTTAATTGAACACCGCTTCAAGGGTCGTAAATTGATGCATCTGTCTAACTGACTAGGCCGTGTCAATTTCAAGCCCTTGGATGGGAGCTTTGTTTCTAGGTCCCTGTTGACGTACGGTAAAACTTGTTCTCATCCTCAATGATATTGTGCTGTAACGACTGACATTCAATTCAAATGGTACAGCAGCATTGTCGCATCATTTACAACATCTTTATGGATCACTAGTCTCACAAATAACCTAATCATGCATTGTGAACCATGCTTTGATTCATCCCCCAGTTCAGTTCACATCCTTCCTCTGGCACTCCACTGGAAATAGCTAGAGATGCACCATGATCAGCAGCCCAGTGTAGTAGAGCTCTCTGTCAGTAAACTGCACTGTCTTCTCATGCATGAAAGGAGCATCCAAATCCCTACACTAAACATGACATGCCTTCTAGCCTTACATAAACTGAAGTTCTTACCCCCAAAAAGTATACTGTGAGAATGTAATGCCAAGGGTGTGACTGGGTACATAAGCAGGAAACGGCAATACATGCATTATTGAGTAAACAACGAATGTAGTGATACACATCAAATAACCATTATTACTGAGAGAGGCCGCGCCACAATGTCTGTACTGCTGAGCGTTTTAGATGTGTATCAATACATGTATAGCGTGCTGAGTATTGCTTGTGTACCACTACCACCCTGTCTCTTCAACTTGGTTAAAGAGTGTACCACTACCACCCTGTCTCTTCAACATGGTTAAAGAGTGTACCACTACCACCCTGTCTCTTCAACATGGTTAAAGAGTGTACGACTACCACCCTGTCTCTTCAACATGGTTATAGAGTGTACCACTACCACCCTGTCTCTTCAACATGGTTAAAGAGTATACCACTACCACCCTCTCTCTTCAACATGGTTAAAGAGGGTACCACTACCACCCTGTCTCTTCAACATGGTTAAAGAGGGTACCACTACCACCCTGTCTCTTCAACATGGTTAAAGAGTGTACCACTACCACCCTCTCTCTTCAACATGGTTAAAGAGGGTACCACTACCACCCTGTCTCTTCAACATGGTTAAAGAGTATACCACTACCACCCTGTCTCTTCAACATGGTTAAAGAGGGTACCACTACCACCCTGTCTCTTCAACATGGTTAAAGAGGGTACCACTACCACCCTGTCTCTTCAACATGGTTAAAGAGTATACCACTACCACCCTGTCTCTTCAACATGGTTAAAGAGGGTACCACTACCACCCTGTCTGCTTCCCATTTATAATCACATTCCGCTTTACATGAGGACATTTCAACCATGAGAGAGTGGTTATTCATGGTAGGTATTGGACAGGAAATGTAAATTTCATATGAAACAAGGAAAGGGGGTCTTTCAGTTTTCCCAAAGAACCAATTTTATGACTTTTGCTCTAGGCCCAATTCATAAAGCACAATGTTTGTTCTCTCTTTGAAAGAGTGTTCCCTATCTTTATGTTCCATATTTTCATCTGGATCGGAAAATTAAGGCTTTCCTCTGTTATCATTAAGTCTATTTAGCATGCAATTTTTTGCTTAATGTGGACCCCCCACGGTGACTACTGTACCTCAATCTATTGTTTTCCTCGTGTTTCCTCCCTCAACTAAGACCACAACGTTATTAGTACCAATCCTCCTAACCTCTGTCTATCTGTTCTCACCGCTGGACCTGTGACCAGTAAGAAAGTCAAACACCAACATGTTCAAGACCCCGCAGACCACGGAGATGAAGCAACCTCCCCTTTTAAACTTTAAAGGCAATTCAGCCACTTTTCAACATCATATTAATTATCTCCAGCACCAAGTCGGAAGTTTACATACACCTTAGCCAAATACATTTAAACTCAGTTTGTCACAATTCCTGACATTTAATCCTAGTAAAAATTCCCTGTCTTAGGTCAGTTAGGATCACCACTTTATATTAAGAATGTGAAATGTCAGAATAATAGTAGAGAGAATGATTTATTTCAGCTTTTATTTCTTTCATCACATTCCCAGTGGGTCAGAAATTTGCATACACTCAATGAGTATTTGGTAGCATTGCCTTTACATTTTTTAACTTGTGTCAAACGTTTCAGGTAGCCTTCCACAAGCTTCCCACAGAAAGTTGGGTGAATTTTGGCCCATTCCTCCTGACAGAGCTAGGGTAACGCTTTTTCAGTTCTGCCCACAAATGTTCTATAGGATTGAGGTCAGGGCTTTGTGATGGTCACTCCAGTACCTTGACTTTGTTGTCCTTAAGCCATTTTGCCACAACTTTGGAAGTTTGATTGTCCATTTGGAAGACCCATTTGCGACCAAGCTTTAACTTCCTGACTGATGTCTTGAGATGTTGCTTCAATATATCCACATAATTTTCCTCCCTCATGATGCCATCTATTTTGTAAAGTGCACCAGGCCCCCCTGCAGCAAAGCACCCCCACAACATGTTGCTGCCACCCCTGTGCTTCACGGTTGGGATGGTGTTCTTCGGCTTGCAAGCCTCCCCCTTTTTCCTCCAAACGATGGTCATTATGGCCAAACAGTTCTATTTTTGTTTCATCAGACCAGAGGACATTTCTCCAAAAAGTACGATCTTTGTCCCCATGTGCAGTTGCAAACCGTAGTCTGGGTTTTTTTATGGCGGTTTTGGAGCATTGGCTTCTTCCTTGCTGAGCGGCCTTTCAGGTTATGTTGATATAGGACTCGTTTTACTGTGGATATAGATACTTTTGTACCTGTTTTCTCCAGAACCTTCACAAGGTCCTTTGCTGTTGTTCTGGGATTGATTTGCACTTTTCGCACCAAAGTACGTTCATCTCTAGGAGACAACGTGTCTCCTTCCTGAGCGGTATGACAGCTACGTGGTCCCATGGCGTTTATACTTGCGTATTATTGTTTGTACAGATGAACGTGGTACCTTCAGGTTTTTGGAAATTGCTCCCAAGGATGAACCAGACTTGTGGAGGTCTACAATTCTATTTCTCAGGTCTTGGCTGATTTCTTTTGATTTTCCCATGATGTCAAGCAAAGAGGCACTGAGTTTGAGGGTAGGCCTTGAAATACATCCACAGGTACACTTCCAATTAACTCAAATTATGTCAATTAGCCTATCAGAAGCTTCTAAAGCCATGCCATCATTTTCTGGAATTTTCGAAGCTGTTTAAAGGCACAGTCAACTTAGTGTATGTAAACTTCTGACCCACTGGAATTGTGATACAGTGAATTATAAGTGAAATAATCTCTGTAAACAATTGTTGAAAATATTACCTGTGTCATGCACAAAGTAGATGTCCTACCCGACTTGCCAAAACTATAGTTTGTTAACAAGAAATTGGTGGAGTGGTTGAAAAACGAGTTTTAATGACTCTGACCTAAGTGTATGTAAACTTCCGACTTCAACTGTATGTGAAAACTGCGCATTTCTATGATCTGTGGTTAAAAAAAATAAGAAGATGCTTTTCTGTCCCACCCAGGGTAGGATTAAAAGGGAAAAACTGATTTTCAAGTCCAAGGCATGGTACTTTCTTGCTCCCCATGTCACCGCGAATGTCATAGTGTTTGAAAATGACTGTTTATTAAAGGTTTAAACTTTTGATGATGTCATCGGTTAGAACTTTTTATATAATTTTCTTCAAAACGTCAAAATGCGCCATTTTCACATGTTGACACTGGTATTGTGCTGGAGATAATGAAAATGAGGTGAGGTAATGAAAAGTGGGAGAGTCACCCTTTAACACTAGTACCGCTGGGCCTGGATGGACCACCCCTTTCCCTTAGACCGCTGCTCCACTCCAGAGCCCTAAGGCACAGCATCTCAGTGCTTGATGCGTCATTACAGACACCCTGGTTTGATTCCAGGCTGTATCACAACCGGCCGTGATTGGGATTCCCATAGGGCGGCGCACAATTGGCCCAGCATCGTCCGGGTTTGGCCGGGGTAGGCCGTCATTGTTAGTAAGAATTTGTTCTTAACTGACTTGCCTAGTTAAATAAAGGTTACATAAAAAAATATATATATTATATTAGGTAATGAGAAGTCATTCTGACTGCGACATTCTAACAGTGTAATTAATACATTTCATATATGCTATCACAAAAATATTCATTTGGTTGTGTTTATGAAGGTCTTAGGTAACATTAGAATACAAATATATATTTTTTAAATTACACAATAGCATTTTCACTAGTTTGTTACTATAGGCTATATGTAACAACAAATAGAAACACAAATTCAAGTGTTCAATGTATTTTATTTGTGGAGTTCCTTTGTTACAACTATGAAACAGAAAGCATATGTGTTGGAATGCGGTAACTACTTATTTTTATTTAAAAAAAATATAATAATCCCCATCCGCCAATATGCAAGGTCAGCAAGACGCGCAGTCAAATGATGAAAACATCAGTAGCCTAAACATCATTATAAGCACCAAGTGTCACGGGCTGGCTCAAAAAAAGCAGGAGAGGTAGAGTCAGGCGCAGGAGACCGAGAATTCTTGACCACACTTCTTTATTCAAGAAAATGGATGTGGTCGCCAAAAATATAGGGACGCAGCCCTTAAATACTTCTGCGGTGGTGAACACAACGAAACCAACCACAGGCAGAGGAAAACCAGCACACGTTCCTCAAGCACATAAACCGGACAAGAAACACAATCACGCACAAACACAGACATCCTACGCTAAACTAAATAACCCCCCTCTACTAATGACTAACCCAAAACAGGTGCGTGCCTACCTAGACCTAACCAACAGAAAGTGAAACAAAAAAGGATCGATGGCAGCTAGTAGGCCGGCGACGACGACCGCCGAGCTCCGCCCGGCTGAGGAGGGGCGTCACCATCCGTCGGTGTCGTGACAGTACTCCCTCCCTGACGCGCGGCTCCCGCAGCGCGCCGACGCCGGCCTCGAGGACGCCCCGGAGGGCGAGGCGCAGGGCGATCCGGATGGAGGCTGTGGAACTCCCGGATGAGCGCTGGGTCCAATATGTCCTCCACCGGTACCCAGCACCTCTCCTCCGGGCCGTACCCCTCCCAGTCCACGAGGTACTGCAGGCCCCTCGCCCGGCGTCTGGAGTCCAAGATGGACCGGACTGTGTACGCCGGGGGCCCCCCGATGTCCAGGGGGGGTGAAGGGACCTCCCGTACCTCATTTTCCTGCAGCGGACCAGCTACCACCGGCCTGAGGAGAGACACATGAAACGAGGGGTTAATACGATAATAAGAAGGAAGTTGTAATCTGTAACACACCTCATTTATTCTCCTCAGGACTTTAAATGGCCCCACAAACCGCGGACCCAGCTTCCGGAGGGGCAGGTTCCGGGTCGAGAGCCAGACTCTCTCCCCTGGGGTGAACACGGGGGCCTCGCTGCGGTGCCGGTCAGCGCTCGCCTTTTGTCGCTCCCTGGCTCGTTCCAGGGATTCCTGCACAGCGTCCCAGGTCTCCCTTGAGCGCTGAACCCATCCCTCCACCGCAGGGGCCTCCGTCTGGCTCTGATGCCATGGCCCCAGGACCGGCTGATAACCCAACACACATTGGAATGGTGACATGTTGGTGGAGGAGTGGCGCAAAGAGTTCTGAGCCATTTCGGCCCATGGCACGAACCTTGCCCACTCCCCTGGCCGGTCCTGGCAGTAGGACCGCAGAAACCTGCCCACCTCCTGGTTTACCCTTTCTACCTGCCCATTACTTTCGGGGTGAAACCCCGAGGTCAAACTGACCGAAACCCCCAGTCGCTCCATAAACGCCCGCCACACTCGGGACGTGAACTGGGGGCCTCGATCTGAGACGATATCCTCGGGCACCCCGTAGTGCCGGAAGACGTGGGTGAATAAGGCTTCCGCGGTCTGCAGGGCCGTAGGAAGACCGGGTAACGGAAGCAGACGGCAGGACTTAGAGAACCGGTCCACAACGACCAGGATCGTAGTGTTGCCCTGAGACGGCGGGAGATCGGTCAGGAAATCCACCGCCAGGTGGGACCATGGTCGTTGTGGAACCGGGAGGGGCTGTAATTTCCCTCTAGGCAGGTGCCTGGGAGCCTTACTCTGAGCGCACACCGAACAGGAGGAGACATAGTGCCTCACGTCCCTCACCAAGGTGGGCCACCAGTATCTCCCACTAAGACCACACACTGTCCGCTCAACCCCTGGGTGACCCGAGGAGGGAAGCGTGTGAGCCCACCGAATCAGACGATCGCGAACACTGAGCGGAACGTACTTACGACCCACTGGACACTGCGGAGGAGTAGGCTCCGTCCGTAACGCCCGCTCGATGTCCGCGTCCACCTCCCAGACCACCGGTGCCACCAGGCAGGAGGCTGGAAGTATGGGAGTGGGATCGGTGGACCGTTCCTCGGCGTCATGGAGACGAGACAGTGCGTCGGCCTTAGTGTTCCGGGAACCTGGGATATACGAGATGTTAAACTGAAATCTAGTAAAGAACATCGCCCACCTGGCTTGACGCGGGTTCAGTCTCCTCGCCGCCCGGATGTACTCCAGATTGCGGTGGTCAGTCCAGATGAGAAAAGGGTGACGCGCCCCCTCAAGCCAATGTCTCCACACCTTCAGGGCTCTGACCACAGCCAACAACTCCCTGTCCCCCACATCATAGTTACGCTCCGCCGGACTCAACTTCCTAGAGAAGAAGGCGCAGGGGCGGAGCTTGGGGGGGGGCGCCCGAGCGCTGGGACAGCACGGCTCCTACCCCAGCCTCGGACGCGTCCACCTCCACTATGAAGGGCAAAGAGGGGTCCGGGTGCGCCAGCACCGGAGCGTCGGTGAACAAAACCTTCAGACGACTAAAGGCCCTGTCCGCCTCCGCGGACCACTGCAACCGCACCGGGCCCCCCTTCATCAGTGAGGTAATGGGAGCCGCCACCTGCCCAAAGCCCCAGATAAACCTCCGGTAGTAATTGGCAAATCCCAAAAACCGCTGCACCTCCTTCACCGTGGTGGGAGTCGGCCAATTACGCACGGCTGAGATGCGGTCACATTCCATCACTACCCCTGATGTGGAAATGCGATACCCCAAGAAAGAGACGGCTGGTTTGGAAAACTCACATTTCTCAGCCTTGACGTATAGGTCATGCTCCACCAGTCGCCCAAGCACTTTACGCACCAGAGACACATGCTCGGCGCATGTAGCGGAGTAGACCAGAATGTCATTGATGTACACCACTACACCCTGACCGAGCAGGTCCCGGAGAATCTCGTCCACAAAGGATTGGAAGACTGCGGGAGCATTCTTTAACCCATACGGCATGACGAGGTACTCATAATGGCCAGATGTGGTACTAAATGCAGTTTTCCACTCGTCCCCTCCTCGGATACGCACCAGATTATATGCACTCCTGAGATCCAATTTCGTGAAGAAGCGCGCCCCGTGAAATGACTCTATCGCCGAGGCGATGAGAGGTAGTGGGTAACTGAAACCCACTGTGATGGCATTTAGACCTCTATAGTCAATGCACGGGCGCAGACCTCCCTCCTTCTTCTTCACAAAAAAGAAGCTCGAGGAGACGGGTGAGTTAGATGGCCGAATGTATCCCTGCCTCAAAGACTCAGTGACGTATGTTTCCATAGCCGCTGTTTCCTCCTGAGACAGGGGATAAACGTGACTACGAGGAAGTGCAGCGCCCACCTGGAGGTTTATCGCACAGTCTCCTCGTCGATGAGGTGGTAATTGGGTCTCCTTCGTTTTACTGAAGGCGATAGCCAAATCGGCATACTCTGAGGGAATGTGCACGGTGGAGACTTGGTCTGGACTCTCCACCGTAGTCGCACCGATGGAAACTCCTATGCACCTGCCCGAGCACTCATTTGACCACCCCTTAAGAGCCCTCTGTCCCCACGAAATCTTAGGGTTGTGAGTGGCTAGCCAGGGAATCCCTAGAACCACTGGAAACGCTGGGGAATCAATGAGGAAAAGACTAATCCGCTCCTCATGACCCCCCCCCCGCATTACCATGACCAGTGGCACAGTGACCTCCCTGACCAGCCCTGACCCTAATGGTCGACTGTCTAGGGCGTGCACGGGGAAGGGTTGGTCCAACTGGACCAGGGGAATCCCTAACTTAGCCGCGACCCCACGGTCCATAAAACTCCCCGCCGCGCCTGAATCAACTAGCGCCTTAAACTGGACTCCCAGGTGAGTCTCTCCAGCACCGGTCCACAGTGTGCCCTCTGCGACCACATGAGGTGCAGGAGCGAACTCCCCCTCCAGTCTTCCTGGCTGCTGCCCCCCCTATCTCCATAGGCGTGGGAGCAGGAGGGCTGGAGGGTGGAATGAGCAGGGCCCGGGTCGGACGTCCGCGGGCGGCCAGCAGATTGTCCAGTCGGATGGACAGATCCACCAGTTGGTCCAGGGTAATGGTCGTGTCCCGACAGGCTAATTCCCGGCGGACGTCCTCCCTCAAACTACAACGGTAGTGATCTATAAGGGCCCTCTCATTCCACCCTGCTCCCGCGGCCAGGGTCCGGAACTCGAGAGCAAAATCCTGCGCGCTCCTCGTCTCCTGCCTCAGGTGAAACAGCCGCTCACCCGCCGCTCTCCCCTCCGGGGGATGATCGAATACTGCCCGAAAGCGGCGGGTGAACTCTGGGTAGTTGTCCCTGGCTGAGTCCGGACTGTCCCACACGGCGTTTGCCCATTCCAGGGCCTTACCCGTGAGACAGGAGACGAGGACGCTGACGCTCTCCTCCCCCGAGGGAGAGGGACGAATGGTCGCCAGGTATAACTCCAACTGGAGTAAGAAGCCCTTACACCCAGCGGCCGTCCCATCGTACTCCCTGGGGGGAGCGAGTTTCACCCCACTGGTACTGGGTGCTGGTGGGGGCGCAGGCTGTTGACCTGCTGCGTTCAGGGGGCCGAGAGCGCTTCGGTCCCAGCTCTCCATGCGCGCCAACACCTGATCCATGGCGTTCCCCAGACGGTGGAGCAGGGTGGAGTGTTGGTCAACTCTTTCCTCCATGGACAGGGTTGGCGCTGAAGCTCCTGCTGACTCCATCAAGTTTGGGTGCGTGATTTCTGTCACGGGCTGGCTCAAAAAAAGCAGGAGAGGTAGAGTCAGGCGCAGGAGACCGAGAATTCTTGACCACACTTCTTTATTCAAGAAAATGGATGTGGTCGCCAAAAATATAGGGACGCAGCCCTTAAATACTTCTGCGGTGGTGAACACAACGAAACCAACCACAGGCAGAGGAAAACCAGCACACGTTCCTGAAGCACATAAACCGGACAAGAAACACAATCACGCACAAACACAGACATCCTACGCTAAACTAAATAACCCCCCCCCTACT
The DNA here is from genome assembly GCF_965601325.2 of Salmo salar. Taxonomy (NCBI): domain Eukaryota; kingdom Metazoa; phylum Chordata; class Actinopteri; order Salmoniformes; family Salmonidae; genus Salmo; species Salmo salar. The sequence goes on along the minus strand of NC_138293.1, from coordinate 72,292,584 downwards.
AATGACTAACCCAAAACAGGTGCGTGCCTACCTAGACCTAACCAACAGAAAGTGAAACAAAAAAGGATCGATGGCAGCTAGTAGGCCGGCGACGACGACCGCCGAGCTCCGCCCGGCCGAGGAGGGGCGCCACCATCCGTCGGTGTCGTGACACCAAGTGTGCTTGATAAAGTGTAAATCAGCACAAAAGCAATAATGGCATTATAATGAATATAAGTGTCAATGACAGCAGTCAAAAATAGTCAATTATTGTCAGCTCGTGCTTACATGGTGTTCGTGTTCACACAGTAGCATCAGCTGGAGCATGTCTTTTTAGTGCTTAGGTTCAGGCTTAGGTTCAGGCTTAGGTTCAGGCTTAGGTTCATGATGAGGCTCAGAATCTGAAGAATAATCAGATGTCATGAATCATTTCTTCCCCAGCATCTGAGTCGTTTTCATTCAGATTTTGTAGCAATGCTAATTTAGCATGTGCATCCATTCGTGTTGGTCTTCTTCCCGTTGTCAATTACGCACACTCTCACTGTGTACTTCAAGTATGCCAGAGTAGACTGATAAGACTGTTTGGATTCGTTGGACTGTATAGGGTTAGGGCTGTTGCACTGACAGTATTATGCCACATCGGCAGTCATGAGTCATGACCGCGGTAAAATTCCATGTGACCGTTGAGTAATGGTATTCTCCTCTTATGCACATATAGACATGTGTTGATAGTACCCAAATCGCTAACGACCATCAGGTCGTTAATGGCCTGGTACTCGGGGCTCTATTGTCCATTTAACCACTCTGATATCAATGCAAATGCAGTCAAATCACATCAAATGCTTATCATCAAAACATTATTGTGTTTTTAAAACTCACCTCACTGTGATTGATCAATTTGACGAAAGAAGTTCAACAACAGGTTGAAACTGAGTGGAGAACATGGTCGTTGTTTCAAAGCCTAACATAACAAAATGACCAGCGCTTTCTAAGTTGATGATTCATTCAAAACAGTCAATCACGTATTAGAGCTGATGCATACACATAGGCCCATTGATGAGCCAAAAAATACCAAAACTGAATTAAAATAATGATTGTGCTGTTATACAATACATACCTACAGCATATTATGCACGGCAGGAAAACATTTTAAAAAATGATTTAAGAGGTCTTTGGTGCCTAATTGTTCTAGCCTAGGGCTGTGGCGGTCACTACGTTGTCAGACTGTTATTGTCATGGAGGAGATGGAAATGCACAGTGGTGAGATATTCTGTAGCTAAAGGTAATGTCTCAGCCTATTCATTATGAACATAAATGACAATTCTCGATATCTAGGCTATTCAAATACAAATTGGGGGCGGCTATCTCTGTAAGCCGCTCTACACAATCAATGAACCAACCACATCGCCTAGGCCTATATGTTCTCTCCCAGACTCATGGATAGACAGTTTGGAGTGTAGCATAAGGTAACCAGTCCATCCAGTATGTATAATAATACAGTCCACACTCAAATGCCATTACTATAATTGTTTTAATTTTGGAGAATAGTCTAATAGGGTACATGAGGTTTTGAGGTTCTAATTAGAATAGATCAATACAATAGAATGGCCTGTCCTGTTCTTCATTCACAATTGGTGATGACATAATTATGCATCGTTCGCTTCCCCTCCCCCTTTCTCCCCATCATACTTTACTTCATTTATTTAATCTGTTGTTATATGTGTGAAATTAGTTTTGATTTAGGTTCAGTTTCGAGGCAATTATTAAGGTGATTATCAACTGGGCACAGCGCCTTCAAATGTCGGGAGAAGGAGTGGAGCAGGCCCCACTGTTGGGAGAAGGAGTGGAGCAGGCCCCACTGTTGGGAGAAGGAGTGGAGCAGGCCACTCTCTTAAATAATTATGAATAGATCCACCATTGAGCACAAAAACAACACTTGTTACAGAATATTTTACATAGAAATAACATCTGTCAGACAAACCATGCCTGACAACATGATCCAATAAGACAGAAAAATAAAATAACATTTAAAGGCTGTGGAGAGGAGGGGTGGAGCAGGCCCCACTGTTGGGAGGAGGGGTGGAGCAGGCCCCACTGTTGGGAGGAGGGGTGGAGCAGGCCCCACTGTTGGGAGGAGGGGTGGAGCAGGCCCCACTGTCGGGAGGAGGGGTGGAGCAGGCCCCACTGTTGGGAGAAGGAGTGGAGCAGGCCCCACTGTTGGGTGAAGGGGTGGAGCAGGCCCCACTGTCGGGAGGAGGGGTGGAGCAGGCCCCACTGTCGGGAGGAGGGGTGGAGCAGGCCCCACTGTCGGGAGGAGGGGTGGAGCAGGCCCCACTGTCGGGAGAAGGAGTGGAGCAGGCCCCACTGTCGGGAGGAGGGGGTAGCAGGCCCCACTGTCGGGAGGAGGGGTGGAGCAGGACCCACTGTCGGAAGGAGGGGTGGAGCAGTCTCCACTGTCGGGAGGAGGGGCGGAGCAGGCCCCACTGTCGGGAGGAGGGGCGGAGCAGGCCCCACTGTCGGGAGGAGGGGCGGAGCAGGCCCCACTGTCGGGAGGAGGGGCGGAGCAGGCCCCACTGTCGGGAGGAGGGCGGAGCAGGCTCCACTGTCGGGAGGAGGGGTGGAGCAGGCTCCACTGTCGGGAGGAGGGGCGGAGGGGGAAACCATTAAAGAAATGACATGCCCTCCTAAAACTAATTATAACACCAGTTCTGTTTGTGATATTAAGATTCTAAGAACGACAGTGTGTTATATTGGGTTATTTAGGAAAAGTCAAGGACTGAGGGGGGCATGACTTAAATGGCAGAGTATTTTTTTTAATGAGCAGTCCAAATTACTGCTTTAGCAGTTCTAGTGTTATCCTTCACAACCTTTTCAACTCCTCATGAGAGATGGATTCAGGGAATAGTTTTCTTCTTTGTCCCCTCAGTATGAGTGAATGAATTAAACCTTTGCTGACTGTAATGGGATCATCAGTACTTCTACAGAGTGACAGAAAGGAGTTAGACTGTTGTCACTGACCCCAAAACAGTTTCAGACGACAACAAAATGGCTGTGTGAAGTCATTACAGGCAATTTGGGACACCAGCAGTTTCAACTACTGACAGGGCAAATCACCTTTTCCCATAAACACCCCCTTTGACCTGGGGTGTTGTGTGTGTACATGTGCGTTTCAAAGCTCATCTCTTCTGCTGGTGTTAGTGTTGGCCCTCTGGCGTGCCGTGTCCGTGTGTGACCACACACTCCTCCAGGCCCATCTGCAGCGCTTTTATTTACATACCGTGGTGCTACTCCCCATGCCAAGCTGGCCCGGGCTCCGAACCCCAGACTCCCCACTGGCTGAGCCAGAGCCGGACTGGGAAGACAACACATGGGCCTCAGGTTTCACTCCACTTCATCTCAAAGGAAAACATTGGGAGCCTCAACTCTCTTCATTCTTACGTTAGACCATGCGTGTTGGCGTTCCTGTCAGCCATTAGGACGTAGCGTGTTGGAGCCTAGAGGGCCAGGAGAGGAGAACAGGCCCAGATATGATGGGGAGAGAACAATCTGGCTCTTATCTGTGCTGCTACGTGTCTGATGTTGGTGTTATCTGCCTTTTCTTGTCTCCTGATAAGAGTGTGGCGTGAGTAAAGCCCCAGGCGTGGGGCAGCAGGTGTGGGCAGGCAGTGAGACACTACAGTACAGCAGCGTACACATTCCTCTGGAGAGGCTGAAGTGTGTGAAAGATCTGGATCAGTAGGACACTGCTTAGGGCAGGAGGGGAGCCTTATCCCCTTGTCCCCTTGTCCCCTTGCTCTGATCAGCTAAGTAATTGCTCAGTTGTTTAAAGAATGTTTTTCCCCTTTTATGAAAGGGCATTTGTACTCTCTTTTTTTGCTGGTTGTTTGGTTACTTGATTGTGTGAGATGCTGGTTGTCTGTGTCTGGATCCTCTTGTGTACTAGAGGTGGTCCTGGTTTGCGTGTAGGCTGCGTAATGAGTTGTGAATGGAGCAGGAGGAACTCCCTGCTTCTCAGGCGTTTCTCTAATCATCAGAGGAAGAGCCGGAGGAACGAGGGGAAAATAGAGTGCAGAAAAAAGGGAGAGAGGGCAGGGAGACAGAGAAAACGAAAGAGAGAGGGCGGAGTAGAGTCGGTGAGATGGAGGAACAGAGTTTAGGGACCTCTCTCTCTATTGCTCTGTCTCCCTTTCTCCCTCCCCTGGGAGGGGGCTCACACAATGGCCTAAGCCTCCCGCTCTTTGGAACAATGGTCTTGGGAAAGGAAGTGTAGAAGAGGCCCAGCTCAAGTCCCTGCTTTTGTTTCTGAGAGGTCCCCCCCTTCGTGTCACAGCCAGATTGCAACGAAACACCCCTGAGGTCACTCACACACTCCTACACCTCCGGTTCCTGGTCACACAGCCAGTGCTCCCTCATTGTGCCTCCAGTAAAACTCTGCCCCCCTCTGATCACCCCCAAACACCACCCCCAGGAGGTGGAGGTGATGGGGCAAACCGGAAAACTGTCCCACAAGACGAGGTACATTCCTCCCGGAGAAAAACAACACCTAAACAAAGTGGACCGCCAGAGGCCTGGGAGGTGAACTGAGATGGGCTTGTCTCTGCCCGGCTGAGTGTGAGTGTGTGCCATTTCAATGTGGTCTCCAGCAATGGGGTCCCATCATGTGCCAGTACAGTGTGCACGGTGGGAAAATACCATGCAGAATGAACAGTCATGGACACGAGATGGAGAGAGGAAATTTTGCTTAGTTTGTTAGCACTTTAGGAAAAATACTCAGCCACACCACCAATCTCTTACTCCTGATGTGTTCTTAACCTTGTGTTCTTAACGGCCAGACAGTTTGGACTCCTCTGCATAGCTGCGTATACTGAAGTAATATGGGGTAATCTGGCATGGAGAATTCTGAGGGGCGATGACCATATATATATATTGTAATGCTTGTTTGCCACAGGAGGAAGCACTCGGCCTTCACTTTCTCCTCCCTACTCTCTCTCTCTGACAGAACTTGCCCTTATAGTTTAAGTGCGAGAGTTCAGAAACTGTGGCTCTGATTTCTGAGGGATTTTCCCGCTCTTTGGCTAGGAGGCAGGTGTTCAGACAGGTCGTGGATGTGTAGGAGTGAGTAGCAGCACAAGGGGCCTCAAGACACAGCAGTGAGAGTACTGCTTCCTATGATGTAACCAGGCAGGTGCAGTTACGCAGGTGTTAACTGCACCAGGAACAGGTAGGTGTTGGTAGATGGTTGAGCCTCCTATGGTCAAAATGCTGTAAAAGTCAATATCTAGCTCCAGAGAGGGCTAGCCACCAGGCAAACTGAGGACCTAACTTTACCCAGCGGACTTAGCAGTGTGTGATAACTTTTCTCCACATGTAACTGTTGATTTGAGGAAAGCTAAGTAAACAGATAAAACCGATCTGTGTTGAAATCTATGGCTGTGGTCCACTCTGGCAGCGCTGCCTCTAGACGTGGGGAATAGCCACTCTGACGCCTCACAGAGCCGTTTAAAAACGACAGGGATCTGGGAACTGGCCAGGGGAACGGCCTCCTTTGTGTGCGACCCTGTCATTGTCCCAGAGCTCAGATGAGGCAAAAAAAAAAATACCCCAGCACTGCGCTGTGACTTCCTGTCCCCATTTGCTCAGCAGATAAGGCCCTATTCCCACAATGAGATATGAAGGAGAGACTGAGGAGCGGGGTGGCAAAAGATAATTTTACTTTTCAATTCACATTACATCCTTGCTTTACTTTACCTTTTGTTGTGGCTGGCAATGCAACATTTTTGGTCCTCAGCTCAAATTTACCGTAAATATCACAGTAGCCACAAGCCAGTAAGCAAAACTATTCAACAGTGACAAACTTTTATTCTTAAACAAATTACACTATTGAATAATGCAACCAAACCATATTACACTCTTGAATAATGCAACAATTCACAAGCATGTATGTGCAAAGGGTAGGAAGCATGAGTTTTTACTCACCAAAGTAACAACACAGTGTTGTCAAAGACTTAGTTACTTAGTTGTAGTCATGATCTGGTTACCTATAACTACAAACATAGTTATGTTTTGGGGTTATTACTTGTGAACTTATTTCCGGATATCTTGTAAACTACCCACAATGCACTATTTCGCAACGTCATATGGAGAGAGTTCGTATGCTAGCTCGGTATCTAGCTCAAGCCGGCTAACGTTAGCATCCTCATGCTCTTCACGGACTTTGTGGCTGTGTTATCTCGTAGGAACCTGTTAGCACGGCATACTCTGGTGCCTTCTTGCCGTGGGCTCAAAACGAAAGAAAATCATACCTTTTTGCTCTGTATTACCTCGTCTGTTCTCCTTTTTGTTTTGTCAACTTTTCGGCATGTTGGGCCTCCCGAGCGGCGCAGTGGTCTAAGGCACTGCATCGCAGTGCTAGCTGTGCCACTAGAGATTCTGGGTTTGAGTCCAGGCTCTGTCACAGCCGGCCGCGACCGGGAGATGCATGGGGCGGCGCACAATTGGCCCAGAGTTGTCCAGATTAGGGGAGGGTTTGGTCGGCAGGGATGTCCTTGTCCCATCGCGCACTACTGATTCCTGTGGCGGGCTGGGCGCAGTGCACGCTAACACGGTCGCCAGGTGCACAGTGTTTCCTCCGACACATTGGTGCGGCTGGCTTCCGGGTTAAGTGGGCATTGTGTCAAGAATCAGTGCAGCTTGGTTGGGTTGTGTTTCGGAGGACGCGCTGCTCTCGACCTTTGCCTCTCCCGAGTCCATATGGGCGTTGCAGCGATGAGACAAGACTGTAGCTGCCAATTGGATACCACGAAATTGGGAAGAAAATGGGGCAATTATTTTTTTACTAAATAAAATGCAACTTTTAGGCATGTTCTCTGGGAAGTAGGCTACGGGAGTTTTGTAACTTTTTCCATCTTGGCTTAGTGCTAGCGTGCTAGCTGATATCTGGAATCTATTGCTTATAGCTATTGGATTTCCCTCACTGACTCTCCATCGGCCCGGAGGAAGCGCCCACCTCTCTCTCGTTTTGGTAGCTAACTCAGCCTGCACTCTTTTTAAAAAGTTTTACAATCGGATGGGTCCCAGCCATCAATCTGTAAGTCTTTGCTCTCTCTTTGCGTTTGATCTATAGTTATGTTTTAGTTGTGCTAGTTTTCTAGCTTGTCTCCAGTTGTTAGGCTCTGGCTAGGTGGTTGGCTAGACTATTAGCTAGTTGGCTATAGTTAATGTTAGCTGACTGGCTAGCTTGCTTACTAAAATACCTGCACTGATAACATTCTTTGATAACTGGTTAGATGGCGTTATGGTTTTCCAAAACGTTGGTTTACTTTAATGTAGTTGTAGATGGCCGACTCATGCTGTGCTAACGTAACAATACATTCATAAAGTATTTGCTTGTAAGTTTGCAGAAAATGTTATTGAAACTAGTATTTGAAGATATTTCTGTTGGAGTTTACATTATAGGGAATAGGCTAGCTTGCCTATATGTAATCCATATTACACCACACACTCAGAAAAACATTTTCCGACTTGACTTCGGCATTCTTCGGAATTCTGATTTGGTTTTCTGTAATAACTTGAGAAATAAGAAAAGTGAGGTGTAACTTTGCAGTGGGACTTTTAATGCGTATACTAATGCAAATCCATATGTTACATGTGGTTCCGTGTATGCTCCTTCCATTTTAAGGGGATTATTTTCTCGCCTGTGGAGATGGGCTTCCATAGTTTTACCTGGCTCAGTGCAGCCGGCAGCTACTGCGACAATTTCAGAATGTAATAAGGATGGCCATTTGTCATTATTTGACTGTTCGAGTACTCGCATGATTTTCTTTCGAGTTCTCGGAATAAAAAGAACAAGTTGCTATTTTTAGAACCGAAAGGCCTATATTTTTTTTTATCTCTGGTTAAAGATTGAGTTTTGACCTCCGTTCGAGCAATCAATTACTCATACTCATCCCTAGAATGTAACAGGGATGCATTCCAGGTAAAAAAAAAAAAATCCAGGTGAAAACTTAATAAAACGAGTCTCAGATATTCAAAAACATTGCACTGCTATTACCATTTATTCTGTTTGTACTGCCCTGCTACCAGGGAGGTAACTGTTTGGTGGGTGTCGTGCTCTACCTGGAGGTAGCAGTCGAGACGTAGCGGGTACGCAAGTTTACATTTCAGTAATATGTGTAGCCGACTGTATTTTACATAAAGTGTAGTAAGTGTGTCTCTAAGACGCTGCAGGTCCCGTCCCGTTCCTTCCTTAGCCGTACTGCATGCAGCTTCCTGTGTTCCAGTGCCAGGCCTGTGAGAGCCCTAGGAGCACCACAGAGCTATGAATTCGCTGGAATCCACCAGCCCTGATTGTGGACCCAGGGTTTCCGCTGACACTCTTGAGTCTTCAAATAGTGCCATCAGATCAAACACTCTGTCTCAGATGCTAAACAATCAGTCCTCCATAAGGCGAGGGGAGGAAAGGGCTTTCTTCAGCCCTTTAATCATCCAAGCAAGATGCTTCCTCGTTGACTGGTTGCAGCTCCCGAGGAGGAAGATGGCCAGCTGTTAAACCACTACTGTAGTTCACCTAATTTGTCACTAATTCAGTATAATATGTCCTCGGGAACAGAGATGTGAAGGGATGTATATTCATCTTGGCATTTGTCCTCTTTATTTACTGGTTTGAGTGATGCCAGTCACAGTAAGTCCTGTTATTGCGACAGGCAGATACCATAGTAGTGTTGTCAAATGGCAGGGAATATGGCATGATGGGACTGCTGACGTTTTTCACAGAGCAGTTTTCGACAAGGCCTACTTTTGAAAGCTCTTTCTTCTGTAACAGAGCTGTTCCTGCCTCACATTTTGGATGGATAATGGTGGCCTGGTCTCTGTTCTACACCACAATGAGTGCAGAAGGAAAATTATGACCTGAACTTTTGTATGTTTATTGCCTAGACCTAAGTGCAGTCATTTGAGCCCCAGAAACAAAATGGATTTTTGAGGCGTTGCCTGCTCTTTTATGGAAGAACATATAATCATAGTTTTGATACTCACAGTGGTTGTCTAATTTTAGTCTGATATTTTACAACAGATTCTGTTTCTGCCAGTTGCACCAGAGACACAGGCTGCGACTTGAATCCATGAACTTGTTCCAAGACAGAATTCTCAAATGTGCAGACTTTAGCAAAATCTCCCCTTTGCCCAGCATTCTTGTGGTACCAAATCTATGGTACGTTATACTTTCAGCTTTAAATTAAAAAAAGATATGGAGTCCTCAAAACGTAACCAAACAGGCGGCGCTTTCCCCCTCTCCATAAACTACATTAAAAATAACTTTTAACAAATGTGCAGCAGATGAAAGCTTCAATGGGCAATTTGCTGCAATATTCAGCTTTAGAGACTGGTTCCTGTAGTGAAGACAAGGCCAGGCAGCCTGTCCCGTCAGTCACATGAGGGTTTGATGTCAGTGTGTGCTTGTTACACGGCCAGCAAAGTGATCTAAAAACTTTTTTAAAGAGGGGTTTGTGTTCCTATGACTTGACTGCGACACGCAATGTTTGATACATCTAATTAATTATGGAATTGAGGTCATAATCAAAGAGCCACAGAGATCCCCAAGGGGAACTGGCTGTGTAGCAGAGATCTTGAATAGAAGCTCACTTCAAAGCACTTGTTTTGGGGCTGTTGAGGCTACCTTGGCCTTGCTCGCCTCCTGCTCAGACATAATGAGCAGTAGTAAGACTGGGGCTGTCGTCATGTCTCCACACCGTGGGTGTATCCAGTGTCTGGGACTTCTTTCCCACTCGGTTCTGTGTTACCCCCTGTGGCCTGCCCTTTGACCTCGCTGAACTCATAGCAAACAGTGACCCTCACAGCGGCTGACCCACCTTCAGACGCCATGGGAGACCAGAACACAAGTGCAGACTCTGTCTTATGACCAGCTGACATGGATGGAGCTCTGCCTCACAGACCTCCATTACTGTTACAGCAGATGACAAATGCTTAGTGTCTGACATTAAACTGTATATCTACCGCTGGCGGTGGTGAATCATAGTCTCAATGACCTTGCTGTGAAATGAGTGACTATTTTCAGCTCAGGGACGATGACTGTGGCATCACACTGACATGCTGATTGAACACAGGGCATAAGCTGCATGACTCTACAAAGCACAAACTTTGTTTGGAATTCACAGAATTTATAAGAATATGCTGCTTATCACATGCAACTGGTGAGTCTGTGCTTATGTTTGGAGAAATTGTATGAAAGATGTCAAAGAGAGCTGGGGTGTCAGCAGGGCCAGTGAGATACACAAGGGAACGACCCTGCCATTGGTTGATCACGTCTTGGGAGGGCAGGAGATGTCTCCATCAGTTTAGTTGACAGGTCTGGACGTTGCCCATAGAGGCTGTAGAGACTTGGCACATTTCCAATGAGGATTTACCCCAGTGTTTTACCCAAAAGGTGCAGACTTTTCTGTTTCCATCTACGTGGGCCAGCACCCGTGTCTCACTTGGCCATGGCTCCAGCAGATCTGCTCTGACTTGGAGCCATGACAAAGCAACGGTCTTCTTGAATGATGCAGAGGTTGTTGATTCTGCTCGCCACAAGTTTTTAGTGTCACAGTCCTGATGGAAACAGAATAACTAGAGGTTATGTCAACATAAAACACTGAGGACACCCAGGTCTGGGGCTAACTCTAGATGGAAAAGCACCATATGAGTCCCTGTGGTGGCCAGTGACATTCTTTCTTCTAAAGCCACACTAGGCTGATGGAGAGGCATCTCTATCAGAACATCAAAAGACACAACAAGGTCTCCTCCCCCCTCTGTTCTCTGAACAGTGTATTGTCTCCTGACCTGGCCACAGAGGTCAGCCTGGGGTGAGAGGCTAATGAACTGCCTCTAGAGACGGAGAGAAAGGGACAGATCTATCAGGGACAGCTTGTTTGGGATCGCTAGCTCACCCACCAGGTTTTTGAGACCTGGTGGGTGAGCTAGCTGGAGTCTCCACTTCACTGTCTGTTGCTCTCTCCTTAAACCCTGAACCATGACCCCATAGCCCTCTAATTAAAAAATATATATATATTTAACTAGGCAAGTCAGTTAAGAACAAATTCTTATTTACAATGACGGCCTACCAAAAGGCAAAAGGCCTCCTGCAGGGACGGGGGCCTGAGATTAAAAATAAAAATAAGTGCAATATAAATATAGGACAAAACACACATCACAACAAGAGAGACAACACAACACTACATAAAGAGAGACCTAAGACAACATAGCAAGGCAGCAGCACATGACAACACAGCATGGTAGCAACACAACATGACAACAACATGGTAGCAACTAATCAGGGTGAGTATCTAGACCAGGATCTCTTAGTCATGTGGCCTGCAGGTCTTCAGCCTTTCCAGAACCAGATGCTCTATAATCTTTTAGAATGACTGAGTTGGTTCCCACGGATAATCTTGTTGAACCTGGAGATGGTTTGAGCTCACAAGCAAACGCATGATCATGAGTGAACTAATAATAGATCTGTAAAACAATGCTCAACCTCCAGATTTTGCACAAAAGCAAGCCAATCCAGTATAATACTATAAACCATGAACTGAAGCTGCACCATGAAGACACTTCCCTCCAGGCTTGAGTGAATAGTTTCTAGGTTAACCAGTAGCACAGTGTTTGTTCTAAAAATATCCTGAACGCATGTTGATTTATTTTCTGTCTTGTGTTTTTGCAGAGTTGTTGGGCTCCACGAAGAGACTGAACGTCAACTACCAGGATGGAGATGGGTAAGTGTGTGATGATAATAACTGTCCTAAAGAACTGACTGACAACCTCTGTAAAATAATAAATATAATAATAAAAGATGGCCTACTAATAAGCTACTCTTTCTGTATCTGGAAAACAGTAGTTCTACTGTGTAGCTTCTACATACAAGGGCTGGGATTTTAAATCTCAATGCGTCTTGTCTTGGCTTGTGATAAACACTCTGCGTTAGTTTGCCTTGGGTTGAATCATGGCCTTCTGCTAAGTCAGCCAAAGCAGACTTACTGGTAATTGTGTCTGGAGGAGAAGCGGAGGTGTCACTGCTGAAAACGCTCATTTAATTGTTGTTTTTACTACTGCTTCTTGCCCAAAAGCAGACACACCACAGTCTACTAACCCCCCAGTTACCCTGTCTGCCAGTAGAAATGCTGACTGTAAAAATGTTCCCCTCTCGCTTATTAGCATAGGTCTAGTTTCTCCTCATCTATTTTTCTCTTTGTGGAGGGACTTGGATCCCATATGAAAGTTCTCACTTTCTCCGTTTCCTCTCTTTTCCCCTTCTCACAGGGTGGTGTGTTTTCATCGCAGATATTTTTGTCGGCTGCTAGAGCCATACTAATTTTCACAATTGCTCTCAGTAGCTGATAGAATAGCACATTGATGAAATTGGTGAGATCCCTTGGTGCAGCATGGCTTTTTTAAAGAGTCGCTCAGCTCCCTGTAGAATATGAACTAGTCAAAAAGTAGATCTGGCAAAGTCTACAGTTAGACTGTCTGAGTTCAGATTGAGTCCGATAGGCTTAGCACACCCGAGATATCCAAATATAACTACCTCTTATAGCGCTCCCACATCCATCCAAACAGCCTTCCCCCTCTACAGACACTACTGGTGCCCCCTCACTCAGCCTAAATAAACAGAGTAACAAAAGTGGAGAGAAGAGCCAAGACAACAGTGGGAGACCTTTAGATAAGCCGTGCCTCTGAGATGGCTGTAAAACGGTCCAGAGAGCAGGACATTGGCGCACCATATATCAGAGCCCAGGCCCCCCCCACCCCCCCCACCCCCCCCAGGCTCTGGCCATGGTTTACTGCTTGTTATGCATCTTCTCCAACCCCCTCCTCTCTCTTTGTCAGCTCTCAGGGGCTGGGGGGGGGCAGGGAATTCAGAGGCGGAGCCTGAGGGGTCAGGGGTGGGGTTTGTCTGGCGTAGAGGGCGGGACTGTGACCGATTTAGATGGGAGTGTTTACAAAAGCTGCCACACAATTCAATGCAGTGATGACAGCTACCGCGTCCGGGAATTATATACTAGTGCACCAGAGAGGAAAAACATGGCTGGAAACAGAGTTGAAGGCTTGATGATGATGATACACTACATGACCAAAAGTATGTGGACACCTGCTTATTGAACATTTCATTCCAAAATCATGGGCATTAGTATGGAGTTGGTCCCCCCCTTTGCTGCTGTAACAGCCTCCACTCTTCTGGGAAGGCTTTCCACTAGATGTTAGAACATTGCTGCGGGGACTTGCTTCCATTCAGCCACGAGCATTAGTGAGGTCGGACACTAATGTTGGGCGATTAGGTCTGGCTCGCAGTCAACGTTCCAATTCATCCCAAAAGTGTTCAATGGGGTTGAAGTCAGGGTTTTGAGCAGACCAGTCAAGTTCTTCCACACCGATCTCGATAAACCATTTCAATATGGACCTCGCTTTGTGCACAGAGGCATTGTCATGCTGAAACAGGAAAGGGCCTTCCCCAAACTGTTGCCCCAAAGTTGGAAGCACAGAATCGTCTAGAATGTCATGGTATGGTGTAGCGTTAAGATTTCCCTTCACTGGAATTAAGGGGCCTAGCACGAACCATGAAAAACAGCCCCAAACCATTATTGCTCCTTCACCAATTTTTCAGTTGGCACTATGCATTCGGGCAGGTAGCGTTCTCCTAGCATCCGCAAAACCCAGATTCATCTGTTGTACTGCGAGCTGGTGAAGCGTGATTCATCACTCCAGAGAATGTGTTTCCACTACTCCGGAGTCCAATGGCGGTGAGCTTTACACCACTCCAGCCGATGCCTGGCATTGCGCTTGGTGATCTTAGGCTTGTTTGCGGCTGCTCAGCCATGAAGCTTTCCGACGAACAGTTCTTGTACTGACATTGCTTCCAGAGGCAGTTTGGAACTCTGTAGTGAGTGTTGCAACCGAGGACAGACGATTTTTATGTGCTACGGGCTTCAGCACTCGGCGGTCCTGTTCTGTGAGCTTGTGTGGCCTGCCTCTTCGCGGCTGAGCTGTTTTGCTCCTAGACGTTTCCACTTCACAGTAACAGCACTTACAGTTGACCGGGGCAGCTCTTGCAGGGCAGAAATCTGACGAATGGACTTGTTGGTAAGGTGGCATCCTATGACGGTACCACGTTGAAAGTCACTGAGCTCTTCAGTAAGGACATTCTAGTGCCAATGTTTGTCTATGCAGATTGCATGGCTGTGTGCTCGATTTTATACACCTGTCAGCAATGGGTGTGGCTGAAATAGCCGAATCCACTAATTTGAAGGAGTGTCCACATACTTTTGTGTATAGTGTATGTGGGGCTCAACATTAGCATGTCGGAAGAGTGTTCATTTGTGTCTTGCTGTGTGTTGCTCAGGCTGCGTGCGTGCGTGTGTGTGTGCTGCTCGGTTCTAATGGCCCCCATGGGGACACGGAATTTCAAGTGGAGGAAAAGGTCTTTCATTATTCATCAGTGCTGTTGGCACTGCTCTGCTTTTCTCTCTAGCGTTAAACACAGACTATACTACTGTAGGAACCCGACCCCTCATCTTATCACTACAGCTCAGTCTCATATCCTATAGCTTAGTCTAGCGCTCCATTAGTAGGCCATACGCTATCATGTTGAAGCACAGCACACAGCAATTATGTTTACAACATTAATCACTCATGTGTGGTTTGTTTTTCTAGAACACTTTGTTGTTGGGCAATCATGGAAAGTGTTCAGTCTGTCTTGGCAGTAGTGAGGGGGGATATGACTGGGCTCTTTAGTATGTAGTACTATGAATGCTGTTCAGGTGAAGACCTGTATGAGAGGATGATGAAAGGTTCTTACTCATCCCCTACTGTAGGCGTGGTCAGTGGCCAGTTTATTAGGTTCACACATCTAGTACTGGGTTGGACCCCCCTTTACCTCTAGAACAGTCTGAATTCTTCAGGGCATAGAATCATTGCTCAATTGGTATCAAGGGACCTAACGTGTGCCAGGAACACATTCCCCACACCATTACACCACCGCCACCACCCTGTACTGTTAACACCAGGCAGGATGGGGCCATGGACTCATACTGTTTATGCTAAATCCTGACTCTGTCATCAGCATGACGCAACAGGAACCGGGATTCGTCAGACCAGGCGATGTTTTGTGTTGGTGATGGCGTGCCCACTGGAGCAGCGTTGTCTTGTTTTTAACTGATAGAAGTGGAACCCTCTGTGGTCGTCTGCTGCAACAGCCCATCCGGGACAAGGACCGAAGAGTTGTGTGTTCTGAGATGCTGTTCTGCACACCACTGTTGTACTGCGCCGCTATTGGCCTCTTTATGGCCCGCCTGTTGGCTTGCACAATTCTTTCCATTTTCGCCCACTGCTGCTGACTGGATGTTTTTTGTTTGTCTCACCATTCTCTGTAAACCCTAGACACTGTCGTGCGTGAAAAGCCCAGGAGGGCGGCTGTCACAGGAGGGCGGCTGTCACTTGTTTTACCCATTCTAATGTTTAATCGAGCAGTATCTTGATGCCTCTCTGCCTGCTTTATATAGTAAGCCACGGCCACGTGACTCACTGTCTGTAGGAGCGATCCATTTTCATGAGCGTGGTGTACCTAATAAACTGCTCACGCAACTGTTATTAAGGTGTGTGTGTGTGGCTGTGAGAGTGTGTGCTTGGCACCCATTCATCCCATTTCCGTTGACTTTATTTGCCCCCTCTCCGTGTATGTGCTAGCATGCATGAGAGAAAGAGAGTTTGTGTGTGTGTGTGTGTGTGTGTGTGTGTGTGTGTGTGTGTGTGTGTGTGTGTGTGTGTGGTGTGTGTGTGTGTGTGTGTGTGTGTGTGTGTGTGTGTGTGTGTGTGTGTGTGTGTGTGTGTGTGTGTGTGTGTGTGTGTGTGTGTGTGTCAGAGAAAGGCATGCTGAACAAACACTGGTGCTGTAATATATGAAAGGGTCTCTTTTCTGCAACCCTGTGAAACAAATTAGTATTTGAGTCTCCATGAACCTTTCCAGCTTTTGGTCTGTGTTTGGGGTTCCGTTTCCATGGAGAGCAGCACTGGAATGGCCTGGGCTGAAAGGCTGTGCCTGTCTTTGGGGGACTGGTTGGATCCCTGGCCTGTGTGTCTGTGTGTCCACAGAGGGCAGTACTGCCAGGACCCGTCAACACACCCCTGTCATCTGAAGCAATGGAGGGAAAGAACCAACCCAGGCAGGAGAGAACTATACACTACTACCTCTCCCTCTGAGAGCTGGACAGAAAGCCTGCTCTGTTTCCAAACTTCCATAGAAGCTGACATCCATGCCATGTTAGAAGACGTGTGTGTGTGTGTGTGTGTGTGTGGTGTGTGGTGTGTGTGTGTGTGTGTGTGTGTGTGTGTGTGTGTGTGTGTGTGTGTGTGTGTGTGTGTGTGTGTGTGTGTGTGTGTGTGTTTGAAAGACTGTGTATTTAAGAGAATGAAACAGCATGTCTGAACCTGCGTCCGTAAAAACTCCCTGTAAATGTTTTAATTCAGACGGCTTGTACTGTCATATAAAATCCTTTAACTTATAAAGGAACATAGGAAAGATACCAAAGGCATCCAAAAAAGACCTCACCATTGAAATGTAGCTAAAAGTTATGTCTTAGTTCCCGTGTTTCCAAGCCATTTCATTAGCTCTACTACTATACTACACAGAGCTATACGGCCCACCTGCATTGATGCTGTGCCTAGATGACCAAGGCCAGGCCACTCTGTTTGCTGAAACGATTAGTACACAGCCCAGATTGGAAGGAAGTTATTAGCCTCTGACCTCCCAGTCATCCAATCAGTCAGCCAGCCAGTCAGATAGACAGAGAGATACTAGACTGGCCAGGTCACCTTGGGGAATGTAACACTATCAGCAGGAATGTCATTTGACAGGATGGTGCCTTGGCTCTGAGAGGCTGTAACTCTCTCACTGTCCCTGGTCTGGCTGGGGAGCAGTGTGGAGTAGTGTGTATGGGGTTTGCGTCTGTGTGTGTGTGTGTGTGTGTGTGTGTGTGTGTGTGTGTGTGTGTGTGTGTGTGTGTGTGTGTGTGTGTGTGTGTGTGTGTGAGAGCGTGTGTGTGTTTGCTTGCTTGTGTGTGTTTGCTTGTGTGTGTGTGTGTGTGTGTGTGTGTGTGTGTGTGTGCGTGCGCGTGTGTGCGTGCGTGCGTTTGTTTGAGGTGGGTGATATACTACCCCAGTGCATTCCAGTCTGCAGGGATGACAGCACTCCAACCTGGTACTGAGGGGCCTGATTGGAGACAGGTCAGACCCTCTCCATCTCCCTCCATAAATATCTCCCTCCTCTCTCCCTCTTTCTTTCATTGGAGTGGTGTGCTAGAGTGAGAGGGGGAGAGACGGCTGGGTTGACAGGAGGAGAGACCTGCGTGCTTTGAACACAGAGCCTTTTCAAGGGCCTTTCTCTCTTCTGGACTCTCACGTCCTGCCAGGGAGAACAGGAGAGAGAATTGAAGGGAAGGACAGAGGAGGGATTGTGTACCTCCGGCCTCTCACCTCCCTCTCCTGACGTCCCTCTTTCATGGCTGGGCCCTGTGTAAAGCCCTTGGACCCTGAGTGACTTAATACATCCCCACCCCATGGCCCAAATAAACCCTGCTGCATTAGGGTAGGAAACCGAGCTCTACCTCAGAGGATAGAGGCAGGATTCACTGGGCTAAGTGGCCCTAAGGCAGGCCTAATGAGACCAACGTCACACAGGTTTCATCTAGGTGTAGAGAGATCTCAACTGAAGGTTCACGAAAGAGAAAGAGGGTGTGTGTGTGTGTGTGTGTGTATAGTCTGCTTGGTGTGTGACTCTCACAAAGGTGTGAAGTGTTTTCAGAAGCACTTAGGAAATGAAGTGATTTGGGACGCGGTTCACCAACACTTCTGTACTCAATATTACAACATGAAAAACGGTTTGGTTGTCACACCCTGACCTGAGAGAGCCGTTTTCTCTGTTTAGTTAGGTCAGGGTGTGATATGGGGTGGGCATTCTATGTATTGTATTTCTTTGTTTTGGCCGAGTATGGTTCCTAATCAGAGGCAGCTGTTTATCGTTGTCTCTGATTAGGAATCATACTTAGGCAGCCTTTTCCCACCTGTGTTTGTGGGTAGTTGTTTTCTGTTTTGTTATCAGTGACCTGACAGAACTGTTGGCTTTTGTTTTTGTTTAAGTGGTTCATTATATATAATAAATTATGAACACTTACCACACTGCGCTTTGGTCCCCTTCTTCTAACGACAGCCGTTACATTGGTATTCAAATTTTGTTACTTTCGGTTCTATCAAATGTGTCTCACATTTGTAAATGAACTAAATGTATTGAACTTAACTTGGGCAAATTAATAAATGATCTATTATCATAACACATGACCATAATGCATCAGGGATTCGTATTCCCTGCAATTTTCTGAAGAGGCAACGACACAGGAATGCCCCTGTCTGTGCGGTGCGCGCATGTCTATCACTTAGTGTAACCATTATGGATGCTAATGATAACCGTCTGGTAGGTGGAAAGCTTTTCCCAGTAGCCTATGCCTACCTGGCAGAATCATGATTATTTGCATCAATTCAGTGGCCAATAGTTTTGCAAACTCCATCACACGTGCGCCACAGAAACACCGCTAACCAAACAACAGTGCTAAGCGTCTGCACTTGAATTAAAGGGTATCTACACTAAAACATATTAACGTCTTCCATTTTTCCCAGACTTTACAAGTAATCCCCTGATGTGGTTTAGTCATTGTTGTGGATTTAGAACTTCCAATGTAGTTTCATCTTTTTTTAAAAGCCGAACAAACTAGGAAAAATCACATTCTCTCTGCTTTTTTTGCCATGTTATCGTTTTGGTATAGAGTGTTGTTTTTATTTAGCCTTTATGTAACTAGGCGAGTCAGTTAAAAATAAATTCTTATTTACCATGACGGCCTACCTCGGCCAAACCCGGACGACGCTGGGCCAATTGTGCGCCGCCTTATGGGACTCCCAATCACGGCTGGATGTGGTACAGCCTGAAATCGAACCAATGAGATGCAGTGCGTTAGACCACTGCACCACTCGTGATACTAAACCTGGTATCAGCATCCAACTCAAAATACTTGTATCGTGACAGCACTTGTGCTCATCCCTAGTCTGGGCCTCAGTAGCTGGTTTTATTCACACAAAATATCAGTTTCTTGCCGTACATGTCTAGTCTCCCCTACTTGTGCTCTTTCTTCAGACTCTTTGTGTGAGGAAGCCCTGGAGTGCAGCTCACGGTATCTCCATTATAATATGCTGACATAATGGCAAGATCAGTCTATGATACTCTATTAAATGAATTAAGAAGCCTCCAGGTAAGCCGTATTTAGTATCGCATTATCAAACTTGATACCTTTCTATTTGCGTTGTCATATGTCTAAGATACCTCAGTCTTTACAGTAGGCCTTTGTCTTTACTCTGAGGTCCCTCCATAGACTTCGGACTGGAGCAAACTTGTTTCCTATCCACCAATAGACAGACATTGTTTATTTAGATTTTAGAAGCTGTCCTAATAACTAGGCTGTTTGCAGAGATGCTCCCTCACACATGCATTTTTAATGTCAGATTATTTTATCTCCTCTCAGTCAGGCTGCTGGATTGAACAGAGGGATTAGACTCTCTCTTCCTCCCCCTCTATCGCTCTCTCCTTCCCCCTCCCTCTCTCCCTCATTCTATGCATTACTCTTAGAGATGATCCTGGCCCAGTCGGTTACTGTAGCTAGACACAGCAGAACCCCCCAGCCTCCCTTCACAGTACACAACTCCCTCTGGTAGAGAGACAGGAAGTGCTACATGAGCACTTGCGGTTCTGGGGTCGGGGGGGCAGGGGGGGGCCACTGCCCCTGTGACAACAATTTTGGACCCCCTTGTGGCCCCCCTAAATGTGGAGTATGAAATAATTTTTACATAACACATTTTTGCTATCGTTCTTTTTTTACATCCGTTATTAGACAGTGGCAACGATGATGATCATCAACATGGTCTTTTGCCTGCTAATGCCTGCAATGCAGTGAAGAAAATGATATGACAACAATAACGTCTAATGTAACTGGCCCCTCTAACAGTACAACTGGCCCCAGCTTGGCCCCCCCAGTTGAAATGGTCTAGAACCGCCACTGCCACTGAGGCACCACTTATTCCAAAACACCCTGTAGAGCTATAGTACAGACTGTCTCTCTCTAGTACAGACTGTCTCTCTCTAGTACCGACTGTCTCTCTCTAGTACCAACTGTCTCTCTCTAGTACCAACTGTCTCTCTCTAGTACCGACTGTCTCTCTCTAGTACCAACTGTCTCTCTCTAGTACCGACTGTCTCTCTCTAGTACCAACTGTCTCTCTCTAGTACCGACTATCTCTCTCTAGTACCGACTGTCTCTCTCTAGTACGGGCTGTCTCTCTCTAGTACGGGCTGTCTCTCTCTAGTACCGGCTGTCTCTCTCTAGTACGGGCTGTCTCTCTCTAGTACGGGATGTCTCTCTCTAGTGCGGGGCTGTCTCTCTCTAGTACGGGCTGTCTCTCTCTAGTACGGGCTGTCTCTCTCTAGTACCGGCTGTCTCTCTCTAGTACGGGCTGTCTCTCTCTAGTACGGGCTGTCTCTCTCTAGTGCGGGGCTGTCTCTCTCTAGTACGGGCTGTCTCTCTCTAGTACGGGCTGTCTCTCTCTAGTGCGGGGCTGTCTCTCTCTAGTACGGGCTGTCTCTCTCTAGTACCGACTGTCTCTCTCTAGTACGGGCTGTCTCTCTCTAGTACCGACTGTCTCTTTCTAGTACGGGCTGTCTCTCTCTAGTACAGACTGTCTCTCTCTCTAGTACGGGCTGTCTCTCTCTAGTACAGACTGTCTCTCTCTAGTACAGACTGTCTCTCTCTAGTACCGACTGTCTTTCTCTAGTACCGACTGTCTTTCTCTAGTACCGACTGTCTCTCTCTAGTACAGACTGTCTCTCTCTCTAGTACGGACTGTCTCTCTCTCTAGTACGGGCTGTCTCTCTCTAGTACGGGCTGTCTCTCTCTAGTACGGGCTGTCTCTCTCTAGTACCGGCTGTCTCTCTCTAGTACGGGCTGTCTCTCTCTAATACGGGCTGTCTCTCTCTAGTGCGGGGCTGTCTCTCTCTAGTGCGGGGCTGTCTCTCTCTAGTACAGACTGTCTCTCTCTAGTACGGGCTGTCTCTCTCTAGTACCGGCTGTCTCTCTCTAGTACGGGCTGTCTCTCTCTAGTGCGGGGCTGTCTCTCTCTAGTACGGGCTGTCTCTCTCTAGTGCGGGGCTGTCTCTCTCTAGTACAGACTGTCTCTCTCTAGTACGGGCTGTCTCTCTCTAGTACCGGCTGTCTCTCTCTAGTACGGGCTGTCTCTCTCTAGTACGGGCTGTCTCTCTCTAGTACCGGCTGTCTCTCTCTAGTACGGGCTGTCTCTCTCTAGTGCGGGGCTGTCTCTCTCTAGTACGGGCTGTCTCTCTCTAGTACGGGCTGTCTCTCTCTAGTACGGGCCATCTCTCTGTGTCTCTGGTCTGGTTATTTATGGTTACAGTGAGGGAAAAAAGTATTTGATCCCCTGCTGATTTTGTACGTTTGCGCACTGACAAAGAAATGATCAGTCTATAATTTTAATGGTAGGTTTATTTGAACAGTGAGAGACAGAATAACAACAAAAAAATCCAGAAAAACGCATGTCAAAAATGTTATAAAATGATTTGCATTTTAATGAGGTAAATAAGTATTTGACCCCTCTGCAAAACATGACTTAGTACTTGGTGGAAAAACCCTTGTTGGCAATCACAGAGGTCAGACGTTTCTTGTAGTTGGCCACCAGGTTTGCACACATCTCAGGAGGGATTTTGTCCCACTCCTCTTTGCAGATCTTCTCCAAGTCATTAAGGTTTTGAGGCTAACGTTTGGCAACTCGAACCTTCAGCTCCCTCCACAGATTTTCTATGGGATTAAGGTCTGGAGACTGGCTAGGCCACTCCAGGACCTTAATGTGCTTCTTCTTGAGCCACTCCTTTGTTGCCTTGGCCATGTGTTTTGGGTCATTGTCATGCTGGAATACCCATTCACGACCCATTTTCAATGCCCTGGCTGAGGGAAGGAGGTTCTCACCCAAGATTTGACGGTACATGGCCCCGTCCATCGTCCCTTTGATGCGGTGAAGTTGTCCTCTCCCCTTAGCAGAAAAACACCCCCAAAGCATAATGTTTCCACCTCCATGTTTGACGGTGGGTATGGTGTTCTTGGGGTCATAGGCAGCATTCCTCCTACTCCAAACACGGTGAGTTGAGTTGATGCCAAAGAGCTCAATTTTGGTCTCATCTGTCCACAACACTTTCACCCAGTTGTCCTCTGAATCATTCAGATGTTTATTGGCAAACTTCAGACGGGCATATATATGTGCTTTCTTGAGCATTGGGACCTTGCGGGCGCTGCAGGATTTCAGTCCTTCACGGCGTAGTGTGTTACCAATTGTTTTCTTGGTGACTATGGTCCCAGCTGCCTTGAGATCATTGACAAGATCCTCCCGTGTAGTTCTGGGCTGATTCCTCACCGTTCTCATGATCATTGCAACTCCACGAGGTGAGATCTTGCATGGAGCCCCAGGCCGAGGGAGATTGACAGTTCTTTTGTGTTTCTTCCATTTGCGAATAATCGCACCAACTGTTGTAACCTTCTCACCAAGCTGCTTGGCGATGGTCTTGTAGCCCATTCCAGCCTTGTGTAGTTCTACAATATTGTCCCTGACATCCTTGGAGAGCTCTTTGGTCTTGGCCATGGTGGAGAGTTTGGAATCTGATTGATTGATTGCTTCTGTGGACAGGTGTCTTTTATACAGGTAACAAGCTGAGATTAGGAGCACTCCCTTTAAGAGTGTGCTCGTAATCTCTGCTCGTTACCTGTATAAAAGACACCTGGGAGCCAGAAATCTTTCTGATTGAGAGGGGGTCAAATACTTATTTCCCTCATTAAAATGCTAATCGATTTATAACATTTTTACATGCGTTTTTCTGGATTTTGTTGTTGTTATTCTGTCACTCACTGTTCAACTAAACCTACCTTTAAAATTATAGACTGATAATTTCTTTGTCAGTGGGCAAACGTACAAAATCAGCAGGGGATCAAATACTTTTTTCCCTCACTGTAGGTGCTGTACAGTATATTATGTTCTGGCAGCTTCCTCCCTCTCTCCTCTCCATGTGGATGGTGGTGGCTGCAGGCTGTGGCTGCGGCCTGGACCTGCGTGTGTGTGTGAGAGGGGAGATTTATATCTGTGGTGTTTGGACTTGACGGTGGTGCTGGAGGCAGGACTGTTACTCACCAGCCTGATGAGTTGAGTCGTTCTTCCCCTCTGAGCTGAGTCACCTCTAGAGGCCACACTTTGTGTTGGCATGCCCCGACAACACACACACACACACACACACACACACACACACACACACACACACACACACACACACACACACACACACACACACACACACACACACAGACACACACACACACACATACACACATACACACACACACACGTCATGGCACTCATAAAACATGATGGGGGGTGCCAAATCCTCCCTCCCACAGTTTGGGGGCTTTCATTTTTGATTTACTACCCCCATACCCCCCCTCCATTTCTCCCCAAAACAGATAAAGCTGAACAACAAAGAGAGAAAAGGGGAGGAGGGGGGAGAGACTGTCTGGATGAGGATGGGGGGAGTCTGGTCTTGATTGAGCCAAAGCCTCCAGCTCCATTATCTTTCCAGTTATTCATGTCTCCTGGTGTCTAGTGAATCCTAGACTACTGGCTGTCTGGCTTCTACACTACAGTACTGCCCAATAACACAGCCCTCAGCCCACAGCCCAGAGCAGGGTTCTGGCTGAGCCTGGCTTTGCTTTATATTGTGGCCTCTTTCTACATATTGAAGAGGTTGTTTTCCATTCACTTTACCATCAGATCACATGCAGACTTTAATTGAATCGTTACCAGTGAGAGGATGAGTGTGTGACTAACAGCCCAGGGCTGTGGTGTGTTATTGGGCTAATGGAAGAGTACTGGCTCTCTCTCTCTCTGTGTCTCTGTCTCTCTCTGTGTCTCTGTCTCTCTCTCTCTCTCTCTGTCTGTCTGTCTGTCTGTCTGTCTGTCTGTCTGTCTGTCTGTCTGTCTGTCTGTCTCTCTGTCTCTCTCTCTCTGTCTCTCTCTCTCTGTCTCTCTCTCTCTCTCTCTGTCTCTCTCTCTCTCTCTCTCTCTGTCTCTCTCTCTCTCTCTCTCTCTCTCTCTCTCTCTCTCTCTCTCTCTCTCTCTCTCTCTCTCTCTCTCTCTCTCTCTTTCACAAGCAATCCCATTGGCCTCTAAGCCTCCCCATTGCCAAACAATCCCAATGCCCTCTCAATTGTGTCTTTCACTCAACTATACTATGTCTGTACTGAACTATCTCTCCAAACGTCATCTTCCCATTTCCTCTTCTCTGTTGTCTTTGTGCCTCTGTGCTATATCCCTCCATCATCTTTCTGTGTGTTGTCTTCAGGTTCTCAGCTCTCCACCATGCTGCTCTGACCGGAACTACAGACCTGCTGTCTGTGCTGCTGGAGGCCCAGGCCACCGTGGACATCAAGGACAGGAACGGTGAGACACAGCACTATTTATCACCTGCTCTCAGATCAGCTAGCAAAACAGCTAACACAGGTCTCAGTGAGATCATCTCAGTCAGCACAGGCATTATCTCTGATGTTTTCTATCAGTAGCCCACATCACATTTCATGCTAGCTGGTAGATACAGATCTCAGACCAGTTAGCAACATGTGCCTCAGTACAAACAGACTCGCCTTTAATTCATATTATCTGTGATGTTTTTATTAGTGACGCACACAATGTCTTGTGATTCTACTGTATATCAGCTGGTACATTCTATTAGTTCCATCTGTAGAACACATTGTGATTTTAATATCAGCTTTCATATGGATTACCCAAAAATGTCTACTGTATTTCTGTCTGTCACTCACTGTCTGTCTGTCTTGTGTTTGTTTATATGTGTATTGTACAGTGCCTTGCAAAAGTATTCAAACCCTTTGGCGTTTTTCCTATTTTGTTGCATTACAACCTGTAATTTAAATTGATTTTTATTTGGATTTCATGTAATGGACAAAATAGTCCAAATTGGTGAAGTGAAATGAAAAAATAACTTGTTGCACTAAATAAAATAAAAATTAAAAAAGGAAAAGTGGTGCGTGTATATGTATTTACCCCCTATACTATGAAGCCCCTAAATAAGATCTGGTGCAACCAATTGCCTTCAGAAGTCACATAATTAGTTAAATAAAGTCCACCTGTGTGCAATCTAAGTGTCACATGATCTGTCACACGATCTCAGTATATATACACCTGTTCTGAAAGGCCCCTGCGTCTGCAACACCACAAAGCAAGGGGCACCACCAACCAAGTGGCACTATGAAGGCCAAGGAGCTCTCCAAACGGGTCAGGGACAAAGTTGTGGAGAAGTACAGATCAGGGTCGGGTTATAAAAAATATCAAACTTTGAACATTAATCAGAGAGGCAACAAAGAGACCAAAGATAACCCTGAAGGAGCTGCAAAGCTCCACAGCGGGGATTGGAATATCTGTCCAAAGGACGACTTTAAGCCATATACTCCACAGAGCTGGGCTTTAGGGAAGAGTATCCAGAGAAAAGCCATTGCTTAAAGAAAAAAATAAGCAAACACATTTGGTGTTTGGCGAAAGGCATGTGGGAGACTCCCCAAACATATGGAAGAAGGTACTCTGGTCAGATGAGACTAAAATTGAGCTTTTTGGCCATCAAGGAAAACGCTATGTTTGGCGCAAACCCAGCACCTCTCATCACCCGGATAACACCATCCCCACAGTGAAGCGTGGTGGCAGCATCATGCTGTGGGGATGTTTTTCATCGGCAGGGACTGGGAAACTTCTCAGAATGGAAGGAATGATGGGTGGCGCTAAATACAGGGAAATTCTTGAAGGAAACCTGTTTGTCTTCCAGAGATTTGAGACTGGGATGGAGGTTCACCTTCCAGCAGGACAATGACCCTAAGCATACTGCTAAAGCAACACTCGAGGGGTTTAAGGGGAAACATTTAAATGTCTTGGAATGGCCTAGTCAAAGCCCAGACCTCAATCCAATTGAGAATATGTGGTATGACTTAAAGATTCCTGTACACCAGCGGAACCCATCCAAGTAGCTGGAGCAGTTTTGCCTTGAAGAATAGACAAAACTCCCAGTGGCTAGATGTACCAAGCTTATAGAGACATACCCCAAGAGACTTGCAGCTGTAATTGCTGCAAAAGGTGGCTCTACAAAGTATTGACTTTGGGAGTGTTAATAGTTATGCACGCTCGAGTTTTCTGTTATTTTGGTCTCATTTCTTGTTTGTTTCACAATAAAAAATATTTGTCATCTTCAATGTGGTAGGCATGTTGTGTAAATCAAATTAAACAAACCTGCCAAAAATCCATTTTAATTCCAGGTTGTAAGGCAACAAAGTAGGAAAAATGCCAAGGGGGTTGAATACTTTCGCAAGTCACTGTATATGATCATAGATGTGCTGCCTTCTGCAGGTATGCGTCCACTCCACTATGCAGCATGGCAGGGCAAGGCTGACTCTGTCCTTATGCTGCTGCGGGCCGGAGCTGGAGTCAATGGGGTCTCACAGGATGGTCACATCCCCCTGCACCTGGCCGCACAGTATGGACACTATGACGTGGTCAGTACACAGACAGACAGACAGACAGACAGACAGACAGACAGACAGACAGACAGACAGACAGACAGACAGACAGACAGACAGACAGACAGACAGACAGACAGACAGACAGACAGACAGACAGACAGACAGACAGACAGACAGACAGACAGACAGACAGACAGACAGACACTGAGCTCTACACAACAGGCATGACACTACACACAGCCATCGTTAAGCACTGTCAACAAATATCCCCATTCTGCTGGATTGGGTGGAATGTATGCTGTTCTGTCCACAAAGCTGATACTGGTTTACTGTGGGTCACTTATCTGAGATTTAGATGTGTGTGGTCATGTTTGGTCAGTCCACTTAAGTCTTAAACAGTAAACAAACTGTCAACAAATCACAGCCATAGCCCCAAAACAGATGTGACATGGCAGGGGATAGAGTAGGATGAGTGGTGGTTGGTGGTACAGTCATTTAAGGGATTGAGGGGTTAGGGGATACGTAGCAAGCTGGGAGAGGAGAGGCATGGTGGTGTGATTGGATTGGAGAGGGAAAGAGGCCGGGAGAGAGAAGAACGAGGCAGGATGAGGGGTATTGGATTTGTAGGGATTGAGGGGGTAATGATGGGGGGTCAGGTGATCTGGGGTGATCAGGTTTAGGGGGGATTAGGGACCTTGTCTTTGTTACTAACCCCCGTCCGTCCCCGTCTCACCCCCTGTAGTGCTGAGTGATAAGTCGGTTCGGTCCGATTTATTTAGAAGTTAGGGTTTTCGCTTTAACAACACAGAATAAAACAATGAATTAAAGTCCCATGATGGTAGATGGTGCGTTTTCAGGTAGAGATACCGCATGCAACTGCTCTAAATCGCGCGCTCCATCTGTGTATGCCCCACACAGACGGGACAAGTAGGCATGCAATGGATTATGGTCATTGTAGTTAACTACTCACGTTTCCTGCCCTGAACTATGTAGAATATTGGCCTGTTGGAAACTACAACTCCCTACTACATCGCACAGTTCGGCTTTGATCTGATTTATCTCTAGAGAAACTGCGCATTGAGCGCACAGAAAAAAACGAACGATATGGAATTCTAATAATTGGGAAATAGATCAGGAACTATCCTACAAGCATTGTCAGGATGTGTTCTGGTTACGCCACATTAATTGATTTGTAAGCCTTTTAGGACCACAGTTTGTGTGAAAAGCATTTATCTGCACAGACCATGAAGTTCCATTTGATTATAACAGCCTCTGGTCCTCTAGTCTACGATGTATTCCCAGGGCTAATGGACTGTCTGTTTTCACCAAATACTCTGTGTCCTTGGATACGGCAGGCAGCACCAGGTGCTGATAGAAACATCTGACATCATCTCCCTGGCTATGTGTGTTGTAATATTATCTGCATGACCACATCCACATAACATAACCTACTCCCCTAATGGCCCCGGTGACAGTGTGTATGGTATTTGATCGTGTGTGTGTGTGTGAGTGTTGATTCCCTGTCTGTCTGTTTCTCTCAGTCTGAGATGCTGCTGCAGCACCAGTCCAACCCCTGTCTGATCAACAAAACCAAGAAGACCCCCCTAGACCTGGCCTGTGAGTTCGGGAGAGTCAAGGTAAGACTGTGTGTGTTTCTCCTCCCCCACCACTGGCCCAGGCTCACAGAGACAGACAGGGAGGCTGCAGCCTGCTGTGGGAGTGTAAGTGATGTAACTCTGTCATGGCCTGTGTTAGTCTGGACAGATACAACCCCTCTGGAGCTGGGATGGGCTGCGTTGTCACAACACAAATACATCTCACTTCTGCACTCTTTACTTTGTCTTTCTTTCAGTCTCTCCCATCCTTCAGCATGCTGGTTTTCTTACTGGAGCACATTTACTTCTCACTGTCAACATTTCTCCTCTCTTTCTCTCCCTCTCTATTCTCCATTGCTCTCTCTTTCTCTCCCTTGAGCACAGTTATTCTCACTCATTTTTCACACTCTCTCCATCTGAAATGTACATTTGGTTACTATGACTTAATGGTGAATTGGGCAGTTTAGGCCTTCATCGTTAAACCAGTTTGACAGTTTCAGAAACATCTCTCTCCCTGACCGCACACTAGCTTTGTATATGAATGTGTCCGTTCCTATAGCCATTCAAACACCACCAAGCCATGTGAGTGTATTTCAAACTCTGTGCGCTGCCTCAATCAAAGTCCCTGGTCCCAAATAGTGCTACAGCAGCGTTTAATTTGGATAGGACAGTGTGAAGCCGAACCAAGCCAGGGTGAAGTAATAGTACACACACACACACACTCATTGTGAACACTCCTCTCCTCTCCTACTGGGCTGGAAAATCCCCTTGTCTTTCATTCTTATTTATCTGGATGTGGGCTGGAGAGGAAGTATTGGCAAGTCTGTCTGTAACTTCTATTACTGGAAGGTTTGCTGGGCAGCTTTGTTTGTGCTTGTGTGTTTGTTAAATGAGTCTTGAGAGAGTTAGCCTGTAACTATTGTCCCCCAGGATTGATTTAGAATGGGATATCTTTAGAATGCTGACACTGGCTCCAGTGTGTGTGTGTGTGTGTGTGTGTGTGTGTGTGTGTGTGTGTGTGTGTGTGTGTGTGTGTGTGTGTGTGTGTGTGTGTGTGTGTGTGTGTGTGTGTGTGTGTGTGTGTGTGTGTGTGTGTGTGTGTGTGTGTGTGTGTGTGTGTTTGGGCATCAGCTGCTGTGTTCGGGTGCCAGGGTGTGGCGAGGCCCACCCTATTTCTATTTCTCTCTCTCCTTCCACTCTTCCTTTCTCTCCTTTTCCCTCTCTGTCCTCTGTCCCAGACCAGTCTCCCAGCAGCAGTAGTCAGTCAGTGGGTGTTGAGGTGTCATCCAGTGTGTGGGCCAGGTGTGGGGTTGTTTATGCCCCTGGGTCACTCCTGTTTTACCTCACACTCACCTGTGGGTCCTCACATGTCAAATCACAGGACTCCTAAAGGTTTCAAACTTGTGTGTGTGCGTTATCCCTTGTCCTAACACTGCATGAAATGTACATGTGTTGGTAACATTTGAAGCCTGTACTCATCACCCTGTCTTTTATTTATCACCCCTCCTCCCGTCTCACCCCGTCTCACTTTCTCTCACTCTCTCTTCGCTCTCTCTTCTCTCTCCTTCAATTTCCCTTTCTCCTCTCTTCTGTCTCCATGGCTTTATGACTTTCTTGACCTCCCTCCTGTCAGGTTGCTCAGCTGTTGTTGAGCAGTAACATGGTGGTGGCTCTGTTAGAGGGTAATAGTAAGGAACCTGTAGACTCAGGCTTCAACACTCCGCTGCACCTCGCCGCACGCAACGGACACAAGGACATCATCCGGTAAGAAACTTCCTATTGTTTTTCACAATCTGAACTTGTGAAACGTACGCAAAACTCGTATTGTGTAATAAGTGTTGTATAAATCATGCATTGATGTCAATGATGTCAAGATTTAATGCAGATTTGTGTACATGTTTGTCAGGCTGTGATTCAGACCATAGTGATTTGTGTGTACAGTGCCCATTGATAGATTGATATTTTCTTGTGGGACTTAATCCTCTGCCTGTCATTCCTCTGATTTGTCCCATACTAAATGAAAGGCTATGATTGATCATGGTTGGTCAGTACAGGTCTGTGTGATTGAACACCTACTCTGAGGTGGACAGGGGTCTGACAGGGTTAACACAGTCACTGATCTGGAACTGGTGTGCTGGGAGACTCAACAGGACAGTAAATGGTTCCCATGGGTCTACCCATGGGTTCCCATGCCCCTCCTCTCTCCTTCCCTCCTCCTCTTCCTCTCCACTGTACTATGGACAAGACAAGAACCATCAGACATGGCTCTGTCTCCACACCCTCGCTCTGGAACACTGTGGTGTGTGAATGTGTTTATTCTCTCTCTCAAGTGGATCTAGCCATATATTTAGTACCCCAATCTCTGCTCTGACTAGCTGGGAGGCTATAAAACGGCCTGTCCAATGTCTACTCCACCAGGGGCCACAGTCCCAATCCCCTAGTACTTCCATGGAGACCTAGATCAGAGTCTGTCTGGTACAGTCCAGTACCAGACACCCAGCTCACCCTGAGCCCTGCCATAGAGAAGGGGAGGAGGAGGGGGTCTACTCTGCAGCCCTGTTCCCATGTTTCACTGACAGCTGCAGCAGTCTGTCACCAGCCTGAGAGAGCGAGAGAGATTGATATGCAGAAAGACACTGGAGAGAAACGGAGAGGGAGGCTCTCTGGTGTGAGGCTGCAGTGCTGCCAATGTGACCCAGATCTGCCAGTGAAATGTGGCTGCTGATTTATCAGTAGTAGCTGGGATCAGACTGTTAACACTAGAACTGCTGGGCCTCTAATGGTCCGCCTTCAAGCTAATGAGCAGTCATTCTGACTGCAACATTCTAACAGTGGAATTCATATTTTTATGCTGTCGCAAAAATAATCATTTGGTTGTGTTTATGAAGGCCTTGGGTAACATTAGAATACGATTTTAATTTTATTTCAAAGAACTCCATAGCATTTTCATTAGTTTATGTTACTGTACGCTATACGCAAGAAAATAAAAAAATTGTTCAAGAAATGTTCTTAGTGGAGTTCCTTTGTTACAACTATGAAACAGAAAGTATATGTGTTGGACACGGTAACAGCTTATTTTTATAACTACACAAAACATACCCCAGCGACCAATATGCACGGTCAAAAGATGCACGGTCAAATGATGAAAACATCAGTAACCTAAACATCATTATAAGCGTGAAGTGGCCTTGATAAATAGTGAAACTCGAGGCAAAAGCAACAGTGGCATTGTAATCAATATACAGTTGAAGTCGAAAGTTTACATACATTTAGGTTGGAGTCATTAAAACACATTTTTCAACCACTCCACAAATTTCTTGTTAACAAACTATAGTTTTGGCAAGTCGGTTAGGACATCTACTTCGTGCATGACACAAGTAGATGTCCACAATTCCAGTGGTTCAGAAGTTTACATACACTAATTTGACTGTGCCTTTAAACAGCTTTGAAAATTCCAGAAATTGATGTCATAGCTTTAGAAGCTTCTGATAGGCTAATTGACATAATTTCAGTCAATTGGCGGTGTACCTGTGGATGTATTTCAAGACCTACCTTCAAACTCAGTGCCTCAAACCTTCAAACTCAGAAATCAGCCAAGACCTCAGAAAACAAATGGTAGACCTCCGCAAGTCTGGTTCATCCTTGGGAGTAATTTCCAAATGCCTGAAGGTACCACGTTCACCTGTACAAACAATAGTGTGCAAGTATAAACACCATGGGACCACGCAGCCGTCATACTGCTCAGGAAGAAGACGCGTTTTGTCTCCTAGAGATGTATGTACTTTGGTGCGAAAAGTGCAAATCAATCACAGAACAACAGCAAAGGACCTTGTGAAGATGCTGGAGGAAACGGGTACAAAAGTATCTATATCCTCAGTAAAATGAGTCCTATATCGACATAACCTGAAAGGCCGCTCAGCAAGGAAGAAGCCACTGCTCCAAAACCGCCATTAAAAAGCCAGACTATGGTTTGCAACTGCACACGGGGACGAAGATTGTATGTTTTGGAGAAATGTCCTCTGGTCTGATGAAACAAAAATAGATGTCACGTCCTGACCAGTAGAGGGAGTATTTGTTATTGTAGTTTGGTCAGGACGTGGCAGAGGGTATTTGTTTTATGTGGTCCGGGGGTTGTATGTGTTATTAAAGGGGTGTTTGGTTTATGTAGTCTGGAGTTTGAGTATATGTTCTAGTGTTGGTTTTCTATGGTTTTCTAGTCTGTCTATTTCTGTGTGGTTTGTGTGGCTCCCGATCAGGAACAGCTGTACGTCGTTGTTCCTGATTGGGAGTCATATATTAGATGCTTGTTTTCACCTGGAGATTTTGTGGGTAGTTGTCTTTTGCACTGGTAGTTGTCATAGCCTGTAAAACTGTCGTCTGCCGTTCTTTGTTTTGTTATTTTTCCCATGGTCTCTTTATTTTAATAAATATAAAGATGAGCATCCACATTCCCGCTGCGTTTTGGTCATCTCTACCCAACGACACCCGTGACAGAACTACCCACCACAAAAAGACCAAGCAGCGGAGTAAGGAGCAAAGGGATTTTGAGATGGACTGGTGGGAGAAATGGACCTGGGAGGAAATTCTGGACAGGGCTGGACCTTGGCACCAGGCTGGGGAATACCGTCGCCCACAGGAAGAAATAGAGGAAGCTAAGGCAGAGAGGCGTCGGTATGAGGCCATGTACGCGCTGAGGGAGAAGCACGAGAGGCACCCCCAAGAAATGTTTTGGGGAGGGCACAGGGGTAGTTTGGCTGGGCCAAGGATGAGCCCTAAGCCAGCTACCCGTGCTTATAGGGAGAAGTGTATGGAGTGGAGGGCGCCGAGTTTTGAAGAAGTGTGCAAGATCTTGCCCATACGCACGCACAGTCCAGTGTGAGTTATTCCAGCCCCTTGCAGATGTCGTGCTAGAGTGGGCATCCAGCCTGGTAGGAGGATGCCTGCGCAGCGTGTCTGGTCGCCGGTGCGCCTCCTGGGACCAGGCTACCCTACGCTCGCTCTACGCACGGCAACCATCAGGCCCCTGCACAGCCCAGTTCGCCCTGTACCAGCACCCCGCTCGTACAGGGCTACTAGTTCCATCCAGCCAGGACGGGTTGTGCAGGAGGTGCGATCAAGACCGCCTGTGCGCCTCCATGGCCCAGTATTTCCAGTTCCTGCCTCTCGTGCTGACCCGGAAGTGCGAACCCCTAGTCTGGCACGTCCGGTACCAGCACCACGCATCAAGCTTCCAGAGAGTCAGCCTGGTCCTACTCAGCCTGTTCCCGCTCCTCGCACTAGCCATGAGGTGCGTGTTCCCAAACTGGCACTTCCAGCACCACGCATCAGGCTTCCAGTGCGTAATACCAGTTCCACTCGGCCGGTTCCTGCTTCCTGCACTAGCCCTGAGGTGCGTGTCCCCAGGCTGGTACCTCCACTACCAGTCCCACGCATCAGGCTTCCAGTGCGTCAGCCCAGCCTCGAGTGTCCGGAAACAGTTCCCCGTCCAGAGTATCCGACGACAGTGCCCCGTCCAGAGTATCCGACGACAGTGCCCCGTCCAGAGTATCCGACGACAGTGCCCCGTCCAGAGTATCCGACGACAGTGCCCCGTCCAGAGTATCCGACGACAGTGCCCCGACATGAGTATCCGGCAAGAGTGTTAAGCCCGGAACCGAGTGAGACGGCCTACAGTTCGGAACCAAGGGAGACGGCCCACTGTGCAGAACCGAGTGAGACGGCCCACAGTTCGGAGAGGGGTAAATGGGTCTACAGTCCGGAACCGAGTGAGTCTGTCTGCGATCCGGAACCGAGTGAGTCTGCCTGTGATCCGGAACCGAGTGAGTCTGACTATAACTTTGAACTATGTGAGTCTGCCTACGGCCCGGAACCGAGTGAGTCTGCCTACGTTCCGGAGCCAAGAGAGTCTGCCTACAGTCTGGAGGGCAGTAGGCCAGAACCTGAACCACCTCCAGTATAGGTGGGTTGGGGAGGGGGGGTGTAGCACA
The DNA here is from genome assembly GCF_965601325.2 of Salmo salar. Taxonomy (NCBI): domain Eukaryota; kingdom Metazoa; phylum Chordata; class Actinopteri; order Salmoniformes; family Salmonidae; genus Salmo; species Salmo salar. The sequence continues at coordinate 72,258,315 of NC_138293.1, read as the reverse complement.
GGTGCCGTCGTTGACGGCAGCCACCCTCCCTTCCCTCCCTTTAGTTAGGGGTTTATTTTTTTGTTGTTTTTTGTTGTTTAGGTGCATTCGGGGTATGCACCTTTGGGGGGGGGGGTAATGTCACGTCCTGACCAGTAGAGGGAGTATTTGTTATTGTAGTTTGTTCAGGACGTGGCAGAGGGTATTTGTTTTATGTGGTCCGGGGGTTGTGTGTGTTATTAAAGGGGCTGTACGTCGTTGTTCCTGGTTGGGAGTCAAATATTAGATGCTTGTTTTCAACTGGGGATTTTGTGGGTAGTTGTCTTTTGCACTGCTAGTTGTCATAGCCTGTAAAACTGTCGTCTGCCGTTCTTTGTTTTGTTATTTTTTCCGTGGTCTCTTTATTTTAATAAATATAAAGATGAGCATCCACATTCCCGCTGCGTTTTGGTCATCTCTACCCAACGACACCCGTGACAATAGAACTGTTTGGCCATAATGACCATCGCTATGTTTTGAGGAAAAAGGTGGAGGCTTGCAAGCCAAAGAACACCATCCCAACTGTGAAGGACGGGGGTGGCAGCATCTTGTTGTGGGGGTGCTTTGCTGCAGGAGGGACTGGTGCACTTCACAAAATACAGTGGGGGAAAAAGTATTTGATCCCCTGCTGATTTTGTATGTTTGCCCACTTACAAAGAAATGATCAGTCTATAATTTTAATGGTAGGTTTATTTGAACAGTGAGAGACAGAATAACAACAAAAAAATCCAGAAAAACACATGTCAAAAATGTTATAAAATTATTTGCATTTTAATGAGGGAAATAAGTATTTGACCCCTCTGCAAAACATGACTTAGTACTTGGTGGCAAAACCCTTGTTGGCAATCACAGAGGTCAGACGTTTCTTGTAGTTGGCCACCAGGTTTACACACATCTCAGGAGGGATTTTGTCCCACTCCTCTTTGCAGATCTTCATCCAAGTCATTAAGGTTTCGAGGCTGACGTTTGGCAACTCTAACCTTCAGCTCCCTCCACAGATTTTCTTTGGGATTAAGGTCTGGAGACTGGCTAGGCCACTCCAGGACCTTAATGTGCTTCTTCTTGAGCCACTCCTTTGTTGCCTTGGCCGTGTGTTTTGGGTCATTGTCATGCTGGAATATCCATCCACAACCCATTTTCAATGCCCTGGCTGAAGGAAGGAGTTTCTCACCCAAGATTTGACGGTACATGGCCCCATCAAATGATGCGGTGAAGTTGTCCTGTTCCCTTAGCAGAAAAACACCCCCAAAGCATAATGTTTCCACCTCCATGTTTGATGGTGGAGATGGTGTTCTTGGGGTCATAGGCAGCATTCCTCCTCCTCCAAACACGGCGAGTTGAGTTGATTCCAAAGAGCTCCGTTTTGGTCTCATCTGATCACAACACTTTCACCCAGTTGTCCTCTGAATCATTCAGATGTTCATTGGCAAACTTTAGACGTGCATGTATATGTGCTTTCTTGAGCAGGGGGACCTTGCGGACGCTGCAGGATTTCAGTCCTTCACGGCGTAGTGTGTTACCAATTGTTTTCTTGGTGACTATGGTCCCAGCTGCCTTGAGATCATTGACAAGATCCTCCCGTGTAGTTCTGGGCTGATTCCTCACCGTTCTCATGATCATTGCAACTCCACGAGGTGAGATCTTGCATGGAGCCCCAGGCCGAGGGATATTGACAGTTCATTTGTGTTTCTTCCATTTGCGAATAATCGCACCAAATGTTGTCACCTTCTCACCAAGCTGCTTGGCGATGGTCTTGTAGCCCATTCCAGCCTTGTGTAGGTCTACAATCTTGTCCCTGACATCCTTGGAGAGCTCTTTGGTCTTGGCCATGGTGGAGAGTTTGGAATCTGATTCATTGATTGCTCCTAATTTCAGCTCGTTTCCTGTATAAAAGACACCTGGGAGCCAGAAATCTTTCTGATTGAGAGGGCGTCAAATACTTATTTCCCTCATTAAAATGCAAATCAATTAATAACATTTTTGACATGCGTTTTTCTGGATATTTTTGTTGTTATTCTGTCTCTCACTGTTCAAATAAACCTACCATTAAAATTATAGACTGATCATTTCTTTATCAGTGGGCAAACATACAAAATCAGCAGGGGATCAAATACTTTTCCCCCCCCACTGTAGATGGCATCATGAGGTAGGAACATTATGTGGATATATTGAAGCAACATCTCAAGACATCAGTCAGGAAGTTAAAGCTTGGTCGCAAATGGGTCTTCCAAATGGACAATGACCCCAAGCATACTTCCAAAGTTGTGGCAAATTGGCTTAAGGACAACAAAGTCAAGGTATTGGAGTGGCCATCACAAAGCCCTGACCTCAATCCTATAGAAAATGTGTGGGCAGAACTGAAAAAGTGTGTGCGAGCAAGGAGGCCTACAAACCTGACTCAGTTACACCAGCTCTGTCAGGAGGAATGGGCCAAAATTCACCCAACTTATTGTGGGAAGCTTGTGGAAGGCTACCTGAAGCGTTTGACCCAAGTTAAACAATTTAAAGGCAATGCTACCAAATACGAATTGAGTGTATGTAAACTTCTGACCCACTGGGAATGTGATGAAAGAAATAAAACCTGAAATAAATCATTCTCTCTACTATTTTTCTGTCTTTTCACATTCTTAAAATGAAATGGTGATCCTAACTGACCTAAGACAGGACATTTTTACTAGGATTAAGTGTCAGGAATTGTGAAAAACTGAGTTTAAATGTATTTGGCTAAGGCATATGTAAACTTCAACTGTAAGTGTTGATATGACAGCAGTCAAAAATAGTCAGTTATTGTCAGCTCGCGCTTATATTGTGTGCATTTTCAATGGCATCATTTGGACTTCATTTAGCTGTTATCCCTTGTCCTAACAGTTGACTCAAATCTTCATCAATTTCACCTGCCTTAACACACTTTGACACCTTTGTTTGGTTGTAGTGCGTAATAGTCTCCGGTTTTCTCTTTGTGTTCCGTTGTCTTGTCATTCTTCAGCACTGTTGAGGAGTACGACAGCTGTGCAGGTGCCTTATTTTGCGCAGAGGTACGGAGCTCCCATCTCACTTTGTTCATGGTGCCAGGCAGACTTGTTTTCTTTACAAGCAAATTGTTCGCCCATGACAGTGATGTTAAGAAATTGTCCATGGAGACATTTCTCCCCTTGCCAATGTAAGGTCTCCAACACTCACCTGCTGCACAATGTAGATATTTTCCCAGACATTGAAAGCCGTTCAGCATGTTCATTACGTACGCTCTCACGGTGTAGCCTGCTCCAAGTAGCCCAGAGTAGACTGATAAGACTGCTGTGATTCAGTGGAATGATTCAGAGTACATATCATTTAAGATTCTAATTAGAATAGATCAATACAATAGAATGGCCTGTCCTGTTCTTCATTCACAATTGGTGATGACATAATTATGCATCGTTCGCTTCCCCTCCCCCTTTCTCCCCATCATACTTTACTTCATTTATTTAATCTTTTATATGTGTGAAATTAGTTCTGATTTAGGTTCAGTTTCGAGGCAATTATTAAGGTGATTATCAACTGGGCACAGCGCCTTCAAATGTCGGGAGAAAGAGTGGAGCAGGCCCCACTGTTGGGAGAAGGAGTGGAGCAGGCCCCACTGTTGGGAGAAGGAGTGGAGCAGGCCCCACTGTTGGGAGGAGGGGTGGAGCAGGCCCCACTGTGGGGAGAAGGAGTGGAGCAGGCCCCACTGTCGGGAGAAGGAGTGGAGCAGGCCCCGCTGTCAGGAGGAGGAGTGGAGCAGGCCCCACTGTCGGGAGAAGGAATGGAGCAGGCCCCACTGTCGGGAGAAGGAGTGGAGCAGGCCCGGCTGTCGGGAGAAGGAGTGGAGCAGGCCCGGCTGTCGGGAGAAGGAGTGGAGCAGGCCCGGCTGTCGGGAGAAGGAGTGGAGCAGGCCCCGCTGTCGGGAGAAGGAGTGGAGCAGGCCCCGCTGTCGGGAGAAGGAGTGGAGCAGGCCCCGCTGGGTTATTTGCAAAAAGTCAAGGACTGAGGGGGGCATGACTTAAATAGCAGAGTAATAAATACAATGAATGAGCGGTGAAAATGACTGCTTTAGCAGTTGTAGTGTTAAGGAGTCCTAATAATGGTGTGGTGGTCTGCCTTTTCTCTGACACACCTTCCTGGTCCAAACCACCTTACCAAAGACACAGTCAAGGCTTTCATTGGCTTCAATTGATAATGAAAGAGAGAAACTGTGTATTCAACCACGGCACAAGGATTTCTGGGATCCAGTGGCCATATGACTCCATAACAATACCCTGTGGTCCAATCACACGGTTATGTCACCACAATACATGCTGTAACCTGTCCCATGGTTCCACCACTTTGGCCCCACATAGACATCCATGTAATAGAGGTATTAAAGGGGCGATATGAACAGTGGGTTATTGAGTCAGTGCGGCCCCAAAGGAGGAGAGGAGAACAGGATAGGGCTCTCTTTCAGCATCCAGCCAAACCAGAGGGAAAGAGAGACTTTGATGAGCCTCTCCTCCTTTGTGTTTCTAAGGGGAAATGAAACGAGCACACTGACCTGGGGCGTAGCAGCCGCAGGGCAGAGAGAGGGGGGAGAGAGTGAGAGATGCTGAAGCACAGTATCTGTAACAGGATGAGAATAATGAAGTTCAAGTAAGGGAGGGGGTATTCTTCCTCTCCCTGTCTCTATATCTCTGTCTCTCTCTCCTGTATTTGTCCCCGGCATGGCCCCTCTACCAGGGCTCAGTCTTCTGAGTCATCGCTCTGTGCTTGGCAACTGAGCCCCAAAAATCCCTCTCTTTCTCTCTGTCTCCCTCCCTCTCTCTCTAAGTGACTTCTTGTTAGATTCGTGCCTTATTTACTAAAGTAAGTGGTGAGGCAAACTGATGATGCAAATCACTGTCACTGTCTGAATCAGTCTTGTATTGTTATTTTGGGTTAGTATAGTTAAATGGTGTGATTGTGACAGAGGTCATTGTGAGATGGTGTGGTTGTGGTATGGTTCTGGTTTGGCTGATGAGCAGGAATGCCATGTAAAGACAGAAGTTATGTGTTTGTGGTAGTTAGTTACCAAACCATTTGCATATGGGCACGTGTGGATGCCCACTTCCCCTTGCCTTGTGTGTGTGTGTGTGTGTGTGTGTGTGTGTGTGTGTGTGTACCTCTCCTGCCACTCTCACAAACTTTCCATGCTGTACATTCCCAGAAGAGCTCTGACATTCCTAAAGCTTAACTTAACTAACTTTTTATTTTTAAATGTAACCTTTATTTAATCAGGCAAGTCAGTTAAGAACAAATTCTTATTTTCAATGACTAGGAACAGTGGGTTAACTGCCTTGTTCACTACCAGGATATTTGAGTGCGTGTGTGTGTGTGTGTGTGTGTGTGTGTGTGTGTGTGTGTGCTGTGCAGCTGGAATCAAGTGTGAATTTTCCACATTTCCCCCTGGCACCTCAGTGAGTTAATGTGATGTGGGATGTTGAGTAGACTAGCTACTGTGGATCACTGTAACACTCTGCCATTGACATAATATACTGTCCTGGCATCTGGTCCTGCTGGCTCCAACCATGGCTCTGCCTCGCAGAAACCTTTACAATTCACCCTGGAGTTAACAGCCTTTGTAAACTTGAATCTGTACTAAAGTAGTATTGTGTTGTTCCTCTCTGGTTCAGGTTGCTGCTGAAAGCGGGCATCGACATCAACAGGGCCACTAAGGCTGGCACTGCCCTGCACGAGGCTGCCCTCTACGGCAAGACGGAGGTGGTCAGACAGCTGCTAGAGGTAAGACACCTGGAGGGACATCAACCTCACTTAGTTTTTAACTAGTCTGATTCAATCACTATTCTACCACGTTCAACTAACAGTTGGTAACATGTTGTCCAATGTAAGTGAAGTGTGTTATTGAATAGGTTGTACAGTACATTGCCGTTGACTGCGTTAGACTTGAACATTGATGTTGAATGTGTTGCTGTGTTTCAGTGCACATCTGATTGACAATAACATTGTGTGTGGTTTTGACAGGCTGGTATAGACGTGAACATCCGTAACACGTACAACCAGACAGCCCTGGACATCGTGAACCAGTTCACCACCTCTCACGCCAGCAAGGACATCAAGCAGCTCCTACGAGGTGAACAGAGCACCGCTCACCACTGGAATAGACTGGGACAGGAGATAGTTGTTAACAAATGAAGACATTATTCCATGAAGTATCATTCTTTGGCAGTCTTTACCTCTCATTCTGTGTTTTCCGCCTGCTTTATTGTCCTTGAACCAGGGCTCTACAGTGCAACCATTTTACTCACAAACTGAAAAAGTCAAGTATGAGTTTTGATTTATAGCATATAAATTGCTGCTGTAGTTCTTTTCAAAGTATGTTGGCTGTTTTAGAAGTGTGTAGCCATAGAGTCTACTTGAGTGACTTTGACCTTGTGTTTCTTGGCTATGGATATCATTTTGTTCACATGCTAGGTTGTTTTTCATGTTAGCTTGTTTGAGCTCGCTCAACTCAACTGCTAGTGAAGAGACATGGGAGAATCTCATCTTTCCCAGACAGACATGCCAGTCTCACTGTTACCCTTAACCTCTCTGGGGTAGCTGGGACGTGACCGTCCCACCTGCGGGACACACTATTCAACAGCCAGTGAAATAGCAGGGCGGCAAATTCAAAACGACAAAAATCTCATAATTCAAATTTCTCACACATACAAGTATTAATACACCATTTTATAGATAAGACTCTCGTTAATCCAACCATATTGTCCGATTTCAAAAAGGCTTTACGGCGAAAGCAAAACATTAGATTATGTTAGGACAGCGCCTAAAAAATAAAAGCCACAGCCATTTTCCAACCAAGGAGAGGCGTCACAAAAAAACAGAAATACAGCTAAAATGAAGCACTAACCTTTGATGATGATCTTCATCAGATGGCACTCATAGGACTTCATGTTACCCAATACATGTATGTTTTGCTCGATAAAGTTCATATTTATATCCAAAAAAAAACATTTTACATTGGCCCGTAATGTTCAGGAATGTTTTTCCTTCAAAAACTTCCGGTGAATGAGCACATCAATTTATAGAAATACTCATCATAAACGTTGATAAAATATTACTGTTATTCAAAGAATTATAGATAAACATCTCCTTAATGCAACCGCTGTGACAGATTTCAAAAAAGCTTCACGGGGAAAGCACACTTTGCAATAATCTGAGTATGGCACTCAGAAAACAACAGCAGGCAATACCTAAAATCATAAATAGCATTATAAATATTCACTTACCTTTGATGATCTTCATCAGAATGCACTCCCAGGAATCCCAGGTCCACAATAAATGTTGTTTTGTTCGATAAAGTCCATAATTTATGTCCAAATACCTCCTTGTTGTTAGCACGTTCAGTAAGCTACTCCAAATGTAGGAAGCACGCAGAAAGTTTCACGACGAAAAGTGAAAAAAAGTTATATTTACGTTCGTAGAAACATGTCAAACGATGTATAGCATCAATCTTTAGGGCCTTTGTAACATAAAACTTCAATAATATTCCAACCGGACGATTCCAATGTCTTGAAAAATGTAATGGAACACAGCTACCTCTCACGTGAATGCGCGCCAATGAAGTCATGTCCTTTCCTGAGTCAACAACTTCCAACTTCCTTTGTTCGCTCTCTGTTCACCATAGAGGCCTCAAACAACTTTCTAAAGACTGTTGACATCTAGTGGAAGCCTTAGGAAGTGCAAAATGAACCCTAAGTCACTGTGTGTTAGATAGGCAATCACTTGAAAAAACTACAGCCTCAGATTTCCCACTTCTTGGTTGGATTTTTCTCAGGTTTTTGCCTGCCACATGAGTTTTGTTATACTCACAGACATCATTCAAACAGTTTTAGAAACTTCAGAGTGTTTTCTATCCAAATCTACTAATAATATGCATATCCTACATTCTAGGTCTGGGTAGCAGGCAGTTTACTATGGGCACACTTTTCATCCGGATGTCAAAATACGGCCTCCTACCCTAGAGAAGTTAAAGGGGCAGCGGAACATTTTTGTCTCCCCTAAGTGACTAAAATATTTGACGGGACATTCTACTTGCTTGAGCATGGAACACCACAAAAACATTTTATTCTTTCACTTTTAGTCATTTCTTATCATAAAAACGCTCTTCCTCAATCTTTTATTGTGTTCCTAAATGTATTTGTGTGTTAAAAAATCTATTTAGCCGCAAAAATTTGCTAAAATGTCAGCATAGATTCCTGGCAGCGGATTTCTTTCTTTGTGCTTTTGTGTAGTGAAGCGACTCTTGCATTCTTTTGCAGTTTGAGTTCTGCAGGACAGAGTGTTCAGAGGTGTGTGTGTTGGGAGACAGACTGAGACAGAGCCAGTGCAGACGTTCCTATAGCGAGAGAGGCCCAGAGGAGAGACTGAGGGATATGAAATGCTCTAAGCTGTAATTCACCAAGCAGCTGTGTATAACCTCATGGAGTACAGGTTACATAACCCTATCAGCTCACACACAGACACACACACACACACACACGCGCGTGCACACACAACCAAAAGACTAGGTGTGTGTGCGTGTGTGACCTATAAGTTTGTTTGTTTGTGTGTGATTGTTGCGTGCCACCCCTGTGTACGTGCGCATGCATGAGACTGTGTTTTGGACCTCTGCTGTTTGTGCTATCTCCTCTGTAATCCAGCAGGCCTGGGTCTTTGATCTGGTTCTCGCAGCCTGGGAACTCAGGCCATAATGAGCACTTGTGTTCCTCAGTCAGCAGACTGCTGCTTCAAACATGGAGGCTGTGGAGAGAGACTTCCTGTTATGATCCAGTTTTCTCTGTGTTCAGAGCAGAGTGAATAACAGAGGAATAGAACACAATCAGCCACCACACCTCCTCGTCATGGATTAATTATTGATGTGTACCAACCAGTCAGAGGCTGAATACAGCACTGACTGACTCTGCTCTCTGATGTCACTGCATTCCATACCAGTGCCGGATGTGACTAATAAAAAAACAACAGGCATTGGGATTGTAGCGGCGTCTGGGTATATCCCCTTAAGGTGATTTGAAAATAGTGTACATGTCAGTATGTATCAATCATTGGGCTGTATTTTCTTCCTGCCTTCGTTCATACCAATTCCCTGAACTAACTTTGTGTGTGTCTCTCTTTCTCCTCTCTCTCTTTCCTCTCTCTGTCCCCCTCTCTCTCCCACTCTTTCTCCCCTCTGTCTTTCTCACACACAGATGCTACAGGTGTCCTGCAGGTGAGAGCTCTGAAAGACTACTGGAACATCCACGACCCCACCGCTCTCAACATCCGGGCCGGGGATATCATCATGGTAGGCAGCAGGAACACACACACACACACACACACACACACACACACACACACACACACACACACACACACACACACACACACACACACACACACACACACACACACACACACACACACACACACACACACACACACACACACACACACACACACACACACACACACACACACCTACCTCTCTTTATTTGCTGTCTGTAACTCCTCAGATGTGCCTCAGCTGGCATTGCCGTGTTGTTCCCACACTCACTGTGCCCCCATGTTGTCTGTTAGGACAGGTGTGTTTTCCCTGTGAACTGTCAGGCTCATCCTCTCTAACAGGTGTTTTAGTAGCAGGCAGGGAGACAAGCTGGCAGTGTTTATGTGCGGGTGGCTTCATGTGTATTCAGTAGACACAGTATGTAGATATGTGTGGACTACAGCAGGGGGTTTCAGCTGTTCCATGTAGTTGAACTATTCCACAGCTAGCACACCTGATTCAACACGTCAGCTAATCATCAAGCCCATGAATAGGTGACTCTGGTAAACTAGTTCAGGGCTACAACTAAATTGTGAAAAGTCTGCGGGTCCCCGAGGATAGGTTTGAAAACCACTGGACTATAGGACGGTTTGAAAACCACTGGACTGTAGGACGGTTTGAAAACCACTGGACTGTAGGACGGTTTGAAAACCACTGGACTATAGGACGGTTTGAAAACCACTGGACTGTAGGACGGTTTGAAAACCACTGGACTGTAGGACGGTTTGAAAACCACTGGACTGTAGGACGGTTTGAAAACCACTGGACTATAGGACAGTTTGAAAACCACTGGACTGTAGGACGGTTTGAAAACCACTGGACTATAGGACGGTTTGAAAACCACTGGACTATAGGACAGTTTGAAAACCACTGGACTGTAGGACGGTTTGAAAACCACTGGACTATAGGACAGTTTGAAAACCACTGGACTGTAGGACGGTTTGAAAACCGCTGGACTATAGGACGGTTTGAAAACCACTGGACTATAGGACGGTTTGAAAACCACTGGACTGTAGGACGGTTTGAAAACCACTGGACTGTAGGACGGTTTGAAAACCACTGGACTGTAGGACGGTTTGAAAACCACTGGACTGTAGGACGGTTTGAAAACCACTGGACTGTAGGACGGTTTGAAAACCACTGGACTATAGGACGGTTTGAAAACCGCTGTACTGTAGGACGGTTTGAAAACCGCTGGACTGTAGGACGGTTTGAAAACCACTGGACTGTAGGACGGTTTGAAAACCACTGGACTGTAGGACGGTTTGAAAACCACTGGACTGTAGGACGGTTTGGAAACCGCTGGACTATAGGACGGTTTGAAAACCACTGGACTATAGGACGGTTTGAAAACCGCTGGACTATAGGACGGTTTGGAAACCACTGGACTGTAGGATGGTTTGAAAACCGCTGGACTATAGGACGGTTTGGAAACCATCAGTCAGTTACCATCAGTCATAAAGCATATACACTTGCTAGTGAAAGTCTACACACCCCTTGCACAGTCTTCACATTTTACTGCCTTAAAATGTTGTCTCAAAAGGGAATACATTTGATTTTGTTCCTACCAATCAACACAACCTACTCCACATTCCCAAAGTTAAATAAAAATGATTTAAAAAAAATTAAAAAAATGGAATTAAAAAGATGTCTTGATTGTGTGTCTTTACGCCCCAGAGTTAATACTTCATTGTAAGGCAGCAAAATGTGTAGACTGTGACAGGGTGTAGAGACCATCACTAGGCACTGTACTGAACCTGATGTACATGTCCTCTATCAGTTCACTGTACTGAACCTGATGTACATGTCATCTATCAGTTCACTGTACTGAACCTGATGTACATGTCCTCTATCAGTTCACTGTACTGCACCTGATGTACATGTCATCTATCAGTTCACTGTACTGAACCTGATGTACATGTCCTCTATCAGTTCACTGTACTGAACCTGATGTACATGTCTTCTATCAGTTCACTGTACTGAACCTGATGTACATGTCATCTATCAGTTCACTGTACTGAACCTGATGTACATGTCATCTATCAGTTCACTGTACTGAACCTGATGTACATGTCCTCTATCACTTCACTGTACTGAACCTGATGTACATGTCCTCTATCAGTTCACTGTACTGAACCTGATGTACATGTCATCTATCAGTTCACTGTACTGAACCTGATGTACATGTCCTCTATCAGTTTAAAGTCCAGTAGGTCCTTAAGGGTATAGTACACAACAGGTGAACCTCACTATCCATATTCCTGAGGGGGAACTAGTTTAAAGGGAGAGAGTACAGTGAGCCTCTCTATCTGAAGGATGGCTCTCTTTGAGCCCGGAGAGAGAGAGAGACGGGTAGGGACAGGCCCTGGTATTCATCCATCACTCCCTCTCAGCAATGACTCTACTACTACTACTACTACTACTACTCGTCTCACACATACACATCGTCTCATGAACCCTGGCCTGTTTTACTTCTTGGGAGTGTGTCAGCCTATTCTGCTGCTTCAATGCCAGAGAGAAACAATTCATAAACCTTGCCCTCAGGCCATCCACCTCACCCATCAACTAGCCTTTCCACACCTCACACACACATGTACACGTTAGATACTAGGCAAAAGGTTAGCTGACATCTTAGTGGGGACCGGTGCCGAACCAAAGCGCAAAAAGTGGTCGGGCGGAGCGAGGCTGGTGAGGAGGATTGGACAGGCTGATAGCGATGTCGCTCTGGGTAAGAGCGTCTGCTAAATGACTTAAATGTAAATGTAAATGTGTTTCCGTAAGTGGATGAATTGGTCTAATTTAGCATGTATGGTAAAGCCTCAAATCTTAGCTACATCTTCCATTTCAAATAAGCTAGTAAAAAAGTGAATAATTACAAAAAAATATTTAATTTTGTGTGACTACAGCGCCAGCGATAAAAAGCCAAAATGGAGACGTTCTAGGTGAGCGAGGCATCGGAGCCTACAGGGTTTTTATCATTGAAAACAATGCATAGTAAAATAAATTCCACACACTGTGCCTTTAGCTAGTTTAGGCCTTTAGAAAAATATGTTTTGACAACTTGGACGGGTCAATTCATTTAAATGTATTTTTCTATAGCTGCCAAACCTGCCCATTCAGTACATGCTATTTCCCCCTCTACCCACATCTTTTACCAGACACACAACCCAACACCCCTCTTCTCCCCGATACCCTCAGCCCCCGAACCCTAATGTCCCTTGGCTTGTATCCTCTGACTAAGGCTGCTAAATTAGGGAGCAGAGACAATGGTCTGGGTTTTAGCAGCTCATGTGGACAAATGGAACATGATCAGAAACACATGACTACTGTCATCATCTGTTTATGTGCTTGACCTTTTGGTTCTCTCTCTTTTGGTTTGTTATTGTACTACAGTTGATCTCTGGGCTGTGGCGCTGCTTTTGTATCACCCTCCCAACTTATGTAAAACATCTTTGACATTATGAAAACAAACCATACAGAGACATAGATACACAGATGAAGTTGTTAACACGTAGAATGTGTTTCAAGTTGGAGCATGTACTTTCTGTCATTGTCCCAGAACTGCACACTTCAGGTCAGGTACTCTCCTACACACGTACATAAACAGTGGAAATGACACCATGTTGTTATAGAATCTCACAGACCTACCTGCCTCAATATGGAGAGACACTGGGTAGTAATAGCCATCTGACTGGTTTAGACCTGTCTTAATGTTTGTTTTGATTGGCTGCCTGGCAGGTCCTAGAGCAGCACATGGACGGGCGCTGGAAGGGGCACATCCACGACAGCCAGAGGGGCACCGACCGGGTGGGCTACTTCCCCCCAAACATTGTAGAGGTTATCAGCAGACGCTCAGGTCAGTCACACACACACACACACACACACACCCTATAAGTTCAGTGTAATCATTAGCCATTCCCCACTCCCATCTGAAAGCAATGAGCAAAGAGAGAGAGCCCTCTGACATTTGCCTCTTTCATTGCGTAACCGTGGCACCCGCAGCAAACGGAGGATTCGTAGCTTGTTGAGTCAGCTGCCGGCATGTCGGAACATCAACACACAGACACACTCACTCACTCACACACACACACTCACTCACACACTCACTAACTCACTCATCTCCCAGACAAGTCAGCACACTCACAATGCAGTATTAAGTCAGAAATGGAAAGGGAAATGGAAATGGCTTGGAACTGCATGAGTTATCTGCTATTGTACATTATGTAAAAATTCCCACCCTTACCCACGCAGTCTACCTCTAATACCGGTTAGATTAACGGAAGGTGTCAGTTACCTACCTAACACCACAGAAGAAGATAATCCGCCCCACACCACCTCTTTGATGTGCACTAGAGGGAGAAATCCCTGAGTGAATAGGTTGGCGTGGAGACACTCATGGAGCAGCTTTGACAGAACAGGGAGCAGCTCAGCACTGCAGTCAGAGAAAAGTGACAGGTTTCTGTCTTCTCTGCAAATCTGTCACCACAACAAAAGATCAGGGGAACGGGAGACCCATCTTAAATTCTCCCTCTGCACCTACTGTACCTTCAGAAAGTATTCACACCCTGTTACTTTTTCCACATTTTGTTGTTACAGCCTGAATTAAAAAATGATTACATTGAAATGTTGTGTCACTGATCTACACACAATACCCCATAATGTCAAAGTGGAATTTTGTTTTTACACATTCATAGAAAATGAAAAGCTGAAATGTATTGAACCCTTTTTGTTATGGCAAGCCTAAATAAGTACAGATGTAAAAATGTGCTTAACAAGTCACACATAATAAGTTGCATGGACTCACTCTGGGTTCAATAATAGTGTTAACATGATTTTTCTTATGATAACCACGTCTTTGTACCCAACACATACAATTATCTGTAAGGTCCCTCAGTCAAGTAGTGAATATCAAGCACAGATTCAACCACAAAGACCAGGGAGGTTTTCCTGTGCCTCGCAAAGAAGGATACCTATTGGTAGTTGGGTGTTAAAAATTAAAGCAGACATTGAGTGACCTAGTTACAGTTGTGACTTAAATTGTCTTGACAATCTATGTTAAGGTATGACAATGGCTGTCTAGCAATGATCAACAACCGACTTGACAGAGCATGAAGAATTTTGTACAATCCAGGTGTGCACAGCTCTTAGAGACTTACCTAGAAAGACTCACAGCTGTAATCACTGCTAAAGGTGATTCTAACATGTATTTACTCAGGGGTGTGAATATTTATGTAAATTACATATTTCTGTATTTCATTTTCAATACATTTGCAAAAATGTACTACAAAAAAATATATAAAAAAATATATATATTTTGTTTTCACTTTGTCATTATGGGGTATTGTATATAGATGAGTGAGATAAAAAAAAATCTATTGAATCAATTTTGAATTTAGGCTGTGACACAACAAAATGTAGAATAAGTCAAGGGGTATGAATACTTTCTGAAGGAACTGTTTCTCTCTTGGCTCCACACACACACACACACACACACACACACACACACACACACACACACACACACACACACACACACACACACACACACACACACACACACACACACACACACAGATAGGTTGTATCTCTACACATCACTGCATTGGAAGAGCAGTGGTGGCCCCTCTTCATTACAGGTTGGCCCCTCCAGAGAACACTCCATTTCCCAGACTACCTTGGTTGGACTAATCCCTCATGCTTCCAATCCATCCCTTGCTCCTATTTTTCTCTCTTCCTCCTCCTTTTCTCTCAGCATCTCTCCATCCATACCATGTAATGTCCACCTCTAACCATCAGCTTGCGTTTAACCTCTCTGTCTGTGTGTCCTACCTGTTTGACCCTGTAGGGGGCACCCTGTCCCGGCACGCCTCTCTGCCCACCCAGCGCCACCAGCTCCTCTCCAGAGCCCCCCTCTCCTCCAGCCTGAGCTCAGCCCCCCAGACCGACGACTCCTACACACTGTACACCCCCAACAATCCCCACCTGGCCCTCCCCCACGCCATCGGCCTCAGCGCCAACCCAGGTATATACACACACACCCTTATACATGCACTCAGAGGACAGACGCACATCGAAACAGGTATACAGTACTCAGCCCCCTAACCAGCCAGACTTCCCCACCACTGAACCGTTGTGGGTGCACAAGGACACCTATGTTCGCCCCCTCTAAACCCCTCTCATGTTCAGGCCCAGCCAATCCCCAGTGCTGCTCCGTAGACCATGGTACCCCCATGGCCCAACAGTGTTGTTATGTCTGATAGGTCGGCCTCCCAGCAGCTTCTCTCAGCCTGGTTGTCCCCTGGAGGACATCTGGGTGCTCAGGAACTCACACACCGCGGGTAAGAGTCCCTCCACTGTCCCCCCATGACAATAGCTGGCTGTCTCTGTCCCCTGTCCCCATGCTCTACCTTTGTCATGTGCCAGCTTCAAACTGAGCTTCCCATAGCTCCTGCTGTTCTCCCTGCTGCCACGAGATGGGACCACCAGGAAACCTCTGTTCCAGTGACCAAAGAAAGTGACAATTCCGACAGTCTACAGGACACTGCAAGCTTAATGGGTGCCCTGTGTACTCCGCTGTAGGAATTTTCCATTGTGGATGACCTTTCATCTGTCCTACTGCAGGACTGTAGTTGTAGTTTACCCCTGTAGTTCTGTAGTTCTGTACCCTTGGCTGCTGTTGCTCTATGCCTGCAGCTCCGCTCCACCATGCAACCATCTCCCTTGGCTTCGTATGGCAGCAAATGACGTCCTGTCCTGGCCTGTGCCACCCCCCTGATCTGTGATGACTTTCCTGGCTCAGTGACAGAGTCCACAGCCCCAACCTCTGCCATCCTCTGCCAGCTTCAGTTAGAATCATGTGGATGTGTGTGTGACTGTGTTGACGTGAGCTCTGGAAGGACACAGAGGGGAGGGACCTCATTTTGCTCTCCCTCTCGCTGTCCAGCCACCACGGTTGTCTTTAACGTCCCTCACTTCTATCTCTCTCTTTCTCTTCTCCCTCTGCATCCTCCTCTCCTGTGGTCCGATCTAGCAGGTGACAGGAACAGTGTAGGGAGTACGGGCAGTGTGGGCAGCACCCGTAGTGCTGGGAGTGGACAGAGCACAGAGAGTAACACTGCCCCCAACGGACAACACCAGCAGACCACCGCACTCCCAGACACAGCCAAAGTACTGGACCAATTGTTATTTCAGCTTTATTTATCCTGGCTAGTTTTACTGAGATAGATAACAATGCTAAAATAATTGCAAACCTTACTCACAGCAATGAACAGAGGAAATGTAATATTGTGATTTACTGTCTTCATATGTAGTGCCAGTCAACAGATTGTTTATTCCTGCTCTCTCTGTAACTTGTCTTGTGCTCTGTTTTGATGTGCAGCCAGCGCCCTCTGCTGGTGACTCAGGGCAACCAGTCCCCAATAAACAGCCTGACCTGACTGCAGGTAGGAATACCAGCCCTTTCTCTCATTACTGCTGCATACCACAACATTTCTCCTGAAACTTCACCTTTCTAGTTTGATTTGCGCTTATTGATAGAAAACATCCTGAACACCATTCATTTAACTCTCCAGTGTGTGTTTTCTTGTCTAGTGGTTCTGGGTGCTCCTCGGAGGCCGATGGTGAACATACAGAGACCAGGGGAACAGCAGTTTGTCTCCCCACAGTTTGTACGTCCTCAGCAGCTACTGGAGGGCAAGGTGAGACTCAGACACAGGACAGACACAGGACAGGACAGACGCAGGACAGGACATGACAGGACAGACACAGGACAGACACAGGACAGGACAGACACAGGACAGGCACAGGACAGACACAGGACAGGCACAGGACAGACACAGGACAGACACAGGACAGACACAGGACAGGCACAGGACAGGACAGACGCAGGACAGGACAGATGCAGGACAGGACAGACACAGGACAGGAAATATTGTCCATGTTTGCCACACATTACAACTCATGATTGTATTTTTCTGAGTACTCTGTATGCCACAGTGAAATAAATGTATCTATTAAAAGAAAGGAGGACAGTGAATAGGCCAGTAATTGATGTCAATGTGATAGTCAACCCCTCCCCTCTGGTGTAGGATGCAGAGGCCATCTACCAGTGGCTGAGTGACTTCCAGTTGGAGCAGTACACTGGGAACTTCATCACGGCCGGCTACGACGTCCCCACCATCAGCAGGATGACCCCAGAGGACCTGACGGCCATCGGCGTCACCAAGCCAGGCCACCGCAAGAAGATCTCAATCGAGATAGGAAACCTCAGCATCCCAGAGTGGCTGCCTGAATACATGCCGGTAAGGAGGGCCTGTGTCTGTCTGTCTGCTTTTGTGTGCAAGTCAGGTGTTTACATTACTTTCATTAAGGTTTCAACTGTGTAGGTCTGACTGTGACTCTTCTCCTACTCCAGGCAGACCTGGGGGAGTGGCTGAGTACCATAGGCCTGCCTCAGTACCAAAGGAAGCTGTCAGAGAACGGCTATGACTCCATCAGCATCGTACGGGACCTGACCTGGGAGGACCTGCAGGAGATAGGCATCACCAAGCTGGGCCACCAGAAGAAGATGATGCTGGCCGTGAAGAAGCTGTGTGACATCCAGAGGGCCATCCTAGCTGCAGAATCTGGCCAGGGCACGTTGCGCCGCAAGCCCCCTGGAGCCCTTCACCTGGTCACCATCGAGCCCCCTGACAGCGCCTCCGACTGCCCCTCGCCCCACACCCTCAAGATGCTGACCTTCCAGGACAGCGAGCTGAGCGCTGAGCTGCAGACAGCCATGTCCAGCCACTACCAGGAGGGCCTGGCCATCAAGAGTGCCGTGGGCATGTCTCGGAGCCAAGAGAGCATCGACGCCCGGTCCAGGGGCTCAGGGCGCTCCCAGGACCCACCCACGGCCTCCATCACTCCCCACAGCCGCTCACAGGAGAGCCTAGGCAGCTGCAGCACCTCCACCAGCCTTAGTGCTGACAGCAGCCCTGCCAAGGAGAGGAATATTCCAGAAGGCTGGGACCAGAGGTCCATACTACAGCAACAGCTGCCCAAGCAGGTCCCCCTGGGGGCAGCCACTGTGTTCAAGTACCCAGCCATCCCAGCCAAGCCTAAAGGCCCTGGGTCTCACTCCCTAGGCTCCTCTCCCCAGGGCTCCCCGGCCCAGAGGGGCTTCAGCTACCTCCACTCCCACTGTGGCAGCACCGACCTGGGCCACGGCTCGCCCACCAAGCCCTTGGCACACACATACCACGCCATGACCCTGGCCCCGCCTAAGAAGCGCAGCCAGAGCCTGACACGCTATGCCCTGTCAGACGGCGAACCAGACGAAGAGGATGACGACCTGGCTCCGCCCTCTAGCACCCTAGAGTCCTACGCCACCCTGACCCGCCGGCCTGGACGCAGCCAGCTGGCAGGCATGCAGACCACACCCGTAAAGTACGGCACTGTGGGGCGTAGCCAGTCCTTTGCCGTGCGCGCTCGTAAAAAGGGTCCCCCTCCAGCCCCACCCAAGAGACTGAGCTCGGTGAGCAGCAGCCCCAGCGTTGGGTCCATGGAGAATATGGCGCCCTCTCCTGGGGGGGTGGAGACAGACAGCCCAGGGAGCGTGAGGAGCATCGCAGCCTGTCTGGAGGCCTCCACTGAGGGGAAGAGCCTGTCCAGGCCCAGGCTGGACCTCCTCCAACCAGAGCCTCTCCTCCCCAGCCTCACCCCCTCAGGACTGGAGCCCAGAGAGGCCTCCGCAGGGATGAGGAGGAGGGTGCAGAGTGAATGTGTTCCAGCCCAGACCGACATCCCAGACCATGACCCAGAGCGAGGGGTGAAATCAGACTCTGAGGAGGAGGAACCTAAGGGACCGGGGTTGGATGGCTCCTCATCCCCTCACAATAGCTCCAGCGAGTGTATCCCCTTCGCTGAGGAGGGCAACCTCACCATCAAGCAGAGGCCCAAGGTGGGAGGGCCGCCCAGGGCCGAGAGCACTGTGGAGATCCCGGCAGACAAGAACCGGCCCACCAAGACAGCCCTGGAGGTGCCTGAGTTTAACCTGAAGGAGTCAGACACTGTGAAGCGGAGATACAAGCCTAAAGACCATGCTGGCAGCTCTCCCACCAGTGACAGTGAGGGCCAGATAGAGTCAGACTCCAGTCCAGGCAGCAGGGCCCAGTCCCAGAGCTGTGAGGAGGTGAGTCTGGTCAGTCTGAGGATCAGTGAGGCCAGTCTGGAGGGGCTGGAGAACCTAGCAGGGACAGGCACACCCCTCAAACCCCCCGTCTCCCCCAAGCCTCACAGCTCCCACGGACCCCCCGTCACAGCCCCAAAACCGTCCCGACACAGTCTGGCTGCTGCTACAGGTAACTTATTACACGTGGAAGCTCATTATTATGTCTTTCTGTTTTTATCATCAATTCTGAGTTTCTGCTTTTGCTTCCTGTCCAACAGCCATAGTGCCGCCCACTATGACTGTCAACGTGGTACAGAGTCTTGCCTTCTCAGCCCCACCATCACCCACACCCAGCCGGTGTCCCCCAGTCCTAGGGCTTCAGAGCCAGCCAGCCCAGACAGGCAAGCCCCAGATCTGTGTGGTCGGCCCAGGCCCAGGGGTAGAGTCTGGCCCGGGGTTAGAGGTGGTGCAGCAGCAGAGGCTGGAGCAGACCAGCACCTCTCTGGAGGCAGCACTGCAGGCTGTGGAGAGAAAACTCACCCAGGAGGACAGCACTGACGGGTAAGAGAACATGATAAACACCTTACCATTTCCTGTATTTACAGGCCATATACACTCTACTGTTTATGTGAACTGAAGTAGCATTCATGCAACATTGTATCTGTCCCATTATGGTGTCTTTGAGAGCATGGGCAGTGCCATTGACACCATCTCCATTTTGAAGTAGTCCGTTTTCTTCTTCTACTACTTCAATGAGTTGGTAAACAAACTGAAAGGTTGCATACTGCAGCTGGAGTGTGTTGTCTGAACAGGTATAAAGACAACATTGGTGATTTACTGTCACTTGCAGGTATGGAATGTTTGCTCAGGTCCCACCTGATGACCTGGATGGAATTATGTGATCCTTCCTAAACCCATATTTGACTACTTCAAAATGGTGAAAGTCCTCAATGGCACTGCCCTTGATGAAACAGGCTTTTGAGCACTAGAGTCCTCTATCTATCTCCATGACTAAACCCTGCTTCTTTTTCCACCTCCTGACAGTGGGGCTAACACAGTGAAGTCAGCGGGCAACATTCTGGATGACATTGGCAACATGTTTGATGACCTTGCTGACCAGCTGGATGCCATGCTGGACTAAGCCCTCTATCCACTCCACTGACCAGCCCACTGACCCTTGACCCTTCACCTCAGGAAGTACTAATGACATTCAGAGGGAGAATGGAGCAGGTCACCCCACCTAAGTGGTATCTCCGACCCCGTCGCCCCTAAAACTACAGACCAACCCCCACCACCAGACTAACAGAAAACATATAGGACTACATTGTAGGATGTGCCATGGACTGGGATGGTTTTAATGAACAGTGTGTATCCATCTCCCTCCTCCCTGCCTCCATGTTGCCACTTCCTCTCCTTTCAACACCAGCACTTAACTCTGCTCTACAGTGCATTGCCATCAGTCACAACAACCCTGTTGGTTTCAACACAGGGCCTGACTGACTGACTGTAGATACATGAGGGGTGGACAACATACTGTACCAGTACACCGTTGTATTGGGTTGTTTCATATAACACAAGTTAAACTGTGTTGTCCTTTTTATTCTACCCAACATCCTCTATTTCTTCGTCTTGTTGGTGTGCCTTTCTTCCCCTCTTTCTCACAGTATCCACCTCTGTGTAAAGTCATTGTTTGGCCACTGTAGCAGTAGAGAGAGAGAGACAATGGGGAGAAGTGGTGTTTTTATACTGGCCTATAGAGGAACCATTCCTAGACAGAATATTACCATACAATACCATTTGTATTAGACGCTGTATCTGTAATTTGACCTTTGTATTTCACTATGTCTGACCATTTCAATTGGACCTTGTTGATATTTTCAATACTCTTGTATTTTATCAATTTTATACCGAGTTGACCACAATGAAAGTGTGTTTGTGTCTTCCTCAAGGCATGGTGCCAGTACGTTTGTGCTGTTAAAATCTTTAGTAATCATTCTTTAGTAATACAGAATGACTAGATGCTATATCATTTCTGGTTTTATGAAGCTATGTAAAACATGTAAAAGTGCTGGATGATATTGTTTAAACAAAAGGGAAGAAGACCTTTGCATTTCAAAGCATATTTAGCTATTGTCACTGTCCACACTGTCAATATAAGGAGTTATACATGCTTTGTACAGCCGAGGATGACATGCAAGATATTAATAATGTACACTATTTTTGAAAGAAAAAACAACAACATTTTAATGTAGATTAGTCCAACTAGTATTTAAATTAGAGTATCTAAATATGTATATTGTATACTTATAGGTATATCTGGGAGCAGAATCATATTCAACCAAAGTTCTTTGTACAGATTTTCCTTTGATATTTTCAATATTTCCATAAAATGCAGAACCATTGTTAAGGGGTTCTGGTCTTCCTTATTGTAACATGAATGAAATGAATTATCTACATGGTTATTAAAAATAGTTTTTTTCCCTGTCCACCCAGCATTATATGGCTATGTTCCATATTTGGGCATGCTACCGTACTTCTAGCAGAGAGAATGAACTCTTCTATGCTGTGTTTCTGTCTTCCTCATCAACTTTCAAATCATTAACCCTGACTTGTATGATTGTGTCGTGTCCTCTGTACTGTAAATGTTAGTGTTGTTTCAGTGTGAATGTGATCCCTGGCTGTAACCTGGGTTTCATCTCTGTCGTTCTCAGGAATGTCCCACCTATTCAGTTCAAGCTGCTCTCACATTAAACACGCACACCTGGCTTTGTTATAGGAGGAGGAACCGTGGTTTTGAAGAGGTGAGGTGAAGGAGAGCCTTGCGTGAATGTGAAAGAGGCACCATATTTAAGATGGGTCTGTGGATATATGTTATTCTGTTTTTTCATCCAGCTGAATCTTCATTTGGTTACAGTTAACCATTAAATATTCAAGTCTGATCCTGTTGAATTCTCTCGTTCATTTCTGGATTTAAATATCCAGAAGCCTTTTAAGAGTGGGTGCATTTCATCTACACCTTTATAGCACAGAAATAGATTCCTAACATTTCTGTTACTGTAGTCTTAATTTAAATGGAGAGTCATGGGACAACAGTGGTGAGATGTACAATTTAATACAGTATAGAAATAACATGAACAGTTTAAGAGCATGACACCCCCATACAATTCAAAGGTCAAAATAGCGAATCTCACTGTCATTCTCAATACTGAACATACACATAAAATCTAGTGAAGCGTAGAAATTTATATTCTTATTAAAGAAAGAAATTATGTTTAAGTATATCTACGTAAACGTAAAAACCTCAAAGCATTTTGACAATGGCAATAAAAAAAACTGAAATGAAAAGTAGCGCAATATACAGTGGTAATGGCAACGCTATGGACGTAAGGTTTTCAGCCTTCACATTTATTGAAGTAAGACTGGTATGGATGGACACTGCACCAACATATCGTTCCCCAATGACTGAATGACTGTCAGTGGTTGTCGTTCATCAGGGTTTTGGTCCCTAAAAGGTTTGCAGAATCTACCACACACACAGAGTTGATTAGTGAAGGTGCTGAAGGCAAAAACTGGACAAACATGAAAAAGTCTCTGCACACTTCCAGTCAGAAGCAAATTTCTCCTGAAGCTCGACTGACCCAAAGCTCAGCTACATGAAAGACATTTGCATCTGACTGGAAGTGTGAAGAGGCTTGCTATTTGGTCCCTGAAAGGTGATAGACTAGACAGGTATGTAAGTGGCTGGTCCCATTCTCGTTTAAGGCGAGAAAAATATTGTTTAATGTGGTTCAATGACTGATTAACGTGTAGAGGAATGGCCATAAGAGAGACCTACTCCACTATACTGACAGGCACCAGGCTATGACCAGCAGGGACTTCCAGGGTCTTCTGGGCATACACACCCAGGTACAAAACACACACACACACCTCGACACGCGAAATGGAATACTTAAAAATTGATTTTCAAATCACAATACAAAGATTCTTATCTGATCTAGATTTTTCCTTTCCAACATTGGCATATTCATCTAGATATTGTTAGCACATCATTTATAGCATCTGGAATATAATACAAATATCTGTGTATATATTTTACATACATATACCTGTATTCTCCCTCACCAATAGTTAAACTGCTGGTTTTAATGAGTCATAGAAAACATGGGGCTTAGAACAACCCCTCTCTCTCTCCGTCCCTCTCCTTCACTGACCTCTGTGAGTATCTACTGGATGTGGGTGTGTGAGTATCTACTGGATGTGGGTGTGTGAGTATCTACTGGATGTGGGTGTGTGAGTATCTACTGGATGTGGGTGTGTGAGTTTCTACTGGATGTGGGTGTGTGCAGGGTGAGGTGCTCTACAGGTTGCTGAACAGTTCATTTTTCTTGCTCCAGTCCATGGGCGGGGCCCTCTTGTTGGAGCGTTTCTGGTGAGCACGCTCCTTGACCTGCTGCAGGGACAGGTTCAGACCCGGGATGGCGCCCATGATCACTGGCTCAGACAACTGACCAACCAGGGAGGAGAGAGAGGGTTTAAGAGTGTGAGAGAGGAGTAGAAGTAGAGAGAGAAAGCACAGAGCCACAAGCCCCGTTTATACCTGGTTCTAAACATGAGTACTTTGTACTGATCTTGTCCACATTCTGATTTTGCCAGCATATTTAAACAGGTGTAGATGACTAAAAGACACATTGTGAACTGATTGTGATCTGCTCTTGCGTCACACACGCAAGTGTAAACAGATCCGGATAGTGAAACAATTTAAATCATAATCCCGCCCTCTAAAATATTGACAGGTGACGCCATTGACTTACGGCATCAATGTATCTTAAAATAAATACATATTATTTTGAAAGAATATCTGTCAAATCATTTTCATACAGGGAGGGACCAGGATATCTGGTCACAATGTGGACACAATAGCCGGATAACAGATGTAGATGCAACGGCTACAATGTGGACCCAATAAGAATGTGGATAAGATCACGACAAAGGACACATGTCCTCACCAAGTATAAACGAGGCTAGAGAGAATAAATTGATATTTTGATATTGTAGTAAAGCCTATTTTACAAGAGTGTGCTGAAATAATAGATATTATACATTACTGTGTCATTATGGAAACACATTCAGATCATGAGACTTCAGCTGCTTTATAATGCTGCTTCACATGTGTTTTCAGGGCGGGACTTACCTCTGTGGGCGGGGTTGTGAGTGAGGCGTTGGAAGAGGTGTTGCTTGGAGACGGGCTGATTGACAGCTTAGAGTCCTGCTCCACCTCTTTGGCCAGTTTTCCATTTCCATTCACCTGCAGTGGACACACAGACAGACAGCAAGCAACAAATCAGATCAAATACAAGTAGCCAAAGTGGGGGTCAAGTTTGAGAGAACTCTCCATGGAGAGTCTGGCTGCAATATTATGTTTGCCCACAGGGAGGCAGACTTGCCTGTGCCCCATTCACACACTGTCTGACCATGCTGGTTGGGAAGTTGTATGATATGTCTCCCTAGGCCAGTAGAGGCAGCAGCAGTTTACTAGAGCCTACTGGGGTCAGAGCATTAGAGAAGACCCAATCACCCTGTTCTGCCATGTCTGTGCCTACCTCACCCTAATCTAAGATAGCAAGCGTAAAAAAGAACGTCCTGTTTTTCAGGGGAAACGGAAGTTAGGTTGAAAATACTGCATCCCTGAAAACCGGAAACACGAGCCCATGGAGAGTGACCTCACCCTAACCTCTCTACAACCTCTCAACTCCTCTCTCTCTCTGCCTTTCCCTCACCTCTCTACCCGGCCTCCCCTCTCACTTAATCCAATGTTTTGACTGTTAGATTTGGGGGTTAAAAGGATGGTCAATGACTGAGGACTAGAGTCTCACTACTGACCTGCGCCTGTCTTCTTTACATATGAAGTCTATTAGCATAGTATTAATGTAGTGGAGTTAACCTAATGACATCTTCTTCTTCGGTTTGTGGCCAGTGGCCTGACTCTGGGTTTATCTGCCTGTTTGGCAAGCCTCCAAATCACTGACCATATCTAGGTTATATCACAACACACAATAGAGAATCCCCAGATAATACAGTGGGCTGCTATCATATGCCAGATATCTCTCTCTGTACCTGAGTCTACAGTACACTAGGTGGTAGGTGTGGGCTGGTCTGTCCCCTTACTAAGGGATTATGCACAAATACCTCAGAGGGATTAACATGGTGCTGATGAATTCTCCATGCCTAAACAACAGTGTACTGCTTTCAGCTTCTTGTTATCCAGCATTACCATGTGAGCCCTCTATACCCGTCTACCAGGCTCTGAGCACACTATTGAGGGCTACACTAGCCCTGGTACTGTATATCTTACAGACACCTGGACCTGGTTCTGTTCTGTCAGGGTAGACTGCTCTCCTGGCTTCCTGAGTGAATGTATTCAGATTACACAGGATTTACATATAATATCAACACAGAGAGTAAGATACCCTCCCCTGCCTGGGCCAGCCTGCCTGGGTCAGCCTGCCTGGGCCAGCCTGCCTGCTGGAAACAGTCTGTTCTATTCATTAATGAGTGAGCTGGAAGGAGAGTGAGAACCAACCAACACAAAGTAAATTATATGAAGCAATACACACACTCTACAGTCCTATAAAATAATACTAGTCCACTCCCTATGAATGCTCAGCTGATACAGTGCCTGTCAGTGCCAAAGCAGAAGCAGTTAATCCACAGTGTTTCATTTCTAGGGGCTGACCTGTCAGTGACCTCCACAGTGCCAGGAAAAAAGACTAGTGTTTTGGGAAGTCCACTCTGTGGGAGCGCAACTCTGTCTGTCTGTCTGTCTGTCTGTCTGTCTGTCTGTCTGTCTGTCTGTCTGTCTGTCTGTCTGTCTGTCTGTCTGTCTGTCTGTCTGTCTGTCTGTCTGTCTGTCTGTCTGTCTGTCTGTCTGTCTGTCTGTCTGTCTCAAATGTTAGTTTTGTATGATATTAGGTCAATAAGGTATTTGGCATCCAAGTCTTACCGTCTTTTCCATGTCTCCGTTGACGACAGGCTCAGGCAAAGCTCCTGAAAGCAGAAGAGAACACTGCTCAGTTATGGACTCCACACAAACTCACACTCCCTCCTCCATACCAGCTATTTACAACCATTCAACAACATCTAACCATGGAAATTCTCCAATCTTATAGTCAGTCCTAAATATCCTGTAACTGTCCCACCTCCGTCTAACACCAGAACAGAATTCCAGAGTGACTCATATCCCTGCTCCAGAGAACGGCTCCTATCCAGTTCAGGTTTCATCCCAGCGACACCTACTCTGTTACATAGCACAGGTATGTGTAGGTCATCCATTATTCAAACAGGGTTCATCTTCACAGAGATGTTCTCTGACCCTGGTTACCTGCCACGCATCATCACGTCCAAACAAGCTGCTGCATATGAAACCCAGTTCCCTAGTGGCCAACCTATATCAAATAGCCCTGGTAAGAAACTCTCCTCTAACCCGGTCACATGGATATTAAGGAATGGTTTTCACTTGGCTAAGTCAACCACAGAAAGAGACAATCCACTATATCTAAACCTGTGTGTCTATCTAAAACAGATACAGTTGACTGATGAACAACTGACCCCTGGTCGGAGCTGGTGGAATACTAAGACGGACCCTTACCTTCCATGCTTCAATTCCTCTCACACAGACAGACAGACAATCGGTGAGAACTAAGATAGTAACCTGTTATCATCTAAAGATAGCCTGACCCTGGTCTGCGTCCCCCTAGGCTGTTCTGAGACCTGTTGAAGCTGTCTCTATGTACCCCTGTGCTCCTTGGGTCCCTCCTCACTGTTTGCACACGGACAAGAGGCTCTTCAGTCCCAATACAGCTAACACTACAGGCTGAGAGGCCACTTGGAGCCAGCGCCTTGGAAACCAAACACAAGTGCTGGCCAGAGGGGTGGTGAGAGGGGAGTGTGGAGTGTGTGTCCATCCATGTGTGTGTGTGTGTGTGGGCTGGCCGCATGTTCGCGTGTGTGTGTGTGTGTGTGTGTGTGTGTGTGTGTGTGTGTGTGTGTGTGTGTGTGTGTGTGTGTGTGTGTGTGTGTGTGTGTGGTGTGTGTGTGTGTGTGGTGTGTGTGTGTGTGTGTGTGTGTGTGTGTGTGTGTGTGCGTGCGTGCGTGCGTGCGTGCGCTGCGTGCGTGCGTGCGTGCGTGCGTGCGTGCGTGCGTGCGTGCTTGAGTGTGTATCAAAGTCACAGTGATCCGGTGCCCTCTGAGTGGGCAACATGAGAGAGCAGTTACCTGGGCAACGCCTCAATGGAATTTTGCTCCTGTTGGGCATTTTTCAGTCAGGTTTAGAAGCCGATAGCAGAAACCACAGGAAGTTAGATAGGACTAAGACCTGACCATATATCCTCCTGGATGGAACAGGAGTTATATGTCCTTTTACTGCTTCACTATACTCATTCAGAGGAGAGGACACAGCATGTCAATCATCAGTCAACTGTGAGGTGTAACTGTGCCAATGGACAGCTGTCAAATCAAATGTTATTGGTCACATACACATATTTAGCAGATGTTATTGGTCACATACACATATTTAGCAGATGTTATTGGTCACATACACATATTTAGCTGATGTTATTGGTCACATACACATATTTAGCTGATGTTATTGGTCACATACACATATTTAGCAGATGTTATTGGTCACATACACATATTTAGCAGATGTTATTGGTCACATACACATATTTAGCAGATGTTATTGGTCACATACACATATTTAGCAGATGTTATTGGTCACATACACATATTTAGCTGATGTTATTGGTCACATACACATATTTAGCTGATGTTATTGGTCACATACACATATTTAGCAGATGTTATTGGTCACATACACATATTTAGCAGATGTTATTGGTCACATACACATATTTAGCTGATGTTATTGCGGGTGTAGCGAAACGCTTGTCTAAACAACCAGTGTGGACTCAGAATACAAGAACATTCCACCATGTAAAACAGAGGAAATTCTTATCACAACAAAGCAGCTACTGTATTTTTATTGGTGCACTGAAGAAGCATAAAACTCCCAGTTAGGGAGACACTAACTGACAGGGGCGGCAGGTAGCCTAGTGGTTAGAGTGTTGGGCCAGTAACCGAAAGGTTGATAGGTCAAATCCCCGAGCTGACGAGGTAAAAATCAGTTGTTCTGCCCCTGAACAAGGCAGTTAACCCACTGTTCCTAGGCTGTCATTGTAAATAACAATTTGTTCTTAACTGACTTGCCTAGTTAAATGAAAAATAAATATTGTCTACTTCTACCCACCATCTTACTAATACGGCCTCATAGGCACAGACAGGTAACCTCTTTAATAAACAGTATCTTTGGCCTGATCAGGCAGCGGCACTTCACTGTTGTTTATGGCAGAGCTTCAAGCAGAGGAAATATAAAGGCAGTCTGGGGCAGGGTGGTGTGTGTGTGTGTGTGTGTGTGGGGGGGGGGGGTTTGCAGCACACACACTGACTAATATGAATGTCCCAGACACAGAGGGCACCGATTTCCTCCACACCCATATGGTTGTCATAGCGTCGGCTGGGCTGGCATCATCGTTCTATGAGGCCGTTGGCATCAGAATGGCACTCAGAGTAGCCAGCCAAGTGTTGTCATTGGCCACCGCCCTGTTTCAACAAGTGTTACTTGGGCACATTTGGCCTCTCAAGCCAAATGCAGCTTGACGTTTATTGTCATGAATCTTGCCTTGGAGGCAGAACCAAGCGATTTCTGCTAGATGGGCTAGCTACAAAGTAATTAATGACTATATTGTAAAAATGTATGAAAGCAAAAATATACTTTTTGGTCTTATTTTAAGGTTAGGGTTAGCAGTGTGGTTAAGGTTATGGTTAAGGTTAGGTGTAAAAATCTGATTTTAAGACTTTGTGGCTGTGCCAGCTAGTGACTACTCCGCAGAGCTGCCTCCATGGCAAAATTCATGACAATAAATGCCAACCTGCAGCACTGGAGTCAATTTACAGGCTGAGGCTCCCTCTAGGGGCTTTCAGAGGTACAACAGCCTTCTCTTTGTGAAGAGCTCAGTAGCTGTTGGGGGAAGTTGCCCCTAGACAGTTGGGGGAAGTTTGCATTTAGCCCCTAATAGTGGTTGACATTCAGGGAGGTTAAGCTGATTCTAGACCCGTACCTAAGAGTTCGGATTTTGTACCTCGTGCAAACAACGTGAGGGGACAGGAAATGAGATGAGCTCAGTATATGTGTGTCTCTGTGGCTGTGTTCCTTGGCAGAGAGAGAGGAGCAGAGGAGCCTGGCCAAGCAGTCAGACAGACCCTTAATCTGCTAGTGTTTACCAAGGACAAGGGGACAGGGGGGGTAAGAGATCAGGCCTGAGAGAGAAACCTCTGGGGAATATAGACCTTGAATGAGGCTATTAAAGGAGAAGTAGTGGTTTAATCATTACCTGCCTAGTTAAATACATAGAAATATGAGGTGATTGCAGAGGCAAAACACTCCCTACACTGTGAGGTTGTCTCAGATCTGATAATGATTCCCATGTCCGTCAGGGATCGTGTGAGTGAGGGGCTTCAGAGGTCTGTCCTTCACACACACAGTGAGGAATGTGCAAGCTGATAACGTCCATTGTGTGTGAATGCTTGGACACGTATGTCTACAGAAAGGATCACTAATCCAGCCAAACTGCATCAACCGTGTTCTGGCCCTTTCTTGTAGATGTTTCTGGTCTCACCTGTGATGTGTTCTGGGGTGGGAGCGACTCTGCACCTCCTGAAGAAGGCATCTGTGTCTGTGTCCACAACCAGTAGAGAGGTCTCCTCACCACCAGACTTGATGGCTGCCACCACCTCCGAGTGCTGCTTCCCCTCCACTGTCATACCATTCACCTGGAGAGAGAGGGGGAGAGACGGAGAGACAGAGAGGGGGAGAGAGACACAGAGAGAGAGAGAGGGGGGAGGGAGAGAGAGAGGGGGAGAGAGGGGGATGAAAGAGGGGGGGGGCAGAGAGAGAGGGGGAGAGAGGGAGCGAGAGAGGGGGAGAGAGACAGAGGGGAGAGAGGGGGAGAGACAGAGAGAGTGTAAGGAACTTCAAAACACACAGACACAAGAGTCATGTCTGCACAAATCAGCTCATGAAGCATTAACTCCTTAGTTGTATAAGTGGTGTAACTATAGTTAACCAAGTCAAAACGGTGAAGGCTAGTCCAACAGCCTAAAACTACAGGTTTCCCTTTCACATCAGCACCATAGTTTGTTCAAGTAACTAACTATTTATGGGGAACTATTTCTTGCATATTTCCATTGTTCTCACAATGAGGACGATAACCTGTTTATCAGGTAGGACTTTTCAATATTATATTATCAGTCTGTTGTCCAGCAGGAAATCCTGTCTCTCCACACAAACACAGAATATGCTGCTGCACACACACACAGAGGAAGTGAATCTCTCCCAGGGGCTTGGGAGATGAGCGTCAAAACTCTTCACTGTTGCATGAGAATCTGTAGTACGTAGTCTGAATACAAATGAAACATTGCTGAAGAGAACAATTCAGAGATAGCATAAAGGAGTGCAACAACATTCTACTTTCCTTTCTCTTCATACAGTAGGTTCTTAGATAGCAACAACATTCTACAGTGAGGGAAAAAAGTATTTGATCCCCTGCTGATTTTGTACGTTTGCCCACTGACAAAGAAATGATCAGTCTATCATTTTAATGGTAGGTTTATTTGAACAGTGAGAGACAGAATAACAACAAAAAAATCCAGAAAAACGCATGTCAAAAATGTTATAAATTGATTAGCATTTTAATGAGGGAAATAAGTATTTGACCCCCTCTCAATCAGAAAGATTTCTGGCTCCCAGGTGTCTTTTATACAGGTAACGAGCTGAGATTAGGAGCACACTCTTAAAGGGAGTGCTCCTAATCTCAGCTTGTTACCTGTATAAAAGACACCTGTCCACAGAAGCAATCAATCAATCAGATTCCAAACTCTCCACCATGGCCAAGACCAAAGAGCTCTCCAAGGATGTCAGGGACAAGATTGTAGACCTACACAAGGCTGGAATGGGCTACAAGACCATCGCCAGGCAGCTTGGTGAGAAGGTGACAACATTTGGTGCGATTATTCGCAAATGGAAGAAACACAAAAGAACTGTCAATCTCCCTCGGCCTGGGCTCCATGCAAGATCTCACCTCGTGGAGTTGCAATGATCATGAGAACGGTGAGGAATCAGCCCAGAACTACACGGGAGGACTTGTCAATGATCTCAAGGCAGCTGGAACCATAGTCACCAAGAAAACAATTGGTAACACACTATGCCGTAAAGGACTGAAATCCTGCAGCGCCCGCAAGGTCCCCCTGCTCAAGAAAGCACATATACATGCCCATCTGAAGTTTGCCAATGAACATCTGAATGATTCAGAGGACAACTGGGTGAAAGTGTTGTGGTCAGATGAGACCAAAATTGAGCTCTTTGGCATCAACTCAACTCGCCGTTGAGTTGGAGGAGGAGTAATGCTGTCTATGACCCCAAGAACACCATCCCCACCATCAAACATGGAGGTGGAAACATTATGCTTTGGGGGTGTTTTTCTGCTAAGGGGACAGGACAACTTCACCGCATCAAAGGGACGATGGACGGGGCCATGTACCGTCAAATCTTGGGTGAGAACCTCCTTCCCTCAGCCAGGGCATTGAAAATGGGTCGTGGATGGGTATTCCAGCATGACAATGACCCAAAACACATGGCCAAGGCAACAAAAGAGTGGCTCAAGAAGAAGCACATTAAGGTCCTGTAGTGGCCTAGCCAGTCTCCAGACCTTAATGCCATAGAAAATCTGTGGAGGGAGCTGAAGGTTGGAGTTGCCAAACGTCAGCCTGGAAACCTTAATGACTTGGAGAAGATCTGCAAAGAGGAGTGGGACAAAATCCCTCCTGAGATGTGTGCAAACCTGGTGGCCAACTACAAGAAACATCTGCCTTCTGTGATTGCCAACAAGGGTTTTGCCATCAAGTACTAAGTCATGTTTTGCAGAGCGGTCAAATACTTATTTCCCTCATTAAAATGCAAATCATTTTATAACATTTTTGACATGCGTTTTTCTGGATTTTTTGTTGTTGTTATTCTGTCTCTCACTGTTCAAATAAACCTACCATTAAAATGATAGACTGATAATTTCTTTGTCAGTGGGCAAATGTACCAAATCAGCAGGGGATCAAATACTTTTTTCCCTTACTGTACTTTCCTTTCTCTTCATACAGTAGGTTCTTAGATAGCAACACCTGCTAGTAGCCAGAGAGTGCTAGCAACACCATCTCAGCCATCAGGCCATTGGCCCAGCATATGTCATGATGTCATCTGTTCTCCAGACAGCTGAACATTCTGAGGAACCACTGCTGAGATAGCCTGTGTGTACTTTGTTTGTGTGGGTTCTGTGAGCTCTAAGTGTGTATTTTGTGCATGTGTGTGTGTGTGTGTGTGTGTGTGTGTGTGTGTGTGTGTGTGTGTGTGTGTGTGTGTACGTGACTTGCCTAATTAAATAAAGGTTACATAAAAGAAATTCAAAATAATTACGTGTCTGTGTGTGTGTGTACGTGTGTATGCGCATGAGTGTAATGCGTGCATGTGTGTGTATCTGTGTCGGTCATAGGGTGGGCCTGCCTGTCTACCACAGTCCCAGGAAGGAGACTAAACAATACATGCTTTGGCAGTAACAATAGCTGTCCATTTAACAGAAAGAATACAGTCCTCAGTGGGTGGTGGGAGTGTGGGGACCGCTGGGGGATGGAAACCCCTCTCTGTCTCAAGGATTCAACTCTCCTCTCTTTCCGCTCTCCTTTTCTATGGCAGTCTCACATGGCTGCTGGGGTATAGCAGAAACTAATTTACAAAACAGTGGCTAGAGTAGAATGAGGGCAGCCAGGCAGCCATACACACCTCTGACAATACACACACACACACACACACCCCACACACCCTGCTACACAGTACTGAGTAATGAGCAGGATGGACTGGGGTGGTGGAGTGCAGACAAGTCACCAGTGACAAAGCTGGATTATCCCAGTCTGATCTAACTCCCAGTGACAGTGTCCACCTCTCCCCTCCTATGAGATTAGGACCCCACAGAGACTGTTACTACCACTCACAGTCCTCCTCACTCTACACCTCAACTTCAACATGACTGAATTGTGCCAAGGCCATTAAAGACAAGTCCCGTAGTTTTAGAAAAGTTTGCATGACATACAGAAGTATTTTCATTAATACAATATTATTCAATTTACTACTATACAGTAATAATAGTACTGTGCATTGAATAGTAATGTACTATTACTATACATGGAATAATAATAACACAGTATGATGCCAGAAGTCAAAGGTGAGCTAGATAGTTACCTGTACTATCCTGTCCTTGGCCAGCAGGCCTGACCTCTGTGCAGGTGAGTCCTCATCCACTGCTCTGATGTACTGGCCTGGTCTGGCCTTCTCACTGTGCAGGTTGAAGCCGTAGCCATGAGGCCCCTTCTTGATCACACACAGACGCGGCCTCAGATCACTCTGCACGTCCTGATGAAGAGATGAAACACAGTTAGTTGAATATTATCCTGTTGGAGAATCTACTTTCTCCTTCCACTCTCCTGGTTTCCTGTGCTAAGACAATGAATCACATTCACAGAACATACATGAAATGATTCACATTCACAAAAATATGTTTTTCCTTTACCATTAATACCTAACACATCCCAATATCGGGCGGCAGGTAGCCTAGAGGTATTGGGCCAGTAACCGAAAGGTCGCTGGTTTAAATTCCAAGCCATTGATCAAGACAGTTAACCCCCAACTACAACTGCTCCCCGGGCGTCGATGACGTGGACATCAAGGGGTTGGGTTAAATGTGGAAGACACATTTCAGTTGAATGGATTCAGTTGTGCCAACTGAGTAGATATCCCTTTCCCTTTCCCTTCCTTCCCCTTCCCATATGTCCAGTATGCTGATATGGTATGAAATGCAGTAATAGACTACATTTAAGACCATGACTCTGACATTGATGATCAAATCAGACTAAAATTACACCAGAGGAAGGAAAGGAGTCTGACAGAATAGGAGGGTGTACAGAATAGGAGGGTGTACAGAGCATGTGACTGGAGCTGT
This sequence comes from Salmo salar, assembly GCF_965601325.2. Lineage (NCBI taxonomy): Eukaryota > Metazoa > Chordata > Actinopteri > Salmoniformes > Salmonidae > Salmo > Salmo salar. Next base: position 72,223,652 of record NC_138293.1, on the reverse strand, counting down.
GTTGGTGTAGGGAGGACTGGGAGGGGCAGGAGCCAGGAGGCATGGAGCCACTACCCCGGCCTGAGGAAGGGCCAGTTCCTGAGGGCCAGTTCCTGAGGGCCAGGCCCCTGTGTTGTGTGAGCCCAGTCAGCCCAGGGCAGGACAATAGCAGGCTGGGAGGTGACCCCTGTCCTACTGCCTCTCTGAGATGACAGGAAGACATAGAACTGTATTGTCATCCAGGAAAAAACTCGACCAAGTCCAGCTACTCCCATCCGTCGGTAAGAGAACACAAGTAGTCTTTTTTTAGTAAGGGGACCTTTCACAGAGTTTTACAAAGCCTCAGGGAATGTTAAAATGTTGGTGCAGAATTAAATACAGCACAGATAAAGAACAGGAGCCAAAAAAACTACACAATCATAATCAATGTCTCTCTGACCCAACAAACCCATACTCCCCCTATTGGCCAATATGATTATTGACGTAATCAGTTTTTCCAAATACACTTTTGACGAGACCTTGATTGACACCTACAGTTGAAGTTGGAAGTTTACATACACCTTAGCCAAATACATTTAAACTCAGTTTTTCACAATTCCTGACATTTAATCATAGTAAAAATTCCCTGTCTTAGGTCAGTTAGGATCACCACTTATTTTAAGAATGTGAAATGTCAGAATAATAGTTGAGAGAATTATTTATTTCAGCTTTTTTTTCTTTCATCACATTCCCAGTGGGTCAGAAGTGTACATACACTCAATTAGTATTTGGTAGCATTGCCTTTAAATTGTTTAACTTGGGTCAAACGTTTTGGGTAGCCTTCCACAAGCTTCCCACAATCAGTTGGATGAATTTTGGCCCATTCCTCCTGACAGAGATGGTGTAACTGAGTCAGGTTTGTAGGCCTCCTTGCTCGCACATGCTTTTTCAGTTCTGCCCACAGATTTTCTATGGGATTGAGGTCAGGGCTTTCAGATGGCCACACCAATACCTTGACTTCGTTGTCCTTAAGCCATTTTGCCACAACGGAAGTATGCTTGGGGTCATTGTCCATTTGGAAGTCCCATTGCGACCAAGCTTTAACTTCCTGACTGATGTCTTGAGATGTTGCTTCAATATATCCACATAATTTTACTTCCTCATGTCATCTATTTTGTGAAGTGCACCAGTCCCTCCTGCAGCAAAGTACCCCCACAACATGATGCTGCCACCCCCGTGCTTCAGGGTTGGGATGGTGTTCTTTGGCTTGCAAGTCTCCCCCTTTTTCCTCTAAACATAACGATGGTCATTTTGGCCAAACAGTACTATTTTTGTTTCATCAGACCAGAGGACATTTCTCCAAAAAGTACGATCTTTGTTCCCATGTACAAACCGTAATCTGGCTTATTTATGGCGGTTTTGGAGCAGTGGCTTCTTCCTTGCTGAGCGGCCTTTCAGGTTATGTCGATATAGGACTCGTTTTATTGTGGATAAAGATACTTTTGTACCTGTTTCCTCCAGCATCTTCACAAGGTCCTTTGCTGTTGTTCTGGGATTGATTTGCACTTTTCGCACCAAAGTACGTTCATCTCTAGGAGACAGAATGTGTCTCCTTCCTGAGCGGTATGACAGCTGTGTGGTCCCATGGTGTTTATACTTGCGTACTATTGTTTGTACAGATGAACGTGGTACCTTCAGGCGTTTGGAAATTGCTCCCAAGGATGAACCAGACTTGGGGAGGTCTATAATTTGGTTTTTGAGGTCTTGGCTGATTTATTTTCATTTTCCCATGATGTCAAGCAAAGAGGCCTTGAAATACATCCACAGGTACACCGCAAATTGACTCAAATTATGTCAATTAGCCTATCAGAAGCTTCTAAAGCCATGACATCATTTTCTGGAATTTTCCAAGCTGTTTAAAGGCACAGTCTACTTAGTGTATGTAAACTTCTGACCCACTGGAATTGTGATACAGTGAATTATAAGTGAAATAATCTGTCTGTAAACAATTGTTGGAACAATTACTTGTGTGAAACCATCAGCCAATCTCTCTCACACACACACACACACACACACACACACACACACACACACACACACACACACACACACACACACACACACACACACACACACACACACACACACACACAATCAAAGTGGAGCAGTCATGAATGACCGATAGCCTTTGTCTTATGTAAGTTGATTGCAGTCTTAAGCAGGAGTCGAGTGCTGTATTCGTCAGTCTAATCAGTGAGTAAAAAAAAGGGGGCAGGGGCAGGCTGCTGGGTGGAGCGCTGTAGTCACTGAGACTCAGAACAGAAGAAACCTTTTGTTTAAGGAATCGCACACAAAGCCTTCCCCCTTCCAACGAGCTGCAGCCTCTCCTTCTGTGGAGTAGAAGTCCAGGAAAAGACAGGTTTCCTGAAGACTCCACCTGCTTCCCGCTTTCAGGAATGGCCCAGGCAAAGCCCCTCCCCCACAACCCATACGGTCCCTCAGACATCTCAAGATGCAACAGCTTGAGAGCCAACTAGTCCATCATAAAGAGACTAGGCTGTTCAGTAGACCATTCTTGCTGTCAAATACAAATACTGATCCTCTCTGAGACAACATCAATAATGCTGGGGCTGGCCAGAGCTTCAATGAGGCTCAACTGCCCCCTGAATTCATTACATGTCTCTGTAGGAGGTTCTAGTCGGAGGGACAGAGTTGAACATGGCTAGGAGGATAGGGAGCAACTGGAGTGTGCCAAACACTGATCCTGCCAATCAGACTTAAGTTGAGTACCTCTGCATCTGATGAAACTGACAACCATCTTACATGTTAATCAGGTCTGATTCTCCTCCATGTTCTTCATTCCAGACCTCCATATAAAATATACATTCCAAACTGTGAGTAAATCAAAATCAACTGTCACAACATATTTATATAATAAATTAAGATAATAAATGATAAATACTTTAATAAGGATCAAACAAGCATATTTAGAGGGAAAGTAGAGGAAAGAAGAGAACATTGGAAAGTATGCAGAAAAAGCACATTAATTGGAACTTAATTCTCCCTGACTAATTCTTGGTGTGGTCCCTCTCTACCCAAAGGCCAAAGTCCTGGTTAAACTGAAAAAGCTGGTTACAGTGGTTTCTCTGCTTCCTGTTTTTGGTGTGAAATCTCCGTTTTGCTACATAATTAAACGCAAACTGCAAACTGTACGCCACAAAGGATTTTTCTTTCAAAATGAAGAAGAGCGACTGAGGGTGCACCTACGTCCTACAAATTGAAGGCTTGAAACACGGGGTCATGGAAGGTCATGGTAGATAAGAAAAATACAGCATGGCTTGAGGATGTCCTTCTGGTATGTAGATCCCATTGACTGTCCACTGCACAAGTCTTACCACACATTTTACAGACGAGCACTAAGCACAGTGTCTGACAAGGACAGATCTGTTTTAGTCCAATTGGAGTCCTTTTCCTCTTAAGGTGGACTATGCAGAAATTGCTCCGTCATTTCCTGGTTGCTAAAATTCTAATAGCTAGTCCTAATGTCAGTTAATGGAACAAAACAAGCAAGTATAGTGTAGAAAATCATTGTACCATCGAAATTGCTGTGAAATATATTTTCCATAACCAAAAATATAGTATTTTAACTATTTGAAGCTGGTGTACAAAAGCGAAAGTTAAAGACCCAAAAATAAAATTTAAGAACAGGAAACATAGAAATAGCGCACATAGAACAGAATCAACCGCTTCTTAGACTTGCTTTCAATGAGAATGACAGATCTATAACTATGTGCATTTGGACAAAAAGTCTCCCAAAAAGTTACATATTGCAGCTTTAATAACAGACATTCACAGCGGAACACAGCAAGGAAGGATGAGGTCTACTGGCCAACGTTGAGCGTCCCTGCCAAGCAACAGAAAGGGACCATGGCAGGCTGGCTGGGATAACAGAAGACAGTTTGTGTCGGGAGCAGGGAAGAATCTCCGGGAGGGCACGGAATCTGTGGAATCTGCTGCACACACACAAACCAGGGCCTTCTCCTGGGGAGGAAACCGTGCTTCACTCCTACTGCATGTCCTGTGTGTGTGTGTGTGTGTGTGTGTGTGTGTGTGTGTGTGTGTGTCAACCTCTCCACTGCAGGAAGGGAGTAATGCATGGAAGATACCGTAAGAACAGTCACCTGCAGTGGTCAGCTTTTAAAACAGTCAGCCCAAACAGACAGTTTTACAGTCACCACCCTGCGCAATAGCCTGCGCCACATTCATTAGGCACTAAACGGGAGAAAACACAACCCAGCTTTGACAGAATATAGGACATACCAATAGCAAATGCCATGGTGTGCTATTGGAAAAGACTGTCTGTCTGTCTCTGTCACGTCCTGACCAGTAAAAGAGGTTGTTTGTTATTGTAGTTTGGTCAGGGCGTGGCAGGGGGTGTTTGTTTAGAGTGTTTCGGGGTTTGTTGGGTTATGTTCTTGTTAGTCTATTTCTTTGTTAGTTCTAGTATGTCTATTTCTATGTGGTGTTTATTGGGTTGACCTTCAATTGAAAGCAGCTGCTCCTCGTTGCTTCTAATTGAAGGTCCTATTTAAGAGGGGTGTTTTTTCTATGGGATTTTTGGGTAGTTGTTTCCTGTTTTGTGTTCGTGCACCTGACAGGACTGTTTAGTGTTGTTTTGTTGTTTTTGTATACATGTTTTTTGTTTTGTTTTCCTTATTTAATAAAATAAGAAGATGAGTTTACACGTTCCCGCTGCGTTTTGGTCCAATCCCTACGACAGTCTCTGTATTATAAAAGTCTCCCACATGAAACCAATATTTGTTTTAGATCAGCTTAGCCGTGACCTGAGTTAAGTCTCAGGTCAGAAATATTTGTCTAATGTTTTCACTCTTTATTTTGTTTTGAATGGTTCCCAGAACCTAGTTCTCTCTATAAAGGCATAATATTGGGAGAATGTGGGAGAAGAACGCTGGAAAGTACATCCAATTAGGGAAATATTGTGTAATATTAGGTTGCTTCTTGTGTAAATATTTTCCGTCTGGATTTTAATGACTTGTATATCAAACCAAATTCCAGAAGGGAAGGGTCTGGTCATGGTAACCACTCAGGTGGGGGAAGATTACAGTGTCCAACTATTACATAGTTAACAGTCAATTCAATTCATTACATCATATTAAGCATATTAAGCTTTATCTGGTTTTAGGAAATGAAAAATGTCTGTGGTAATTATATACTGTAAATAGGAATACTGTGTGCTACCACTCCTGAATAGTTGTTTCTAAGCCTATACCTTAAACATGTTCCCTTAAAGCTCCCAGAGATCTCACATATGGAGATCTCACACCTACATATCCACCCCACCTTGTGTTGACTTGTATATGAGGAGGTTTCTAACAGTCATAATCTCTGGGGTCTGTGGTCCCACACAGGAACCTCCTATCTCCAGTCACCTGAGAAGCAACACCTCATGAATAACAGTTAATACAGGGAGAGAAACTGAGAGAACAGTTAGTATTAACATTTATGTGAATAAATGACAAGGTTTTGCATATCCTGAATCATCAGAAATAACCATACTAGTAAGCATTTTCAAAGCCAGAGAAAGTATTGTGCTTTGTGGACTATTTTAAATGCTTTGGCATAGATTTGACGTACAGTGAGTGTAAGAGAATGGGTTCCTAGCTGAACACGTTCACTGGATGAAGATGACACAACCTTTTCCATCATGAGGGGAAGTGCGCAACACAGGAACTGCTACTTCGTTCCTGAAGCATACTCTTCCCTCTGTAGTCAACTTCCTCACATGCAAGAGAAATAAACACACAATACAGACAGACACCCCTATACCTGCAGTCCCACTGGTTACAGCACTCACATCTACCACACAGAAGACGTAGAAAAAACAAACAGCCATTGCCCATCCTGCCCACACCTTGACTGACAATAATGAATTGGCTTGACTACGCTTCCAGTGTAAATTAGCGACGGTGTCTAATGGGTATTTCTGCATGCTGGTTACTGAAACCATCAAGCAAATGTGACAGCACTGTTTTACAGCTACGAGGATTTAGAGGCACACAGGTGTACAGAGGCTCATCCCTTTCTAAAGCTGTGACTTACAGTAAGTCAGTGGTCGGAGCTGTTCTGACAGGTCATTGGCTGTCACCAGGGAGAATGATAGAGGACTCTAGCGCCCGGAAAGCCCCTTTTCGCAAGGGCAGCGCCATTGAGGACTTTCACCATTTTGAAGTTAAGGAAGGATCACATAATTCCATCCAGGTCATCAGGTGGGACCTGAGCAAACATTCCATACCTGCAAGTGACAGTAAATCACCAATGTTGTCTTTATACCTGTTCAGACAACACACTCCAGCTGCAGTATGCAACCTTTCAGTTTGTTGACCAACTCATTGAAGTAGTAGAAGAAGAAAACTGGAGATGGCGTCAATGGCGCTGCCTGTGCGCTCACAGACGCCATAATGGGAAAAGTCCTCTGTCATTCTCATGGAGGGACTCACTAACACCCTCTATATGGAGGTGACAGGAGGGAGGAGAAGCAGTACCTTACCAATTACCATCTCCATCTTCTTTTTAGGGAAGAAAAAAATATTGTGATCACCATCATCTGTGGCCGACGACTGTTGACACGTGGGCTCAACCAGAAGCCCTAGTTTCATATGAACAAGTGGAACACTTTCAGTATGAACGAACACATTAACAAACCTTGGGGTCTTACTTGAAACCGACTAAAAGTATTTGAGTCATAATTCAAAACCAGGCTTTCCCTGACTGCCAATTGTGCCAGATGTTTTACTATGGCCTGATGCAAAAATAGAACAGCCATCAAGTCATCGTCATCCAGTCCAGTCCAAGTCTAGGAAGGAGACCTTTGGAGCAGGTAGGTCATTGGAGAGAATGAGACTTAGCATCCTCTGCTTCAGCCCATTTCTTCCTTCCTGCTACGTACCGGGCTTTCAATTGCATCTAACCTCAAGCCGAGACACACTTCTTCTCTCTGTTTGCCTACACTCAAAAAAAAGTATATGATTATTATAATAATTTTGTAACAATACGAAACATACACAAACATCAACGACATCACACCTACCCAGACCCACCTGCTCACACCCCCTTCTCCAGCGTCCGCATCCCTCTCATGGCCTTAAACTGCACCATCTTGTTTATCTTCGTCGCCTATGCACTTTCAACATTTACATAATCAAGCAATTGACCTATCCATTGTTTTAACGATGGAGGATTGGTTGATTTCCAGTTTTTAAATATATACGTTTTTTCAAGATGAGAAGAGAATTGTCCAACCCATTGGATATCTCACTACACCCCCATACGCCATGTCTTGAAATATGAAGACAGACGGATTAAAAGTAAATTTACATTGTAATACCTCTGAAGGCCAACTTTCTAACTCCGCCCACAACTTCCAGATTTCTAGCATTCCCAGAAGCCATGGATTATTGAGTCATTGATAGATTTACAATTAAGACATGATTCTGCTGTTGTGCTGTAGAATGTGAATTTTGTCTGCATACACTCTGAGGGCCAGAAAACCACTGTAGGCCTACTGCAGACACTAACTAACCAGCCTGAACATGCTAACAAACCAACACACACGCCAACAAGCGAACCTGTAAAAAGGTGCTATCTAGAACCTAAAAGGGTTCTTCGGCTGTCCCCATAGGAGAACACTTTGTATAACCCTTTTTGGTACTAGGTAGACCCTTTTAGTTCCAGGTAGAACCCTTTTGGCTTCCACATAGAACCCTTTCCACAGAGGGTTCTACCTGGAACCAAAAAGGGTTCTCCTATGGGGACAACTGAAGAACCCTTTTGGAACCCTTTATTCTAAGAGTACAGTTTATCTACACACAACTGTTAACCCGCATCATTAAGCCTGGTATGCTCACCTATCTGCAGCTGCTGGTGATGCTTCTTTCTTAATCTATCTCTTCTGAAAGTTAGAGATTTGACAGCCCCCACCCAGAGCATGATATAACCCAGTTCACCATAACACATGACCCCCTCAGGAAGCAGTATATGCCAGGTAAGGTACAGTATCACCACAGTTCTGTTTAACTGGCACCACGCAGCTGCAACACCTCAAACATACTCCTGATAAACAACTGCCACTAAAACTGACTGACCTTGTTTATACCTGGGATGTACAACCCAACCACAATCACACCTGGGAAAAAAGAATAACACTTATTTCACTCTTTTGTAGCTGTTTTCAGTTCATACTTACCTGATATTAACCCATATTTACTATTTACCTAAACCCCTGTCAAGAGAGCTTCACTGTCTCTTCAGCACCTGAGTCAATGATTGACAGCAGAGATGGCATCCCATAAAAACCTGATCTGATGTGGAGAGCTGTAAAACACATGATGAGCTCTAGTAAAATATCTCAAAGGTTAATGATCTCAGGCAATTTGCATCGTCCATCCTCTCATTCTTTTCCCCTGACCATATTTGACACAGAGGGCCTTTCTAATGGAACACTAAGGCAGCTGTCAAAGTCACCACCTCACCAGCTTGAAAACAGCTTCATACACCATGCCAGCGGCTGCCACTCTGCCAGATGCCTGGTTAATATTTTCCCCATGTGAAGCCAGTGGAGGACTGAAGTGTAACTACTGTGTATTCACCAGGACATCATCATACTGTAGCCGGGTAACGTGTGTCATTAATTCTACAGAATGCCAGGGTCTCTGAGTGACTCAACTACAGGGCAACATCCAGGAAAAAGACTGTTAAATCATGTTATTCTTAAGCAGTAAGGCCCGAGGGGGTGTGGTATATGGCCAATATACCACAGCTAAGGGCTGTTGCGGAGTGCCTGGATAGAGCCCTTAGTCGTGGCATATAGGTGATATATCACAAAAACCTGAGGTGCCTTATTGCTATTATAAAACTGGTTACCAACGTAATTATTGCAATTTTTTGTCATACCCTTGGTATACGGTCCGATACACCACAATTTTCAGCCAATAAGAATTCATGGTTTGAACCACCCAGTTTATAATTCATGATAACGCCATACAAGAGATATTCTACTGCAGCTGTAATGGACAGAGAATGTGTCTTGCTCTGCCTGATAGGCATTGGCTCTCGCAGAGTTTACCATGCTGCACATGGCTGCATTTTGTGCCATCGATAATGTCCAAAGTCTAGGCACCCTCCTCTGTCACACGCCCCGCAAATCATCAACCCAGGCATTCTGCGAGCACTCAGCCGGCCTCTATATACAATAGATCTGTCATGCATTCAGTCCACTGCTGCTGCCTGCTATCACAGCAACTTTTAAACAGGTCTCTAACTCCTGGGGTTTTAATAAGTGGTAGAAAGCTGCGCAACACCCCTTGATCAGGTGAAAGAATAACCTCAGAGATGACAAAGTCAAAAGCTCCATGGTTACTCAGTGGAATAGGACAAATCCTTAGCCTCGTGATTGCCATGTGTAATTTTGACAAGAGCTTAGTTTAGTGACCCTTTCAAACCCCTATAGGGGAGAGAGTTAATAAGTGTCTGACTGACAAACTCACTGTTGTAAACCTGGTTTTTCAGTCAGTGTGGCAGGGGTGAACAGTACTTAAGTAAAAATACTTTACAGTATTACTTTAGTTTTTTTGGGGGGGGGTATTTATATTTTTGACAACTTTTACTTCACTACATTCCTAAAGAAAATAATGTAATTTTTACTCCATACATTTTCCTTGACACCCAAAAGTACTTGTTACATTTTGAATGCTTTACAGGACAGAAAAAATGTCCAACTCACACACTCATCAAGAGAACTTCCCTGGTCATCACTACTGCCTCTGATCTGGCAGACTCACTAAACAAAGAACATTCCTGGTCTTCCCTACTGTATCTGATCTGGCAGACTCACTAAACAGAGAACTTCCCTGGTCATCCCTACTGTCTGATCTGATGGACTCACTAAACAGAGAACATCCCTGGTCATCCCTACTGTATCTGATCTGGCAGACTCACTAAACAGAGAACATCCCTGGTCTTCCCTACTGTATCTGATCTGGCAGACTCACTAAACAGAGAACATCCCTGGTCATCCCTACTGTCTGATCTGACAGACTCACTAAACAGAGAACATCCCTGGTCATCCCTACTGTCTCTGATCTGACAGACTCATTAAACAGAGAACATCCCTGGTCATCCCTACTGTCTCTGATCTGACAGACTCACTAAACAGAGAACATCCCTGGTCATCCCTACTGTCTCTGATCTGACAGACTCACTAAACAGAGAACATCCCTGGTCATCCCTACTGTATCTGATCTGGCAGACTCACTAAACAGAGAACATCCCTGGTCATCCCTACTGCCTCTGATCTGACAGACTCACTAAACAGAGAACATCCCTGGTCATCCCTACTGTATCTGATCTGGCAGACTCACTAAACAGAGAACATCCCTGGTCTTCCCTACTGTATCTGATCTGGCAGACTCACTAAACAGAGAACATCCCTGGTCATCCCTACTGCCTCTGATCTGGCAGACTCACTAAACACAAATGCTTTGTTTGTAAATTATGTCTGAGTGTTGGCGTGTGCCTCTGGCTATCCGTCATTTTTGGGGGGTAAATTGTGAAGTCTGCTTTGCTTAATATAAGGAATTATAAATGATTCATACTTTTACTTTTGATACTTAATTATACTTAAAACCAAATACTTTTAGACTTTTATTCAAGTAGTATTTTACTGGGTGAGTTTCATTTTTACTTGAGTCATTTGCTATTAAGGTATTTTTTACTTTTACTCAAGTATGACAATTGGGTACTTTTTCCACCACTGTTACTGTCCACCTCCATTTGAAATTGGAACAGACTGGGCACCTATGGGATGGCTCTGCCATGGGTTCGAATTACAAGTCACTCATAGTGGGTTCGCTAAAAATAGTAGACCATTGTCAATCACAACAATTATGGGGGATGCCCATGTTGATATTTTAACACTAATGGGTGGGTGTGCCCTGATTAGGTACTGAAGTGCCCGGCATCCCCAGACCCCCTTTTCATTCAGTTCTCTAGTTCTGTCTCTTCTCAGGACACACCTTTCCAAAGCAGCTGTCCCTCCTCCATCCCTATGTCTCTCTGTCAGTGTGTTAGTATCAGTGTGTTAGTCCTACCCTATCAGGCACCAGGCCTGAGGAGTCAACATGGTTTATCTGCGAGGCCATGCTTCCTGTCTCTGACCTCCACCCAACGAGTTGCAGGCACACAAAATGTCTCCCACATCCAACTGAGCCCAGCCCCAGAGAACCTGTCACTGCACAGATTGACATCTCAGAGGGGAGAGGAAAGGGGCTAGGAAAGGATGAGAGGGATGAATAAGTGAAAGAGAACGTTGTGACATCCTGTGTGGCGTCATTCAGGCTGTGGATGGTCAACATGTGACAAACATTTTCTCACACTTTGCTGTCAGACTGTAGTCAGCTTTGATAACATAACCAAGCTCACCAACACTGCAGAAACCAACATCATACACCCACGATTGTAGAATATATTATACCCCTGGCCTTTCGTAACTCCATAGAATCCCTTTCAGACAGAACACACACAGTATAACCACTATGCCTGTGTGTGTTGTATAGTCTGTCCTGGTCCTACTCTGTGGTGTCATCATGGGCGCGGGTGACGGAGAGTCTATTTCAGGGTACCAGAGTGTCACCCCCGACCCCTATCCTTGGAGGGTGCGGCCCTTTCTCTCATTGTCAAGGAGGGGTTATGAACCCTGAGGGGCATGGAATGAGAAATTAAATGTGGCATGGTAGCATTCTCCCCTCTTGCATCCCAGGGGGCTCCCCTCCCCCTCGTGGGGTCCACTTCCACCCCACCATGACCTGGCCCTGTGTCGTGGCCCTAACTGTAGGAGAGACGGTGGTGTTGCTGTTTTGGGCCAGAGTCACTCATTCACTTCACTACAAACCCTCTACCATCCACTCTCACACACACACACACACACACACACACACACACACACACACACACACACACACACACACACACACACACACACACACACACACACACACACACACACACACACACACAAAGCCACTGGGTCTCAGGAAGAGGGCCATGGTGGGTGTGAATGTATGGCCAGAGCTCCACCCTGGGCCCCAGACAAGACTGGAGACAGAACACACTGAGCAGAGCAGGAAGTCCAGTGACCTGCAGTGAGGGACTTCCAATACACCTCTCTGTCCATGTGATGCCTACAATTATAGTCTGTATGATACAACTAAACCCTTATTAGAGAAGCAGATGTACAGGACTGACCGTAGAGCCTAGAGGGGGTGGGTAAGACAGAGTTAGTTACATAATACACTCACAAGCTGCTGAACTCTTACCCTCTACAAACACACACACATTTACACAAGTTGACACCACACACACACACAGACTGCACAGTACACAAATAAATGGATCCTTCTATTGAAACACAATGAATCCTGTGACCCTGTGTTTAGACCTCCACCCTGTCTGTCTTGTCATGTTGACCGTTTCCTCTGGAACACACTGCTCAACAAAGAGGAGGGAAGGAAAGGGTGACTCCCAAACATTCACTCACACACACACACACACACACACACACACACACACATCAAAAACAATTGGGTAATCGGGCTATATAAATGGTATACTGTAGTTCTCCAGTACCCCCAACAGTACACATTTTTATTGTAGGCCCAGACAGACTCACCTGATTCAGCTCATTGAGGGCTTGATGATTAGTTGACACGCTGAATCAGGTGTGCATGTCTGGGCTACAATAAAAAAGTGTACTGTTAGAGATAATGGAGGACTGGAGTTGGGAAACACTGCTCTAGTGTACCAGATTTGACCAAAGTTACAAGGAATGCCATCAACTACTGTAAGAGGTTTGACTTTGACTTAAACAGCCCACATTAGTTAGCATGTTATCCACTAGCAGGCTATCCTATTAGTTTGAACAACACTTTACTGTGTGTATACTGTAGACCAGGGGTACTCAACTCTTACCCTACGAGGTCCAGAGCCTGCTGGTTTTCTGTTCTACCTGATCATTAATTGCACACACCTGGTGTCCCAGGTATAAATCAGTCTCTGATTAGAACTACTGAAGAAAAATCAGTGGAACTGGCTCGAGGTCCAGAGTTGAGTTTGAGGGCTGTAGACTGTAGTAATTGTAGAGAAATTACAGTAATAAAGACTAGGAGTTTTCATTGTGACCAGTAGAGGCAACCCATTGTGGAGAGAGCAGAAGAGAGGGGGAGGGGGTCTGCCTGACACTCTCTACCTCCACCAACAACAATGACAGGAAACCAGCCTAAGCTTTCTGGAGTCTATGTGCTGGTCAAGGCCCCAGGAAAAGATTCCCACAGAAGCAAGCTACGCTAATGAGATTTAAAGAGCAAGTCACAAACTAAGGTGTGGCTGCCCGTTTCCTAAAATATGTATTTTTATTTTATTTAACCTTTTATTTAACTAGGCAAGTCAGTTAAGAACAAATTCTTATTTTCAATGACGGCCTAGGAACAGTGGGTTAACTGCCTTGTTCAGGGGTAGAACGACAGATTTTTACCTTGTCAGCTTGGGGATTCAATCTTGCGACCTTTCGGTTACTAGTCCAACACTTTAACCACTAGGCTACAGTAGCCTAAGCAAATCATTACAATGACGGCCTACCGTCATAAGAGAGATTCATGAACAGTTGACATATTTTCTTTAAATGGCATAGGACAATGTTATTGAACAGCCATTGTGGATTGTATGGCATCAGCGTCTGGTTGAACAGTTGGTAAAGCTAACATAAATAATATCAGGCCTCGTGTCGTCACTTGAACATGGTGAGGTACACCCAGAGACTTGGTCTGAAATACATAACTACCCAGTAAATAAACTATTACCCACTATAGGTCAATAATAAACCCACTAAATAATCCACCAGGAATGCTTAAAGAAAAGCCCTGGTTTCAAATATCTTTACGAGTTGCTAGCTCCTTGGTCACCAGGTTAAACCATTTAGTTAAAGCCATTGTCAACCCTCGCACTCCACTCTGTGGGAGAAAAAACAATATAGAGTGAGAATCCTCCTACAGTCACTAAAGTGGGATATTCCTATGTCTGAGGAACCATGTTTTGCTATAACAAAAGCCTCTCCCCACTATGGCACACCACAAGGGCCAAAAAGCCTAGAGGCAGTGGGTGTGTCAGTGGTTGATCCATGCTCTTTAATAAGCAGCTTTTATATGAATGAGTAGATTACAGGCTTGGTATCTGGTAGAAACCTGGTGGAAACAGACAGCCAACTGGCATATGCCTACAGGCCTGTCTGCATGTTGCTGCTCTCCAGGCAAAGTCTCTATGCTACTGTTCTCTACAGACTTCCTCCAAGACATGGAACACACACAACGGCCCCTCCCTGAACAGCACAACTCAGCCTACTAGTCACAGTTGATTTCATCTGACACACGGAGGACTCTTTCTCTCCTGTAATTTGCCTTTAAAAACAGGCTTATGTAACCAGGCAGTCATTCATGAGGACTCCAGAAACACCAAGCTGACTGGCTGGCTGGCTGGCTGGCATCCTCCTCGGTCTCCCAGTGGAATCTCAATGGACCAAAGCCTCGGTTGATGTGGGCTTTCCTCAAAGGCAAATGGAGGGAATTAGGCGCCTCACGCACACAAAATAACAACACAAACAGATAAGATAGATACTGTGGATAGAAAATAAACTTAGAGGCTCAACTCAAGGCATGCGTCACACCCTTATTTTCATATTTTATCAGATGTTTAGAGTGGCTTTAATGACAGATCCCATAAATCTATTAACGGTGTAATAAGTGCAGCCAAAATATAACCTGTTGTGACCTGTGTGCTGGTTTACTGCATCCCTCTCCACTCCACTGCATTTTACAATGGGAGTTATATTTTACTGCAGGGAAAACAGAGAAAGCCCTTTGAATCCAATGGCTTGTAGTGTCTACAGTGGCCACTTAAATGGCTATCAGAGAAGGAATAGACAATCAAACTCAGAGTGCTGGAAAGATTATCTCTGTCCTTGGTTTCTAACAACAGAGAAGACTGCAATTCCTGATTGCATTCAAAACGTTCCATCTCTACTTTCCTCCTCTCCATTGCTTCACACCCCTGTTTCTCACTTTGCCCCTCACCTCCACACACACAGACCAACACTCAACATGGATAGCACACACACCACATCAGTGTAACCAAGGCAACTCCTCCTTGGTTTCCGGAGAGGGCGTTCCTCTTGGTCCCCTCTTTTGTTTTTCTTCAAAGACAGGGAGAGGCAGTTGCTAAAGACGTCAGTGAGACTGCTAAACCAACATGCTGTGTATTCACTACCCAGGCCGTGTGTGTGTGCGCGTGTGTGTGTGTAATGTCACACTGACTGCATGGGCCAGGGTAGAGGAATGCCGGACAGGATGCAGGCAGAACATTCCTGGAACATAGTAATATGGTCTAAGCCTGAGTTGTGTCACTGTCAGTGTTCCAATATATAGGCTTACCACTTATCATCTTCTCAACCTTCACGCATTAAAGCAGTAGGTTGAGTTTCTTTAAAGGTCCAGTGCAACTGTTTATATCTCAATATTAAATCATTTCTGTGTAACAATGAAGTAACTTACTGTGATTATTTTTAACCGTTTTAATTGAATACAAACAAAAATAGCTTCTTAGCAAAGAGCAATTTCACAAGCAATAATTTTGCTATGAATGCTGTCAATAACAGCTGAAATCTAGCTGTTATTGACAGAGAGGATTAGACCTCTCTTTCTTATTGGTATATTAACTCATTTACCATCTGGTATTGTCACCAGGCCAGCCCAAACTCCATCCCACCAAAACAGGCTAACAGCTCTTACACTAAAAGGGCATTATCATCCTTTTCACAAATACACAGTATTATTCCAACCTCATAGTGTGGAAATATATATAAAAACAGAGTAAAATCAAATTTTGGGCTGCACTGGGCCTTTAAACTGTCAAGTAATGTATTCTCTCTAACTATTTCATTTAGAAAGCAAGCAAACACACTAGAAACCAAGGAAACATTACATGTCCAACATGAAAACTACAATCCAACCAATGAAATATGAGCGGTACAGAAGTGGGCTTGTTTGTTCATGGAACACTTCCTTCTGATGTGCGTACCAGCGTTAACTATAATACCACAACTCCATCAGGCCATCTGGGTGAGTTAGAAAGTAAACAGAGGAACAATCGGTGTGTATTTCTAAGACAAACAACATAACTGCGGCTGTTTTTCTATGGTGCTTGAGTACTTTTCCAGGACCTGTAGATGCTCTACAAGTGAGGGCCATTTACAGTAAGACATTTACATGTACATTAATACACAGTACATTGTTTCCATGAGCTTCAATTGCTCTAGTCTATAGAGTTAACTAATGTGATATTGTGGTCTGATGTACTGTAACATGTTCAGCTGTTGAGGGGATCTGATAGATTGTTCAACATTGCACAACAGTATTTCTGTGCCTTTATGTGGCACAAGTCCTCTACCTTCCACAGTAATGTCTGTCACTGGGCCTCTGCCTTGTAGTGTTAACACACAGCACTGATAAGAGATGAGGCAGACGCAGCATTTAACTACCCTGCAGACACAGAGTTACAGCCAGGACACAGCAGGGCCTATAGGTGGGGTAGATTTGCTGTGTTTTTGGATATTGGGACGAAACATGGAGGGTGAGGGAAACAGGGTTCTCATAAGGTTTCTTCGATGACCCCCATTACCTTCCCTGCAGGTTCAGAGATTAAACCCTGTTGGAAATCCTGCTCTTAATATTGATTCATTTAATGAGAACACAGTGGGTTAATACTTTATTGGAAGTGTAATGCTGGAGGAGTTTAAGTCACAAACATGTCAACTGTATCCGGTACATGTACACATAGTATACACAGGATGTACAGGAGCCCCTCGAGCAGCCCATAATATGCTGCACATGTGTCTGGCTGGCTGCATCCTGTTCAACACATGAGTGGGCTGGTCATGGCTGGGCACTGCAGGGTATGGTAGTGAGACTGTTGTTTAGATTGTTATGGTAGCAAATCACTCAGCAGTGAGATTCACTCGGAGCGCCACATTGGAACACGAAGACCCAAACAGACAGTGCAGTGTCAGTGAAGAAGTCTGGGTTATTACGTCACAGCAATAGAGGAACCAGAGAGAGGGGCTGGGAGAGCCCAGGGGTAAACATCCGGGACACGGCGGGGGGCACAGATGTTTTGGAGTGCCCCTCTTTTATTCAATGTTTGAATGAACCCACGTCATGTGCATGCTGTTAGCTAGAGGATATTAAGAGGATGTGAAGACTAAATGTAGTCCCTTCAAAGAATAAATAAAGTTAGAAACGGCTATTGAACAATGTGAGGAGCATTTGAAGAGATGATTTATCCACAATTTTTTTGTTTTTTTGTTTTTTTAATTACTGTCCTCAGATTCAAAAAATATATACACTGCTAAAAAAAATAAAGGGAACACTTAAACAACACAATGTAACTCCAAGTCAATCACACTTCTGTGAAATCAAACTGTCCACTTAGGAAGCAACACTGATTGACAATAAATTTCACATGCTGTTTTGCAAATGGAATAGACAACAGGTGGAAATTATAGGCAATTAGCAAGACACCACCAATAAAGGAGTGGTTCTGCAGGTGGGGACCACAGACCACTAATCAGTTCCTATGCTTCCTGGCTGATGTTTTGGTCACTTTTGAATGCTGGCGGTGCTTTCACTCTAGTGGTAGCATGAGACGGAGTCCACAGGTAGTGCAGCTCATCCAGGATGGCACATCAATGCGAGCTGTGGCAAGAAGGTTTGCTGTGTCTGTCAGCGTAGTGTCCAGAGCATGGAGGCGCTACCAGGAGACAGGCCAGTACATCAGGAGACGTGGAGTAGGCCGTAGGAGGGCAACAACCCAGCAGCAGGACCGCTACCTCCGCCTTTGTACAAGGAGGAGCAGGAGAAGCACTGCCAGAGCCCTGCAAAATGACCTCCAGCAGTCCACAAATGTGCATGTGTCTGCTCAAACGGTCAGAAACAGACTCCATGAGGGTGGTATGAGGGCCCGACATCCACAGGTGGGGGTTGTGCTTACAGCCCAACACCGTGCAGGACGTTTGGCATTTGCCAGAGAACACCAAGATTGGCAAATTCGCCACTGGCGCCCTGTGCTCTTCACAGATGAAAGCAGGTTCACACTGAGCACATGTGACAGACGTGACAAAGTCTGGAGACGCCGTGGAGAACGTTCTGCTGCCTGCAACATCCTCCAGTATGACCGGTTTGGTGGTGGGTCAGTCATGGTGTGGGGTGGCATTTCTTCGGGGGGCCGCACAGCCCTCCATGTGCTCACCAGAGGTAACCTGACTGCCATTAGGTACCGAGATGAGATCCTCAGACCCCTTGTGAGACCATATGCTGGTGCGGTTGGCCCTGGGTTCCTCCTAATGCAAGACAATGCTAGACCTCATGTGGCTGGAGTGTGTCAGCAGTTCCTGCAAGAGGAAGGCATTGATGCTATGGACTGGCCCGCCCGTTCCCCAGACCTGAATCCAATTGAGTACATCTGGGACATCATGTCTCGCTCCATCCACCAACGCCAC
The DNA here is from genome assembly GCF_965601325.2 of Salmo salar. Classification (NCBI taxonomy): domain Eukaryota; kingdom Metazoa; phylum Chordata; class Actinopteri; order Salmoniformes; family Salmonidae; genus Salmo; species Salmo salar. The sequence goes on along the minus strand of NC_138293.1, from coordinate 72,205,021 downwards.
GTTGCACCACAGACTGTCCAGGAGTTGGCGGATGCTTTAGTCCAGGTCTGGGAGGAGATCCCTCAGGAGACCATCCGCCACCTCATCAGGAGCATGCCCAGGCGTTGTAGGGAGGTCATACAGGCACGTGGAGGCCACACACACTACTGAGCCTCATTTTGACTTGTTTTAAGGACATTACATCAAAGTTGGATCAGCCTGTAGTGTGGTTTTCCACTTTAATTTTGAGTGTGACTCCAAATCCAGACCTCCATGGGTTGATAAATTGGATTTCCATTGATTATTTTTGTGTGATTTTGTTGTCAGCACATTCAACTATGTACAGAAAAAAGTATTTAATAAGATTATTTCATTCATTCAGATCGATGTGTTATTTTAGTGTTCCCTTTATTTTTTGGAGCAGTGTATAATATTCAAATGTGTTATTTAGAAAACGCTATATATCCATTGTTTAGTTGGAATGTTTGTAAACTGTGTATTTGACTGTGATATAGTGCCTTCTGAAAGAATTCACACCCCTTGACTTTTTCCACATTTTGTTGTGTTACAAAATGGTATTAAAATTGATAGAATTGTCATTTTTTGTCAACGATCTACACAAAATACTCTAATGTCAAAGTGGAAGAAAAATCCTAACATTTGTACAAAGAAAATATGAAAAATAAAACAAGAATATATGTTCATTAGATAAGTATTAAAACCACTGAGTCAATACATGTTAGAATCACCTTTGGCAGCGATTACAGCTGTCTTTCTAGGTAATTCTCTAAGAGCTTTCCACACCTGGATTGTGCAACATTGGCCCATTATTTTCAAAATTCTTCAAGCTCAATGATTGTTGATCATTGCTAAACAACCATTGTCAGGTCTTACCATAGATTTTCAAGCAGATTGTCACGACTTCCACCGAAGTCGTTTCCTCTCCTTGTTCGGGCGGTGTTCGGCGTCACCGATCTTCTAGCCATCGTCGATCCACTTTTCATTTTCCATTTGTTTTGTCTTGTTTTCTTACACACCTGGTTTCCATTTCCCTCATTAATTGTTGTGTATTTAACCCTCTGTTTCCCCCCATGTCCTTGTGTGGAATTGTTTGTTTGTAAGTGCTTGTACTCTTGTCACTGGTGCGCGTCGGGTTTTTGTACCCATGTAGGTTCTTTTTGTATTGCCGTGGGTTTTGTAATTAAACTGCTGCGGCTAATAGCTATTTCTGCTCTCCTGCGTCTGACTTCACTGCCACCAGTTCCGCAACCCTTACAGAATTCCACACCTGCCATATGGAGTCAGCAGGAGCAGGTGAGGAGTTGAGGAGGTTGATGATCCACCAGGAGCGCGTCCTGGAGCAAGAGGCGATGATCCACCTTCTCGGCGCCGCCTCATGGACTGCTGGGAGAGACAGGGAGTTCCTCCAGCGCCTCCCCCAGCACAACAGGGGCCTCCACTACTGACTCCCCCTGCACCTGGTTCCAGTGGGATTCGCCTCACCCTCCCCTGGGAGGACAATGGGGACGGCTGCCCGCTGCCAGGGGTTCCTGCTGCAGTTGGATTTATACCTGGCAACCGTTTACCCGGCTCCTTCGGGCCGTGAGAGGGTGTCCGCCCTCGTCTCATGCCTCCCGGGGAAAGCCCTAGAGTGGGCCAACGCCGTGTGGGTGGAAGGGGATGCAGTGCTGGACCACTTTGAGGAGTTCACCCATCGTTTCAGTCTTTGACCACCTACCCATTCGGCTGGATAACCTGCTGGTTACCCGCGGACATCCAGATCTGGGTCTGTTGGTTCCATCCCCCAGCACCACTGCTCTGATGCCCATGGAGTTGGGAGGTGCTGCGCTCAGGGAGACCGGAGTAGGTTCCGTCTCGTGCACTATCTGTGGCCGCAGAGGTCACACTGCCGGTCGGTGCCGGGTTGGTTCCTCTGGGGGTTGAGGCAGCAGGCAGGGAACTCTGGCGTCACCCCAGGTGAGAAAGCACCATTCTCACCCAGAGCCCTCTGTTGCACACATGTTTTTGTTCGTCACTTTTCCTGAGTTTTCCCCGCATTCCCAGCATAAGGCACTCGTCAATTCAGGCGTGGCTGGGAATTTTATTGACAGATCATTTGCCCATAGTTTACGGATCCCCATCGTACCTGTGGCTACGCCCTTCCCAGTTCACACCTTAGATAGTCGACCATTAGTGTCAGGGTTGATTAGGGAGGCCACCGCTCCTCTGGGCATGGTGACGCAGGGGGGTCACACGGAGAGAATCAGTCTCTTTCTCATTGACTCTCCTGCGTTTCCCGTGGTGCTAGGCCTACCCTGGTTAGCTTGTCATGACCCCACTGTTCCATAGCTACGGAGGGCTCTCACGGGGTGGTCGCGAGAGTGCTCGGGGAGGTGTTTAGGGGTTTCCGTAGGTGCTACTACGGTGGAAAGTCCAGACCAGGTCTCCACCGTGCGCATTCCCCCCGAATATGCCGATTTGGCTCTCGCCTTCTCCAAAAAGAAGGCGACTCAATTACCACCCCATCGACGGAGGGATTGTGCGATATATCTCCTGGTAGACGTTGCACTTCCCAGGAGTCACGTGTATCCTCTGTCACAGGCGAAGACGGTGGCTATGGAAACATATATCTCCGAATCCCTGCGTCAGGGGTACATTCGGTCCTCCACTTCCCCCGCCTCCTCGAGTTTCTTTTTTGTGAAGAAGAAGGAGGGAGGTCTGCGCCCGTGTATTGATTATCGAGGTCTTAATCAGATAACTGTGAGGTACAGTTACCCGCTACCTTTTATCGCCACGATGATTGAGTCAATGCACGGAGCACGCTTCTTCACCAAACTTGATCTCAGGAGTGCTTACAACCTGGTGCGTATCCAGGAGGGAGACAAGTGGAAGACGGCGTTCAGTACGACCTCAGGGCATTATGAGTACCTCGTCATGCCGTACGGGTTAATGAATGCTCCATCAGTCTTCCAAGCCTTTGTAGACGAGATTTTTAGGGACCTGCCTGGGCAGGGTGTAGTGGTGTATATTGATGACATTCTGATATACTCCGCTACATGCGCCGAGCATGTGTCCCTGGTGTGCAGGGTGCTTGGTCGACTGTTGGAGCATGACCTGTACACCAAGGCTGAGAAATGTCTGTTCTTCCAACAGTCCGTCTCCTTCCTAGGGTACCGCATTTCCACTTCAGGGGTGGAGATGGAGAGTGACCGCATCTCAGCCGTGCGTAATTGGCCGACTCCCACCACGGTAAAGGAGGTGCAGTGGTTTTTAGGGTTTGCCAATTACTACTGGAGGTTTATCCGGGGTTTTGATCAGGTAGCGGCTCCCATTACCTCACTGCTGAAGGGGGGACCGGTACGTTTGCAGTGGTCGGCTGAGGCGGACAGGGCCTTTGGTCACCTGAGGGCTCTGTTTACCTCGGCTCCTGTGCTGGCTCATCCGGATCCCTCTTTGGCATTCATAGTGGAGGTGGACGCGTCTGAGGCTGGGCTAGAAGCCGTGCTCTCTCAGCCCTCGGGTATGCCACCGAAGCTCCGCCCCTGTGCCTTCTTCTCGAGGAAGCTCAGCCCGGCGGAGCGAAACTATGACGTGGGGGACTGGGAGCTGTTGGCTGTCGTCAAGGCTTTGAAGGTGTGGAGACATTGGCTTGAGGGGGCTAAACACCCTTTTCTCATCTGGACTGACCACCGCAATCTGGATTACATCCGGGCGGCGAGGAGGCTGAACCCTTTCTTACAGACCAGGTTCCCAGAACTGTAAGGTAGACGCACTGTCCCGGCTGTATGGCACAGAGGAGCGGCCCATGGATCCCACCCCCATACTCCCGGCCTCCTGCCTGGTGGCGCCGGAAGTGTGGGAGCTGGACGCAGACATTGAGCAGGCGTTGCGTGTAGAGCCCGCTCCCCTCCAGTGTCTCGCTGGGCGTCTGTACGTTCCGTCTGCTGTCTGTGACCGGCTGATCTATTGGGCCCACACGTCACCCTCCTCTGGTCACCCAGGCAACGGTCGGACGGTGCGCTGTCTGAGTGGGAAGTACTGGTGGCCCACTTTGGCTAAGGACATGAGGGTGTATGTTTCCTCCTGCTCGGTGTGCGCCCAGTGTAAGGCTCCTAGGCACCTGCCCAGAGGTAAGCTACACCCCTTACCCGTTCCACAGCGGCCATGGTCACACCTGTCGATCGATTTCCTGACCGATCTTCCCCCATCACAGGGAAACACCACGATCCTGGTTGTTGTGGATCGTTTCTCTAAGTCCTGCCGTCTCCTCCCGTTACCCGGTCTCCCTACGGCCCTACAGACTGCGGAGGCCTTGTTTACACACGTCTTCCGGCACTACGGAGTGCCTGACGACAGTGTCTGATCGGGGTCCCCAGTTCACTTCGAGGGTCTGGAGGGCGTTCATGGAACGTCTGGGGGTCTCGATCAGCCTTACCTCGGGTTTACACCCTGAGAATAATGGGCAGGTGGAGAGAGTAAACCAGGATGTGGGTAGGTTTCTGAGGTATTATTGCCAGGACTGTCCGGGGGAGTGGGCAGCGTTTGTGCCCTGGGCAGAGATGGCACAGAACTCGCCCCGCCACTCCTCCACTAACCTCTGCCCCTTCCGGTGCGTACTGGGGTATTAGCCAGTTCTGGCTCCTTGGCATCAGAGTCAGACCGAGGCTCCTGCGGTGGACGACCGGTTCCCGGCGCGCGGAGGAAACATGGGATGCCGCCCATGTTCACCGCAGTGAGTCCCCGGTGTTCGCACCGGGGGACCGGGTCTGGCTCTCGACCCAAAACCTGCCCCTCCGCCTGCCCTGCCGGAAGCTGGGTCCGCGGTTTGTGGGGCCATTTAAAGTCCTGAGGAGACTGAACGAGGTGAGTTACAGGTTATAACTTCCCCCAGATTACCGTATTAACCCCTCGTTCCATGTGTCTCTCCTCAGGCCGGTGGTGGTTGGCCCGCTCCAGGAGTCTGAGGTGTGGGAGGTTCCTCCGCCCCCTCTGGACATCGAGGGGGCCCCGGCGTACTCCGTTTGATCCATACTGGATTCGAGACGTCGGGTGAGGGGCCTTCAGTACCTCATGGACTGGGAGTGGTACGGTCCGGAGGACAGATGCTGGGTTCCGGTGGAGGACGTGCTGGACCCTTCAATGCTGCAGGAGTTCCACCGTCTCCGTCCAGATCGCCCTGCACCTCACCCTCCGGGTCATCCCTGAAGCCAGTGTCGGCACGCTGCTGGAGCCGCGCGTCAAGGGGGGGTACTGTCACGACTTCCACCGAAGTCGTTTCCTCTCCTTGTTCGGGCGGTGTTCGGCGGTCGGCGTCACCGGTCTTCTAGCCATCGTCAATCCACTTTTCATTTTCCATTTGTTTTGTCTTGTTTTCTTACACACCTGGTTTCCATTTCCCTCATTAATTGTTGTGTATTTAACCCTCTGTTTCCCCCCATGTCCTTGTGTGGAATTGTTTGTTTGAAACTGCTTGTACTCTATGTTACTGGTGCACGTCGGGTTTTTGTTCCCATGTAGGTTATTTTTGTATTGCCGTGGGTTTTGTAATTAAACTGCTCCGCTATTACCTATTTCTGCTCTCCTGCGTCTGACTTCACTGCCACCAATTCCGCAACCCTTACACAGATTTAAGTAACTCAGGATTTAAGCCACTCAGGAACATTCACTGTCTTCTTGGTAAACAATTCCAGTGTAGATTTGGCCTTGTGCTATAAGGTTATCGTCCTGCTGAAATGTGAATTAATCTCCCAGTGTCTGGTGGAAAGCAGACTGAACTACGTTTTCCTCCAGGATTTTGCCTGTGCTTATCTCCATTCCATTTTTTTTTTGTCCTGAAACTACCCAGTCCTTAACGATTACAAGCATACCCATAACATGATGCAGCCACCACTACGCTTGAAAATATGGAAAGTGGTACTCAGTAATGTGTTCTATTGGATTTGCTCCAAACATAAGTTTGTATTCAGGACAAAAAGTTGCTTTGTCACATTTTTTGCAGTATTACTTTAGTGCCTTGTTGCAAACCAGATATATGTTTTGGAAAATTGTTATTCTGTACAGGGTTTCTTCTTTTCACTCTGTCCATTAGGTTAGTATTGTGGAATAACTACAATGTTTCTGATCCATCCACCGTTTTCTCCTATCACAGCCATTCAACTCTGTAACTGTTTAAAGTCACCATTGCCCTCCTGGTGAAATCCCTGAGTGGTTTCCTTCCTTTCCGGCAACTGAGTTAGGAAGGACGCCTGTATCGTTGTAGTGACTGGGTGTATTGATACACTATCCAACATGTAACTTCAACATTGTAACTTCAGAATGCTCAAAGGGATATTCAATGTCTGCTTTTACCTTTTTTACCAATAGGTGCCCATCTTTGCGAGGCATTGGAATACCTCCCTGGTCTTTGTGGTTGAATCTGTGTTTGAAATTCACTGCTCGACTGAGGAACCTTACAGTACTTGTATGTGTGGGGTACAGAGATGAGGTAGTAATTCTAAAATAATGTTTAACACTATTATTGCACACAGAGTGAGTACATGCAACTTATGTGACTTGTTAAGAAAATGTTTACTCCTGAACTTATTTAGGCTTGCCAGAACAAAGGTGTAGAATAATTACTGACTCAAGAAATGTCAGCTTTAAATTTTGTATTAATTTGTAAGAAATGTCTATAAACATAATTCCACTTTGACATTATGGGGTAAAGTGTATAAGCCAGTGACAACAAATCTAAACTAAATACATTTTAAATTCAGGCTGTAAAACAACCAAATGTGGAATAAGTCAAGGGGTGTCAATACTTTCTGAAGGCGCTGTATGTGGTTGTACTAACTGTATGTTGCTCTGGATAAGATGACAAAAATGTCAAATCTAAATGTTTTACATACAGATCTCATATAATAAAAATAACTCAATTAAATATTGATGTCACAAATGTATCATTTGTTCAGTTCTTTAATAAACAAAATGTTATTTGTTAAACTTGACTGTGTAAAACCTAGCAGTACTAGTTATTTCTCTGAGAGTGATGTGGATATATAGTATTACTGTATAAAACATAGCAGTACTAGTTATTTCTCTGAGAGTGATGTGGATATATAGTATTACTGTATAAAACCTAGCAGTACTAGTTATTTCTCTGAGAGTGATGTGGATATATAGTATTACTGTATAAAACCTAGCAGTACTAGTTATTTCTCTGAGAGTGATGTGGATATATACTATTACTGTGTAAAACCTAGCAGTACTAGTTATTTCTCTGAGAGTGATGTGGATATATAGTATTACTGTGTAAAACCTAGCAGTACTAGTTATTTCTCTGAGAGTGATGTGGATATATAGTATTACTGTATAAAACCTAGCAGTACTAGTTATTTCTCTGAGTGATGTGGATATATAGTATTACTGTATAAAACCTAGCAGTACTAGTTATTTCTCTGAGAGTGATGTGGATATATAGTATTACTGTATAAAACCTAGCAGTACTAGTTATTTCTCTGAGAGTGATGTGGATATAGAGCGTTTTGCTAAAAAAAAAACAGGATTATTTATCCCTCTGAAATGAAACCATTAAGTTCTAGATTTTTTAAATACATGTCTGTCAATGAACAACCTCATGACATGATGAGATATGAAAGAGATAGTGAAAAAACACACCAAAGTTATTTAAACAATAAAAGCTAATTTACCAAACTTTCTGAAAATGGATATATAGCATTTTGGAATTAAACTCTTCATTTGTTTTCATAGACAGCGGGAGGTCATAATCAAGGACTAATAATTGTATTTTGATTTGTTTCTTGTGTTCCATTGTGGGTGCATTACATTGCGAGTCATGAAAACATAAAGACACCAGAAATATGTTGGATGTAGTGTGTTCAAAGACATCTGCTTCAGTAAACCTCCAATTCTTTCTCTTCAACCCCAATGTCAAGTGTCAGTTCTTTCTCAAACCTCAGAACAACAACACAAAAAATGTTGTTGCCCTCCCAGTGGTGTGCAGCATCACTGTCACATTAACTTGAACTCAAGGCTGAAGCAGGCTGTTTGTCCTTCCTTTCCTATACCCCCCTTCCCACCACCACCACCCACAACAAATGTGCAGCCAACTGACTCGCCTACAACCTGCTATCTCTGCCAAAACTGCTACAATGAAGAGAGTGGGAATATTGGGCTTTGCAGCTGACCATATCAATTGTTATTTTCACAGTGCACTTATACAACAGGAGACTGAAAAGTTAAAATAATCTAATTACATTGCTGGTGAATACATGAATGAATAAAAAAAAACTGTGTCAGTGGTACAATTACGCAAACGGTAACTGAATCTGTATTGTATATTTGCAGAATATAGCTTACTGTGACCACCAGGCTACATCAATGACCCCATATAAGAATTTCATTGATTATTCAGGTTTTGCACTTTGGCACACTCACCTTCTCAGAGTTGATGCTCAGCTTTTTCTCAACATGGCTATGGAGCTCTACGTGGCCATGGAGCTCTCCGTTATTTTCCGGGATGGGTGTGGATTCTCTCGGTGTCCCGCATGGTGTCCCGTTCTCCTTAACGTCTTCGCTTTCTGACTCGTCGTCGCTGGGTAAAGGAATGCGCTCCGTGACATATTCTTTGAGACACTTCATCTTGTGTTTTTTCAACAGTTGCTCAGTGTCCTGGTCGACAACAATGAGCTCGAGCTGGCCCACCGTGGCTCTTATCCGGGACACAACCTGTTGATGGCTCTCGCTCTCCACGTTCTCCCCGTTCACGAACACTAGTCGGTCCCCCGCGCGAATCCCAGAAATTTCAGACGGACTGTCGGGCTCCACAAGCCGTATGAACTGCCCGGTCTTACCCTTCTCACCGTGGAGATGGAACCCATAACCATTGTCCCCTTTCTCCAGCAGGCAGAGTCTTGGCCGATTATCTTCGCTTTTGCTGGGCATAGTTTCTGCTATTTATTTCACCAATTCAACCCGTTGCTTGTGAGAATTATCGTTCACTAGCTGGAAGTTGCCAAGAAAACTCCGTTTGGGATGCTGAGCACGAGTGGTACCCGTCAACAGGAATCTCTACAGTTCTCAAGGCTGAGCGTCTGGCATCCAATGGGTCTGTTTATAAAGCGCCGTCCGTGGTGACTGGATGTCACCCACAGTCGCAACTCACGTTCAAAAGCAACTCCTAAACTTTGTGCATACAGGGGATGTATGCCAACCCGAGATGTGTCGCCAAAACCTGAAGTTCTACTAACTATATGTATGCGTTGTCTTTTCTCCAAAACTCAATTCTCTAATCTGACACGGAGTTAAACTCAGTAGACTATTTTATAAAGGACAGTGACGTAGGTGGAGAAGACAGATAGTAACACCAATCACTACTCAAATACCCCAGGAGGAGGGAGGCGCATAAATTAATGGGGCATGCATGCTATTGGCCCTAATGATCGACAAGTGCATGCGCAAAAATGATTGCTGCTGCTGCTGCCATGTTGTGACAAATGCATGTGGTCCTTCTGTAAACATATGGTACTGTATCACAGGGGGTTGGTGGTATGGTATCAACAACATCAAACATATGGTTTCCAGGTGTTTGATGCCATTCTATTCGCTCAGTTCCAGCCATTATTATGAGCCGTCCTCCACTCAGCAGCCTCCACTGGACTGCATATTCCTGATGTTTAAATATGTTTTTACTTATAGATTACAAATATTATGCTCAGGAAAAGACATCTGCATTTGCCACATGCGCTCCTTCTCTCTCCATCCTCTCTCTCTATATCTGTCTGTCTCTGTGAGAACACACACTCACTGACAGATAGAAACTCTTCTGAATAGGCCTACCTCACCAGCCTGCAATTCTGAAGAAATGCAAACCTTTATGTGGAAGGAAGGAGCCTAGACCCTCCTTGAGAAATGCTCTATTACATCATCACTAAAACAGCAAGGACATCACTGACCCAAAACCACAGCAGAGTTGTTACTTCTCTATACTGGGACATTTGCAGGTACACTTATCAATGCATGGTAATGTCCTTAATATAATATATTGATGACTCACTATAATTTATTGATGACTCACTCATAGGCCTATCATCTCAAACTATGTATACAGAAAGGCTGATGGTCAGATGCTATGTGATGTTTCTGAGGATGATTCTTGTTTGTGTTTGATTTAATCGTTGGTACAGCAGTACAACTGTGTGGAGGAGGAAGAGTTCCTAGGAGGTTTATGGTCTATGGGATTGATAGACTGGATGGGGAGGGGAGAGCTAGATTCCAGGTATACAACTGAGCCAGGTACAATGAGTAATGGATGTTCTGCCTGGCACCACCATCTCCACTACAGACTCCACCATCCAGGTTGATGTAGGCCTGCAACTCAGCTCAAATTGAACCTCTTTCGTACAGTATCGGTAAATAACCCTTTTCATATTACAAGGCTGTAAGGATTCCCATAACTTCACATTTCCATGTTCATCTCAATATGTGGTGGTTTGAAATAAACCTTTTCTGTCTGTCTCAATAAGTGGATGAATTACTGGCTTATTTTTATTTATTTTTTAATAAAAAATGAGTAGGATGTATTTCACAAAACAATCGAGTCCCTCTGTGACTTTGTGGATGTTTGGAGCTATTTGTGTAAAACAAATCCCGAGTGGTGATATTAAGAAGCGACTGCCTTTAAAAAGCAACGAATCCCTTTGAAAACAGCCTATGTGGCATTGATAGGAGTCAGAAACAGTGTGTCAAAATTGACTACAAAGTGTAAATAGGATCATTTTGGTCATAAAGTCAGTCTTGTCTAAAACTGAGTGTGGAACATCCGTGCTTCACAACTGGTGAATGAAGGTTGGGTTTTGATTTGACGATTTTCATTTGTCTACTAACATGGGGTGAACAGCTGCAGTGATTGCTCTCTATCCAATAGCATAGACAGTGAGACAGACCTGCCCAGCAGCTCCGACCTTGTTTATACAAGACAACGTGTGTTGCATTTCTTTACTTGAGAAATACTGCACCACACACTTCAGTTAGATGTAAAATCACACAACTAAAACATCCTAGGCAAAAACGTCAAAATGAATTACAGATTCCTTGAGTCATATTAGATTCATTATGGGGATTTTGAGGAAGTGAAATAGTCTTCTCATGGCGAACAAACATCATTAACCAAACGCGGAATCGGTCAGGGAACACACCCCAAGACTGAAATCTTGTTTTTCTACAGAAAAAACACGTTTTTCTATGGAGCGGTTGGTTGGGGGCCGGTGCATAATTACAAATCATTTGAAGACTGCAAAAAGCCCAAACATACACAATGTTTGACTAAAACATAACCATTTCAAACCTTGCATTTGTATACGATCATGTGTCTCTCTATTATGCGTGGGATACTTAGGTGTGTTAAGTAAAAAATAATAATAATGAAAGCGCAGCATTAAAATAACAGTAGCGAGGCTATAAACAGGGGGTATGGTACAGAGTCAATGTTAGGGGGCACTGGTGTCGAGATAATTGAGGTAATATGTACATGTAGGTAGAGTTAAAGTGACTATGCACAGTTAATAAACAGAGAGTAGCAGCGGTGTAAAATAGGGGGGGGGGCAATTGATTAGCTGTTCAGGAATCTTATGGTTTGGGGATAGAAACTGTTAAGATAGTTTGTTGGTGATGTGGACACCAAGGAACTTGAAGCTCTCAACCTGCTCCACTACAACCCCGTCGATGAGAATGGGAACGTGCTCGGTCCTCCTTTTCCTTTAGTCCACAATCATCTCATTTGTCTTGATCACGTTGATGGAGAGGTTGTTGTCTTGGCACCACACGGCAAGGTGTTTGACCTCCTCCCTATAGGCTGTCTCGTCGTTGTCGGTGATCAGGCCTACCACTGTTGCGTCGTCTACAAACTTAATGATGGTGTTGGAGACGTGGCTGGCCATGCAGTCATGGTTGAACAGGGAGTACAGGAGAGGACTGAGCATGCACCCATGAGGGGCCCCTGTGTTGAGGATCAGAGTGGCAGATGTGTTGTTACCTACACTTACCACCTGGGGGCGGCCCGTCAGGAAGTCCAGGATCCAGTTGCAGAGGGAGGTGTTTAGTCCCGGTGTCCTTAGTTATTGATGAGCTTTGTAGTCAATGAATAGCATTCTCATGTAGGTGTTCCTTTTGTCCAGGTGGGAAAGGGCAGTGTGGAGTGCAATAGAGATTGCATCATCTGTGGATCCGTTAGGCCGGTATGCAAATTGGAGGGGGTCTAGGGTTTCTGGGATAATGGTGTTGATGTGAGCCATGACCAGCCTTTCAAAGCACTTCATGGCTACAGACGTGAGTGCAACGGGTCTGTAGTCATTTAGGCATGTTACCTTAGTGTTCTTGGGCACAGGCACTATGGTGGTCTGCTTGAAACATGTTGGTATGACAAACTCAGTCAGGGACAGGTTGAAAATGTCAGTGAAGACACTTGCCAGTTCCTCAGCACATGCTCGGAGTACACGTCCTGGTAATCAGTCTGGCCCTGCGGCCTTGTGAATGTTGACCTGTTTAAAGGTCTTACATCGGCTACGGAGAGCGTGATCACACAGTTGTCCGGAACAGCTGATGCTCTCATGCATGCGCCAATGTTGCTAGCCTCGAAGCAAGCATAGAAATAATTTAGCTCATCTGGTAGGCTCGTGTCACTGGGCAGCTCGCGGCTGTGCTTCCCTTTGTAGTCTGTAATAGTTTGCAAGCCCTGCCACATCCGACGAGCATCGGAGCTGGTGTAGTATGATTCAATCTTAATCCTGTATTGATGCTTTGTCTGTTAGGTGGTTCATCGGAGGGCATAGCAGGATTTCTTATAAGCGTCTGGATTAGAGTCCCACTCCTTGAAAGTGGCAGCTCTACCCTTTAGTTCAGTGCGGATGTTGCCTGTAATCAATGACTTCTGGTTGGGGTATGTACGTACGGTCACTGTGGGGACGACGTCATCGATGCACTTATTGATGAAGCCAGTGACTGATGTGGTGTACTCCTCAATGCCATCGGAAGAATCTCAACCACCTTCATGACGTAGTTTCCTGGAATGCATTTCAATTAACAGGTGTGCCTTGTTAGAAGTTAATTTGTTGAATTTCTTTCCTTCTTAATGCATTTGATTCAATCAGTTGTGCTGTGACAAGGTAGGAGTGGTATACAGAAGATAGCCCTATTTGGTAAAAGACCAAGGTTATATTATGGCAAGAACAGCTCAAATAAGCATGGAAAATGACAGTCCGTTATTTTAAGACATGAAGGTCAGTCAATGCGGAAAATTTCAAGAACTTTGAAAGTTTCTTCAAGTGCAGTCGCAAAAACCATCAAGCGCTGTAAGGAAACTGTCTCTCATGAGGACTGCCACAGGAAAGGAAGACCCCGAGTTACCTCTGCTGCAGAGGATAAGTTCATTAGAGTTACCAGCCTCAGATATTGCAGCCCAAATAAATGCTTCACAGAGTTCAAGTAGCAGACATCTCAACATCAACTGTTCAGAGGAGACTGCGTGAATCAGTCCTTCATGGTCGAATTGCTGCAAAGAAACCACTACTAAAGGACACCAATAATAAGAAGAGACTTGCTTGGGCCAAGAAACACGAGCAATGGACATTAGACCGGTGGAAATCTGTCCTTTAGTCTGATTAGTCCAAATTTGAGATTTTTGGTTCCAACCGCTGTCTTTGTGAGAGGCAGATTAGGTGAACGGATGATCTCCGCATGTGTGGTTCCCACTGTGAAGCATGGAGGAGTTGTGATGGTGTGGGGGTGCTTTGCTGGTAACACTGTCAGTTATTCACTTTGAATTCAAGGCACACTTAACCAACATGGCTACCACAGCATTCTGCAGCGATACGCCATCCCATCTGGTTTGCGCTTAGTGGGACTATCATTGGTTTTTCAGCAGGACAATGACAACACACCTCCAGGCTGTGTAAGGGCTATTTGACCAGGAAGGAGAACGATGGATTGCTGCATCAGATGACCTGGCCTCCACAATCTCCCAACCTCAACACAATTGAGATGGTTTGGGATGAGTTGGAACGCAGGGTGAAGAAAAAGCAGCCAACAAGTGCTGAGCGTATGTGGGAACTCCTTCAATACTTTTGGAAAAGCCTTCCAGGTGAAGCTGGTTGAGAGAATGCCAAGAGTGTGCAAAGCTGTCATCAAGGTAAACGGTGGCTACTTTGAATAAACCCAAAAATATTTCGATTGGTTTAAGATTTTTTTGGTTTCTACACGATGATTCCATGTGTTATTTCATAGTTGTGATGTCTTCACTATTATTCTACAATGTAGAACCTAGTAAAAAAATAGAAATCCCCTTGTCACGGGCGTCGTATGATTTGGACCAAAACGCAGCGGGAATGTGAATACACATCTTCTTTAATGAAGGAAAACGTAAACACTTAACAAAACAACAAACATTGACGAGAAACAGTCCTGTCAGGTGCAAACACTAAACAGGAAACTACCCACAAAACCCCCATGAAAAACACCCCTACTAAATAGGACCTTCAATTAGAGGCAACGAGGAACAGCTGCCTCCAATTGAAGGTCAAAACAAACTAGACACAGAAATAGAAAAACTAGAAAATAGAACATAGAAATACAAAACATAGAACACTACCCAAAAACCCCGACAACACAAAACAAACACACCCCTGTCACGTCCTGACCAAACTACAATAACAAATAACCCCTTATACTGGTCAGGACGTGACACCCCTTGAGTAGGTGTGTCCAAACATTTGACTGGTACTGTATATATATTGTTTTGCTCAGAAAACTTGGGGGGCCAAATAAAACCACCAGTGGCCACCAGTTGGGGAACCCTGACCTATAACCTCCTCCCCAGCGACTCAAAGAACAGATATACAAACACACACTGCAATAAAACACCACCATCTTCATTACAAAAAAATAGTTTTTATATACTGTACGATAACAAAGCACCTTTCCATGGCACTTTGTGATCACTGTGACACCTCCATAGAGAGTGACAATAATTGTGACATCAAGCAAATTCAATAAGCAAACATCCATAATGAACCAAATACAAAGGAACATTTTACACAATGCAACCCATGAACAACCCATGTACAGTAGAGACAACAACAACAACGTCCATTAATGATGACTGATAGAGGTTCCACAACAGTGTCTGAGGGAGCTCTCTCATTGGTGGATGGCATGTTTAAAAGCAAATCAAAACTCATGCTGGAACTTCTGACCACCACCTCAATTAACATTGACCACAACATTTCAGATTTTTTATTTGGAGTATAATTAGAAAATGACTGTCATTAGACACATTTTCAGCCGGTAGAGGCCGCATCTGGGACACGCTGTGTATGACACCGCAGTAGTACAGGGTGCTCCTCATACAACATGTATAATGGCATTTAGTCCTGAATAGAATGTGGTGAAACATATGAAGCCATGAGCACCAAAAAATCTGTATTTTATTCCACCTAACATCTTTATATAAAGTGATCAGATCATTTCCTAATGTCTTTGTAAATATGGCAAAATTGGGGCAAGAAATTCCATTAGGATTTCCAATCCTTCCTTATGGCAATAATGAGTAAGACTGACTGGCTGCAGCTGCAGCATGTGATACACATGAACTAAATGATCCGAGCATGTTTCAAATATAAATTCACATTTTAAATACACTGGTAATGGATTTCTATCCAACTGAAAACACTGACATGGTTTTTCTCCTGATAGGGGTAGAATGAGGGTTGGCTAGTTGCCATAGGCCTTCCAAGTAGGTGGGGAGCAGACCAGGTGATCTCTTTTTCACAATGTGGTTGCTCTGCTCTTTTTGACTACTCACAATCTGA
The DNA here is from genome assembly GCF_965601325.2 of Salmo salar. NCBI lineage: Eukaryota > Metazoa > Chordata > Actinopteri > Salmoniformes > Salmonidae > Salmo > Salmo salar. The sequence goes on along the minus strand of NC_138293.1, from coordinate 72,189,182 downwards.
TGATGCTATTTTAGGGGGACTGTCTCCCTACTGCTCTGTCTCTCTCTCTTTACCTCCCTCCCTCTGTAGATGTTTGTGTCTCTCTCTATCTCGCTCCTCTCTCACTGTGGCCTGGTGTGGTGTAACAGTTGGTGAGAGGTTCAGCTACATGTAGCCACCACAGCAGCCAGACTTCTGCTTCTCAGAGGCGATGTAGTCGTGGATCTGGAACTTGGGCTCGTTGGGCTGCTGGGCAGATCTGTGCTTCAACTCCCTGGCAGGCAGAGAGGGAGAGAGAGAGAGAGAGAGACAGAGAGACAGAGAGACAGAGAGACAGAGAGACAGAGAGACAGAGAGACAGAGAGACAGAGAGACAGAGAGACAGAGAGACAGAGAGACAGAGAGAGAGGAAGGAAGGAGAGTGTGTGTGTGGGATGGAGCAGTGCAGAGCAGAGAAATTGAAAACATAAGGGAAAAGAGAAGGAGAGATGAGGAACATAATTGGGCAATATGTCTTTGCCCTCTCACATACAGTGCAACTTTCATTTAGAAATAACATGAGTCATGACTTACTTTGCTACAGCCAGGAAGGCCAGCTCTACGTTGACTCCAGTCTTGGCACTGGTCTCCATGAAAGGGACTCCATATTCCTGAAAAGCATCCAGGGCTTTTAATGGCACTACTCAAGTACAGCACATTCATCATATGAATGAACTCACTACCAAACACTCAGCATGATACATCTCTCCAACACAAGAGGGAACATCAGTTCACAAGTGCAGTATATAAATCAACATTTCAAGCTTGTTTTCATTTCACAGTGCTGTACAGTTGCTTTTGAAGAGGCTACTTGGTGTTTTGCAGTAGGAGAGTGGAGCAAACCCTTTAAGAGGGCCTTGTCTCTTACCTTGGCCAGCTTCTCTCCCTCCTCATGCTTGATGACCCTCTCTCCGGCCATGTCCGTCTGTTTGGACAGAGCAGAGGAGAGTCATGGACACAACTAGTCCATTAGATCCAGAGAGGCACCACTACATCAGCCCACAGCAGTTCCCAGGGCAGTCTCCAGGCTGCCTCGTAGTGTCTGAGCACAGGCCAAACATTGCTCAGAGAGAGAAATGTTCCCTGTCCTGCTGCTCTCCCCAGCTCTGGGAATAAATGATGTCTGGTGGAACGTGACAGCAATGACCCAGTGTCTCTGTAGTAGCACCACCAGAGGGGGCACATGATCTATGGGTGCTGTTGAACTGGAGATGCCACCAGTTCTATTTGAAATCACCACAACACATGTATTCACTAGTAACGTTCTAATTCAGCTTCAATATAAACTCTGAGGCTGAGACACTGTGTGTGTGGGTGTGTGTAATTAGGCTACAAAGTCAATAGCAGAGACAAATATGTTTCTGTGTGTGTTGTGTTCTTATTGTTACTTTTGGTATGACGACTTCTCTTGATACACTCTACAAAACCAAAAGGATGTCTAGCTCACACCTTGTTGCCGAGCAACATGATGACCACATCCTTCTGAGCATACTCATGAATTTCAGTCAGCCAGGCCTATATATGGGAGGGGGGGGTGGGGGGGGGGGGAGAGATTTAAAAAGGAGATTAGTCAGTAAAAATTCCAGTGCTAAAGGAGACCCTCTCCACAAAAACAGAATCAATTTCTCTGCTCTGCTGCTTTGGTTACTGTTCTCCATTCTGCGCTCCACTTCCCCTATCCCAAACCTTCAAAAACTAAACAAATTGCTTCTTGGAAATATCATGAAATGTCATTGTGGAGGTCACTTCAGTAATGTAATGTAAGTGTGGAGGCCATATATTACTTGGCATGTAAAAGGAATTCTGGGTTCTTCCTCTAAAAGGGGGCTTATGAGAAGACGTGAGGAGATAAGAAGGAGGAGTGAAGAGTGACATGATAGGTTTCTCACCCTGATGTTGTCAAAGGATGACTTGCAGGTGATGTCATAGAGCAGGAGGAGGGCTGAGGAGAGAAAGGCAGAGAGTCTCACACAGCCACGTGCTCTTAGCATTCTACCACACACACAACCAGGAAGTGTTTTAATAGAGCAGAGATTACCCTGTGCGTCTCTGTAGTAGGCGTGCGTGACACTGCGGAATCTCTCCTGTCCTGCAGTATCCCAGATCTGGGAGAAAGAAGTGAAACAAATTCATTATAAAAATGTAATAAACCTGGAAAATGGGACAATATCCCAACCAGCAGCAACCAATGAGCATGCAATGGTATGCACGTCATAATGGGAAATACGTGAAATTAATGATCAATATATTTTACAGTGTAATACATTAGAATAGTCACGTGGCTTATTTATTTTTTACCAGGTAAGTTGATTGAGAACACGTTGTCATTTACAGAAATGACCTGGGGAATAGTTACAGGGAAGAGGAGGGGGATGAATGAGCCAATTGGAAGCTGGGGATGATTAGGTAGCCATGATGGTATGACAGCCAGATTGGGAATTTAGCCAGGACACCCCGAGGTTAATACCCCTAATCTTACGATAAGTGGCAGTTGATCTTTAGTGACCACAGAGAGTCAGGACACCTGTTTAACATCCCATCCGAAAGACGGCACCCTACACAGGACAATGTCCCCAATCACTGCCCTGCGGCAATTGATATATTCTTTTAGACCATAGGAAAGAGTGCCTCCTACTGACCCTCCAACACCACTTCCAGCAGCATCTGGTCTCCCATCCAGGGACCGACCAGGACCAACCCTGCTTAACCCTGCTTAGCTTCAGAGGCAAGCCAGCATTGGGATGCAGGGTGGTGTGCTGCTCAGACAAAACCCACCAAAGGCATTTAAATGTTTGGCACCTCTCAGCCAGCATTGTCACTAGAACAGGATACGATAACAACGTATTTGCAATAGATACGCTGTGGTTACATAGGGACACTTGCATGTTGACCACATATGCCACTGCCCACTGTGTAATATAATGATACTGACTGTGGTTTAATGAATTAGACTGGTAGGGATAGGATCACAGGAATAGTGGCATCAATGTTGGGTGTAGAGGTCCCTGCTCTCTCACCTGGAGTTTGACCTTCGCGTTGTCCACCGTCAAAACTTTATTCTGATGAGGAGAGGAAACAGTTAACCACAGGACTGTCTATGGGGGTCTTTTTGCATAATAGAGACAGACTCAGAAGAAACACATCACAGGTATTTAAATATTAAGAAGCTTCAGAAAGCAAGAATATTCTAAAGAACAAACAAACAGACCAGAAATGGCACAGCATGCTGTATAGCAGTGGCGACCCGTCATTCAGGGCAGGTGGGCCCCAACTTTTTTTCAAAAATAAAAATAAATAAATAAATCTATCATTTGTTTTTTTGGGGGGGGATTGCCTGTTTTGGATGTTATTTTGGCATTAATATGTGTCACATCAGTTTGCAAACAATGTAAAAAAATATATATATCATTGAGTTAATAAAGCTGCAAATAAACAGGCAGCTCTAAAATGTAGGTGTTTCAGCCTAGCTCAGTGCTTTACGTGGTGGTGGGGCAGGCCAGCAGAAAATAGGAGCATTGCACTGTGATTGGCTCAGTGTTCTGTCACTCATGGGGACACACTGTCACCCGCCTTAGATTAGAAGTGCCCTTCCAAGAAGGCTCAAGGTCATTGGCCACAGATAAAATGACCACAAATCACGTTATATCTACAGTAGCTTTGATTGGACAGATCATGTCAACATCTTACTTTCAAAGTCTTAGCTAGCAGTCATCATCAGACAATCTACTGGCAAATCCTTTTTAATCATTGTCATATGAAGAGAAATTATAGATAAAACATATCGGTGCTCATCGGCCATAAAGATTACACAACAAGTTGGAAATCGCAAATTCAACAATGAGTCGTTTGGAAGGAATCAGTGGCTAACTGCAAGCGTTGCAAAGAAACCACTAACGTTAGCCTGCTATTCAATGGCTGTGTCCCCCCCCCCCCCCCAAGAGTTCCCACCATAAATCCAGAGAATGACAAAGTTTGATGACAAAGTCTGATGACACAATTTGCCCACAAAGGACCGCTGCGCCACCAAGGTGAGTCCAAAAATGTATTGTATGCTGCTGCATAAATTATGTAATATGCAAGGGAGAAATGTATACTGTAGCTAAGAAAGTATTACTAGTGTTTGTTGTGTTGTAAGCTGTTAGTAACCCATGTGCCTCACCATAATAATTTGGTCTATTTTCACCAATGCGGTATTGCAAACACATCATTCGTGGCCCGGTGTGTGCTTGTTTGGCTACTGTTTTGTACAGCTTTCACCCAAACGGCGTTCAATGTGCACCACCCTAATAATTTGGTCTACTTTCACCTCTTAATTTCGCCTACTGTTCTAATTTGGTGGTGCACATATAGCCTATAACCTGTTTTGGAGAACTGTAATAATCGAATATTGTAAAAGCTTTCATTGTCTGTTTATATGCCCCCTTTTTTTATCCTACGGTTCTGATTTGTACAGGGAGTACACTGTAAGAATGGCCCATGTTCTGAATTCTGTCGCTATACATTTCAAAAGTGCTGAACAAATAGTTATATTGACTACGTCCGTCGTCGCTTGCTCAGTAACATCTTAATCGGAATTATGGATTGCCTCTTATCCGCTTGTTGTCCCCTTATGCCATAGTTTGTACATCTCATTAGTCAGTAGAAACCACATTTGTTTAATCTTGACGTTACCCTACGATAGGGGGCGCCACAGCGCATTTTGGAAAAAATTTGTGCCCATTTTCAACGGCCTACTAAGCAGACTCAGAAGCTAGGATATGCATATAATTAATACCTGTGGATAGAAACACCCTAAAGTTTCTAAAACTGTTTGAATGGTGTCTGTGAGTATAACAGAACTCATATGGCAGTCAAAACCCCGAGACCGATTGAACCAGGAAGTGGAATTCTGAATTGTGGACTCAACTTCACGTCGTTGCCTATTATTCACACCGTGAGATATCGTTCATTGAGCACTTCCTATTGCTTCCACAAGATGTCGCCAGTCTTTACAAAGTGTTTTGAGCCTTCTACTGTCGAAACTCAGTGAATGAGACGCGTTGGAAATTGGTCACAGGGGGAGGGCCATCACCATTATGAAGCCGGCGGCCCTGTCTACCCCCACCTTTGGAAACACAATGAAATCATCCCCCTCGAATCTTATTGGCTCTCTTGTTGAAAAAGGCCCTGAAGATTTATGTTATACAACGTTTGACATGTTTGAACGAACCTAAAAATTATTATTATAAAAAATTATTTCTAAACGGCTGTGGCGCGCACGGCAGAGTAGTTGGATACAGCATTCAGACGCGCTAACAACAGCAAGCTAATGGAACATAAAGGATGGACTTTTTTGACCGAAAATACATCTGTTGTGGACCTCGGATTCCTGGAAGTGCTTTCTGATGAAGACAACTAAAGGTAAGGGATTATTGACAATATTATACAACATTAGATGTGATATGCGATTGTTCCAAGATGGCGCCGAGCTGTATTTACTAGCTCATTTTCTGAGTATCGCATCCCCTTTTATCGCTAAGTGTGATTACCCAGTAAAGTTATTTTTAAATCTGGTATGACAGGTGCTTTCAAGAGATATTCATCTATAAATCTTAGAATGACAATATTACATTTTAAACATGTTTTCGAATAGTAATTCAGTAAATTGTAGCTCTGTTTCCCCGGATTGCATTTGACGGGAAAATAGTTAGTCAACGTCAGACGCCGATGTAAAATGCTGTTTTCATATATAAATATGAACTTTATTGAACAAAAGAATGCATGCATTGTGTAACATGATGTCCTAGGTGTGTCATCTGATGAAGTTTGTAAAAGGTTAGTGCTGCATTTAGCTGTTTTTTGGTTATTTGTGATGCATGTGGTTGGTCGGAAAATGGCTATGTTGCTGCTTGTACGATAGACTCCTCTAACATAATCTAATGATTTGCTTTTCCTGTAAAACCTTTTTGAAATCGGACGACGTGGGTCGATTCAGGAGAGGTGTATCTATAAAACGATATGAGACAGTCCTATATTTGAAAAAAATATATATATTAAATTTCGTTATGCTAATGTCGCTAGGAGTTTTCCCTGGATTTTGATCCCGCTGACGGGACGAGACGCTGAAGAGGTTTTAAGCAAGTCTGCCATGTCAGCTATGTTTTTTAAAAGGCAGTAAATGAGGCTGAATGAACTGTTTCGCTGCCAGACAAGGCTCCGCTGAAAGCCAGGTTTAGCAGTGGTAAGGTGTTGGGACAGCTTTACGTAGGCCCTAACAGTTTGTGGGCACCGTTTGTCACCATTATAGTGCAATTCATGTATTGTTTAGTGTTGTGGCTTTGATGGCATGCATCCCACTTTTTGGGGGGGGCCCCACCAAGATTTCCATGCTAAAATCGCCACTGCTATATAGACTCATACAGACAACATGAAAACTAAGAGGAGCTTCAGGGGCCAGCAAAGAAAGCCAATTGCTACGCCCACACTACAGAGGTTCTGGAATTAGACTTAATTGCACAATAGTGAGAAAGAAGACTGGCAAAATAACAACCCACTCCCCCACTAATTTCCTGTGGCTGTCAGGGACGCCATGTGATTTCCTGTATAGGCAGGATTCTAAAATAGTCATGAGTGAAAAAAAGAATATTAGCTACAGATATGGATTGGTGAAAAACATATCTTGTGAAAGATGCTCTCCAAGACAATATAGAAGGAATATGGAAGATTAAGGAGGAATAAGACGCTTCCAAGTGAAAAACATATCTTGTGAAAAATGCTCTTCGAGGGAGTATAGAAAGAATATGGAAGATTGAGAAGGAATAAGATGCCTAAGTCATGTGAAATGATGTGTCCCTTCTAAACTAAGTCTCAAATACGTACGTACATACACCCACCCACCCACACGAACAAACCCAATGGCACACATTCTAGAGGTCAACCAATAACAGCTTGTTGTAAGGTCATTCTGCTGTGTAGGTGTCATTATTATGCAGGTAGCTGAACCAGTTTACCTCACCCTGGCCTTTTAAACTTCCTGTTTGTATTTCAGGGGAAAACAGGGGGAAAGTCACTAAGTGAAAACATGACACAAGCAACAATGTTGAAATGAAGGAAGTGAATGCTACAACTGGTACATATCACTTCCTCTAAGCTAACCTCATTACTCCACTATCAGTACCCGGGTACAGTCAGCCCCTGCCTTTCCTGTGAGCACACTGACAGACACACTCTCTCTCTGAAGTGAGTCCAATCTTCTAAAATGGCCCCTCTCAACAGGAGTAACCACCACCCATTGAGACTTCCACCTTGGCAGAACGGACATGGTCCAACCCCTGCATTAGTTGCCATGGGTTTCCATTTTTCCCTCCAATTATTACGCAGATTGGCCACACACGGCTTCGCGTTGACAAGCCCGCATGCTGAGTAACTGCTACAAGGAAGCAGGGCCAAAATAGCCCTGCCACGTTAGAGCTAGTCACATCAGTCTTCCCATCCACACAGGGTATTGACTGGTATAGCTGGAGGCTCAGCAAGGAACATGTTGACTGATCCTGTATCAGTCTCAAAATCATCTCTCCTTATAATCTTCTGTTCCATACAGATGCAATGCAAGTAGCCGGGGGTGGTCACTACACACAACTCATTGTTATAATGCACTTATTTATGGATCTCATGAATAGTTAATACCTGTTGCACAAGCATGGAGAAAATAATCTCCATTTGTCTACTTAAACGCTCCACACATCCCTATCCATGTTGTACTCCCATCCCAGGCAGTCCTAATGTCTCCACCATCAACACAGAGTGGTAACACAGTACTCTGTCTTAATGCAACATCATTTCCTCCAAAACCGCCATTTTACCAGCCATTAGATAGAGTGTTTTCTTTGGAGGGTGAGCGGGTCCAAATCCACTGGTGCAAGAGTCTTTCTTTCTGTCCATATTCTCTCTCTTTTTCCATCTCTCACACATTTTCTCTATCTTTTTCTCTCTGTCTCTCCAGCAGCTGGTTGGAAGCTATGGAAATCTGTCCCCCACCAATCTGTCCCCCACATGGGAGCTGCTTGTTTATTTGACCCCAGCCAGGGCAGAGCATCGTTTGTGGGGGTAACGTAACGTACAGCTCCTCCAGGCTGAAAACAATCATTCTGGAGCCATATGCGGCACAGTAGCAGAAGTGCTCTATGGACTTGACTGATTTGTGAAAGGGTTTGTACATTTTGAGCCATCATCACTGCATGAAAACACTTTAAAGTGGTTATTGGATTTACAGATTTAACTGAAATAGGATGGGAAAATATTTTATGTATGGATTCTTCAACCACATTCTAGCGTTTATCTTGTAAATAGACCATTTAGAAATGAGAAAGAACAGAGAAAAACAGCAGACAATGTATACATTATGAATGTATAGACACAAAGAACCTGAGCTGAGTCTACTGACATCTCTCTCACCCTAAAGTCTATTCCCACGGTGGCTATGAAGTTGCCTCCCAAAAAGGCCCCGTCTTTAAAGCGCACCAGCACACATGTCTTCCCCACCGCAGAGTCTCCCAGCAGCATCACCTAGAGAGGCGTCACAGCCAGAGGTCAGAGAGAGGAGTTAGGGGTCATACCTGGGCCCAACACACTGACATCAACCCTCACATGACCAGAAGAATGGTAATAACTCCAAACAAGCTTTCAATGAACAATGTTTGGTCTTAAGAGATGAATCATTGAATTCAATTGGTTCATATGCAAAATTACTTTCTGGTGGTAATCTGTTGATTATTTCATGATGCTGTGCATCCATGAGAAGTGAAAATTATAAAACTAGAATTTCACAACATCATGATGACTAGTGTTGCTAAGTGTCAAAGCACTGACTCATGATCCTATTGCAAAATGTTCTTGTTTTAGCCTCATCTGAACTTCCTGGTTAATTTATTGGGCGCCTGATTTAGTTTGGATATTTTATCCATCCGTTGATTTCATCTTTATAAGGTTGTAGACTAAATGATGTGGTTGATGTGTGGGTCTACCCTTATTCATTTGATCATTCCTTATTCAACATGAGTAGTGTTCTGCAGTAAAACAGCTTAGAGTGGATATGTATGAGAGATCATATTTGCACAAACCATCATGGGACTGATGTGAAACTGCTTGACTATGTGAATGACCTGTTCTACTTCTGCTTGGTCTAGTCCATTAACCACTCTCCTGATTCTGATCAAAAGATTGAGAGAAATGTACTATTACGTGGTATGCAGTTAACCTGTATTACCAAGTGCTACATTCTTCCTTGAGCCAATATTTAGGTATCACTAAGAATGGGAGGACTGAATAGCGTGATTCATATCAAATAAACCTGTGTCACATTGGCTACATTATCCAGTGGTGGTACTACTTAACTAGTTTTTTGGGGTATCTGTACTTTACTATTTATATTTTAGCCAATTTTTCTTCACTACATTCCTAAGGAAAATAATGTACTTTTTACTCCATACATTTTCCCTGACACCCAAAAGTACTTGTTACATTTTGACAAGTAAATGGTCCAATTCACACACTTATGAGAACATCCCTGATCACCCCTACTGTTTCTCATCTGGCGGACTCACTAAACACAAATGCTTCGTTTGTAAATTATGTCTGAGTGTTGGTGTGTGCCCCTGGCTATCCGTCAATAAAAAAAATAAAAACGTGTGTCCTCTGGTTTATACTTTTACTTTTGATACTTAAGAATCAAAAGTAAATGGAATTGCTCAAATGTACTTAAGTATATTTAAAACCAAATACTTTTAGACTTTTACTTAAGAAGTATTTTACTGGGTGACTTTCACTTGAGTCATTTTCTATTAAGGTATCTTTACTTTTACTCAAGTATGACTGTTGAGTACTTTTTCCACCACTGACATTATCCATAAGGGAGGGGTGAAATTGGTGTGCACTGGTGTGTGGCAAGGCACATAATTGATAGTGAGTGTGGTAATTAAGAGTAATGTAAACAGAATAGAAGCTTGCCACAATGATAACAGCTGTTCTTATTCCATAGTGGTATATTGTGCTACATTAAGGGGAAACTTCACAAAAGCAAGTGCTACCCTCTTAGAAAACAAGGTGCTATCTAGAACCTAATAGGGTTCTTTGGCTGTCCCGATTGGAAAACCCTATGAAGAACCCTTGTTGGTTCCAGGTAGAACCCTTTTGGTTACAAGTAGACCCATTTTGGGTTACATGTAAACTCAGCAAAAAAAGAAACTTCCCTTCAGGACCCTGTCTTTCAAAAATAATTAGTAAAAACCCAAATAACTTCGCAGATCTTCATTGTAAAGGGTTTAAACACTGTTTCTCATGCTTGTTCAATGAACCATAAACAATTAAATAACATGCACCTGTGGAACGGTCGTTAAGACACTAAGAGCTTACAGACGGCGAGCAATTAAGGTCACAGTTATGAAAACTTAGGACACTAAAGAGGCCTTCCTACTGATTCTGAAAAACACCAAAAGAAAGATGCTCAGGGTCCCTGCACATCTGCGTGAACGTGCCTTAGGCATGCTGCAAGGAGGCATGAGGACTGCAGATGTGGCCAGGGGAATAAATTGCAATGTCCGTACTGTGAGAGGCATAAGACAGCGCGACAGGGAGACAGGGTGGACAGCTGATCGTCCTTGCAGTGGCAGATCACGTGTAACACCACCTGCACAGGATTGGTACATCTGAACATCACATCTGCGGGACAGGTACAGGATGGCAACAACAACTGCCCGAGTTACACCAGGAACGCACAATCCCTCCATCAGTGCACAGACTGTCCACAATATGGCTTAGAGAGGCTGGACTGAAGGCTTGTAGGCCTGTTGTAAGGCAGGTCCTCACCAGACATCACTGGCAACAACGTCTCCTATGGGCACAAACCCACTGTCGCTGGACCAGACAGGACTGGCAAAAAGTGCTCTTCACTGACGACTTGCGGTTATGTCTCACCAGGGGTGATGGTCGAATTCACGCTTATCGTTGAAGGAATGAGCGTTACACGAAGGCCTGTACTCTGGAGCGGGAACGATTTGGAGGTGGAGGGTCCGTCATGGTCTGGGGCGGTGTGTCACAGCATCATCGGACTGAGCTTGTTGTCATTGCAGGCAATCTCAACGCTGTGCGTTACAGGGAAGACATCCTCCTCCCTCATGTGGTACCCTTCCTGCAGGCTCATCCTGACATAACCCTCCAGCATGACAATGCCACCAGCCATTCTGTTTGTTCTGTGCGTGATTTCCTACAAGACAGGAATGTCAGTGTTCTGCCATGGCCAGCGAATAGCCCGGATCTCAATCCCATTGAGCACGTCTGGAACCTGTTGGATCGGAGGGTGAGGGCTAGGGCCATTCCCCCCAGAAATATCTGGGAACTTCCAGGTGCCTTGGTGGAAGAGTGGGGTAACATCTCACAGCAAGAACTGGCAAATCTGGTGCAGTCCATGAGGAGGAGATGCACTGCAGTACTTAATGCAGCTGGTGGCCACACCAGATACTGACTGTTACTTTTGATTTTGACCCCCACTTTGTTCAGGGACACACAATTCCATTTCTGTTAGTCACATGTCTGTGGAACTTGTTCAGTTTATGTCTCAGTTGTTGAATCTTGTTATGTTCATACAAATATTTACACATGTTAAGTTTGCTGAAAATAAATGCAGTTGACAGTGAGAGGACGTTTCTATTTTTGCTGAGTTTAGAACCTTCTCCACAGAGGGTTCTACATGGAACACAAAATGGTTCTACCTGGAACAAAAAAGGGTTTCACCTGGAACCAAAGGGGTTCTTCTATGGGGACAGCCAAAGAACCCCTTTGGAACCCTTTTTTTTTTATAAGAGTGTACTGGTGTGCAGAGTAGACAGGCTACTGTATTTAAATAGATTTTCCTTCCTTTGTTTGATAGATGGACACCTGTACCACCAGTGAAGCTTCTCAATTAGGCTACAGTCAATATTAATACCAGCAGGCAGCGCCATAACATGATCAGAAGCATAATACTGTTATGAGCACATAAACATAGCCTAATAATATATATCCCAATAATAAGAATAGCCTAATACAGACCTTGAAGGCAATATCAAAATACTCGCAAACCGAGGCGCATCTCTCCAACACATATTTTGATGTTCCGTTTTTAGTCTCTTTATCCTTCAACGATGCCTTCTTTGTTGACATCGGAATGACTATCACCACAGTATCACCGAGATCTGTCAGCGCGCCGCCCGATGTTCCTCCCGAGATGCCAGTGACTCAAAACCAGTTAACACGAGCAATGAGTCCATCAGCAGTCATTTAGCGTTGTCCAAAACCACCCAGCGCTTTCCAAGAACAATTTCTTGACGCTGAATCAACTAATGCCAATCATAGAGTCGTGGTTAAAACTTAAAGGGGGATTCTCTTGAGGACGCGGCTACATTCGTGGAGAAAATATGATCAATATGCGGAAACATTTCTCAGTTATGCAGAACGTTGGAACGGATCGCATCATTCTTTACGCGTTGGCAGATGAAACGACGTTGCTATTGTCATTTGTCCAATGAAGATAATGTTATTTAGGCCTATGAAATGAGGCAGTTTTTTGTCATTTTCATAAATGAAAACAACTAGGTCTTCAACCGAGCCACGGACGCAACAGGCAGTGATGGCACGAGTTATTAGTCACAGGTGGTACTGAACTCGTTGATCATGAAAGAGGAGGAGTTCAGCGAACGAAAAAAACGGCTGTCAACGTGTTGCCACGGAAAAATACACTTTTCAGTTTCAATCCTAAATGAATGCTATTCCAGTGATTTCAGAATTCTGAAAGATTCCTACAATTTAATCCACAACATGTCAGGTAGATGGTCTTTTCTCACTAGTGTCTACTTTTCAAAGGATGTATGTAGCCTTGGGAAAATACACTATAAACAGACAGTGTTCATATGAGAATCTCATTTTCTTTCACTTAATTGACATGACATAATGTCAAAAATGTTCTAATTGCCAAACCATGTATGACCATGTGGATGGATACCAGCTGACTCTTTGACTAAGAGTTTGTCTCCCCCCAGTGTTCAAAAGAGAGAGACGAGAAAAAGAGATGGTTGTGGGTGTATCTCTCTCTAGCTCCATCACTTCACATTACAGGCAGTTGTGGGCTCAGACAGACAAACAGACAAACAGACAGACAGACAAACAGACAGACAGAAAGACTGGCGAACCTTGGTTAATCTTCTATCCACCTAGTACAACAAAAGGTTTCTGCAAGTGCAACCAAACCTTTTTATACCCACTGCATTTTCGTCACAACATTTTACTGTATGACAAAGCATTTTTTGTATCTCCAAGGTATGCAGCTTTTTGTGTCCTTTTTCTGCATTGCTTTTGTGTGGCTTATATGCCTTCAGACAAACAAAGCCTTCGTCATCATTGTCTGTCACAGCACAAAACATTCAGGTCTATTTCTGAAAATAGCATCACCCTGAGCTTTATATCTTTTACAGTCCCGTTCTTTCTGTCTTTCTTTCTTTCTTCATTCATTTTCTCTGTGAATGGAAGCCCATCATACATCACCACAGTGATAATGTAGACTGTATATGCAGACAATCAATCACTCCAGTTCACATTCACAACAGTGAGTGATACATCTGTGAAACACAGCTATCCATCAGGGAACAGACCACCTTTCTCGCAACACCCAACTGTGTGCTAAAGATCATTATGATTGCAGAAAGAGGAAGATGATTGTCACCTCAGATAACAGCATTTAGGGACCCTGGAAGGGAAGACACTTGTTGTCCCATCAATCCCAGTAACAAAGTGATCTGGTCCCTTCATGGTCACTTGTCCCCTATGGCTCATGGCAGACAATAACGCAGAGACTCACCGTGAAGCCGATGCCCACAGTGGCAGAGAAGGAGCCAGGTATGAACTTGCCTTGGTCATACTGGACCAGCAGAGAGGTCTTCCCCACACCGCTGTCTCCCACCATGATGGTCTGTGGATAGCAGGAAGAACAGAGAGCAGGTTAGTCACATCACAGCACTACACAGCACAGCACTACACAGAACAGCACTACACAGCACAGCACTACACAGAACAGCATAGTGCACTCTTATAAAAAAGGGTTCTTCGGCTGCCCCCATAGCATAACCCTTTTTTGTTCCAGGGAGAACCCTTTATGGTTCCACGAAGAACCATTTTGGGTTCCATGTAGAACCCTCCATGGAAAGGGTACTACATGGAACCCAAAAGGGTTCTACCTGGAACCAAAAAGGGTTCTTCAAATGGTTCTCCTATGGGGACAGCCGAAGAACCATTTTAGGTTCTAGATAGCACCTTTCTTTTGAAGAGTGTACAGTACAGAACAGCACAGCACACTGCTCATCTATAGGCCTGTACAATGAGTGGGTGTAGCGTACCCTACTGTATATGTGCATATGTTGCTTACAGTGCGGAACATGCCCTTGCCTGATGCCATATAATGTGTGTAATATAATGTGATTGCTCTGAAGGTCAGTTTGGTAAATACCCGGCGGGGGGAGGGAAATGGCAGTGGATGAGTCTGAATGTACCAGGGATATAAGGCAGCTGCAGCCTGAGCATCATGTCAGCCATGGCTACTTGGATTCAAGACGATGCTCTCTGTGCCCCAAAGGGAGCATTAAGAGATCTCTCCTTGCCCACTCAACTGCAAAACCTCTTGCACAATGACACACAGCACAGACAAACACACATCAGCAGGCTACACACACACACACGCACACACGCACACGCACACGCACACACAGTAGTCTAGTGGAGAGTATACACAGGTATATACGGTGTATACCCACTTATTTTTTAGTGGGCCTTGTGTATACTCCCTTCTTAATCCCCATGATGCATATAAAAGTAGTGTAGTGGAGGTATATGCTGTATCAATAAATAAGTCTGATGGAACAGATCAGAATGTTTAGCTTAAAATGTTGATAAACTATTATTTCTTCACATTTTAGGCGCAGAAATTTCCACACGGCGGTAGGCCTATATTTAGAAAGAGGGGAGATCTAAAGATGCAACAACTATCATGTGTTGCTAATATGACTAGGATAATACCTTTGGCTGCTAGACAATGAAAGAAAGCTTAAAGAAAACCAATAGAACAGGAGTATGCATAAGAGGAAGTCTTTAGAAAATAATTACCTCCAGGTTTCTATGGTGGGATTTTGGCTATATAGGCTACTTTGAAGCAAGGTAAGACATGCCTCATAATATAAAGTGATATCAGAATGATATCATGATTATTTTCATGAATTATTGCGATTTGTTTTGCAATCTCCATCTTGTGCTATAGGTGCTACAGAAACACCACTAACCAAACAACAGTGCTAGGTGCCTGCACACTTGAATTAAAGAGTATCTACACAAACAAATCTAAGTGTCTTACTCGGTTGACATCCTCATTTATCTTTCAATAGTAGGCCTACTATTAGCCTACTTGCACAGTACAGATTGGGTACCTGACTGTGAAATACCAATATGGGATTGATCATTTTAGGTCAGTCAGAGTGTATGTCACTGTTTCTCATAGAATTTTTCACACAGGGATCCTTTCCTTCGCCGGCCGGGCTGTTTGGCAAAATTAGAGTATACCCACTTCTCCAGGCACCTCTGCACACACACACACACACACACACACACACACACACACACACACACACACACACACACACACACACACACACACACACACACACACACACACACACACCACACACACACACACACACACACACACACACACAGAGAGAGAGAGAGACAGTCAACACTCAGTCAAGGGTCCTCTTATACGATAGGAATGATCTCCCATTGCTGAGGGTCATGCGTCATCCCAACGGGGATCTGCTGTTGATTTGAGAGAGGAGCGTTGAACGTGGGCATCAATAAGGCCTGTTGCCATGGTTATCAGGTTGGTGGCTGATGTTGTGTGGCTAGCCTGGGGCTCCGTGGCAGCAGTCAGCAGACGCTCTTCGCCTCTTTTGTTGACATTTATCCCCTCCCAGCACTGCCTCTTATCTGCTGGCTCATAGAGCCTCACAGCCCACTCAGCTCCCCAACACTCTAATCACTCACATCCCTTTCTCAACTTTCTCATTTTTAGGCCTCAGAAAGAAAATGTTCATTTCTTCATTACTGTCTCACCAGATATGGTAGATTTAGCTAAAAATACATTATATCTAGACTTCACCCAGATTAACTCTTTCTCTTCCTACAGAATACATAGTGGAGACTGTCTGGGGACTGGACTAGATATAAATGCTGACATTAGTGTTGACCTTTTAAAATCTGGGATTGAAAATCTCTGATCAATTTAAAATCTCAAATCAACCAATAGACACTGACCTTTTGAAGCGACTTTAACATTCACTTATAGAAAGCTTTGGAATACATAACGTGCCATAACATTTCTTTGTATTTGCAAGTTTTATTTATATTTTATTAAAGGTTAATTGTGGGGGTGGATGCTTAGGAAAGGATAGCATTCATGAATACACGGTCACAACACCAACCACAGTCTGACGCAGACTTGCAGCTTCGCATGGAGCACAAACACACACAGTGGGTGTACCCTGTGTGAAGGCCTGAGCAACCCGGAAGCCACTGTCAACCAACTACATTACTATTTCTTGTCATCCTCATCCAACTTTAATGTCTGTATGTGGGGGGGTAACAGGGGGTGGGGAGAGTTTGGGAAAATGGAGAGGAAGTGGGGGTGTAGCCTACCACAGGGGGCAGGGGAGAGATGCTTTTACCATAGCAACACACAAGCTCTCGTAGTAAGAGAGTACCAACTCCCCCCTGAGTTGTTTTAGTTAATCAGGCATAACCCCCTAACCTGGGTACCTGTCCGTGTACTCCGTTTCTTCCAACAACCAATGAGCAACTCAGCCGTAATTCCAGCTGCATATTGAAAGTTGAGATTGCTGACAGGCCAGTCTCTGTGGCAAAACTTTACTTTTTTATTTAACCTTTATTTAACTGACAGGAGTGGCAGAGAGTGGAATGATAGATAAACAGACTGGTACCCAGACTAATAACCCCCACAGATGTCTCACAATTAACTAAGTCAAAACCAAACTATAAGGCTATGTGATTCTGTCAACCTAGAGGAAACACCCATCTCCCTGCACATCTCTCTCTAATATAGCAAAAGGTTGTTGTTTTCCTTCAGTTAATGAGAATCTCCCTCTGGGGATGTCCTCATACACCCACTGAGTCATTACGCTGCATTGTTTGTGAAAGTAACACAGAGGGTAAATGGAAACATTCAACATATGCACTTTCTGTTCCTACACTGGAGTATTCTCAGTCAGTTGGCGTGAGGACTGGATTTATCTAGCTGCTTTGGGGAATGGAGTTGTTATAGAATGATCAAATTATTAGCATAACACTTGATGCCTATGGATAAATAATAGATACTTGCTATGAATTTAAATACTTGCCCTAAAAATAGTGATATGAAAATGTGTGAAGTTAATATTAGATGTTGCTTACTAAAGTAATTTACCCCAACAATGTTGATGAGTATAAGTGGGTGTATTGTGAAAAAATGATGTGGCGTTAAAGGGAATTTGGTCTCCAACTGTAAAGGAATAACATGCCCCAAGTCTCATCTTTCTTTCATGACATTTCCGCCCATCTACTTCCACCACACTCCCACATATTTGCTGAGGTAAAAAAAAGTCATTAAAGATGCAAATTTCTCTAGAATAACTTAACGTTGGCATCAGTGCTAATGTCCTAAAAAGCAGCCTTGGTCTTTAACAGGAAGATGTTCTATCAAGGCTATGAGATTACACATAGGAAGGAACAGAGAACGTACAGGAAGCATACATATCGGGGTTGGGGTCAATTTCATTTTAATTCCAGTCAATTCAGAAAGTAAACCAAATTCCAATTCTAATACCACATTTTCTCATTGAAAAGCATTGAAGAAAATTGGAATTTGTATTTATGTGTACTTCCTGAATTGACTGGAATTTAAATGGAATTGACCCCAACCCTGATACATATCCCTTCAATTTCCAAGTGTCCTCACATGAAGTACAAATAAAAATGCAGTCAATAATGACAAAGTATACATCATATGAGTAGGCACTTGCTACTGTATGCGTATTGCTGTGGCTCACAAAAACAAAAGGGGAGCAGTTCAACCATACATTCCACTATAGAAAGTCATAGTCAGGTTACATTTTCTTGATGTAACCTGGAGGACAAAGTTCTATCTTTTTTTTTGTCCCATTGCCATTGGACATGTACAGCTGTCAGCCTGGCTGTCCAGGGCCCCTGAAACCTGGCAGGTGCTGATTCAGGTGAGAGAGATGGATGAAGTCATGGAAGCTGGCAAAGGGAATGGGTTCTCCACAAGCAGTCAACCCACACTGAGATGTCCCTGCAATGCGCAACCATTCCAAATTGCTTACCTACATAGTCAGTCCAACTTTGATATTACCTCTACATTACACATACAACTGAAATATCCACTCAAGTATAATGCTGACTGTTGTAGGACCTCCCATGTCACATAATGAAGGCATTGTTCACGCAGACAGAAAAGTTTACTTTTATAATATTACAGACACACTTAAATATTAAAAATATATATTTATAAAACAGTACAATTTAAAAGGTATATTCTGTATATAGAGATAGGCTACCCCCAGTAGAATTGGCCAATTTAGCACATCATCTTATGTGAGTTCCGCCTCTTTGGTGATTTTAAGTTAGCCTAAGAGTTAAGTGAAGTTATGAAAAAGTAGCCTAATCACCTTGTGCATTAGGTCCTCGTTATAGGGGAAAGTGATCTCGAGGGGAGTCAGGCAGTCCTCTGTATCCGTGTCCACCGCAGATGACCCATAGGCACTGTCCGAGTGAAGCGCCTCGCCCTGGTCAACACATTCCATTTCAGGGGTATTCTCCATAATGATATCCATCTTCTATATGTGTTCCTATAGACTCTTTTTGTCAACGAGTTGAGAAGCTTTCTTTTTTTAACGAACGGAGCTTTTAGACACGTCGCTGCAATAACTTTATCTCCCTTCCCCGCTCTCTCTCGTTTGCTGTCGCTCTTCTCTACACTCACCGCCCCCTCCTTGTCTAAATCCCTTGCATTTGCAGGTTTGATACTGATGCTCCTGGCAAGAACTATAGCCACCTAAGGGGATCATTTCCGCAGATTCGAATAAAAATTTTAAGCAAAGCGCTCCTACTGGAAGCGGACACGGAGTTGTACTATAGTATTTATGAAACCATGTTAACTGTGTGCGTTGAAGTGACGGATGTGCATCGTGTTCAGCACCACGGTGAGCGCCTTTCTTCAAACGCAAAGCATCACGTGTCTTCTCTTTGGGATTACTGCGAATTAGCTATATACTTTTGAGGGATGGATGAGGCATATTTTGAGTCATATCCTAAACCTGCTTTTAAACTAGTAATTGTGGCCGATATATATTTCATTCAGCTATTTGAATTCAATCAACTAGTCAAAAACAAAATACCCCAAAAAAGCAAGACAAGATTACATTTTTGAAATTCTTTTTATTGTGCCACCAGTCAACCTGTTGCCATGTTTTACCAGAGGCGTTCTGTGATTGGCCAGCACTCCCCTCTCCAGTCCAGCACTGTCATGCTTCAGTCAGGGAGCCAGTGCCACTATGTCATCATCATCAGAGTGAGTCATGAGTGGGCTGTGGGGTGATAGAGCATGGACGGAAGTGACATTGAATGAAGTGTGATGTGTCCAAAGAAAATAATACAATAAGTGGTTCTCAATAGTTTGACAGAGGATGGACAAATATATATTTCTCAAAGACTAAAATATGAATAAACCTATTCCATTTACACTAAACGGTGCTGTGCTATTCTTTCTGTTAAAATGGAAGCTTCACTGAAGCAAGTGTGCAAGGGAAACAAGGTCACTTGTAAACTCAGTGGTAGAGACTGAAAAAAAACTAGAAAAGTAGGAGTTTCAGCCAGTTTAGTTTTAAAACATTACAATTAAAAATGAAGGTATAGGGTAAGGTTTCAGAAGTGTCTAAAAAGGAAATAAGTGCACGTCTTGAAGCTATTCTCCCATTATAAACAGTTCATATTAACGAAGTAAAGGCTGTTTCGATTTCTTAACCAGACCGTGAAATAGTCATGTTTACCCCTCTCGGACGGGAGTTTCATTGTTGTAGAAATGCTTATGGACAACCAGTAACATTAAAAAGTGGTAGGTAGATGACAGAAGAGTCTTCACTTTGTTGGCATACAGAGCATAGACCACATGGACAGTACTGCACTGCATATACACTGATACAGAAGAGGCAGCTAGCCCAGAGCCATGTATTTAGAGAGATTATGCATTATGATGTATTTGCATGACTGTCTAGTATTAGAACAATATTGAATATTCTAAAAGTTTTCCTAACTCTAAATATATGGCTCTAGCTAGGCCTATATAGCATAACTGTGAATAGACCCATTGAGAAGCGATGTAGTCCACTGTGAATATGATGATGCCACACTGGAGAGTCAGGCCACTGTAGCCTAGAATATTACCCACATCAGTTAGGCACTTCCTCTGACACACAAAACCACCGCTGGCTTTGCTTTGCAGTGATCATGGACAACAAAGACATTTCACATCTCAATGTTCAAGAAACAAACATTTAAAAACATGATATGTCACAGTAAACAGAACTCATGAGAGAAGAGGACTCTCTCCCAACTTTAACTCTGTTGTCTCCCAGCTGGTAACTCAGAACATTATTATTATTATTCCTCCTCCAGGTGAGCCATCTGGGTCAGATATGTGATATGATAGTGACGCCGAAACGTTCTAGCAGCACTTTTATACAAAAGACATGTAAGTAAGTGAAGAGGATGCCATGTCACCATTGTGATGACCTCCACCTTGACCTTTTAAGCTCCTAATCCTCCTCGTTGTCATTCTCCAACTACTGATCCACCCTGTCCTGTGTAACCTTAGTCTTACAATAAAGTGCACTTCCCCCATCTGCTGTTGCTGTTCTGATAATAATGCTTGAAAATAAGCATGAAGATACTAGTCCAGAGGACCCACTGCCCTCTGACAATACAACACAGCATTTAGCCACTGTCAAAATGTTGGCCACTGCTTTCAATTCCTTAAAGCAGAAGAAAACTGTGCATTGAACAGAGTTCAAACATATGCGGGTGGGGTTCTCCTCTTTCCAAAGTTCTACCCAGACAGACCCTGAATGAAGACTTATAAGCAGACAGATAACATAACAGAAATTGTCCATGTAACGAGCAATGACATTTGAACACAAAAAAACCTGTCTTGCAGTCTTCAGGTGCAAATTTCCAGCACGCATCTCCTCTGAAAAGGGCATGTAGCCTCTAAACTGAGAGCATAGCCACTCCTCAGCGTATGTAGGGAGAAGCCATGTCTATTTATGTGCCTTATAAGTTAGCCTTAGAGACCAAACCCCACTCTCCCCTCAGGGCTCACATATCCTGCCCTCTTCTCAGGGCTCACACATCCTTCTCTCTCTTCTCAGGGCTCACATATAATCCCCTCTCCCTCTACTGTAGTCCAGCATGCCTCCTGTTCGGGGGGCTACCTGATCCGGCCATCACCTTTGACAGGGCCAAGTTCTGACTTAGGGTCTGGGGCGAGGGAGCTCCAGGTGGACTTGGTACAGGGGCCCAGGGAAGGGCAGGGGCCCGGGGAGGGCAGGGTGGAGCACAGGTCCCCGGTCACCCAGAAGGCCCCCACGGTGCGATCCACCCAGGCTTCCAGGGGCTTGCCCACCAGCTGAGCCCTCTGCTGGGCCTCCTGCAGAGCGGGCTCCTGTGGGGGCAGCTTCAGAACAGATCTCAGCTGCTGGAAGCCCTGCTCCAGGTACAGGTTGCCTGGTGGCCCCGCGTGCAGCCAGCTGTCCTCCTCTGGATCAGGCAGGGTGGCAGAGAGGAGGAAAGGGAAGGAGAAAGGACTGTTAAGGATCAGTTCGCAACATCCTCATCTGATACATAAATACATACTGAGAGTCTTCCAGTGACTTGAATACGGAGGCTGAATGGCTGCACTGAACCAAACAGAACACCAAAAGGGGCAAACTACCCTGAACTACACTCCCCTTGGAACCACTTCACTTCCTGGTAAAAAGTAATGAACTACCAGACCCACAAAGCACTAGGCTCACCTTGGTGTAGTGGCTCTCGTCCTTTGAAGGCCAGGGGCATGACGAGGAAGCGAGCCTCAGCCACCCGCTCCCACAGCCTCAGCACCCTGACTGTCCAGGCCCCGGGGCGGAGCGGCCGCTGCAGCGGAGGCTTGTACTGCGTGTACTCTGCGTCCACATCCACACTGATGTCATAAGATGCCGCCACCGTCTGGGCGGGGTCGATCCACACAATGGTGGCAGTGAGGTTGGGCCCCCGAACCCACTTCTGTACCGCCACCGGCTCATCCAGCGGCCCGATCACACCGCCGAAGTTCCGGAAGATTCTCTCCTTGGGGTCCCACTCTGTGCCCACCTGAGGGGGAAACATAAGCACAGACATTTCACATCAATGTGGTAGGGCAGTCTTGCATCCTTGTTGTCCTATTGGTATTCTAACTTGCTCATTTGCTCAACTTGTTCACCCGTAGTCTCAGCCCTTGTCATACACCACTATCTAAACTGCAACAGCCTTGACTGTACACAATACCCATAGAAATAAAGATAGATAGACATATGTCTATCTCAGGTCCCACCCACCTCCAGGTTCTTGAGCCTCTCAAACTCCCTGAGGTTGTTCTCCAGCTGCATGGTGGCCTGAGGCACGGCCCACACCTCCACCGTTTCCCTGACCCTTGACCCCACGTTCTGCACCTCCTGACGGACCAAGTAGCCCTGGAAACGCTCGTCGTAGAAATACAGGTGCACCGACACCGGGTAGCCTATTGGCTCATACCTGCACAAAAGGAGGAAGAGATATTTGAATAGACAATATGAGATGGTCAAATAAATTGAGATATCTTTTTAGTGTGTACATCAATAATTAAACCCAGACTTAAGTTGTCCTTCTTTTGAAGAAATCAATCTATTGAGTCTCAACTAGTCTAAGTAATAGTTCCACTCTGAATCTACCATTTGGAAGAATTGTAGTATTCAGGGCAGGGCCTCACCTGCAGGTCTCCAGGCTGGTCTGGCTGCTATCCAGGCTCCTGAGGCCCAGGCGGAAGAAGGAAGAGTAGGCCGTGAGGGCCACGTCACTGAGGGAGCCCACCCCGTCCGCCTGCTCAAACAGGCTCTCCCAGTAGGCCTTGATGGCCACTGTCCCTGGGGCGTAGTGTCCATACAGGTGGGTGTCCAGGATGTCTATAGCCTCTTGGTTCACCATGGACTCAAACTTTCGAGCAAAGAACGTGGGCCGGGTCAGTTGCTGTGGGGGAATGAACACATGAGAATCAAGGTTAAATACTGCACTTGTTGGCTGAGGAAGAGTGCAGCAGTTAAGGACACTCAATTTGAACTCTCATGATAGGTACAACAGTGCCCTCTGCTGGCTGGCTGACCTGTATCCTGACAAGGTCCTGTGGTTTGAAGTCGTTGGGAGAGCAGCCGCACCAGTCCACTATGTGTTTGTACTGGCACTTACAGCCCAGCTTCCTGTTCCAGTTGGTAACACGCAGGTTGTTGTCCACCAGAGAGTCACACATGTGACTGTTCCCCAGCACTGTGTGGAAGAAGGACTGGAACAAAGAGGGATTATATTAATATTTCAAACACAGGGATGTGACATTACTGTAAATAGAATTGCAACATTTCACCATCTCCACAGGGATTCCTGAACAATGAAGACAATCCAGACATGTTTCAAAACATAAATCAATACTTTTGACTCTAGTGTACAACATTTCAATATTAAGATATGACCTCAACCAACCCACTTTAACTGGCAGCTAAACTCTGTGACCCCTTCTTCAGTCTAGCACCTCTACAGCCCAGAGAGGCTGTGACTTAAGCAGTCACATTGTCATGTTCACCATTGTCATTTCCCTGTCCATTACCTCAGCGGGGAGCAGGGCGTAGGTGTAGAACTGTTTCAGGCCCGCCACCAGCTCATCCTGGGAGTTGATGACATACTCGACGAAGCGCCTGGTGAGGGAGAACCAGTCAGAGCCCCCAGACACCTCCAGACCCTCTGGGATGGTCCGCTCACCCAGCCGCCACATGTGGTTGTCACACTCATGGAACAGCCGGTCCAGACCCTGCTTCTTTATGAACCTGGAGGTCATAGGCAGTGTTCGTTTCATCAACAACAACTATGACAGAAGATATTCATCAACAACCTATTTTTCCTTCTTATCAGTTTTGTCCAATCATAAATATGCATGCCTTTGCATAATATAATGCAATATTCTCATTGGTCTTTCAGTTGCGCATTCTGATTGAGATGATCAGCCTGGCTCTCCCACACACAAAGTTACCAGGCGGCCACTTCAGTCTAGAGTTTTAAACTGACAACAAACTAGGAAGGATGAAATTACTCAAATTGGTAATTTTAGTAATAGTTAAAGCTATTTTAGTCAAAAGACAATCTAAAATAGCTGCCAAAATTAACAGAGCACAGGGAAGGACAGTGATTAAGAGTTATTTATCTAACCCATAGTTTACAAGGCAAGTTCATTGACAACCTGTTGCCTTGTTGCCTAAATTCCGCAATAATAACTGATCTTACATAGTTTGTCAGAGAGCTGTCCTTGACTATATGGGAAATAAACATCAAACAGAAGCTTTACATCATAATCATCATTCCATTCATTTTCCCTTCCAACATCTTAGTCCTGTCCTCCAATATGAAAGATTAACCATTACATCATACGGAGTGAAGCTAAGCTTGATGAGAAGAGCAGTGGAGGAATATCTCATCCGATGTGAGCCGTGTCAGACAGTAACAGTGAGAGCCAAGTGTGTCAGACAGACTGACGAGGCTGTGAGTCAGAGGTTTCCTAACTAAACTCCCTACCTCGCGTTCTCCCGCCCATGTGACTTGAGGAAGTTCTGGTCTCTGTGCTGTGACAGAAAAGCCACTAGTTCATCGTTGGTCCTGCCGGAAGGCGATAGGCCAAGGAGAAGACAGAAAGAAAGGAGTGAAGGAAAGAAGAGAGGATTAGGTTGGGAATAAAACGCTGACTGGAGCGTGGCGCGAGGAGCAGGGAAGGGGGGACGATGACTTTCCATGGGTGGAATTAGCCACTGCCCGCAGGATTTGGGAGGCAGCGGAGGCTCCTCTGTGTGTATTTATTCCCCCCTTTAAACCCTGGGATGGTTCAGGAGGATTGGCCACTGCTCTGGAAGCAGCTCAGAAGGGCCTCAGAAATCCACCCCAGAACTGATTGACAAGAAAGAGGCGATTTAGCAGTCTGTCTCTGTGCATCAGTGACCAAAACAGTCCATGACAGCATGGGCTTTCATCTAGAAGGAACCGTGGCTCTCCTTTATCTTGTAGCTATAGGAGTCAAAGTCACTGCAGGTCAACGGAATCATTTAATCAAAAATAGCAGAGTGAAGTGAAACCAAAAAGCTCCAGCACAGATGAAAAGCTACAAATCCAGAGCATGTTTCTTCTAAACAGACTGAGTTGTGTGGTAGGAGGAATACAGTCTTCATCACACATATGTCAATTAACCATCATAAACATTAAACAATAGTTTCAAAGCCCATCATATGACAGTGGTGTTGTGGTCACTGACCTGGTGGGGAAGTCAGTGGCACTGAGGTTGATGAAGAAGTCCCAATTCCAGTCCAGCATGGAGAGCAGGTCCTGCATGCTGCGCAGGTAGGCCTTCAGCAGGCTGGCACCGCCCCAGATGGTCACCATGCGCCAGGGCGTGGCACGCACATTGGGGTACTGCTGGGCGATCTGCTGCACCTCCCGATGCAGGTAGTTGGAACGCTGGGGGGGAGGGGGGGAGGGGGGGGGGGGGGGTTAGGAGACAGACATTTACATACACAGTAATAATCTGATATTAAACTGATTATGGCAGTTGTCAGATTATGCATTAGTCAGGTAAACACCTTACTTATCGGCATAAGGTCAAAATCAAAGTACGGTAAGCATACGCCGACTAAAACACCTGGTTTTCTGATCAATCTTTCAAATTATTAGGACATGTCTTCCCTGTGGCTCAGTTGGTAGAGCATGGCGTTTGCAATGCCAGCATGGTGTGTGCAACGCCAGGGTTGTGGGTTCGATTCCCACGGGGGATCAGTACAAAAAACAAACAAAAATAAAAACAAAAGTATGAAATGAAATGTATGAATTCACTACTGTAAGTCGCTCTGGATAAGAGCGTCTGCTAAATGACTACAATGTAAACACCTTAAGGTAACAATCTGCCTACTGCCATAATCAGTTTCATATTGAATTATTAGTGTGCATGTAAACATACTCATTAATCAAAAACATGCCCATGCATAGAAATCTCCTCGTATGAAATAGCTGTAGGTTCTTCTGGCAGCAGGACATGAAGAAAGAAGAACTCAGCTAAGAGGCTACTTCCAAACCGTAAAGAAGAGGATTAAACATTGATGGAAAGATGGATGCAGCAGGGTTGGTGACAACAGGCCTCAGAGATCAGATTCTTGCGTTGAGAAGAGGAGCAGGTAGAAAGTATTGTGACAGGGCCCAGCTCCAGGCTAACACAGGGAGAGAGTGGCCTGCTCTGCTGGTACAGAAACAGAGAGAGAGACAGAGAGCGAGAGGAGGGCTGCCTGGTGGAAGGACTCCAGAACAGCCTGACTTGCTTTCCATTCTGTCCCATCCCTCAAGGTGCCTGCCTACCCGTCCCAGTGAGAGGAGCGATAAGGTGGTGGACCTTTAGCATCTAGTGTAGTCTCGACAGTGGGAGCCCATTGACTCCTCATTTATCAGTGCTTTCCCTTCCCTTCTGCAGTGTTAAACTGTTTCTCTGAGCTCTATGGCTCTGCAGCTGTGTAGACAGCCACCTCTTAAAGCTCCCACAGTAACCAGACAAACCACTCTATCCTGTCTAATCCTCCAAACACTTCCTTACTTGAGGGTTATTTTAGACTCTACTACACACAAAAAACAGTGACCTCATCAAGCATGCACAAGTCAGCGACACCCTCCAGGTTAGAGCTCCTGCCAGCATATGAAAACCAATTCCACATATCATGGCGTCCTCATAAGCTAACAAGGAACGCGTGAAGTACGATAAAGCATAAGCTTAATCTTACCCCCTCTGTATCTCCTTTGTGTGATAGTTGCTTGAATTCAACCC
Organism: Salmo salar; assembly: GCF_965601325.2. Classification (NCBI taxonomy): domain Eukaryota; kingdom Metazoa; phylum Chordata; class Actinopteri; order Salmoniformes; family Salmonidae; genus Salmo; species Salmo salar. The sequence continues at coordinate 72,161,884 of NC_138293.1, read as the reverse complement.
TCAACTGAGCCAGCCAAACCAGATCATCCCAATGACAAAATATCATTTCCAGCCATAAGAGACTGTATGGTGCATCTAGGGAAGTCCAAACTAAGTAATGCTTTTTTTGTGAATGTTTTTTTATTGGATGTTGTTATTCAAGATGAAATCCTTGTTGAAGCCATCACAGTAGTGTGTATGTCTGCCAGTAGTTACCTTGTCCACGTGGATGTAGTAGAAGTGGTCTCGGTGGTATATGGCTTTGATGAGGCGTTTGAGCTGCCTGATGGCCCGGCCGTGGACCACCAGGACGAAGGCCACCCTGACCGGGTTCTCCACCTTGGACAGGTCATTGTCCAGCTCTTCAGCTGTCTGGACCGGGCTGGAAAAACCTGGGAGGAGGACACCATTTTTTAAATGTAACCTTTATTTTAGGCAAGTCAGTTAAGAACAAATTCTTATTTACAATGACGGCCTACACCGGCCAAACCCGGACAACGCTGGGCCAATTGTGCGCCGCCCTATTGGACACCCAATCATGCCCAGATGTGATACAGCCTGGATACAGCCACAACACAGGATGAGAGAGAGGATCATGGGAATGAGTATCTGGATACAGATTCTTTGGATGATACACATGGGACTGATTAACTGTCCAATAATGGAAAATATATAGTCCTCAAACCCCTGAGGGTTGGCGTGAAAATATGCTATCTTTTTACATTAAAACAAGAAATGGAATTGCAAATGTAATATTCATGCACAAATTTAGTCTTGGGAGGCACTTCAAGACACAAATGAAAAATGTTCCAGGGAGAAAAAAATATCCCATAGATCATTAAGAGTCTGCAGTGTGTGGTCTGTCTGGATGTGCAGTTAGTCTCTGATCTCTAGAGGAATGATGGCTAGGTAGGGGTGTGTCTCACCGTGCAGCGGGCAGAACTGAGGCAGTGCCCTTGGCATGAGCTGCCCGGCCTGATGCTGGCACACAATGTTGGCGATCTCCTGCCGGCACTGCCGCGAGCCGGTGCGGTGCAGGGCCGACAGGGCGTCCTTGCCCATGATGTCACACTTGGGCACAAAGTCGCTGCTGGGGGCTTGTGGCGCCCCCTCCACGCTGCCCGGTTCCCCTTGCATGGCTGGAGGGGGTAGTCTGGCCGCCCCCTCCCCTCCGCCCCGGGTATCATTGAAGTTACGGCTGCTGTAGGGGTCATGGGGGGGAACGTCATCAACTGCTACCCCCTGGCTCAGGGGCACCTTCACCCTGATGTGCTTCCCCCGGCGCTTGGTGCCCCTCCGGAGGGCGCTGGCGGCAGTGGCCCCCGTCCTCTCCAGCCTGCTGTTCCATCGGGCCCCGCTCCTCCCAGACAAGGCGTTCTGTCTCTCCCAGGCCACCGCCTCCCTTTTGGGGTCCTGGCTGTTGTGGTCAGGTAACTTAGACCGCCGCGTTTTCCTCTGGGGGGGGAAGAGTTAGCACAGAGAAGATTCTCATTCTCCTTCTTTCCTGTCGATACACTACACAACATACTGGGACCAATCAAATTATTAGGAATAGTGTTTGTGAAATGAGGAGATGATTCACCCTCTAAGAACGAACAAAACAACAAGTCGACAACAGAGCAGGAGCACCAGAGGCGAGATGTGTTTACAGTGTGTTTCTGCTCTGGGTTATTTTTAGCCTCTGCCTTTTGTTGAAGTAATCAGGGAAAGACAGAGTTCAGAAAAGGCACAACATACAGATGGGTAATGAAGGCAGTGATTCACCGCAGTGACCTCAATAAACGTCAGTCAGAGCCTGGGCACAGTACAGAGCACACAGCGCATGAATGGACCGTACACATTCAGTCACACCACATAAAATTGGACATATGCTGACATCTACAATGTGAGTCCTTATCAGACCACTAAGGGGAGTGTGTGTATGTGTGTGTGTGACAGACAGACAAGTCCTCTGACGTGTAATTAGTGAGGCTTGTAAATGGGCAACGACAGGCAGGCAGGCAGGCAGGGGGAGCTGGAGGGTTACCACGCTCTGAGCTGCCCAATAAGATCACTGTCGGCCAGGGGCCAAGTGGCCTTATCAGCAGCCACCCCTGCAGCCCCAGGAGCGCTCAGCGCTGCCCACTTCGGCACCCAGCCCTGAGCCCCTGCCGCTTCAACTGTACAGTGCACAGCAATGGCCCTCTACCATCACTAGGACCAGGGCTACCTGGGGAGGAGGGGATATATGTATGTGGGGGATGTGTGTGTGTGTGTTTTGGGGGGTGGGCAGGAACACATTCATTCGGAGCAACTCTAGCAAATCACAACACAAAAAAACATCATGACTCTTCTTGCTCTAAGGGTGTTTCTGGTGGTTAGTGGAGATAAACGGGGGAAACTGCTCACCACACTCTTAATGGAATGCAAAAAAATGGGTCCTCCACAAATGGATCCATCGAAAGCATCAAACCACCAGTTATTTTCACTTCTGGCAGGAAAATATATCACAGCTTATTGGAATTGTACAGAAAGGCCCCAAAATATGCACCCGGAGAGGGGATAGAAAAACAGGGAGTGGGCCGTGCGTTTCCTGCCCCTGTCAGACGGCATGGCCCAGAGTGGGCCCTCGCCACACGCCGCTGGCACAGAGACAGACCAGAGCAGACTGTGGGAACAGAGGCTATGGCCTGGGACAGACAGCACAGGGAGCTAGACCAGTGCCAGTCAGCCAGCCAGTAGCCAATCCAAACAACAGAGCTACTGATCACCCAGTGCACCACAAATGGTGTTCCAGTTTAAAAAAAGCATTTGTCGACAATGATATTACAGCCCAGCCTCATTGAATGTGTTTTGCGGCATGAGTTTGGAGAGAAAAGTCCATATTTGAAAAGACTGTTACTCTACTGGTGGTTCACTGGTTCAAAACTGCTGCCAAATTGTAAGTGAACTTATCTGGGAAATGTTATGTTATCATATTGAAGAAAAACACAGCGATTTCATTTAAACTTTTCCCTATTTTTTCATGCTTTTTAATTAACGCCCTCACGTCAGAAATGCTTCAACCCAAAGGCGAGTTTTTCTTTTTATCATTGTAATTAGTTGAAGCCATATCACTGCCATCACCACCATGTGAGGAGAGCGGACCAGCACACCCCTGCAGCTCTTTATGAAGCCACTGACTGTGGAAGACTGAACTGAGTGTGCGGTTTTCTTCACTTCTTCTCAAGTCCTTTTCTGTGTGGGCTATAATAGGATGCATGTGGTTGTGTTCACACATGCACAGCAAGCAGCCAGCTTCTGATTAGAGCAGATGTGAGTTACATCGAGGCCACTGAGCAGAGAGGGATTCAGTCCAATCACTCAGCCCTACATTGGCCCCAGCTCTATACCCACTCACTCAAAAAAGGGAGGGCCACTGCCATTGTGTTAAATAATTTTTTACCCATTTCAGTCATTTAGCAAATACTCTTATCCAGGGGGACTTACAGTAGTGAGTGCATACATTTTTCATACTGTTTCCCCATGGGAACCGAACCCACAACCATGACATTTCAAGCGCCATGCTCTACCAACTGAGCCACATGGGAACTGTAAAAATGCCTCCTTCAGCCTCCCAATTACCTCATTTATCACATGATTTACCTAACAAAAAAGTATGTCAGCAGTAGGTATAAGGTTCAAAATGATGTTGCACCATTGGGCGGTGGGGGCGTATACATGTGCCTTTGTTTAGGTTGGCTGAATCAGGACTGAAGTCATAGCAAGAGCTGGATGCATCCTCATGGAATGAACATGGAGAGTAACATGATTTAAAGCAATCTACTAGAGGTCACAATGGGAACATCCTGCTCTCTGAGGGATCTCATGTCATGTCACATTTCCTGTTTACACTGTGTCCGTCCAAAGGGAAATGCATTCATTGCATCTTGGCTGTTATTAATTCAGACAGCTTATGTAATGTTCCTACTGGTCCAAGTAATAACATCTTCTTGATTGTGAGAAAGGACGTAACATAGAAACACAATAAGCAGAAAATGGCTAATAGTGGGTTTGCTCCATGAAATAACATAGATTTAAACCATCACCAGTGAAACACAGAGTCCAGACACAGAGTCCAAAGAGTCCCAGAGCAAACCTACCCACCCTATGCACAGTACCTCTTCTGGGGCCCTCCTTAGATGCTTCCTCTCCCTCCAGGTATGCATAGCTCAGTGAGACAGCTCTGTGTGACTACCCGAGCCACGGGCTGTTCACCACGCTACCATCCAGCGCGAGGTCAGTACAGGTGCATCAAAGCTGGGACCGAGAGACTGAAAAGCAGCTTCTATCTCAAGGCCATCAGACTGTTAAATAGCCATCACTAGCAGGTTACCACCCGGTTATTCCATCCTGTACCTTAGAGGTTGCTGCCCTATTTACATAGAATCACTGGCCATTTTAATAACAGACCACTAGTCACTTTAATAATGTTTACCTACTGTTTTACTCATTTCATATGTATATATTGTATTCTACTGTATTTTAGTCAATGCCACTCCGACATTGCTCGTCCTAATATTTATATATTTCTTAATTCCATTCTTTTACTTTTAGATGTGTGTATTGTTAGATCCTAGCTCCAACAGTGCAGTAGTAACACAAGCATTTCACTACACCCGCAATAACATCTGCTAAATATGTTTATGTGACCAATAACATTTGATTTGATCAGTCTGGTTATGCACACACGCAACACAAGTCCCATCATGAAAGGCAGAGCGGGACTTCAGACTTTCAGCACACATTCCTGAAGCGAAATCTGTATCAATGCCTCAAATGATATCTAAACACAAGCCCCCGGGGCTAAATCTGTTGACAGCTCACAATGACTTTATTTGAAGAAGAAATGGGAGGTTCCAGGCCACTGCCTCTAGGGTAGTGTTCCAGGTGTGCATGTGAGATTGGAGAGCCAAGATTCCCATGGATAAGTATGTTACAGGTCGGTTCAGACGCTCTACTTCAATGTACTTTAGAAAATATAGACCAAATTGGCTAAATGTGTTGTTTACCTAGAAATAGTTCAGGTGTAGTTTTATACTTGGAAAAAATACAAGTCAATTACTATACTTATATCAACACCAATAAATTGTGAATCAAACTATGAGAGTAAATGACTAAGATGACTATGGTATGCAATGGACCCATGAGCCAACTCAGATACTCAGGTCCAAGTATGATAAGGAAAGATGAGCCAGAGGGAAGCACGACCGCACATTCCATACGCACGCTCCAACTCGTTGCATCTCATAAATGTACATTATACTGGCTAGTCTTGACACCTACTTTGAATAATCACCGAATCTATTAATCCAGTTGGCAAGCCCGATAATCAACTTCGCCATGTATTTCCGTTCTCTTCATCACTACACAGTCACACAATACTAATTGAAGTGACAGTCGCAGAACCAATCAACATTCATCCAAGGACATGCCAAGTCACAACAGAATGAAATGAGAGCCGCCCTAAACAATGCGACCTGTTTTTAAATATTTGCTTGCTAGCTGGTTGGCAGATTACAGTTTACAACACAATGACCTCATACACAAGTTCTTATGAGTACACTCAGGAAACGTCTAACCTGAATTCTGGAGACAGTTTGGCGAAAGAAGTGGTTCACTAGTCTGGTGTGGTTTATCTAGCGAATTGGTTTAAATGTTCAATTCTAGCTATAATAAGCGGAATAAGCTTACTATGAACTAGCTTTGGTTAACTACAGTATCTTTACTGTAGTTAGCTACAGAGTACTAGAAACAGCAAGCTTACGTTAGCATAGTACTGTACGCTAGCTTGCTAACTACCGCTACCAGCTTTACAGAGACCAAATCTTATTTTAACCAGCTAAACAAAGTCAAATTAAGCTTTTTTACCTCCGCCTCGCCCTCTTCGAGACTTCTCAGACTCCATACTACTAGCCCTTGAATCAGAAGAATCGTTAACGCGGCGGCAATCGCTAGTTTGTACCGTCGGAGGAGCTTCTGCACTCTGACGCTGGCCACCATTTTTCCAATTCTAGTTTACATGAGCGTTTGCTAGGGGAGGAGAGAAGCAAATCTGAGCAACGTCATAGACTTGCATTTCCTCAGGTTAGAAGTTGTAGGCAGGCTACTGATTGCACATTTATGGTTTAATTCTGAGTTTAAGTCTAATACAATACGTTTGATTATGGTTTAAAAGCATAATTTTTGGGGGTTTTCAAGGTTTACAGCTAGATAGTTCTATAGAAAATGTGTCATTTATATGATGAACATAATCAGAGTGTGAAAAATAACAAATACAATTAAAGCCTATCATCATTAGTAATAACATTGCATTGAATGTATTTAAATGTTAATACAAAATGCTCTTTGCGTGTTCCTAATTACATATAAGGATGAAAAGTGCGGCCCTTTCTACAACCGTTTTGCCAATCCTCTTATGGTTTATTAGATTATGAACTAGCATGATCATTATGGATCCTTTTTAAATTATAATGATAATCAGATTCTATAATTTTGTTATAGCAACTCAGTGCCATATCTTTAGCTACAGTGCCTTCGGAAAGTATTCAGAACCCTTGACTTTTTCCAGGTCCCCAAGAACACAGTGGCCTCCATCATTCTTAAATGGAAGAAATTTGGAAGCACTAAGACTCTTCCTAGAGCTGGCCGCCAGGCCAAACTGAGCAATCAGAGGTGAAGTGCCTTGGTCATGGAGGTGACCAAGAAACCGCTGGTCACTCTGACAGAGCTCTAGAGTTCCTCTGTGGAGATGGGAGAACCTTCCAGAAGGACAACCATCTCTGCAGCACTCCACCAATCAGGCCTTTATGGTAGAGTGGCCAGACGGAAGCCACTCCTCAGTAAAAGGCACATGACAGCCCTCTTGGAGTTTGCCAAAAGGCACCTAAAGCCTCTCAGACCATGAGAAACAGGATTCTTTGGTCTGATCAAACCAAGATTGAACTCTTTGGCCTGAATACCAAGCGTCACATCTGGAAGAAACCTGGCACCATCCCTACGGTGAAGCAAAAGGTTCACCTTCCAACGGGACAACGACCCTAAGCACACAGCCAAGACAACACAGGAGTGGCTTTGGGACAAGTCTCTCAATGTCCTTGAGTGGCCCAGCCAGAGGGACTTGAACCTGATTGAACATCTCTGGAGAGACCTGAAAATAGCTGTGCAGCAACACTCCTCATCCAACCTGACAGAGCTTGAGAGGATCTGCAGAGAATACACGTGTGCCAAACTTGTAGCGTCATACCCAAGAAGACTCGAGACTGTAATCGCTGCCAAAGGTGCTTCAACAAAGTACTGAGTAAATGTGAGGATTGACGCTGGAGACGAATAAACAACGGACATGAAACAGAACAGGAACAGCGTCTGGACAGGAGAAAAATAACAACATAAATGCTGACACGGGGATCTGTCGGAGGAACAAACAGATATGGGAGGGGCAATCAACAAGGTAATGGAGTCCAGGTGAGTCCAATGAGCGCTGATGCGCGTGATGGTGACAGGTGTGCGTAACAATGGGCAGCCTAGCGCCCTCTAGCTCCAGAGAGGAGCAGGAGTGACAGTAACCCCCCCCCCCCCCAAATGGAGTCCAATGGAGTCCAATGAGCTTGGCAAAACGCAATGGATTGGCAAAACGCAATGGAGCCCAATGAGCTCTGATGTGCATAATGATGGTGACAGGTGTGGTAATGATGGGGAGCCTGGGCCTCCCGAGTGGCACAGTGGTGGTTGGTAGTTGGAGACATCCCTCTAGTGGTGTGGGGGCTGTGCTTTGGCAAAGTGGGTGGGGTTATATCCTGCCTGTTTGGCCCTGTCCGGGGGTATCATCGGATGGGGCCACAGTGTCTTCTGATCCCTCCTGTCTCAGCCTCCAGTATTTATGCTGCAGTAGTTTATGTGTCGGGGGGCTAGGGTCAGTCTGTTACATCTGGAGTATTTCTCTTGTCTTATCCGGTGTCCTGTGTGAATTTAAATATGCTCTCTCTAATTCTCTCTTTCTCTCTTTCTGTCTTTCTCTCGGAGGACCTGAGCCCTAGGACCATGCCTCAGGACTACCTGGTATGATGACTCCTTGCTGTCCCCAGTCCACCTGGCCGTGCTGCTGCTCCAGTTTCAACTGTTCTGCCTGCGGCTATGGAACCCTGACCTGTTCACCGGACGTGCTTGTTGCACCCTCGACAACTACTATGATTATTATTATTTGACCATGCTGGTCATTTATGAACATTTTAACATCTTGACCATGTTCTGTTATAATATCCACCCTGCACAGCCAGAAGAGGACTGGCCACCCCTCATAGCCTGGTTCCTCTCTAGGTTTCTTCCTAGGTTTTTGGCCTTTCTAGGGAGTTTTTCCTAGGGAGTTTTTCCTAGCCACCGTGCTTCTTTCACATGCATTGCTTGCTGTTTGGGGTTTTAGGCTGGGTTTCTGTACAGCACTTTGAGATATCAGCTGATGTACGAAGGGCTATATAAATAAATTTGATTTGATTTGATTTGGTCTAAGGCACTGCATCACAGTTGCTAGCTGTGGCACTAGAGATCCTGGTTCGAGTCCGGGCTCTGTAGCAGCGTCCGGGCTATGGGAGGGCTTGGCCGGCAGGGATGTCCCTGTCCCATCGCGCTCTAGCGTGGAGGGCCGGGTGCATGCACGCTGACACAGTCGCCACGTGTACGGTGTTTGTTCCTACACATTGGTGTGGCTGGCTTCCGGGTTAAGCAGGCATTGTGTCAAGAAGCAGTGTGACTTGGTTGGGTAATGTTTCTCTACCTTCGCCTCTCCCAAGTCCGTATGGAAGTTGCTGTGATGAGACAAGACTGTAACTACCAATTGGATACCACGAAAAAGGGTAAAAGTGTTATTTTTTTTTTATATTATTGAATATTATTTAATATACACTCGAGAGAGGAGGAGTGTGAGCAGGCTGATAACTTATGTAAATGTAATATTTCGTTTTTAATTTTTTTATTAATTATCTAAAATTTCTAATAACCTGTTTTTGCTTTGTCATTTTGGGGTATTGTGTGTAGATTGATGAGGGGAAAAAACTATTTAATACATTTTAGAATAAGGTTGTAACGTAACAAAATGTGGAAAAAGTCAAAGGGGTCTGAATACTTTCCGAAGGAACTGTACACGTAGCAGAGATGCAGTTTTGGACTCCACCAACAGGCTGTTCCCTCTCATTGCCCACTATCCCATCACAGGCATCTCCAAGGTAAACTGTGACTACAACGCTGGAATGTGATGTCCTCCTGGCTGATTTGGACCCTAATATTGGGATTCCCAACCAAGAGAACTATTTAGGCTTCTTACTTTGTAAACTTTATGATATTGTAAAGCGTGATGTTGTGTGAACGTAGTCAATAAGTTGCATTTAATCAAATAAATAAACTATTTGCATTAGTGTGTTATATAGTCTGGTTGAGGGTTAAGCCTATCTAGTCTGTCATGAAGAATACAAACTAGTGAATTTCTGAATGATTGATCGAGTAAAGTTGGATTTAGCCTATGATCTGTCAAGAAAATGCAACAGAAAAACCTTTATTACATTGTATCAACATTATGAAAAAATGCTTCGGTGTGCTGCTATGAGTTCAGTGGCTACTTAATAACCAGTGTCAGCCAAATTGCCTCCTTGGCGACTGCGTGCGCGTGTCTATCAACATCGTACAAGGACTGTTTGTTGTCCGGTGCCCGGCGACGTCACGGAATTTGAGAGCGCGACAGTGCGCCCTAGGACTCAAATACTGTGGCATGTTAACCGACGTGAGTTTCCCTGATCCGACTCTTGTTTGGAGCTCGTCTCTCTTGCATTGGAATAGTACAAGGGATAAGGAAAATAATCAGAATCTATGATCTCGGTCCCTTTGATGAAAACAGTCCCCTTTTACCCTCTGACTTCATGATCCAATTGGGTATAGATAGTCTATTCGCCAGAGATGTCCACCGCTGCAACTCCAACCACCCCCTCTCAGTTAACATCGGATCAACTCACGGTCATTGTGGCAGCATGTAAGTAAGATTTTAATCTCTCAAAATGTCAAATATTCCATGAAACTGATGGTGGCATTTGAGCATAGATCAGAATCAGATATAATTTTAGGCATATTTTTGTAATGAACCCATCTGTTATGATAAACAGGCGTATTGGCATGTCACTTTTGCCTGTTACATTAATAGCAGTTGTATGTGTTCATTCGTTTTCTTTGGACAAAACACAACTATTGTAAAGTTGTAGAAAACTTCAAAAGTGTAGCCTATGTGGACGACTGACCTATGCTATAGATCTGGATGGGGAGTCTGTTGCCTCAGCAGGTTGTTCACACCAGTGATGGATCCTTTTACTTCATCAAATCACTGCTGTGGTGGTATGATAAGGAATATGTTGAATACACTGTTCGCCAGCTGCTATCACTGTAGATAGCAGCCTATTTGCCTACCACGTTAGATATGGAGCTTTCTATTTTTAGAACCTATCTGTATTATCTTGTAGCTGCTAGTGTTCCTCTTGGACTTGTTTTGTATCAGAAGATGAATTACATGGTTGACTTCATATTTATATTTGACAGTAAATTAATTTGAAGTGTGGAAAATCGACTGCGACTAACATTACGATAGCCAATTATCCCTGTCCACAGATTGAAAAACATATTGTGAACAGCGTTCCATTAAATAGTCTAAACAGTATGTCCACACAGCGTTTCAACTTAATTACCTGTGACGTGAACAGGAAAAGCTCTGTCCCCTAGCAACCGCATATTACAGTGTTCTGAACACTATAATAAACAATTACTTTACATTAATTAGACTGGGGCATTACGTAATATACCTTTTGTACAAGTGCATGTCCATTGTCATTGTGATGCATTGTTAACAGCGGGTGACTAGTTTTCTCTTCTCCTCTCCTTTACTAGTTTCAGGTCTGGTGTTCTTTGTGGTGATCGTGGTGCTGCTGTCCATATACAGGAAAGAACCTCACTGCTGCAAGGACACCCATGGAGACATGGTAAGGACCTTGAGCTCACTCACTATATTTTATTGAAAGATACAATTAATGAGAAAGTGTCACTTGTAAACAAACCATAAATTAAAGTTAGGCACAATACAGATTAGATGTGACTGAGGCCAAATGTACCATGCAAATTAAAGTTAGTGCCATTAAGAGGTGTCATGTTTCATTTGCATGGCTGTAGGAACTGGCCCAGAATAAACCTGATATGATCACTGTAAAACCATGCATTTGCATTTAATGGAATTAACAGTGCTTTCGCTATGAGCTTCGGCTTCCATAACTATCCCTGAGTGCCAAAGCAATCATGAGCCATAGTGTGGTGAGGCAGCATTGACAAATGCTATTGATACCTGCACCAATCTTGTGATGTGTCAACACCACTACAATGAGAATATTAAACAGATTGTTTAGCTAAACATTTGACTCAAAACATGTTGTATGAAAACATATGAATGGCTAACACAGGGCGGAGGAAAATCTGATCTTGACTGCAGACAAGCATATCCTGCACACCCAGAAACTGGATACAATATTCAGTGTTCCTCTGAGTGAGGAACACAAACACTGGCACAGAGGAGGAGTCTTCTGTATCACTGTTGACCTCCTTTCCTCTCCCTCCCAGAGAATAGAACTTAGCAGACAAGAGTATCTTATATGAATGGTACTATGATGGATGCCCAAAGTATGGAGGTTCATACATATCAATACTATTTAACAACTTCAAACTATGACCAATATTCAAGTCCCTAACTTGGTACAGGAAATAGGGAACAGGAAGTATAAACTCTCCATGGAGGTCAGTTTTCAGTTTCTGCCCATCCTCCATGTTTCCTCTTCCTGACCTGCGTCCCTGGTGTAGGGTTAATATGTTATCTCTGGAGAACAGGGACACTACTCATACCTTCCAACTCTTTCCCTTTCTCAGACAAACAGGAAACACCAACATCTCCTTTGTCTCTGCTATGTTTGGCTCTGGCCTGAACAGATTAGAGAAAAGTTTTGCTGTCTCTTGTCAGGAATAGACAGGCTTGTACATTTCAGCCATTTTGACCTGCTGTCAGCTAGAGTAACCCACACATGACAGATCAGACAACATTGCTCGTCACTATTTCCTAACATATTGTCAGTGTGGGGAGTGGAGTCTAGTCTATATAGTAAACAGTGGGTGACAGGGTGTAAATATGGAAAGATTTTGGTGGGTATGGAGATGACCTCTGGGAACTGTACAGGTGACAAAGTGTTACTGGGTGAAAGAATACACAGCTAGCTGGCAATGTGAGCAAAGTAAAAATCAAGTTTCCTGACGATTTAAGTTGTTTTTATATAGAAACAGATTTGTTGAAATCAGTTTGTTGTTTTTGGTGTCCCTGTTATGTCGTTTACACATTCCCTGAAATCCTATCCAGTCACCCATATAGTCATAGTGACTGGTTAACTGAGGCATGTTGCAGAAGAGGGTGGTTTTGTTACAAGATCATTACAAGGACACCAACCTGAAGGCAAGCCAGATTGCGAGGGAGGCTCACATGGAAAAAAGGCTCTATTATTGTTTTCTATGGAACGTTTACTTTCCTCTATATGTGTTGTTGCCACATACCTTCCCCTGCTTCAGTTTGCTCCATGAATAATGGCCCGACCCTCCTGTGGGTGTTGGGGACAATGGCTCTCCTTCAGGTCGCGGCACAGAAAAAGGCACACTGCCGATGGGGTCCTCCCCCCACTTCAGCTCTGATTTTACACGGTTGTGCTTTTTCACGCTGGGTGAATCAGAGGCAGTAAACAAAAGGACATCTCCCCTTTTTATCCTGAAGACTTTTTTCGCCCCTTGAAAGTGCAAACTAGCGAGGGAAGGTGACCTTTGACATCAATGTTTCTGTGGCGTCTCTCTCTGTCACATGCTGGAGGGGTGGTGACAAAGGTCAAACTGCATCACTGGGAACGTGAGTGATGTCCCCGTTCAGGCAGAGATCAAAAACTGGCCCTGATGTTTTGAAGGTGACCATTTTGTCAATATGAACAAGCCTACTTCCCTATGCGTGATTCGCAGTGGGGAAATTTTCCTATGTAAATTGCTACAACCATTCTCCTACTCATCACGCATCCTCATTTTAATTTATTTTATTTAACCTTTATTTAACTAGGCAAGTCAGTTAAAAACAAATTATTATTTACAATAACGACCAAACCCTAACCCGGATGACGCTGGGCCAATTGGGACTCCCAAGCACGGCCGGTTGTGATACTGGATTGAACTCTGTCAGGCAAAACATTCCTTTGTTGTAATGCTGTGTAATGTTGTCCAAATTAACTATGGGGGCCATAATGTGTATTTGAGCATGCTTGTTGAGAGGAACCTGCTACAGTTACAAGGGAAAAGAGAGATGCTGAAAAGGTCACACTGTGTGGTTTCTTGCTAGGGACCCTGGTGACACAGTAGGACACTGCATTGTCCCCAATACAAAGAGACTCATTTAGGCCCAGGGTAATCACCTAGTTTTCCGGCAGGGCTTTTGAAGAATTCCAGCACCTCATACAGTGTGAGCCTGCCTAATCTTGTTTGAAATGGGTGGGACTGGGAGGAGGCACGGAAATCGTCGGGTGGTCGTCTTATAGGCTAGATAATTTATGGTATTGCTAAAACAGTCAGGACCAAAATGAATGAAACAAGGCATGACAATTGGTCAATGAGGCTGAAATTAGGGAATGCCTTCCTAATTGGGATGTTGGGCTAGCCTCGTAATTACCAGCCTGATTACCACTGCGTTATCAAAACAGAATGTAAGCTCGCAAGACTTTCGGAATGTTGTACAAGGTTAACGTTGGGCAGATCGTCGACATTCAATCTCTATTTTAATTAGATTCTCGTTGAATCTCAAATTTAAATGTAGGGTTGTTAGAAGTTGTTCAGTCATCTCTGTAGTTAATGTGCTAATGGAGGGTTCATCATACAATAGTCTAACTCACATTAGTCACTGTTCCCTCTGTCCTCCTGCAGGATGCCCCTCCTCAGTACTACAGCAGCAGACAGACACTGGTGGGAAACCCCTGTCTGGAACAGACTCATGACATCATACACGACAACACACACTCACAGGTAAGAAGGCCCGGCACTGGGTGGGTCAATACGTTGTCAGACCCAGTGATACCTGTGTGTCAGGTGCGGAGCTGGGGGGGGGGTTATAACTTCCAAAGTCGCTGGTATCATAAATGCATTCATATTTGAATGGTCGTCAATCATCATTAAGTAGCTTATTCCTGCACCGGGATTATTAAGCGCACAGATTGATACAAGGCAATGTGCAATGTGCAGACAAGTCAGAACCATGGAGAAATAATTAGGCCTAGGCTACACCTTGCTCTTTAGATAAGTCAGACAGTAAACTAAATAACATCAATCGTGCAAGATCAGGTAGACTGCAGTCTACAACATAAGCAGCAAACACATCCACATCAATTTGATAGGCTATTGCTTTCTGTAGTCAAGCACAAGGAACTGAATCCCATGTGTCTACTACTGTGCTATAGTAGAATAGACTACTTTTGCGTTCATATGCCATTTAAAAACAAGTTACAGGGGAGAACATTATAGTAAACCTACTCACCAAACGGATGTGTCGTGTCATGGGGTAAAAGCTCATTCATGCGTAATCATGCAATGAAAAATTGTAAATACATTTTGAAAAGTCCAAAGAACAGGCAGAACCTAATCTGAACTAACATCTATATATATTGTCGAAAATAGGAAATTATACGGTTTATGTCCCTGAATAAATTGTCTTTCAACTTAATATTGAGAGCATGAGACCCTTCTCAAATTGTCCACTCTTTTTAAAAAGTAACCATTCCAGTCATGAGATGTGCATCTCACTTCGCACTTGCAATTCTTTGCTTTTCAAAAATATTTTCTATTTATTTTGTTATATATTCCATAATATTCTACCTATAAAATAGAGGTGTCTTGACTGTGATAAGGGCACAGGAATATAAAACTGTATTTTCTACTAAATTAACAAACAAGGCTATGCCAATGCAATTTCATATAGCCATAATCACCAGCAGCACAGCGCCAGTCTCAGGCCAGGGGGCCCCTCAAGGGGGTATAGCGACACACAGCACACATTGCTTTATAAAATAAGCAATACCGGCTCAGACCAATTCCAAGATTTAATAAAATCATATTATACAGTATATCATATTATATATATATATACATTTATCATGTTTTATAGTGTTAAATAATATTTATTTTATTTGGTTTTTGGTACAATGTTTTTCTTGTAAAAAATCTCCAGGAACAGGAGGCCTCGCTTCTGCTGTGTGTGGATAGGTTTATTGCTCTGATGCTTATAGTCAGCAATGATGCACTGACAAGGATTCTCCATGACCAAACAGACACCAGCAGTACCTTCCATCAAAGTGTTTATGACATCTCTCTAACTGTTCCATTGTGTTCCCCGGCTGTCTGCGTCTTCTCTCCATCAGTCAGGGCAGCTGTTCCTTATCGGCCTGCCCTCCAGCTACCGCCTACCCTCCCTGGAGGCGCCCCTCCCCAGGCTGCCCTCCTACGAGAGTGTCAGGAAGAAGGACCGCCAGAGACAGATACACATGATGATCGCTGACCGTTTCGGCCTCAACGGCTCCATGCTGACTGAGGTAAGATACCGGGGGGTGGACGGGTAGCATTGAGATAAGTGGCATGTGTCCTCATAAGTATTGAACGCTGCCTCAGCTGCCTGAAAGTGTAGGTTATTGAACGTTGCCAAAGTTAATCTTTAGTCCATTATTAAAGAGCCTCACATATATAATCTGTTGTTTACTCCAAAGTGCAGTGACCTATAAAAGAGAATAAATGAGAGGCTTTGTTCATTATGAATGTGCTGTCACAGGATAACTGGAGCTTGTTCTATGATGAAACACTATTCAGAACGCCGTAAATAGGAGCCCTATCATCTCATCTTCTGCTGTAGTGATGCACAGACTGCGCATTCCCAGGTTTTACCGTGTTGATCTTTCGCCAGGGCTTTGACTTGCGTAACGCTCGAGCAAACAAGGTAATGAGAAAAAGGCAAATCAAACATAATTAAAGCTTGCGTCCTCAGTGTAAACAGTGGCAGAGAATGCAGCTTTGTGCTTTTTTTTCTCCTTTACTTGTCTTTTTTGCCCCACTTTTTCTTTAATAACTGTCCCAGTGAATAAGTGCCCTCCCATCAGTCCCCCATCCTGTCACCGATAGCTCAAAGTGGCCCTGTCAGACTTTAGAGGGGATCTGATGGCCCATAATTGCCCTGTCTGTGCTGTGGCCGTAGGGGCTGGAGTGAAACTTTGTTGCGCTGTACGTGTGTGGTGTTTTTATAGGCTGTCCTTGCCGCCCGCGGGGCCCCAAGCAATTAAAAGATAAGGAGTTAGTCAGGGAGTGAGGAGCTGGCTGATGACGGAGATAGGCTCTGTACTGGAGGAGTGATGCTAAAGGCAGCCCGGGTGCTGCCAGCCTAATCTGTCATGTAAACGCTAACATGATGCCATTAGGTTTGATGTTAGAGATCATGTATCAGCCAATGCACACTAGGAAACACCTACACCTGGGAAATGGAGTCTCTAATCTTAGATGGGATGTCATTTTAGAAGGTCATGGGTTATTTTGTTGTGTGTGGAATAATATAGCGTTTAACATTTTCAGTATGTTTTATAGCCTCTCAATTATGAGTTAACATTTTTATTTAATTTTTTTATTTAACCTTTATTTTAGGAGGGTGACTCATTCTAAGTGGCTCACTTTGTCACAAAGTATAGCTTGATATAATGAGCCGCGACACTCAAATCAAGCCATCCACTCACCCATTTGACACGTACCCACTTACCCTAGGTTCTAAAGCAGTGTTAACCAAAGCTTACTCTTTCTCTCCCACAGCCCCCTCCAACGTATGAGGAGAGCATCCGCCACTCCATTGAAGTGCCCTTTGACATTCTGGGGTCTGTAATAGACGCCCCTCATCCCCAGGACATTTACCCTCCGCACCCTGGCACAGACCTTACCACTCAGTCAGAGGTAACCACTCAGTGCCCGTCCACTCAGGATACCAACAGTGCCACCCTACCAGTCTGAATCCTCAGACTCGCTACTGACACACGATGACAAGGACAACTGGAGTATTGATGCTTTTTATCCACCTTGATGTGCCAAACTGGTCAGAGGATAACAGACAGTGGAAATGCACACATTCTCAATAGGTTGAATCCGATCCAGCAGCCAATGTGTTGACTGTACTGTAGGAACACCCTGCAGTGACAGTATGCTGGAAGATAGTGACCAAAGATAGTGAAATTCTACATTGCGGGTTACTCCATACTGACAAACTTGAATGTCTAAACACCTCGTCAGTTGTGATTTTAAACTGGAGCCTAAATAAGATTGGTGAACTGGGAAGACTTGGATTGCCAGGAAACCGTCCTGTAGATGACCATGACTATATGTGTCTGAGGTGGCAGGTTCTAATGCCAAAGTTAACTGTAAGAGGAGACAGGCCAGGTAGAAAGACACTCCATGGCAAATGTGCTGCTGAAAAACAAAGACCATTTTGCTGTGAACAGTAAAAGCACCAAAAAGGGAAGAACGATCCTTAGATTTAAAAAAAATGTTTCTCATATTTTCTACATTTGATCATGGTACCCCCTTTTGATCATTTTATGGATTAAAGTAATCTGGATTATTGTTTTTGGGGGGAACTGTGTTGTAGCAAGTCCTTTTCTGAGTAAAACCACTCTCCTCTTTTAGTGCAATGTCTGAGCCAAAAACGTATAAGCGTGAGTTGTAAAATGCTCCTATGTCCTACCCTGCTGAGCTTGGGTTGTACAGCTGAGCCAGCTACAACTTGTGTGTTAGTCTTGGAACCTGTGAAGAGTGAGTCAACAACACCAAACCTGTGTTGGCTCTGGTAATGGGTCTTAAAGGCCCAATGCAGCCGTTTTTATATCAAATCATTTATGGGTAACAATAATGTACCTTACTGTAATGGTTTTCCATTAAAATGATCAAAATGTTTTTTGTTGTTGCTTTTAAGCGTTTTAAGCGTTAAACGTTTTAACAAACAAGAATTGTGGTCTGAGTGGGGAGGAGAAAAGGGAAAACTAGTTGTTATTGTTATAGAGGTTTGGAACTCTTTGTTATTAATCTATTAACTCATTTACCACCTGGTGATGTCACCAGGCAAGCCAAAACTCCACCCATGAAAAACCTGCTGTTTTGAAGGTCCAATGTAGAATGTATTTTCAACCAGGAAATAATACTGATCAAATCTTGTTAGTTTCATCAGCTGTTGTACAATATGATGCAAAACACAGAAAACTGAATTTTGACTGCACAGGGCCTTTAAGATACAATTCAGCATTGGGATTCTGGGAAGCGTTAACTAAGTAGCTAGCTTTGTTTATTCAAGAGCTCTGTGAACAGTGAATGAGAATAGTTGTGTAAAAAGCTTCTTTTTTTGTTGATTAACTGGGCTGCCTGTCTTAACAGTCCCTGCACAAGCTTGAGAAGAAACCAGTATGAATGACAAGAAAAAGTATGTAACATTTCCCTCACATCATGTCTGAAACAAAAGTATGAGGTTTCAGCAGCCGTTAGCAAGTAGAGACAAGTCTATTCAAAAGACAGCAATTGTGAAATACTTGTATGTTTATACAAGTGTAAGAGTGAGAATTGGAGTTGATGATCATTTATAGACCTGTGTCTATAAATTCCTGTCTGTCATGTAAACTAATTGAGATGGTGGTGGCTTCTAGATAAAGACATTTAAAACATAGCGCCTGTGTGCTGTCTCTGTCTGGTCTTAATGTCCACCAGTTTCCTTTTCACCTCATTTAACACATGATTTACTTAACAAAAGGAACATCTCAATAGGTGGTCCACGTATGACAGGACATGGAACAAGCAGGGGGAGGGGCAGGTGCTGCTTTCCTCTTTTGTTCTCCATTGCTCCTCTATTGTTCCTCAAACAAGGAGGAGGCTGATGACATCACATCTGACCATCTCCTTTTATTTTATTTATTTAACCTTTATTTAACTAGGCCAGTCAGTTAAGAACACATTCTTATTTTCAGTGACAGCCTAGAAACAGTGGGTTAACTGCCTTGTTCAGGGGCAGAATGACAGATTTTTACCTTGTAAGCTCGGGGATTTGATCTAGCAACCTTTCGGTTACTGGCCCAACGCTCTAACTACTAGGCTACCTGCCGCCTCAAACCTGCCACTCCAACATCCTTGAAGTTAACTTAAAGTTTGCGGTTGTCTCAAAAACACTATTTTGCTCAAAACATATTTTTTAACCCTTTAGTGTATGTATTTATACTTGGGATATTTGAACAGGAAAAGTAAAACAAAATCACTGGAGGACGTCTAACTTTCACTTTCCGAACCCTCTAAACTGCACATTACATTGGTGGGAGCAGTGTTTTTGTGCATTTTGAATGACCCTGGAACCTAAGTATTATACAAGTGAATGAATTACCTGTAAGTTTACTTTGAGCCCACCACCAAGTTACATCTGACCTGTGCACACACATTGAACATATGTATGTAAATAATAAACTGTTATTAAATCAAATTGTATTAGCCACATGCGCCGAATACAACCTTACAGTGAAATGCTTACTTACGAGCCCCTAACCAACAATGCAGTTGGATATACGGATAAGATTACGGATAAGAATAAGAAATAAAAGTAACAAGTAATTCAAGAGCAACAGTAAAATAACAATAGCGAGACTATATACAGGGGGGTATTTTATATTTTCTTAATCATGTAAATTGTTACTTGCTATGGGTGAATTGTTTTTAAAAGTCATAATGACAGTCTAAGGAGGAAATGGATGCATTTGTTTCTGTATTAATGAACATATGTTACCTCTGTGACTTGTCAAAGTCCTTCTCCATCCATTGTCACTCAAAAGCCTGACCTCTGACATCTGGTGGCCAGCTATAGAATTGCAGTCTTGAAGATTACACAATTTTAACTGAAAACTGAACCAACCCACCCCATACTTTTGAGACAATACTCTCACATAAACATAATGATGTCACAGTCAGTAATATATTTAACTCATTAGATGAAGTGTCCACAAGGGTTCCATTGTCCTGCTACTGGGTGTCTAATGAGAGAGAGAGAGAACAAAAAGACGCACTCAGAGGTCATTAAGCTCCTCACAGTTGGGCAGCACAGCTGGAAACAGCCTAGGGGCAGAATGAGAAGACACTACAGGATGAACAACTTCCATCACCGTCTTCTGACTGACAGACACAAAGTGCAACTGTTTGGTAATCCCCTTGAGCTCTTGTCGTAAAAGATGAGCCCCATATAGTTAATTAGGTCTTATGGTCGTTTGATCCCTTAAAATACAGACCACAAAAAGAGGTGACATGGGGTGCTCTCTTCATCATTGACATCTCAGCAGCTAATTAAGCATACAGATTTGGCATTTAGGGGATTAGCACATGCTATATTGAAAGACAGGCTTTGTTAAATTTACAATTACTTTCTGATAACCCTTCAGATTTCAATGAATGAAAGCAAATAGCAGTGGATTTTTTCTTCAATAAACGTCCTAATCTTCGTAGCCCTTTACACTCGTACCTGTATATGGATTGAAAATGACAGATTTGGGCACTAAATTGGAATGCAGTTACTGTACAGTAACATGCTATACATGACGTCAGAGCTGTGGCTCTGAACCTCACAGGGCTGTATGGGTTTAGACTGACAGCCGTTCTGAACTTCAGCACCACGCGTGACAGAAGTTTCCTCAATCACTCCCAGTAATTGGGCAACTTTTGCAAATATTTTGTTGTCTGAGTGAGGGAAATGCTGTAAATTAAAATGAATCAATGTATTCTGAAAGATGAGACGTTGAGGAATATAATAAATACAGCTTTGATGTCATACGAGCAACACAAACATCCATGAGTCCAAATGTGAACTTCACATTTACAAATCATAAAACTCATGTCATATAAAGTGTCAACGTTTATGATCACTATGTTTGATGTACAGTTACAACATGACATGGCATCACACCCTGTTTTTTTTAACAGAATGAGATTTGTTTATTGGGAAGAATATTCGCCTCAGTACACACACCTGAATGCACGCATTACTTTTTTCTGTGCGCACCAAGATTACAATCCGTTTCTCCTTGTGAAAGCCTAACACTGTAAGATGTTATTTAATAACTTAGCTAGTCGTGTTGGCAATAGAACAAGCTTTAAAACCATGCCCACCTGACCCAGATTGCGATTTATAATGGACCGTTTTTGGATTGCGTAAACAACAACAGTAATTGTGTGATGGCAGGAATGCAGCGTTGTGTTCCAAACGAAACAACTGCAAGTGTGCTTGCTCTAGTTCCTCAACAGCACAGCTAGGAGAGCTAAAAAAAATCCTTATAGTTGAAGACTCTTCTTTGACTCATAAAAGTGCATTGAAAATTCTTAGGAACTGTGCACACTTTGGAGAGGTGTGTGGCCACTTGGAGAGAACAGTTAGTCCTCTCGAACCTACTCACTCAGACCCTTGTAATTTTGGGGGGTCTTATGTTACACCTACCCCATATTCTCCAGGAATAGTCTTATCATGTTACAGAATGTATCCAGAGTAGTTTTAGATTTTATCAAGAAATGCTTCAAAAAGTACAGTAAATGTAAAATGCACAGAAAATAAACAGTGTAATGTTTGGATTCAGTCTTGTGTCAGGTGAACTGTTGCGTCCTCACCTTTGATCTAATAATTTTCCCATCATCTCCAAGCTGTTCCCTTTCAATTGCTACCATGGTTATGGATATGCATTTCATATAATTTATATTGTACACACACACACACACACACACACACACACACACACACACACACACACACACACACACACACACACACACACACACACACACACACACACACACACACACCACACACACACACACACACACACACACACACAGTATTTGAACCCCTTGCCTTTTTCTAAATTTTGTTACGTTACAGCCTTATTCAAAAATTGATTAAATAGTTTTTTTCCCCTCATCAATCTACACACAATACCCCATAATGACAAAACAAAAACAGGTTTTAGAAATGTTTTGAAAGTATTCAGACTCTTTACTCAGCACTTTGTTGAAGCACCTTTGGCAGCGATTACAGCATTGAGTCTTCTTTGGTATGACGCTACAAGCTTGGTACACCTGTATTTCGGGAGTTTCTCCCATTCTTCTCTGCAGATCCTCTCAAGCTCTGTCAAGTTGGATGGGGAGCGTTACTGCACAGCTATTTTCAGGTCTCTCCAGAGATGTTCGATCAGGTTCAAGTCCGGGCTCTGGCTGGGCCACTCAAGGACATTAAGAGACTTGTCCCGAAGCCACTCCAGAGTTGTCTTGGCTGTGTGCTTAGGGTCGTTGTCCTGTTGGAAGGTGAACCTTCGCCCCAGTCTGAGGTCCTGAGCACTCTGGAGCAGGTTTTCATCAAGGATCTCTCTGTACTTTTCTCTGTTTATCTTTGCCTCGATCCCGACTAGTCTCCCAGTCCCTACCGCTGAAAAACATTCCCACAGCATGATGCTGCCACCATCACCATGCTTCACCGTAGGGATGGTGCCAGTTTTCCTCCAGATGTGATGCTTGGCATTCAGGCCAAAGAGTTCAATCTTGGTTTCATCAGATCAGAGAATCTTGTTTCTCATGGTCTGAGAGTCTTTAGGTGACTTTTGGCAAACTCCAAGCGGGCTGTCATGTTGCTTTACTGAGGAGTGGCTTCTGCCTGGCCACTCTACCATAAAGGCCTGATTGGTGGAGTGCTGCAGAGATGGTTGTCCTTCTGGAAGGTTCTCCAATCTACAGAGGAACTCTGAAGCTCTGTCAGAGTGACCATCGGGTTCTTGGTCACCTCCCTGACCAAGGCCCGTCTCCCCCGATTGCTCAGTTTGGCTGTGTGGCCAGCTCTAGGAAGAGTCTTGGTGGTTCCAAACTTCTTCCATTTAAGAATGATGGAGGCCACTGTGTTCTTGGGGACCTTCAATGCTGCATAATGTTTTTGGTACCCTTCCCCAGATCTGTGTCTTGACACATTCCTGTCTCGGGGCTCTGCGGACATTCCTACGACCTCATGGCCTGTTTTTTTCTCTGACATGCACTGTCACTGGTCCACTTACACGCACACCGGAGCGACAGTGCCTCTTCCCCCTCAGGAAGTTGAAAAGGTTTGGCATGGGCCATCAAATCCTCAAAATGTTCTACAGTTGCACCATTGAGAACATCTTGACTGGCTGCATCACAGCTTGGTATGGCAACAGCACCCCCTTGATCGCATAGCACTACAGAGGGTGTTGCGGACAGCCCAGTACATCACTGGGGCTGAGCTCCCTGTCATCCAGGACCTCTATATCAGGTGGTGTGATAGGAAAGCCAAGAAAATTGTTAGACTCCAGCCACCCAAGCCATGGACTATTCTCTCTGCTTCCGCACGGCAAGCAGTATCGGTGCATCAAGACAACAACAGACTCCTGAACAATTTGTATCTCCAAGCCTTAAGAATGCTAAATAGCTAACAGAATGGCTACACAGACTACATATATTTTTTTGCTCTGTCTCTATGCACACTCACAGGACTCTACACACTCACGCACACTGACACGCCAACACACACATAACATGCACACACATTTATACTGACTACAGACACGCACACATACTCACATAGAATCATCATTTACGCTGCTGCTACGCTGTTTATCACATGCGCCGAATACAAGTGTAGACTTTACTGTGAAATGCTTACTTACAAGCCCTTAACCAACAGTGCAGTTCAAGAAGATATTTATAAAAAAATATTTATAAAGTAGGCTAAAATAAAAAGTAATAATAAAAAGTAACACAATAAGAATAACAATAACGAGGCTATATACAGGGGGCATCGGTATC
Source organism: Salmo salar (assembly GCF_965601325.2). Classification (NCBI taxonomy): domain Eukaryota; kingdom Metazoa; phylum Chordata; class Actinopteri; order Salmoniformes; family Salmonidae; genus Salmo; species Salmo salar. Next base: position 72,137,914 of record NC_138293.1, on the reverse strand, counting down.
CTGATGTCTAGTCACCTACCCTATATATATACTGAACAGAAATATAAACGCAACATGTAAAGTGTTGGTCCCATGTTTCATGAGCTGTAATAAAAGTTAATACACACAAAAAGCTTATTTCTCTCAAATGTTGTGCACAAATTTGTTTACATCCCTGTCAGTTGCACTTCTCCTTTGCCAAGATAATCCATCCACCTGACAGTTGTGGCATATCAAGAAGCTGATTAAACAGCATGATCATTACACAGGTGCACCTTGTGCTGGGGACAATAAATGGCCACTCTAAAATGTACAGTTTTGTTGCACTGATGAAACTGAGGAGTATTTCTGTATGTAAAAGCCCTTTTTGGGAAAAAAAAACGAATTCTGATTGGCTGGGCCTGGCTCCCCAGTGGGTGGGCCTATGTCCTCCCAGACCCACCCATGGCTGCAACCCTTCCCAGTCATGTAAAATCCATAGATTAGGTTCCTCAGGAATTTATTTCAATTGACTGATTTCCTTATGTGAACTGTAACTCAGTAAAATCATTGAAATTGTTGCGTTTATATTTTTGTTCAGTATATACACACACACACACACACACACACACCTCTATCACTCCAGTATCCCTGCACATTGTAAATATGATATTGGAACTGACCCTGTTTATAGCTTCTTACTTTCTCATGTTCTTATTTTTATTTCTTGTGTGTTTTTTTTCTACCTTATGTTATTTTTAGTGCTACATTGATATTGATTACTGCATTGATGGGTTTGGAGCTTGCAAGGAAGGCATTTAATTGCATGTGACATTAAAACTTGAAACTAATGGATACATGGATTCTCTCTTTAGCCATGTTGTGATGGAACTTGTTTTTGAAGTAACCTGAAACATATCACAGTTAACTACTCAGCTTCTGAAACTCAGATTCTCATGTCAAGTAGTGAACACTGGTTCATACTACAGAGAGGATGCCTTTACAATGTACTGAACAGAGCCCGGTTTCCCGAAAGCATCTTAAGGCAAAGCTAATCATGAAGATGCTTTTGGGAAACAGGGCTAAGTCAACGCTAAGGCCATCAGTTTATATATATATATATATATATATATACACACACACACACACTAGATGATGTCAGGGCTGTCAGGGCTACATTGACGGGACAGTAGTGGAGAGGGTGGAGAGTTTTAAGTTCCTCGGCGTACACATCACAGACAAACTGAAATGGTCCACCCACACAGACAGCGTGGTGAAGAAGGCGCAGCAGCGCCTCTTCAACCTCAGGAGGCTGAAGAAATTCGGCTTGTCACCAAAAACACTCACAAATCTTTACAGATGCACAATCAAGAGCATCCTGTCGGGCTGTATCACCGCCTGGTACGGCAACTGCTCCGCCCACAACCGTAAGGCTCTCCAGAGGGTAGTGAGGTCTGCACAACGCATCACCGGGTGCAAACTACCTGCCCTTCGGGACACCTACACCACCCGATGTCACAGGAAGGCCAAAAAGATCATCAAGGACAGCAACCACGAGGCCAGTACAGGTGCATCAAAGCTGGAACCGAGAGACTGAAAAACAGCTTCTATCTCAAGGCCATCAGCTTGTTAAACAGCCATCACTAACATTGAGTGGCTGCTGCCAACATACTGACTCAACTCAAGCCACTTTAATAATGGGAAAATTGATGTAATCAATTTATCACTTGCCACTTTATATTATTTATATTAGATAATGTTTACATAACCTACATTATTCATCTCATATGTATATACTGTACGCCATACCATCTACTGCATCTTGCCATCTTGATTTAATTAGATGTATCACTAGCCACTTTAAACAATGCCACTTTATATGTTTTCATAACCTACATTACTCATCTCATATGTATATACTGTACTCTATACCATCTATTACATCTTGCCTATGCCGTTCGGCCATCACTCATTTATATATTTTTATGTACATATTCGTATTCATTCTTTTACACTTGTGTGTACAAGGTAGTTGTTGTGGAATTACTTGTTAGATTACATGTTAGATATTACTGCATGGTCGGAACTAGAAGCACAAGCATTTCGTTACGCTTGCATTAACACCTGCTAACCATGTGTATGTGAGAAATACATTTGATTTGGCTGTTTTGATGCCACCTTGCCTCCATCTTGGCACTCCCCCAATGGAGTAAAAATATTTTGGAAGCTATAGAAATGCATTTATTAAAAGTCTACATTTGTTTTTACCACGTTTATTATATTACAGACACCTTCATTCTCCTCTACTGATATAAGAAGGACACGTTGATGGTCATGCATATTCATGAAATTAGGCTAGTAGCGTAGTATCTCTCTCCATTGAATACAGGCGGTTGACGTCAACAAACCTCATCGAATATTCAAAACGGGATTACAATAATGCTATGTATCCACCAATCCAAAGAAAGGATAGGCGGAAGCTAGACAGCCCGCCGTTCCACAACAATCATGGCGGCGCTGTTTGTCTGCCTTCGGATTCAGAAAACGGAGAGAGCCGAACCATCTTCGTTCCTAGGAAAATCTTGTATGTAAACAAGGTCAGTCATACTGCAGCATACAGTCAACTTGTTCTCCAGTAGAATTACTCCTGTGTATAGAAGACACCAATCGGCTTACATTACAACATTGTGACAGGTATGTCTAACAAGTTTGTACGACTCAACTGCATGATTGTGTCAAATTTTCCATAAAATATAATACATTAATTTCGATTGCATGAAAGTCCACAGACGTCACATAACAGCATGGCATTGTTTAGTGTCGCAAAAATAAATGAACCATCATGCATAGTGCAAAATTCGACATGTTGCAATGTCAACCAAGGATATATAGGATCAAGCTCTCTGGCAGTGCCGCAAAGTCACACGACCCTGCTCATTACTTTGTGCGCAGACTGCGTGTGTCTTGACTGGTCTGTAACTGGGTCACTGTCAATCAAACAAAAGATGCAATACACATAGGCCTACTCTGAATACCTGAACAATGTTTCCTGTTTTTGTTTTCATGATTTAATTTGCCTACTCACATTTTTGTTGCATTGTATTCCATTTCCTTCCATTGTATTTATTTGTATTCTATTACTAAAGGTTGACATGAGTTTACCATGAATTTTATAACAAATGCCACCTTGTTTTGCTCTCCACAATGTGTGCTGATGAATATGCATTTCATTTAGCAATATCAGTCATTATTATTTGGTCTATATTGTGCTTGCCATTCTCTATCTATTTGTGCTTGGCTGTATCAGGACCTTAAACCCTGTTTGGAAGTCCTCCTAGGTAATCTGTTAAGGGCTTCAGTGGCACACTGACCTAACTCACGTGCCACATTTACCCTGCTGCTGACAGCAGACTTACTGGCTTAGCCCACAAGGTGTGTTTGTGTGTGTCTGTGTTATGGAAAAACAAAGGCCAAACACATTACTGCTGGCAGATGAGACAGCAGCAAAGAGCATGCAGGGCCAGTCACGTTACAGAGGGCCAAGTAACCTCTGCTCTGACTCATCACTGATCCTAACCAAGTTACTGATCAGTTGATGCCCCAGGCTCTATAAGTGGGTAGGACCCCCTGCTTACCTCACAATGATAATATGACTTGAATAACATCCACACAATAACTAGGTCAGAGTATCAATAAAAATTCCAAAGGGGAGGTATCCTTCATGTTATGATGACCACAGAGGTGTTGCTGTTATGATTTGGTCCAGTACGATTAGCCATATGTTGCCTGTCCTCTGCCCTATGATTAACGATTTAAAGCAATCTTAACAGTGGAGCTGCGTTATTCCTTTTAACTTGACTCGGGACAGAATATAGGGCAGTAGGGTGTAACAGCTGACACATTTCTAATGAAAGTAGGGCAGGGGTAGTTTTAGATTTCAAACCATTTGAGCCCCCTTAGAGAATGTAGGTGGTCCTGCTACCACGGAATCAGATCAGTGGTGTGGTTTTAGTTCAGCAGTAGCACCTGTCAATCTGAAATCCTTACACGGGTAGTGTATATTCTGTCAAGTAGAGGTTCCCTGTCTGTCAAGGTACTTTTATAATGCTATTTTATCTGTCTTTTTCTTTGTAGAGGCTCAGCACAGTTTCCAAGATGATGCAGTGTTTCCACTTTATAGTCGAGCCGGTCAAGAGCATCACAGTCAAGCTTAAGGTACAGTAGGTCACACTCCTGTAATGCATTAAAATCCTCCAAACAACAAAAACCCCATTTACATGTTTTTTTTGTTAAAATCTTTTTTGCTACGGTCAGAGATTTTATCATAAAGGAAAGTGACCTTGAAACGGCTGTGTAGGGGTTGTCATGGTAGCGTCACCAGTCACATGCTTACTCAAGTAGATAGGTTTTAATTGTTTCTGTAGTTTGATTTATATTTAAAACAAATCAAATCAAAGTTGACATGTGTGTGAGTGGTATGGAAAACCCCAGGGAAAACAGATTACTGCTGGCAGGTGAGACAGCAGCAGTGAAGGGCCAAGAACCTGCACGGACTGTTGATTTGATTTAGTTTAATTTGATTGTCTGAACAAGTAAATGAGGGTATTGTTGGGTAGATAATAGATGCTGTCAGGGGGGTTATGGGAGAGAGGAGATCTCTTTCTTTCCTGCTGACAGGAGAAGAGCATGGTGTGCATTTTGATAAGACCAAGAAGGTCCTTTTCTGGGTTGACCTTATTACTTTCTAAAGCACTAGTAAAACACAAATTTCTGTCCTAAATCCGTTTCCTTTCCTCATTTCCTAATATTTATATTTCATTGTTACTTTATGTGCTCTATGGCTAACTCTTTTCACTATTTTTTTTTGTCTGTCAGGAATCTCGCAAGAGGGCGAAGAATGAGAAGAGAGAGCCACTGGAAGAGAATCAGCTGTTTATAGTGGAGCTGGCTAGAGATCTCAATCGAGTGTGCCAGGTACACTGAAATATATACACACCTTTTGTAACATCCATTATTCAAGTATCCATTGTCAGGCCTAGTTTGGAGGATAAACAAGTCTACTAAATCCCCCACTTGTCTATGCCCTCTCTGCAGAGGTCTGAGGTGCTGGGGAACATTTGGAAACTAGAGGACATCTGGCCCACTCCTCTTTGCAGGGCCTTCATCCTGGAGTGGGCGTCTCTGCTGGAGAGCAAGGTATGGAGAGCAGGAGCCAATATACTGTAACAGCTATTAATATATACTGTATAGCTTGCAGGTGACTTTCTCCAAACACGTGTTGAATGAGTCTTCACCTGTTGTCAGCAGAAGAGGCCAATGCAGTCGGATGGCTGGCCAGAGGAGAGCGAGTGGAGGGAGCAGGACCTGTTCAGTGAGAATGAGATGGAGAACGCTAAGAGGACCATCATCAACTGGACCAAGGACCTGAGAGCCCAACCTGAGCAAAGTGTGTGGCCTGGGGAGGCTGTGGCTCAAGTTCTGGAGGACCTCCAGGCTGCATGGAGGAGTCGCCACATGCCCAACCTCCTGACAGCCATGGAACTGCTCATGTGGGTCTTACTGACACAGGGCCTGGACAAGGTGGGGGCCTCCTTAAATATCAATTGTCCCCCTTTAAAATAAATTAATGTATATTCATGTTAACAGCTCTGATATTTACCAAAGCCGCTTTTTTCCCTCTCCATCTTTGTGTTTGCAGGAAGCCATCCCTCAACAGTGGCTCATATGGAAGCAGAGGACTCAGAAGATAGGTGCTGCCCGCTACATTCCTCACTCAGGTATGTGATGCCTTGGACAGGCATTGACAGAGCCAGATGTGATGTTCACAGAACGTATTGTTTATTTGACTAATATTTGTTACTAATCTGTTATGTATATTCCAGTATGGGACTGGATCTCTAATGCAGCAGTGGAGATTTCCCTTGACCTGGACACGGCCAACCCTGACCTGCTGATCTCCAACGACGAGAAGAAGATGCGCTGCGGTTTCGAGAGAAAGGATGTGCCAAACTACCACCAGCGCTTCGATGGCTGGTGGTGCGCCACAGGGGTGGAGGGTTTCAACTCTGGCCGCCACTACTGGGAGGTGGAGGTGGGGGAGCGGGACTTTCGGCTGGGTGTGGCCAAGGAGTCAGCCCTGAGGAAGGGCTTCAAGTCCCTGAACACAGACACGGGCTACCTGACCCTGCGCCTGGAGAGGGGCACAGAGCTCAAGGCTCTGACTGTGCCCTTCACTGCCCTGCCGCCTGGTCTCATCCCCCGCAAGGTGGCCGTCTACCTGGACTACGACCAGGGCCAGCTGTCCTTCTACGACGTAGACAGCCGCTCCCACATCTACACCTACAATGAGAGCTTCAATGAGAAGCTGTTCCCTCTGTTCGGCACGACGGAGATCATTAAGGACCTGGTGATCAAGTCCCCTGGGAGCAAGGCCTTTTGCCTCTGTCCCTCCCTGTGCCTGTGGGGCTGAACTTTCCCTCTTAACACCATCCCTCCACCCTATGGTTACCCTTTCACCACTCCTGTAGAGTAATCAGAACCTTCGTTACTGTAAAGAACTAGACCATCATGATATTGGATAGCTATGTGACCACTGATGCTGCTGCTTCTATGTGATTCTTTCTGCCTCTTCCTTACTTGAGTTATGCTATGCGCTCACATGCTCTGTATTTTCATACATTTGAAAGAATACCGTAGTATTATTGTAATCTATTGTGAAATATTAATCCTGCAATAACAATGCACTTTCCGTGATGAATAAATATACGAAACTCAAAAGGTTCTACTTTTTGTGCTGTGTTTTATTGAAGTCCTTCAATTTTGATCATGTTATTGAAGACCACTGTGATCTGAAATAAAAACACAATAACTATTTCATACTGAACTGTACAATGTCATAAGGGATCAAAATAGGTAATCCTGTTATGAAGCTTAGAAGTTCTAGATTTGTTTACTTACCAAGTGGGGGTGTTGATGAGAAGACCTCCTCCTCCTCCTCCTCATAGACCACTATGACAGCACAAAAATACCAGGTATCATTTGAATTTAACTTAAAGCCAAATAAAGAACTGAGTCCCATTTTCCATCATTTTCTCTTAACTCAATTACTTACATGTCAAATGCTGTCCAGAAATGAAGAGGGGGCCCTGCCCAGAGCGAAGGTTGAAGATGACAGGTGGCATGAGCTCAAACCCACTGAAACTGACCATAGGTTGGCACATAGGGTGAAGAGTGGCAATGGGCACTGGCTTGCAGTATTCCCCAACTCTGTCCTGTACCTCCACTACATGCATCTCCTTACTGGCCCCTGCACTCAGACACATCTATACACAAGGGGAGCAGAGAATAGGGGTTGGGCTGTCATTGGACTATGTTTATTTTTGTGTCACTGACTAAGTCAAAGTGATCTCTGCTAATGGGGTGTGTGGAGAGGGCTGGAGGTGGACTAAAGACTTGAACAGACTGACCGTTCGGATAAAGAACTGATGCTCCAACAAATCCTCTGCTATTTCAAACACTGCGTTTCTCTGGGTGTCATTCAGCTCACAGCCTAGTCAGAGGAGAGAGGAGACCCTGGGTTTACAATACATTGTTGTGCATCTAGGTCACCAATTTCAAACCATGTCAAAGTGGCATTAACCTCAGTACATACCCCAGAGCACACAGACAGTGTCAGAAACAGAGGGTGAAAGGGAAAGATCCATGGAGATGAAGTGGAATTATCCTCCTTTTAATATTCTGCAATCCTATGCCTCTTCTCTCTCTGCTTTAGTGATAAATAAATCAAGGTTTTTGATTGTGTCAGTGTTTTTGGTTTGGGTGTTGATAAAGTGGTCTATGGAGGTCACCAAATTCAACCAGAACTCAAACGTAAACGGAGACTCACCTCACCGATCGAGACAACAACAAAATAATCTAGCATTAAAATCTGTCCTGGCCTGGGTTGTGCTAATCAAGTGCTAATCACAGCGCATTCGATTCTCATTGGCCAGGAAAACAAAGACGTGTACCCATCGATGATGAATCCAATCAGAGTTGTGTGTGTTTGATGTTTTTTGCACAAAACATAAACAGATCTGTTTCGGTCATTTGACATTAAATAAAATGTATATTTAAAAGAGAACCGTAGATAAAATATGTTTAAAGAGATTCACTGGTTAAAATATGGCTTTCTTTATTATGCGCAGACTGGCATGATGTCATCGATACGCGACGACGAGAGAATGAAGTTTGTTGTCAAGTTGGACGTTTTTCTGGATAAGAGATGACTTCCATTAAAAAGGCGTTAAAAACCCATTTTGGGTTCGATAAGTTCCGATCCCAGAAGCAGGAGGACGTTGTTAAAGCAGTTGTTAAAGGTGAGGACCACAATAGACATGTTGGACTTACAATAACTTACCTAGGAACGGCTCTTCTAGTTTTAGCTAATCTTAGCCAGCCGCGGGCTATCTAACTAGCTAAGTAGCTAATTAGCCAATTCTTCAAACAGTTCATTGACTGTTACCTACTACTAGCTAGCATGATCAGTTATTGTCATTAAACATATCTGAGTAATGCCGTTGCCCAAATCGGACTGTCGATGGAATATTGTAAATTACTGCCGCTTTTGTGTGCAGGTGACAGGGATGTTTTTGTGTGCATGCCCACCGGGGCAGGGAAGTCCCTCTGCTACCAGCTTCCTGCAGTGTTGGCTAAGGGTATTACCTTGGTCATATCCCCTCTTATCGCTCTCATCCAGGTCAGTCTCTCTTCTTTAGTATTTTATTCTGTTGTGTAATTTGTCCTGATTACGTGATTGATTCTGATATAGACTGAGGTATCCTTAACTGCATAGCTAGCTGTGTATTTAGGTTTCTTCAATGATGATCCCTTTCTCTGTATCCACCATAACAGGACCAAGTGGACCACCTAAGGGACCTGAACATTCCTGCATGCTCCATCAACTCCAAGCTCCCTGCAGGGGAGCGCCGTCTGATCCTGGCCGATCTGGAGAGTGAGAGCCCCAGGTTGAAGCTGCTTTACATCACCCCAGAGATGGTGGCCTCTCCTGCCTTCCAGCCCTGCCTTACAGGCCTGCTCTCCCGGAGCCTCCTGTCCTACCTGGCTGTGGACGAGGCTCACTGTGTCTCCCAGTGGGGGCATGACTTCAGACCAGACTACCTCAAACTGGGCAGTCTGCGTGCCCGTCTGCCCGGGGTACCCTGCGTGGCGCTGACGGCCACGGCAACCCAGAAGGTGCAGGAGGACATAGCAAAGTCCCTGAGGCTGCGATCACCGCTGTCCTTTGCCACACCTGTGTTTCGCAGTAACCTGCATTATGAGGTGGTGTACAGGGAGCTACTGGAGGACCCCTACAAGCACCTGCATGCCTTCATCAGAGAGGCCCTGACCCTGGGGGAAGGCCCCAAAGGACAGGTTGGTGGACTAGATTCCCCTCTGACTCTCTCTTATATGCAGTATCTCTTCCTACTGTACCCTATATCTAAGGGATGGTGTAATCAGGTAGGGCTGGGCGATATGTCCTAAAAATCACAAGTATTTTTTTATTATGGGTGATTCACGATATATATCTAGATTTAAAGGTCAAATACACCGCATTTCAAACAGTCAGCAATAATCTAATGAATTCAGGGCTTGTGAAATTATACCTAGGGTAAATATAAGCCTTCCACAACCATAAAACCCACTAATAATGTAATTATTTTATCAAAATAGTTTAACCTGCTTTTTTGCAATATTCACTGATCTGGCTGAAAATGCCGTTTTGCAACAAAACTGAACATAAATTTACCAGAATCAGTATTCATTGATTATCTGGTTTTAGTAGTCTGCTCTGCATGCAATTTGAGGAGTTGAAAGGCTAACTTCTTCTCCTCTATTACAGTAAAATCATGGATGGTGTAATCAGAGTAATGTCTTTCGGTGTCCCTATGACCGATTCTGTTGGAACAAACCTTAAATGCAAGTAGCGAGTTGAAACCACTTATCAGGGAGGAAGTGGTGTGTGTGTGTGTGTGTGGTGTGTGTGTGTGTGTGTGTGTGTGTGTGTGTGTGTGTGTGTGTGTGTGTGTGTGAGAGAGAGAATGGGAAGGTGCAAAGGAGACCAAAAATATATGAGAAAAAGCAGACATAAACGGTCATAAAATACAAAAAGTGATTGTTGCGATACAGGCATTTGGAATATTGCGCTAAAACATTAATTCAATATGTCATCCAGCCTTATAATCAGTGCATGGTACTTAGCTTGGGATATTTATCTGTATGTCTTTCTTCAGGGTTGTGGAATTGTGTATTGTCGGACCAGAGAAGGTTGTGAGACGGTGGCTTACCAACTGACTAAGCTGGGAGTCCTGGCCAAGCCTTACCATGCAGGTGAGACATTCCTCAAGGGCTTACAAACATTGTGGGGTAGGATAGTAAATGTTAAAGTTTAATAAAGACAAGAATCAAGCAGATTATTTTATTGATGGTGAGACGAGACATAAAGTGGGCGGCATTACTCTTGACCTTTAACTCCTGCTTGTGTAGGGTTGAAGGCAGGAGATCGCACAGAGGCTCAGACTGATTGGATGCAGGGTAAGGTGCTTGTCATTGTGGCCACTATCAGCTTTGGCATGGGGGTGGACAAATCTAATGTCAGGTTTGTGGCCCACTGGAACCTTGCCAAGTCACTAGCCAGTTACTACCAGGAATCTGGGCGTGCGGGGCGAGATGGGCTGCCCTCTTCCTGCAGGACATACTACTCCCCCAAGGACAGGGAGCAGTTGAACTTCCTCATTCGCAAGGAGGTGGCTCGCAAACAGGTTACGTCTAACTACACTGTCAACCTGCCTCACAGGCTTGTTAGTAGTATAGCAATATGATGGTGCTGTAAATGCATGGGGATTGCAATTGGTGTGTACAGTATTCAAATATTTGTATGTTTGTTTATTTAACTTTGAGCGAATGATTGTGTAACTTCTCTGCAGGCAAAGCGTGGCTCCGAGAAAGATCAGGACAAGGCTTCCATCACAGACTTCGAGGCCATGGTGTCATTCTGTGAGCAAGAGGGGTGAGTGTTATATAACACAGGGGTTCCCAAACTATTTCACTCAGGCCCCCCCTTCCAGCATTGGGGAACATCCCTGCGCTCGCATGTCTATTTCTGTGGGCACAAGCACTGTTCATGACACACCGCTCTTGTTGGAGCAGAGAAGATTTTGCAGGTTTAAAAGCTTATAATATTTCCTGCAAATCTACACATTTTGTCATGGTGTGCGGAGAAACTTTTGCAGTTTTAAAGGACATTTTCTTGCAATTCTATGTTTTGTCATGTGATATTTGAGTGACTCAAACATTACAAAAAAATCAACAGGCTAGTGGATCTGGACATTTCTGACAAGTTATAAATGGCTCTCTAAGGTCTCAATGACTGAGAAACTGATGATACACTACATCATTTTGAAATTGCAACTTGTGCATTCTATTATTTAAATGTTCAAGAGTGTGTGGGGGGGGGGGGGAGAGCACCGTTTGGGAACCACTGATATAACTCACCACAATCATCTGCATTTTTGTTTTATTTCATGCAAGAGAGATACAAAAGCGTATTGCACTATTTTAGGCAGGCTAAGAAAATGCTTTTTCAGAAGGAAGAGATGCCCTTTTTAACCTATGCAACAACTATACGGAAATGACAGCATTACTCTTTCTGTTTTTGTGTATAACTGTGAAGCATATTACAAGGCTTCCACACTACCTCAGTTCCATGTTTGTACAGCAGAGGGCAGGCATGGTCCTCTGAATCCCCTGAGGAATGAGATAATGGCTTGTTTTTGCTGAACTAATGCTGCGTTCATGTGCTACTCGGAACTAGGAAACAAACTTTTTTTGACTTGCTAACTGGTTGTAGTTATACACGTGCCGCGTTCAACCAGTTAGCAAGTCGGACATTTCTGAGTTTCCTAGTTCCATCTAGCACTTGAACAAGGCAATAAAGCAAAGGAAGTCCTTTAGATCGAAGACATATGGCAACACTCTCACAACGGGTTTGGCAAGATTCCTCCATTTAAATGAGTTGTTGATGGGATCTGCAGAGGGCTCTTTCTTAGTCTCTGAGCCAGTGGCAGAGGTTGAGTTGACACTCATACAGCCTAGAACTGACAGACATTCATCTCCCCAAGCAATCTCCTGTGATTCTGTTGGGATCTTTTTGTTACATGTATAGTTGTGTGTGTGTGTGTGTGTGTGTGTGTGTGTGATTCCATGCTCCTGTGTTCCTTGTGTCCTTGTGTTGTGTGGCTCCGTTGAAGCCGTCCTAGAGGTCTAGTCTTGTCCATCTGTCACGTCAAAGACTGCTTTATTAGCCAGCAGAGCCCAGGGATGCCCCATGGAATGTTGATACTCCTGAAAGCCTGGAAGCCAGGCCTGTTTGGCTGCTTCTCAGGGAGGCTCTGTATGTGTTTTCTATGGAGGTGTGTTGTTCAAGGGCCGGGCTCCTTTATAGATGGGCTCCACACCCTCCCCACGGAACCTCCTCATTCCTCCGGGGTTAAGAGGCCCATAGAGTGCCTCTCCAGAATGTCTCTCCTGGTGATACAGTAGTGACAGAGGGTTTTCAGTTCACACCACTCTGCATGGGTCCTCATTCTGCTGGGGTTTAGAGGGCCATAGAGTGCCTGTTTGTTATAATGTCTCTCCTCATTATTGGGGGAAGTGGGGATTGGCTCAGGTTAGCTGACTATGTGGCCCCTTGGTTCTGGTCCTGTGACAGCAGCAGCACGTCAAACAGGTCATCAGCAGCATGAGCAGGAAGACCACTAGGAAAGAACACACGATTGACAACACCTTTTTATAGTAGCAAGCCTACATATTTGAATTATGTCTAGGCTCTGTCCAGACAGTGTGAAATCAATCATCCTATCTAAAGTGATATTAAAGATGTTGGAGTTTCATCTTTTGCAAGACATGTTCTGAAGGACATGGTTAGGTGTATGGAGTATATCTCCACTGAGAGGTGTGTGTGTGTATATATATATATATGAGAGAGGTGTAGCTTACCGATAAAGATGACGAGGACAGCGAAGGCCCCCATCTCCAGAGGGCTGGCGGTGGGGAGATCCTGCAGTTTGGCCCAGAGCTTCTGTAGCAGGGTCAGCATCTCCTCCCTGGCATCCATCATGTCACTCACACTGAGGGTGGGTGCAACTCTGTAGTATCTGGGTGCAGGTTGGGTGATGTGACCACTTTGCTGAAATAAAAGGATGAAAGATGGATTATTAATTAATAATGGATTATTATTACAATATATTGTTAGAATTATTAGAATCTAGGCATTTGTTTCATTCCTTATTCTTCACCCATAATGGACTGTGAGTCTAGAAGTCAGAGATGCTGTATGTTACTGTCTAACTATGTAGATGACCTGCCACCAATGGAATGTTGACAAACCATTGTGTTCATCCTTGAATATATAGGCTAGCTGCTAGTGCATGTGTTTCTGATGAGTAGGTAGGACAGAGTGAAATCAACTGATTCCAGCTCCTCCTATAAGAAAGAGTGGGATCTAGAAAGTGTGTTATAATCTGGTAATATGTCGGTGTGTAAAGGACTTAGTTTTTCTGGGCCAGTGGGATTGTCTCTGTTCCAGGCTTACTAGAGTAATTCTAGGGCTCTCCCAGCAGCATGGCTGTGGACACACCAGTTATCACAACAGTCATGAGACCGAGAGGAGGGTCCCACTGGCTGACTGTATAAAGGGAGAACTTTTATCTATGTTATTTCAAGGGCAGACACCAATGTTTGCCTTGTTGTGTGTTAAAATATATTCTGTCTAAGTTTCTGTCTATTCTTTATGCACATATGAGTAGGTCATATGTTGCTGTTGCTATGGGAAAGTATGTTCCTATAAACTGTAAATAGCAGTTGGGTGTGACAATTGATGCCAAGACAGGATCCTGCTCATATGAATTATCTCATGATCATCACTCCACAGTTCTCCTCCTCATCACACTCTTTATCTTCTTCTCTGTAGCTGTGCAGCTACGCCACAGTGTTACTACTCCTCTCCCAACCCTCATCACACTGTAGGCTACTTGATTACATTACATGTCTGTTCTCTTCATCACAACACTAGATTGACTTGGATTAGGATAGATTTGAATGTATTGATTCTATTAAAGGGGAAGTCTTTAGAAAAATAGAATAGTGCTTCAATTCATTTGACAGTAAAATGCTTTATTGACTATAGGTGTGGCATGTAAAACAGATGCCAGACTGTTGGCTCAGTCTCTTTGTCCTGCTGTCTGTGTCCCTTTAAAGAGTTTCTGTTCCTGTTGTGTTGCTGGACCTGCCTGAGTCCATCGTGGTGGAATGTGTTCTGTCCAATGTATTTTGTATGAATTTCGCTGACAATAGTTTTTACTTTAGTTCCGTTTCCACAGCTGCTCTGTCTCTCTCCCAGGTAGACTCCCACCAGCTGGTGTAGTGATAGATCCCAGTCAGACTGGGCTTTCACCAGTCTCAGGTTTCATGGCTCGGCTGGGGGGTATGGGAGCAAGTCTTCCCACAGTAGTAAAGTGTAGCTAAATATTCAGCTGTTAGAAATGTCATTATGGTAATGACATACAGGAAGAGAGCTCTCCTTCTAGAGCTGTTCCAACTCTGGTCCACACTGTGTTCACATGTAAATAGCCTCCCTATTAATACACAGCTGGAATACACTGATCACAGCTAAATTACACTCTTCACATTCTTTTGGTTAGGCTATAAAGTATGCTAACACTGTTATTCTGGCCTGTATTTGTATGTATATAGGCCACATGTACACACTCACAACCAGCATACACTCACCTGAACTGTATGGGTAGTAAATAAAGGTGCTAAACTGTGCTTGTCTAACGAAGCGAATCAGTTAGTGATGTAACACAAGAACCAACACCTACCTGAGTGAGTGTGGAGAGCGATTTCCCTGTGTGATGCTGGGTGAGTTGGAGCCAGCAGTGAGACAGAGGTGGTGACCTCGCCTCTTCGACCCAGCGGTTTTGTCAGGATTAGGGTTAGCAGAGATAAGTCCTCAAGTAGCGATTAGCATCGAAGCCAAGAGATGACCGAAAGCCCATCCGCTGCACTGCTGTCCTCTGTACAGTCTGTTCTGGGTTTCAGAAAGGAATCAAATCGGGCTGGAAGTGAGCTTTCTCCAGCTGTCATTGGTTTGCTTTCCACTGTCTCTCGCTCCACTCTTACTCTCTCCTTTTATTCTTGCTTCTCTCCCAGTTAGTAGTAGCTGTTGTCGTCTCTTGGTGCCAGTGGAAAAGGCAGCGGTTGTGCAATAGCAACACTGTTTATCTCCACTTACAAAGGACTCGTGCTGTGTTTTTGTGCTCTCTGCCTGTTGTATTAATATAGGCTAGTTCATCTCCTCCTTCTGCTGTGGGTCATTATCTTTCCTTCACTCCTCCTCTGGAAAGACTCTGTTGCTTCATGAGCTCTGTCTCTTTCTCGCTCTCTGTCTCTCTCAATCCTCTCTCTGTCTGTCTGTCTCTCTCTCTCTCTCTCTTACTCTCCCCTCCTCCCTTGGTGAGACTGCCTCTTTCCCCCCTCTTTGAAAACTGTGGAGACTGGGTTTCCATCCGAGGTAGTCTTGCTTTGTGTGTTATGGAGGTGGCTTGACTAGTATTCCTCCGAGACACTAGCCTGTTTGTGTGTGTGTGTGTGTGTGTGTGTGTGTGTGTGTGTGTGTGTGTGTGTGTGTGTGTGTGTGTGTGTGTGTGTGTGTGTGTGTGTGTGTGTGTGTGGTGTGTGTGTGTGTGTGTGTGTGTGTGTACATGACATAATATTGTGTATTGAGTGAAAGAGCAAGCTGTTATACAAAGAAGCGGAACAGCCATACCTAAAGAGTGATTAGACATTCAGATGTTGAAATCTATTTAAAAGTCATTTAGAACAGTAATGGCCAATCTCACTCGCCTACAAGTCTCGTTAAAGTAGATCATTTTGGTTTGCTATTCAGACTAGACTCTAGGGAAGCAGTTATTTTATAGAACCTCGTGTCTGTTTCACATTATTCACACAGGAGTCATTCCACAGCCACAACCTCTTTTTCTCCTCATCATTCGAGTTTGTCAGAATAGAAGGGAGTGGTGTGTCTATGAGTGAGCAGAAACCGCATCCAGTTCACAGACGTATTGTTAAACTGGTGTTCTTTTACTGGAGAATACACTTCACACTCCTGCAGAGTCACTGCATTTGATTTCCATAACTGTTTGACCGCATCCCTTTTGATTTGAATGAAACTTCCATACATATTTGCCCATGGTAGAAGTGGTCAGAAAGTGTCTTTTTTCTTTGGACCTGAATGCCAAAACATTCTAGCTCAAAGTTGACCCATTGCTCAAAGTGGACCAGTTTTGCATACCCCACATTTCCATGAGACATCCATGTCTTCATCACTGGAAAAGATAAACAGTTCAGTTTTAAATCATTTAAAAGCTTACAAAAAGGGTTGTCAAAATATTTGATCAATTCTTTCGGTTGAGACACAACATGCTCTTGAATACAGGGTGGGTGTCATTTCAGTCATAGAAATATAATTCATAGAATGGACCTATCCCTTCAGACCCCTGCAATTAAGCTGATACACCATTGACATTTTAAATGTAATTAAAATGTTTACTTCCAATTACTACCATAAAGATGGCTGCTGGTCCACCCACAATTGAATGTCTATTCTATAATCTATATTTCTTTGATTTCAATAGGTTTCCTATGGAAGATTGACAGTGTTATTTAAAGAAACTGATATTCCCATTCAAGTCAACATTCTCTGATGTGTGGACCTCCAACCATCTCTGTGGTACCATTTAAAAGTTGACATTTTTATTTTAGTCACATTTTAGTAAATTTATCAGCCAAAACATGACAACTACCCTGTATTCAAGAGTATGCTGTGTCTCAACCGATGGCAGGCACAACACAAAAACCTCAGATGATGGAAATAGGGTCTACGCTACAACATACGGGAAAATTAGTTTTTGTTGTTGAGTTTGCACGTTTTTAGATGATTGACATCAAAGGTAAAAAATGTTTTGGGAAGAAATGATGAAATAGTTTGACAACCCTTTTTGTACGTTTTTAAATGATATCAAACTCAATTGTTTATCTTTTCCAGTGATTTAAGACATTGATGTCTCATGTTATGGTGGGGTATGCAAAATAAGTCAACTTGAGCACCTATATCGCCTAAATGTTTTGGCATTCAGGTTTCAAAAAGCAGTGGTGTAAAGTACTTAAGTAAAAATACTTTAAAGTACTACTTAAGTAGTTTTTTTTTCTTTGGTATCTGTACTTTACTTTACTATTTTATATTTTCGACAACTTTTACTTCACTACATTCCTAAAGAAAATTATGTACTTTTTAATCTTTACATTTTCTCTGACATCCGAAAGTACTCCTTACATTTTGAATGCTTAGCAAGACAGGAAAATTGTCCAATTCACGCATTAATCAAGAGAACATCCCTGGTCATCCCTACTGCCTCTTATCTGGTGGACTCACGAAACACAAATGCTTAGTTTGTAAATTTTGTCTGAGTGTTGGAGCATGTTCCTGGCTATCCGTAAATGTAAAAAAAAAATATAATTGTGCTGTCTGGTTTGCTTAATCTAAGGAATTTAAGATCATTTTGACTTTTGATACTTAAGTATATTTTAGCAATTGTATTTACTTTTGATACTTAAGTATATTTAAAACCAAATACTTTTACTCAAGTAGTATTTTACTGGGTGACTTTTACTTGAGTCATTTTCTATTAAGGTATCTTTTACTTTTACTCAAGTATGACAATTGGGTACTTTTTCCATCACTGCCAAAATGTCACTTTCTGACCACTTCTATCATGGGCAAATATGTATGGTAAGTTTTGTTCAAATCAAAAGGGGTGTGGTCAAAAACGCATTCAAATCAAATAGAACGACCCCTCTCTGCACAAGTGGGATTAACATCTGGTGATAGCGAGTCGGGTCAAAGCCTTATTTGGCCACATGATGGCCAGTTGAGTGTGACCTTGTTTGATCACACAGTATGCGCACACACACACACACACACACACACACACACACACACACACACACACACACACACACACACACACACACACACACACACACATCGATCATAGACAGAAATGGGGAATCTGTTACACAGTGGTAGCTATTGATCAATGACGATCCTCTTCGTCATTTCTCCATGACACAATCATTGTATAATTCCTCCAATCAGCAGCATTAGCTACCTTTCTGATATCATACTGTGTCATGTGCACTTTTCTGTATTGTGAGTCTTAATGAGGCATGCACAATATCTTGGCTCTGAGCATTTTGAGACACTGTGGGCTCCACTGAGCTACTCTGTGAATGCAAGGCCTCCTAGGGGTTTGACCTCTAGCATGTCTGTGCAATATGTTTGTTTGTCTCTCTCACACCCGTATTTCTGGGCTCTCTCAGGTGCCGCCATGCCACCATCTCCAAGTTCTTTGGGGACCAGAAGCCGGACTGTGCTGGGGCCTGTGACTACTGTCGTGACCCCAAGGCTGTGCGGGCCCAGCTGGAGAAGGGGGCCACTTTGTGCACCAAGACTGGAGCAGCTCGGAGCACACAGCCCAGGGGCCCGTTTGGGTTTGACCGTGACCTCTACGCCGGGGGGAGGAAGGGCTACGGCTTTGAGAGGTCAGAAATGCAACGGTCTAGTAGCCTGGAGGCCAGTCTAACTCTGTTGGTTAAAGCAGAAACAGACTGGCATCCAGGCTAACATTTGTTGTAGTTTTTAGATGCTAACAGGGCAAGATGGGGGGGTCTTTCCTTCTGACTTGCTAGTCATGTTTTGGTTGCAGTATTTGGTTGGATTAGGATTATTTTCAAATGTATTGTTGATTTTAAAATGTGTTTTCTAGCTGTCACTCATAGATAGTACAGTAGGAATGCTGAGGTCTGTGGTGATGTCATCTCCTCAGGCATGATGAGGAGGGCTGGGAGAGCGGTGGTGATGATGATGGCTCCGAGCATCGGAGGAAGGAGTTTGGAGATCTCTTCAAGAAACAAATGAACCTGCGCAAGGTGAAACCTCACATTCATGTACTGTGTACATGCTGTACATGGACAGCCCTACTGTTATACACAACATCTGACTCATAAGCATTCCATTGCTTCAGTAAACAAACCTTCATACACTGTAGCAGCTCCCTCTCTCTCCACATCTGTGTTCCAGCTGTGGCCAGCCAGTCAGCCAGGCAAGGAGGCTATGGGGCTAGGGGCCCCTGTAAGGCACCATGTGGTAAATCTCTCCCATATGTGGAGTCAAATCAGCACAACAGGGCTATTCAAATCCATACTATTAATCCTGACAAACAAAAGACGTGTTGAGTTGAGCCATTATTTTCAGACTGTTGGTTTGAGATGCTGCCAGCAACAGCACGGGGCTTGGAACACTGAAACACTAGCAACTAGGTGAGAGAGGCAGCGGTCTAGTGCTGGAGTGAGGGATTTGAGGGGCCCTCTGTAGGTTCTCTGCTCTAACTGACAATAAGTGTGAGGGGGTGTCTTATTTCCCTTTGTTTTCTTCTCTCTTTCCTCTGTAGGTGTCTGAGGGACACAAAGATTCATTTATCCCCCCAGGTGGGTTCTCTATTGTTGTAATATCAGTGTAGACAAGCAAAGTGACTGACTAATAATACTGTTATGTGACTGAATGGGTTTGGATATTGTGTGTCTCTACAGATGATAACTGCCCACTCAGGGAGGCCAGCAGCCAGAAAATCCCCAGGCTCACTGTCAAGGTACAGCTCTACTATGGAAACGTTTCACACACGCGCATGCTCACGTACGTGCAAAGCAATATGTACATTTGCATG
Source organism: Salmo salar (assembly GCF_965601325.2). Classification (NCBI taxonomy): domain Eukaryota; kingdom Metazoa; phylum Chordata; class Actinopteri; order Salmoniformes; family Salmonidae; genus Salmo; species Salmo salar. The sequence goes on along the minus strand of NC_138293.1, from coordinate 72,118,073 downwards.
TTTTTGATGTTTTTAATGCACATGTCCTTGTGTATTCAGCGTCTCCACCATCATGACCATCATGAGCTTGTTAGAAACTATTTATTTATCCATAATTAAATTCTGCTTTATATCCTTTACCCAACAAGATGCTGGCTTATCCAGGGTCCCAGTCTCAATATGTGATCAAATGCACAGAGCACTAGTGGTTAGAGCGTTGGGCTAGTAACCGAAAGGTTGCCAGTTCGAAAACCCCGAGCTGACAAGGTACAAATCTGTCGTTCTGCTCCTGAACAAGGCAGTTAACCCACTGTTCCTAGGCCGTCATAGTAAATAAGAATTTGTTCTTAACTGACTTGGTGATAAAATTAATAAAAAAATAAATAAACTGAACATCTATGTTTGCAGATTGAGGGAACAGAGGGGATTGTACTACCACTGTGTGGTTCATACATGTATTACAAGAATACCCATTTTCAAGGAAAATATTTAGCCCCATTTGTATTTTTAAAAGTTAAAATAAATGTATGTTAAATGTTGATTTTATTCTGGAGCTGCTACTGACACAGGTACCCATCAATGGCACATTCCTTTTGAATAGAGGATGAAATCAAATGAATACATCTTCACTTGCCTTTAAAACGACGAGAGTGTGCCAAATGTGTGCATCAATTCTAGGCTCGGGAGCACTGTGTGGCCCTGCTACAGGAGGCTCTGAACAACCACCAGGTGGCAGCAGCAGACACACACAGGTACCCGTCACTACTAACCACAGGCACCTAAAATGCCAAATCACTGATGCCACTGGGACAACTGAACTGACACTTGGATTTCTTTCTTTCCCTTTTTCCCCCCGCCCCTCACCCAGCTCTGACACACTCTCCTTGGCAGTGGATATTGAACATGAGGTCTTCAAGATCACCAAGTCTTCCAACCTGTACAAAGCAGCCGTCCTGAAGAGAGTAAGTAGCTCCTGACTACTGTCTGGTTTATTGTACAACTCTAAAGTCACTTTATGTATCGATTCCTATGGAAGATATTCTTTTTAAGTTATTCTTTCACTCATCTAACTTATCTCTTGTTCCTAAAGGTATCAGAGATGAAGAAGGGAGGGGCTGCCTCTGCAGGAGGAGGAAGAGGAGAAGGGACCAGCGGCTCTGGGGAATCCACAGAGATAAAGACCGAATTCAAAGACGAAGCAACCTCCTCCTCTTCCTCCTTAACTGAGGAGCAGCAGGGCTTCACCCCCGCCTCACAGATCTACTCAGTAAGGCCCAACACCACAGCACACAGAGGACTGCTTTTACTTCGCTTTAGAAAATACTGTAGTGCTCCTTTATAAGCAGCAGTAATGACTAAATATGTATCTACTGGCTAATGCATTGAGACTGTCTCAGCCCATTTAGTAACAGGATGCAGTCAGTGTTATTGTGAGTCAGCCTCATACTGGGTTCTATTAGTAACTAAGCATCCTTCCATCTGTGTCTCCTTCTCTCCACCAGCTAAAGCGGAAGAGAATAGGAGCAGGTCTGAGGGGCTCCTCCAACCCCTTCCAGACTGCTAGTGAGCTGCTGAGGGCCTCTAACTGTGAGGGCTCCACTACAGGTCCAGGGGCCAACAGGGGGACAGGGAGCGGGGGCCCTGACTGCCTGGCTGGGTCTGGAGAGTCAGCTGGTGAGAAGGAAAGGGGGAAGAGGAAGGAGACAAAGACTGGAGATACAGCACCAACCATCAGCTCCTCCATCAGAGCTAAAGCCAGTGCAGTCTCTGCCTTCCTGAACAGTCCCACCAAGACAGGAGGCAAGGTCCTGAGCAAGAAGCAGAAGCTAGCGGAGGCTGCTAAGAACTCCCGCAACATTACCCAGTACTTTGGGAAGAAACCGATTGAAAACAGTCAAGAGGTGGAGATAAGAACCAATGATGTGTCGTCTCAGGCCTTTTCAATACCACCCCAGTCACTCCCCACTCAGGAAATCACACCTGCTACTGTCTCCATGGATAGCATCCCTATGGACACTAGTCCCATGGAAATCATCCCCACGGAAACCATCCCCATTGAAACTATCCCTATGGACACCATCCCCACAGAAATCAACAACTTGGATAATGATGATGAGGAGGTTAAAGAGGAAGCTAAACTGGACTTGGACTCTATCATAGTGTAAGATGTCCCTCAGAAGTTGTAGATAAAGTCTTTGACTGGTTTATTCCGTTATGCGCTTCTCTCTCTAAACTCCTTTGTGTTCTTCACAGGCAAAATGCACATGAAAACAAGGCTAAATCGTTGCGAAAACAAAGGGTATGGAGATCAATATTATATTGCCACAACAGTATTATTGTGTCGTCCATGTTTTTTTTAGCAGTATGTAATGATGACATCATTGTTAACATCTACTAGCACATGTTCTCTGTGTGCTTGTCAGCTATGTGAGGACAGTGAAGAGAGGGAGGCCCTCCCCCCAGCCAAGCGCAGCTGCCCCCTACAGGACAGCAGGAAGAAGGTCACCTTTAACCCCAAAGTCCAGGAGACTGTACTGGAGCCAGGGAGCCCAAGCAAAGCCCCCAAGCCTGTGTCTCTGAAGGAGGTGGCTGACATTGTGGTGCGCTGTCTAGACCCCTTCTATACTCAGGGCAAGTTTGCCACCAAGGTGAGGGAGAGAGGGAAGGGGCATAAGCTGGGATGAAGATATTTGGTTCTTCATTTGTCACTTTTTCAAATCGTAGTATTCCAAATCTTCCTTGTTGTAGGAGCTGTTCAAGTCATTTGCCCGCTACTTGTCTCATCTACTAGCAGAGGGGAGGAGTAGGGGAAGAGGTCAAGGTGAGAAAGACAAACATTGTGTGTGCGCACTAGCGCAAGCTGCCTTTTCTAATAAGGAACTATATTTGTGTCCACAGTGAAAATGCAGGCCAAGAATCTGATAAAGAAGTTCTTCAGCGGTGTGAAGCGCTGTGAGAGTGAAGCAGATTGGAAGCACCTGACGGGACCACACAGCACTGAGACCTCTGAACACAGAGGGATGGGAGGAGGCGGGACTATGAACGGAAAGGTGGAGGAGGATAACAACCTGGGGTCTGATCCCTTCATCCACTCTCTTTCTCTCTCTCGCTCGCTCTCCAACTGATTCCCTCACATCTCTCCCAGGCCAAGATACTGAGCCGTTACAGAGATGATATGCTGCTATGCTGTGTGAACTCCAGGCTCATGCTGTCGTGGCGTGTAGAGCCGCTGTAATGGCGGCCATAAAACATGTACTGTATACAGTATGTCTGCTGGTGCTGCTGGGGAACAATTAGTCATCCCTGCTCAACACTGAACAGAGGTGCTTTTTGTTTGATGTTAGCACCATGTGACTAGGACATGGATGCTATGGTTATACCAGGCCAAACCCTGCTGCTACCTGGTCTGTCATTCTGCCTGACAAAAGAGGACAGCCAGCTGGATGTGTAACAACCACACTCTATCCTTGATTGATTTTTAGAGCTGTAATTTAATGTATTTTTCATTGTTAGTTTGTTAGTTAGTAGTTGTTTTCTTGAGATTCGCAATGAGAACTTTTGTTTATGCTTAGGAATCCCCAAAAAATATGAATTTGTTTTTTTCTCTTGTCCTTATGGTTATCTGGTACAAAGTTATCTTGTCTAAAATGATCAGAGCTGGTCAGTCTGCCTGGGATGGTTGGTGACTGCATGGGTGCCATTTCAAACATGATGGAATCCAAAGAGCACTTGATGCACCAATGGGGGAAAAACTCCCAGCCATCACAGAAATGTATCCAAAAAACCCAGCCATCACACACTGTTGCTCCATGTGAGACCTGTTTACAATAAAATCTCTAACACTGAATGTCTAGTGATTGGTACTAAATGGCTCATGGGCTCTATACAATTAGATCAAGTGGAAAGACTGTTTATGGAGCAGCATCTTCCCCTGTATAAGGGAAGGGGGTTGGGGATCGTTGCAGAATGGATCAGGAGAGATATCGGTGCAAAGCACGAGTGAGTGGGGGCTTGTAACAACAGCTGGAGGCCTACGTAAAGCACAATGGTGGGGGGAATTATGCGTGGCATTTGCCAGTGTCACACATTTGTTCAGTGAACGTACACGTCTCAATATTGTACAATTTATTTCGTACGTTATTCTCTATTTTTATTGTAGGCCGACAGTGCTGTCGTTGCGTATAGGGACTTGCTTACATTGTCCAGTTTGTGCGAGCATTTGTCGGCCTTGAGATATTAATTTAGTGTCAGGTGCGGTAAATTGATGCATCTGTCTCATTCGAATGGTTCATTGCATAATGTTGGGGGCAGGTGCGCCCGCGGCTTTCCTACTGAATGATAAAGGTTGCTGAAAGGGTTACGGTTTGGGAGGCTGCGCTGTGCGAGATTTCTTGATCATACGAGGCATGCTTTCGCTTCCGGGCGAGCGGTCAGAGATGTTACAGAGCGCACGGTGAACATCCACAACGATAGACCGAGCATCGATGCTTCGTGCAGGCAGGATGGAAGAGTTTGTTACGGAGGAAGATGAGCCATGGTACGACCAACGGGATTTGGAGCAGGGTGAGTAGACTGACACACCATTTGTTGTTACTTTGTGGTCGTTGTGGTTATGTTTGTTGCAGGTTTTGTTTAGCCTTGTATGCGAATCGTTCCGATACAATAAAAATTGTCCCAGCAGAAAACAGCTGATGCTGGCTACCGACCTCATCGCTGTCATTTAATGCAACAACCTGAAGATGTCTCAAAGGATGCTATTGACCCTTCAAGAAAATAAGACAATATTATTGACATTAATTTTAAGAATTCATGACATGTTCTGCAATTTTGGCTCGATATACAAGCGTGCGTGTCTGGAATGGACTACTGTCTTAATTGTCGATATTATCCTTGATATGATCAAACTGAGATTTTGTGATGGCCCTCATGCACTTTCAAGACAGACCCCCATCACCCAAAGTCCCGTACATTTGAGAACGAGGCGTGGGTTCTATCGAAATTCTGCTGCAGGTTTCACCTGTCAGTCCATGTTACACTCTGTTATTCTCTCCTCTGTGTGTGTTGCTCTCTCTGACACACACAGGCCTACTTCCATTTCTCTCATTTCCACCTCTGTGTATAGGCACTGCTCTAGACTTCCCCTTTATCCATTATTTGCCAATTATTCTGATCTTGTCAGTGACGTGCGTGTTCTCAGAATAACCCTGCTGTTTTGTCTGACTTCACCCTCCATCTCTCACATCATATATGATGAACGGTCACGTGCCAACCCTCTGCCCTCGGTTATTTTCCTCAAGTCACCAAAATGCTGAGTCGTGGTTCTCTCTTGCATGGGGATGTGCCGGTGAGGTATTCGGTGATGGAGCCTGACATCAGGCTGACAGACCGAGAGAGGATTTAAAACAAGTGGGATATTCAGGGAGACAACTGGTTGACATTTGCATTAATCTGTGGAATTTTGAACAAAGATTCTATGCAGTTGCAATCTCTGAGTGAGGGAAATGTCAGTTCTGTCTTTTATAATTTATTACTGGCTAGACTGAAGACACAGGACATTTACTAACCTCATGTCTGTGCTCTGATAAAACATGGGGCTCAACAATGGAGACGCTCCCAAAGAATCTATGTTTCGAGATGCTTGAAAAGGCACATAATACACGCAACCTTTTCCAGTCTGATAATATCCCCCCTATAGAGTGACACACCCCTTTTGTGTATCTTCCTCAATTGTTTGATTTAGTTAACTCAATTGGACCCCATCGTCTGTCTCTTCCTCCACTAATGGCTAGATAGATATAGATGAGGGCCTGTGTAGTCTCTGCTCTCACTCCCTGTGTATTGATCTGGCAGAGCAGTGTCTCCCACCTCTGGTCTTATCCCCATATTTTGAAACAGAACGGGAAAGAAGCAATTGTTTTAGCATTTTAAATGTCCCACAAATTATGATATAGGTCAAAGCTGTATTTTTCCTAGCAATCATTCATTTTAAAGGGTAAGGTTGGTATATTACGATAGTAGGCGGTGTGAGTTCCAGATGGCGTGATGAGGTACAGTTGGAATCGGAAGTTCACATACACTTAGGTTGGAGTCATTAAAACTTGTTTTTCAACCACTCCACAAATGTATTGTTAACAAACTATATAGTTTTGACAAGTCGGTTAGGACATCTACTTTGTGCATGACACAAATAATTTTTTACAACAATTGTTTAGACAGATTATTTCCCTTATAATTCACTGAATTACAATTCCAGTGGGTCAGAAGTTTACATACACTAAATTGACTGTGCCTTTAAACAGCTTGGAAAATTCCAGAAAATTATGTCATGGCTTTAGAAGCTTCTGATAGACTAATTGACATAATTTGAGTCAATTGGAGGTGTACCTGTGGATGTATTTCAAGGCCTACCTTAAAACTCAGTGCCTCTTTGCTTGACATCATGGGGAAATCAGCCAAGACCTAAGAAAACATTTTTTAGTCCTCCACAAGTCTGGTTAATCCTTGGGAACAATTTCCAAACGCCTGAAGGTACCACGTTCATCTGTACAAACAATAGTACGCAAGTATAAACACCATGGGACCACGCAGCCGTCATACCGCTCAGGAAGGAGACGTGTTCTGTCTCCTAGAGATGAACGTACTTTGGTGCGAAAAGTGCAAATCAATCCCAGAACAACAGCAAAGGACCTTGTGAAGATGCTGGAGGAAACAGGCACAAAATGTCTATATCCACAGTAAAACGAGTCCTATATCGACAACCTGAAAGACCGCTCAGCAAGAAAGAAGCCACTGTTCCAAAACCACCACAAAAAAGCCAGACTACGGTTTGCAATTACACATGGGGACAAAGATCGTACTTTTTGGAGAAATGTCCTCTGGTCTGATGAAACAAAAACAGAACTGTTTGGCCATAATGACCATCGTTATGTTTTGAGGAAAAAAGGGGAGGCTTGCAAGCCGAAGAACACCATCCCAACCATGAAGCACGGGGGTGGCAGCATCATGTTGTGGGCGGGCTTTGCTGCAAGACGGACAGGTGCACTTCACAAAATAGATGGCATCATGAGGTAGGAAAAGTATGTGGATATATTGAAGCTCAAGACATCAGTCAGGAAGTTAAAGCTTGGTCGCAAATGGGTCTTCCAAATGGACAATGACCCCAAGCATACTTCCAAAGTTATGGCTTAAGGACAACAAAGTCAAGGTATTGGAGTGGCCATCACAAAGCCCTGACCTCAATCCCATAGAAAATTTGATCCTAACTGACCTAAGACTGGGAATTTTTAGTCTGATTAAATGTCAGGAATTGTGAAACTGAGTTGAAATGTATTTGGCTAAGGTGTATGTAAACTTCCGACTTCAACTGTATGTACAGTGTATGTCCTTCCATAGCCCAGGCCTAGCCTTGTCCTCCACATCACCCCATCGACCGATGACACAGAGAATAAAACAGCTTTGCGTCTCATCAGTGTTTCCCTGGTCAGGGTTTGGGAACCAGGTGGGTCCTGCTGTTCTGCAGCCAGCAGCAGGCTCAATCTCATCTCACAAGCGTTATTGAAAATGGAGAGTTGAAGCATTAAGCCCAGCTGAATGATCTGATTAGGGGGGCCCCCAGACATGGCCTCTCAGGCTTGGATCAGAGATTTCAGCCTGGGGCTAGAGAGATTTGAGGCAGCCCTGCATGTAAAATTGTAATAGTACAGTTTTAGCATGCTGTTCCAACCAAGGTGTCATATTGTATTTGCTATGGTCTATTTCCACTCACTTTCACAGAGTGAATATGTGATTATTATGTAAGTGATCTGTATTCAGGGCTGCTCACCTATTGCCCTCAGTGGTCATAATCATCAGCTCAACATGTGTATCCTGTCTGTCCAGATGGTAGGGTATGATGTCGTAGTTGTAGCAGCTGGTGCAATGTGGTTGTGATGTGCTTCACTAGATGCTATATGAGTTATACACATCCGAGGGCATAAGGATGATGCATAGCCACACGTGCAGAAGGCTGCAGTGCACATGAGCTGTGTGTGCCAAGGTTGCCATGGGGAGATGTCAGTTTGACAGTGTCATTGCTTTGTCCTGTTACAATTCTTA